>NC_074717.1:3487287-4159787 GCF_947242115.1 Biomphalaria glabrata | reverse complement strand
ACGAGAAACGTGACCAACGATTGCTGCGACGAACTCAATGGAATGTACCGAATTGAAAGGAAAGAGGCAATTGAAAAAAAAATGAAATCTGTTATGTGCCTGAAGCGTTTGTTCTTGTTGTACATGTTACGACCATAAAGACCTCTACCTATCTGCCGGTGCGATAATTACATTGTCGTCTGGTAAATGTACTGGACCGTCGCTTGGATAGTCTCTAACAGTGGTTTGAGAACGCATCAATGTTGTTTGTTTCCAACTAAAGAAAACATGATTGGCCTACTAATTATTTGAGCTCATCAACAAGCTTTACAAACATACAAACAACATTAAAGACTGAGAACGCTGGTTGATGTAAATACTAAGCACATTGAATAAGTTAATAAATAAGGACGGAAAGATTTGACTTTAGAACGCGAAAATCTTACATTTAGTGGTCATCGCGAAGATGATCGTTTAGGTGACACAAGCAACAACAATTTCTTAGCAGTACATAAATTCCTAAGAAAAAAAAACACTATACCTCGATCCACAGCTTTCAAACGAGATACTAGACCTGTTGGGCAATGCAATTTTAAGCAAAAATACTAAAGGATATCAAATCTGTGTCATTTTTCTCAATATGGTATACAGAACTAAAGAGGTATTAAAAGTGTATTAAATGGGCATTACTTTCTGACATTGTTTTGTGAACTCCAATGACTAAATACCCAAAGAAACTACAATTTCTAGGTTTTCATAGTTGTGAGAACCAGAAGTTTGCATAATTGGCTGATCAAATACCCGAAGAAATAGAAAATCACTATCTTTCATTAAATTACTTGCGAAGTCAATGCAATGATAGCTTTCCTATCTAAGCTGACAGTAAAATAATCTTGTGTGCATTATTTTCACTGTACTGAACAGTACATAATCATGGTCTTAAATGATTCTGTCATTTATGTTCATGAAGTTGTATTAGAGTGTCTTTTATTAACTCTTTCAGTGCGAATTATTTTGATAGAAAAAAATGAAGCTTTTCGGGATTTACTTGCTGAGAGTAACGCCGCACTGTAAGAGTTAAGACGTGGGAAGCGTGGTCGAGAGGCTAAGTTCGACACCCGACTCGGGCAGAGTTGTATTTACTTAGCGCCTAAAGGCAGCAAGGAAAACCAACTCCTAGATACCCCCTCCCCCCCACCGGTCCACAAATGAGATTGGACCAAAGCGCTCGGAGCATGCTATAAGCATGAAAGTAGCGCTTTATAAAAGCTATAAATATATTAAGTGTACAAATTATTTGTCATATGGAAGGGGAGGGTCTATCAACATATTCTTATACTTGCTACGCCACTGCTTACACGTACATGCTGAAGAAATCGACGGAACTTCTTTACAATACAGACATGTTCTTTTTAGTTTTCTGTTGACAGGTCTGGTGATTTCCACGTTGTTTTGTGTATTCTTTTGACCGGGAAGACTATTCTTCCTTGTGGCACACATATCTGCTAATCTCTCTATTTTCCTTCAGCTCACCCAATCCATGTTTTCCCAAGATCTCTTCATATCCTCTGTTGTCATTACCAACCTTAGCATTGAAATCGCCCATTATGATGAGGATGTTCCTTTTTGGTCTGTCATGTAAGATGGTAGTCAGCCTAGAGTAAAAATTGTTCTTCTCCTCCTCTTCAATGTCGTTTATTGGGGCGTCTCGTTGGACAATGTCTAAGTTAATCCTCTTCTGCACTGTATGGAACGAGGCTGTTATTATCCGTGGTCCATGCGCTTCCCATCCTATATGTGCTCTCGGAGCCTGTTTAGACAGCATCAGGGCTACTCCCAGGGTGTGTGCAGCCTCTTGCTCATGTCCTGAGTATAAAAGTAGCTCACCCGAAGTCAGTCTTTTCTGCCCCCCCTAACCAGTCCATCTTGACTCACTGATTCCTAAGATGGTGAGGTTGTACCTTTTCATCTCAGCTGCCACTTTCGCTGTCTTCCCAGTCTCATACATGGTCCGGACGTTCCGTGTATTAGTGGTGTTGGTGGTCCTGGTAGAGATGATGGTCTTCGGTCTGTCAGCTTCCACTGGCCTGCGTCATAAACCTCTAGCTGAAGGTCCTTCAACACCCAGGTCCTTGACATCTGTTCATTTGCTGTTTGGTGTTTCTGTAGCTAGTGATTTTTCTACAGGGTAGGGTAGCTAACCCTAGCCCAACCCTCCTGTTTGCTCAGCCAGGCTTGGGACCGTCCAAAGGCGGAGTTATTCTAGTTTGTGATGGATATGAATTCTGGCTCAAAAAGAAGGCGTTAAAACAAGAACTGGAGATGTAACAAATATAAAACACACAAATGCCCGGCAACATTAGTTACTGCCCAAGATGATATAATCAAGCAAACATCTACTCACAATCATGAATGTAACAGAGATAAAGCCATCGCAAAGAACGCAGTAGAAAAAATGAAGGAGAAGATGTCGGAAACCACAAATATGCCGGGGGCTTGTCAGGCTACTGTAATCGTCGACTTACCTCTTTCTGTTCTAATGGCTCTGCCCATAAAAAGTTTTATAAGCAGGACTCTCAGACGACATCGTGAACGAATCAGAAGCAAAGACATTGGGGGGGGGGGGGAGCTTGGCCATCTCTTCCCGCCGATCCAAACTTTGAGGTACCAGCAGTAAAATTATTGTGACAGACTTTGAGGAAGCCGCCATGGCAGCTTTTCACATCTGTCAATCTGTATTACGTAAAGTCAATGAATTGGGCAAGAAAAGTGACTACGACGGCTGTAACGAGTTACGTAAGATGTGGCCTATGTACGTGAAGAACACATTAGTGATTCCTTTGAACTACTCGCTGATTCCATGCCACAACACGATCGGATGCCGGAACTGTTATCCTACTTCGAGCATACTTATGTACGTGTCGCAGACAGCGTGGCAGAGGAGATAACTATGCTTTAGCTTTATTCATTCCCACCACCAATGGCTACGCCTATGATATATATATATGTGATATTCTCTCCTAAAAAGAAACTCAGGGCTACGTGTGATGTCGCGACTTATAGAGTACATTATGAGAAAATCGAGTGAAGACATGTTTTCATCATGATAGCGTATGCAGCCACTTGTCTACTTAGTTAATAACATGATTCTCAAACATATACACTTTTGCATTTAATATATAGTCCTAACGATGAAAATGTCCCTTACCACACTAAAGCTATGATAAAATGTATTCTATTTATATAAAATTCGTTCATTTCCTTTTATTTCTTAGACAGGTGCTTTCTATTACGTGGTTGTATGCCGGTTATAGAGTGGGGAAAGACTTCGTAGCTTCCCGAAGAAGTGTTTCACTCCAGTACCTCGACCATTTGCTTTTCTAGTAATACTTTCTTTTTCATGTCACTAAATAAAAGATACGAAAAGATAGATTTATTTTGATTTATATTTTATGTAATTAACAAAATTTTAGACCTATACAAATTAAAATTATTGAGACGAGATATAAAACGAAATTGTTGACTTTTTCTATTTGTAAACAGCAATGTATTTTCTGACGATGCTATTTCGACCAAATACTTAAAATAAAAAAAAAAAAAAAACAGTTGCTATTAGCCTAATACGTTTTTGCTTAGTTTTTTTTTCTGTTTCATGTTTCTCTTGTGGTTTCTTAAATGAAAAATCAAGAGACCAACTCGTTTCCATGTTTTAATTTAACATATTTTAATAGGACCATATAAAATTCTTTGTCGCTCCATAAATTTCATGATTAGCCACACCAGATTTTTCCCTATCTCAAGAAACAACTAAAACCAGTGACTCATTTGATCGCATCTATTGTCTTCCGAGACAGAAAAAAGCCATACATACTTACTAACATAAAACCCTTCCAACTTTCTGCATTAGCTAAAATTCTAAATCAATACTTTGCGTCAGCATTTTCAATTCCAGTAGTCTATTAAATATTGCTTTAAGCCAAGCTGACGACGTAGGAAATATAAAAGCACATGAAAAAGCGATCTAAAATCCATTAGCTAACATAAAACCGAAAAAAGCAGCAGGGTATAAACCCTTGACCATTGAGAAGTCCAAACCACAGTCTAGCGCGCATACCACACGACCAGGCAGCCATTAAGCAGCGACAACGTATTCTATTCTGTGGTGGGGAAGCGTGGTCGAGAGGCTAAGTGCGCTTGAACTTGGCTTGTCTTGGCTACCAATGAAGAGGGCTCAAGGTTCGACACCCGACTCGGACAGAGTTGTGTTTACTGAGCGCTTAAAGGCAGCACGGAAAACCAACTCCTAGATACCCCCTCCTCCCCACTGGTCCACAAATGAGATTGGACCAAAGCGCTCTGAGCATGCTATAAGCATGAAAGTAGTGTTATATAAAAGCTATAATAATAATCTTCTGTGGCTTTTATTGTATTAAAAGACGATGTTTTCATTTTGCAACTTCTTATGTGACTAAAGAGGCCAATCCTTAAAACACAGCTGCGGTCACAGATTGGGCAATGTGCAATCACCAGGCGCCGTTGCATGTTCAACCTTCAAAAACAAATATCACTGTGACCTAGTATTAGGATAGGTCATAAGACCAGTGACCTGTACTGTACTGGCAAGTTAGTCCAGTGGTACTTTGTGGTCCCAATTATATTATCTAGGCTAATAACTATAGCCTCTAGATGTACAAAACTACCGAGACAGACAAGTAATAATTCTGAGATTTCAGTTGCAAAAAAGAAAAGGAGTTTATTTACAAACAAAAAAAAAAAGATCATGGAAAATATAAATGGCAATAAAGGCTCACAAAAGAAAATGACATAATGAAACAAAGCAAAGTAGCAAGACAGTTTCCGGTCAATATAATTAAAGAACCACCATCATAGAAGCACAATAATGTCTTATGCCGAAAAACCAAAATAATGGTTTACAATCATCAAATGCATTAACAATGAAATGACGTCATTCATGAGACACACTACAGTCTCGTATCTAAACAAAAGATGTCTTTAAAAAAAAAACATACAGGAGAGGATAAGAGACTAAGTAGACCTATACTATTTACATAAACCAACTTAGTACTAACAAATAAGTAAAGTCTACTTAGCTCATTATCCAAATACTCTTCCCACAACAGTGGCACACTCCTCTTGAGTAACATAGTAATAGTACAACATCACAAGTATTAGTTAAACATTATAGAGATTTAGTTCAAACTACACTGGTCAGTTGAAAGACTCAAGAGAGAGAGTGGCAATTGTAAACAGTTAACAGGGAACAGTAATAAAGGGGACTAACTCTAATAAAAAAATAAAGGTAGCCACCCTAATTGTCCCTCTTGTCACACCTCCCCCCTTAAAAATGCTCTTGTGGGAAAATTATATGATGCACAAGGCATTCAACTTGTTTACAAAGAATACAGTTTTTCAAAACCCAAAAAATGACATCAGCTTAATAGTATCGTCCTTTGTCTATACAACACTTCTAATCCAAAGGAGAGGAAAAAGTCTGAGTAACATTATGTACAATACAAAAGTCTCAGTAGACTGATTGTCTTCTACTGTATAATGTTATCTACACTCTTGACAGAGCGTCATCAACTACATTATCTTTCCCTTTTACATGTACAATATTTAGATAAAAAGGTTGGAGAGTCAAACTCCATCTCAGGATCCGTTGATTCTTCCCCCTCATTTGGTTAATGAAAGTTAGAAGGTTATGATCTGTGTATACTGTTACAGGATACAGATTACTATTTATATAGTAGCTGAAATGAAGAACTGTTAAAACAAGACCCAGTGCTTCCTTTTCTACCACGCTATAATGCATCTGATGCGACTTAAATTTTTGGGAAAAGAAATGATATTGGGTGTTCATTGCCAGTTTCATCGGTTTGGGTCAAGACCGCACCCACCCCAGAGTCACATGCATCAACATGCAAAATGAGAGGTTTAGAATGGTCAATTGCTTTTAAAACTGGGGCTGTACTAAGAACACATTTCAGCTCTTGAAAAGCTCTTTGAGCAGAAGTGTTCCACTGAAATTTCCTTTTCCCTTTTAGGAGGTCAGTTAATGGGACAGCTATAACTGAATAATTACAGTAAAGCTTACGATAATATCCTGTCATACCTAAAAACCTTCTGACTTCCTTTAAAGATTTAAGTACAGGATACTCTTGAATGGCTTCCACTTCAGCCTGAATAGGTTTAACTTTCCCGTTACCCACAATGTAGTCTAAATATTATATTTCTGCTCTACAGAAATAACATTTGTTAAGGTTAATAGTAAGATTAGAGTTCTTCCGCTTTTGAAATAAAGTCCTTAGACAAGCCAGATGAGCATCAAAGTCATCATGGTATATGACTAAATCATCAAGATAGGCTGAACAGTTTGGAATGTCGGCAATAACTTTGTTCATCAACCTTTGGAAAGTAGCTGGAGGGTTTTTCATACCAAAAGGCATAACTTTGTACTGATATAGGCCATCAGAAGTGCAAAAGGCAGTAACTTGTTTTGCCTCCTCCGATAAAGGAACTTGCCAATACCCGGACAAGAGATCGATTTTTGTTACATAGGTGGCCTGTCCAACTCGATCGATTAAGTCATCAATGCGGGGAATTGGAAATGCATCTGCTTTGGTCACTAGATTCACCTTTCTATAGTCGGTACAGAATCTATATGTACCATCAGGTTTAGGTACCAACACGCAGGGTGAGCTTTCCAGCATATAGTTTATCTCAGAAGTTAGGAATTGAGATTGGGCGAGAGGTAGTCTGTAAGGGTGTTGCTTCACAGGAGTTGCATCCCCTACATTAACTTCATGTACCACTAAGTTTGTCTGCTTTGGCACATCAGACAACAGCTGCGGGTACGCTTCGATTAAATACGTGTTAATTCGCTTTCCTTAAGCGATGAAAGTCAGAAGCTAGAGATAAAGGTCAAGATTTAAATGTCGTTCCATTGAAAAGAAAATTACTTTAATGATATCTCAGTTTAGTTATAAAGAACTCGAAAGTCTACGCTTGAAAATAAAAATCAACAAGAGCAGTGCACTGCATAATTTGTATTACATGAAATTTTAATGGATGTTTTTGTTAGCTAAACTTTTTGTTCTTATTTCTTTAAAATTTCAATGGATGTTTTTGTTAGCTAAACGTTTTGTTCTTATTTCTTTAAAATTTCAATGGATGTTTTTGTTAGCTAAACGTTTTGTTCTTATTTCTTTAAAATTTCAATGGATGTTTTTAGCTAAACTTTTTTAAAGCCGCAAGCGTGAATTAAAACATTGTTACGTTCTACTTTCAAACCTTGTGATCTACAGGGCAGATGATGTTGAGGTCATCTGTTACTTTAGCCAAACGTTAATGAGCAGGGTACCAAGTGGCCAGCATAATGACAAACCAGTTTTTAACGAGATTCGAACACATGATCTTAGGTTAGAAAGTCAAGCACATAACCACTCAGCATGTATGCCCACATTACATGCAGAGTTAATACTGTATATGCAGCTGGTTACTAGACTGAATACATTTAGACCTTCCACAGGTGCTGATGTTTTGTTGTTCTGTGGACAAAGACGTTGACACTTCTGTTACTTCTTTCAATACTTAATCTAATGACTTTAACTTTGAAACTTGTTACGAAGTACAAAACATGTCACTGAGAAGACCACCTGTTTCGGAACAATGTCAAGTCAGAAACCAAGTCACAACAAAACAGAGAGGTGAAGCTTTGAATAAGCTCAAGAATCTAATTTTCTATTAACCAAAACAACAACTACACTAAGTTTCAGATAAATGATTCGATTAAACTTTAGATCACACTAACATTGATTTATACATTTACAATCGTACTCTCCACGTCGAGCGAGGCATTCCTTCCGTCCATGTGGTTTCTACCTTTTTGCAAGCCCTCACTTGAGTAGCTTTGGTTTAGCTATGATAATGTTTAATTTTAGACATATAAGTCTTGTCTTGGAGTCTGAACATTATTTTAGAAGTGCAGCATTTCACGTGGCTACGTAGCCTCAACTGCGACCTACATATTTTGCCACGACTGAAGCAGTTATATTCATTGTCCGCTAGTGGTCTGAGCTGCCTGTATCCATGGGATCCTCTCTATGTGAACGATAGCAAGTTGGCGCCTAATCAGTTCTTTATGCCTAATGTAAAATTACAAGATACTCATGAACATTTAGACTAATGGTGCCGAACATTAAGAAAATTAGTAAACAGATATTTTAGAAAACAAATGTGAACAAAATTACGAAGCAAAGTTGCTTTTTCAGAGGAAAAATGTTTAGGACTTGGTCCATGTGTTGCCAAATTAGCAGAAACAAATTTTGAAATATGGGAAAACCGATAATGAAGACTTGGCGAAGACATAGACATAAGAACTACAGGTAATAAAACTTCAAAGCTGATAACATTTCAAAGATTAAAATTTAAAAAAAAAAAATTTAAAAAAATTATAGCTAGACTTTACATATTGCTTTCGCAAACTAAAAAAATCGGCCCTGGAAGTGTTCCATTCAGGGAGGTAAAATGGCAGTATTCAATATTTCAGTAAGAATATCAGAAACTATGAACTACAAACTATCAACAAGTTACAACCGTATCTCCTGTCGATACAAGAAGAGACATGTACATGTCAAAAGTGTACACTGTATACGGTAACGACTTACGCCACAGAAAACGGAGATAGGAAAGAAAAAGCGGTAAAATAATTGTGCGAAATTGTCAGCTTGATCTCATATTGGGTGTCGGAGAAATAACCTACACAAAGTATTGCCTATCAAACTATTCACTATAACAGAAAATTGACAGAGTAAGTTGATATGAGCTATGTAAACTATTACTATAAATGTAACCGATAGAGAGGGTTACTGTCCATAAATGAAACATCACCTCTACGATAACTCAAAAGCATTGTAAGCTTTACAGTTCTATGTGTAATTGAAACGTGTGTGGTTACAAACTATCTATCAAAGTAGAAATACTATACACTTGTACGATAAGATGGTTAGGATCTTAGTGTGATTTAATTCATGAATTAACTAGGGCATCAATTGTAGTTGCACTTCGCGAATCAAAGGCTTATGTGGATTAAATTAAGCTGTGAATTATTTCCTATTCTAGTTTTGAATTCTGTTAAAGAAATTGACTTAGAGATACATTACTCTAAAAGACGTATCAAAGAGATGAAAAGATCAATAGCATTGCATGGAGCTGTCACTATTAGATTCGAGGGATTGTAGTGAGTTATTACACATCATGGGCGTAGTCTGGATTTTTTTCGGGGGGGGGGGGGGGTTTGGGGGGAGGCGGATTTTTCTCTCCCCCCCCTCCCCTTCCCCCGCCGCGAAAATAAATATTTATACGTATGTACGTATGTGTGTGTGTGTGTACATAATCTTTATTACATTCTGACCCTTCATTCTTTCGTAAGACGTTTATTGTGCCCAAGAATAAGGTTATTCCTAGAGTTAGTGGAAAAATTTTAGACTCCCCCCCCCATTGACAGCAAGGGGGTCTGAGGGAGCGCTAGGAGTTTCCCCAGTGCGGGGCAGAGCCCCGCCGCCAAGCACTATTTCTGGTATTGGAAACCACCAAAATGCATATTCTGAGGTACAGTGCATTTTCCTGCTATTAAAAAGTTTTTTTTTCAAAAAACCTAATGTGCTATTCTTACTGACTCAGAACCCCCCTCCCCCACGCGCAGTTCGGTGCATTTGCCGTCAAGCTGTTTCCACTAAAATATGTCACTAGTAATGTCTGAAGCCTCTTCCCACCTGCTCTAAGGACCTCCATGAATGTGTGGCGCCAAGATGTACTAGGATGTCATCGCAACTCTTCTTATGCGTAATTCATTTTGTCGGAGAACATGTCCCGCAAACTTCATGCGACGCTCCGTACCAATCTTACTAAGGGGTTGACTCCTAGTTCGGCATAGGATTTCCTTGATTTAGACCCGATCTCTATAACTGACTCCTAAAATCTGTCTTAGCCATCTTTGTTGAGCCACATTTAGTGTTTTTCAATTTCGGCAGATGACTATTTACTGCACTTAATTAATGGAGTCCCGGCACTGGTAGAAATGTGTAAACTCTCTTGAATACGCTTTGTAGTTTGCTTTAGATTTTATATCGAAAAGTGAAGCTTTATCGTCAAAATCATCTGTTGGGGGTTTTAAACTAAAAAATCTCTGGAGTTGTTTTTTTTTAAAATTCAAAACCCCATTTAGCTACGGTCATTGTAACTGAAATTTGCTTTAGAATAATATATGAAGATAGAGGTTTTCCACCTCAAAACGCTCTGTAAGGGGACTATAAGCTCAAAACCATCTGGAGGGGTTTAAACTTTTTTTAAAAGTCATCTGTAGGAGAGGGGTTTAAACTCAAAACCTCCAATTGGCTTGGCTACGCTCAAATAATTTTAGTGTGTAATTTGCTTTTTTTATATTGAAGAGGTATTTTTTTAGCATCAAACCCCTCTAAAGGGGGGTTTAAACTCAAAACCCATTTTGGCAACGCACATAGCATTTTGAGTGCGTAATTTGCTTTTTTTTTACATTGAAGATGTATTTTTTTAGCTTTAATCCCCGCTGGCAGGGGGTTTAAACTCAAAACCCTTTTGACTACACTCATAACATTTTGAGTGTATAATTTGCTTTGTTTTTATTATAAAAGAGGTATTTTTTAGATTCAAACCCCGCTGAAGTGAGGTTTAAACTCAAAACTGAGTTAAAACCCATTTAGCTACGCTCATAACATTTTGAGTGCGTAATTTGCTTTTTTTTTATATTGAAGAGGGGGTTTATCGTAAATTTTAGAGGGGGTTTTAAAATCAAAATCTTCCTTAACTGTGATCTTGAAATTAGGGGATTTTCGTTTGCATTTTTTTTTTGTTTTGTTTGATAGAAGAGTTAACTGCAAAAACCTCAGATAGATTGTTTAAAACTCAAAACCCCTGGTAGGGGGTTTTAAACTCAAACCCCTGGTAGGGGTTTTTAAACTCGAACCTCTCTTGTAGGGGTTTTAACTCGAACCCCCCTGGTAGGGAATTTTAAACTCAAAACCCCTTTGGTTGTGCTGGGGCAAGTGATGGTTTAGTATTAAAATCTCACCTAAAATAAACAAAATCAAAGCAAAAAATCAGTCACTAGATTCCGATCCCCCCCCCGGGGGGGGGAGTTCCTTTCGGGGGGGGGGGGGGGTTCAAACCCCCATCCCCCCTGGCTACGCCCATGATCTGGACCATACAAAAAAACTGAATTTAGAAATATTTTTACCACTTGTTTTTGATAAACGTTATTTTATAATTTTAGCTTTCTCAAAACGCTATGACCCTATCACTTATCTTCACCAGGTGGGAGAAAAAGAGGCAGGTGAGAAAGATATCTGGATGAATTTTACCATAATCAATTTTTAAAAGTATTTATACATCTATAAAAAAAAAACTTAAGCTGTAAATTTATTTTTCAAACGCACGTTAAAGCGGCGACCTATAATATTTGGGACTAGATCAGCTTCAGCTCTCCGTCAAGTACAATTTCTTTCCCCTGTTTGAGACATCAAACAAAATAATTAATTACCAAAGTTAATTAACAAATTGGATACTGCTTTTGATTCTTGTTTTGTCAGGTAAAAGAAAATAATTGTGCAAAATTTCAGCCTTATCGGAGATTGGGTGTACAGACTTTTATTTTAGAAGACAAGACAGATTGAGTTGATATAAGCTTTGTAAAAACAGTCTGACATGTATTGTTTGTAAAATGTTTTACATGTTTCGGATGTTCCTTCAGAGTTGAAGATAGTTTACTTCCTAGTCCAAACCTCCCGCAGGACGACGGGGGATGGGAGCGGGTAGGATTTGAACCCTCGACCGTCGATAAATCCGAACGACAGTCCAGCGCGCAAACCGCACGACCAGGCAGCCATCATGTATTGAAACACATGTTAAACATTTATATGGCCCCTAGTCTGAAATCGCTTTAAATTTTAAACAAATTAAGTCCTTAAATTATTTCAACTTCATGTTCAACTCTTCATTAGTCTTGAATCGTTGGGGCAACACATATGATCCGTCGACCAGATTCTGCTTATTTTAAATTAGAAACACATCTCTCTTTGCTTAAACCCCCCAAAAAGATCTATGCATATGTATATATGTAAAGTGTATGATTAGCTCTCTAAGGGATTTTCCTTTCAACATGATTGCATAGGTCTGTTTCAGGTTTACCATCATCCATGACTAATTTAACTCTAATGGACGATGCTATCGTTGCTTTGAACTCATTAAATTAAATTATTGCTTTAAAAAAACAACTTGACTTTGATTTCTATGAAAGGAGCCTGCATTCCCCTTTAATTCTATACCAAATAAAACATTTTCTGATAAAAAAACAAAATATTGAGGGAAACTTATCATAGCAGGGGAGTGAAATACTATTGAGATCAATAAAGAATCCAGTCGAAACGTGGAAAGTAATTACGGAGAGAAAGAGTTAAAAATGAAAGGTGTTAGCCTTTCCAACTATCGTTGAATCACTATGCCAATGTAAAATCTAACTCTAGATCTAAACATTTAATCTAAACGTCATAATTTTGTCTAATGTCTCAATTCTCTTACTGTTAAATGCAAAAAATCTATATTTTCAATTGGCCTTCTTAATTTAAGCCTACTTACTATTCCTTAAAAAGTTAAGCAGGCCTTTAAAATTACATTATTTTACCTCTCCGGAAAAAAAGGATATTTAGACTGTAATTGCCCATTTCAACATAATTATTGTAACAGCGAAACTGTTCTTACTAACAGTAGAAGCGGCAAAGACGAGTAACTGGCGCCTGAACCAGGAAGCTTAGCACAAGAAGGGTGCATTAGCCACGACAGACTACCCACCTAGGAAAAGGAAAACTCTGAATTTTGAATCTCTGCTGCCTTGAAGCGGTACCCAATCATGGGAAAGACTTTGGGAGTCAACCCTGAGAAAAATTCAGGAACTGGCGACCCTGAGACAGTATGAAGTACCCAGTGCTACACTCTTACAGAACCTGCGACGCCGCTGACCCCAAACTGTATGGGCACTGCTGTTCCTTTGGGTACAAAGTCAACAAAAACGCTAGCTGTGGCATTTATACTCTCCCGCCTTGACTACTGTAACGCCGTGCTAGCAGGTATACCTGATGACAAAATAGCCAAACTGCAACGTATACAGAACAACGCCGCACGAATAGTACTTAGAAAAACAAGACAAGATTCTGCTACTACCCTCTTGCGCATGCTCCATTGGCTTCCCGTGAAAGCGAGAATCGATTACAAGGTCGCCACACTTTGTCATCAGTGTTTATATAACAATGAGATGCCCTTGTACCTTAGAGAACTGGTTACTCCATATGTCCCCCAGAGAGCCCTGCGCTCAATGGACTCAACGCTTTTAGTAGTGCAACGTTTCTCCCTCAAAAGCTACGGTCTGCGGGTTTGGAACTCACTCCCCATGGATCTCAGTCAGACAACATGCTATACCACTTTTAAGAAGAACATTAAGACCTACTTGTTTAAAACTTTTTTAGATTAGTTTTTGATTGCAATTATTGTGTTTGTGTTTGTAATGTTATTACAGCGCCTTGAGCCTACATTTTGTTTGTTAACAGCGCTTTATAAATAAAATTATTATTACACCAGCTACGTGGAGGGGGAGGAACTGATGTGTGGGCGACATCGCTTCGCCCTTAGCTAGGCATTCATCTCATTTCTATGAGAGGATCCATTGTCGCTTAACGACTGAAGGAGGCAATACTGGTAGTAGTAGTAGTAGTAGTAGTAGTAGTAGTATAGACCATGGGCGTATCGAAATTATATTTTTTTTGGGGGGGAGGGGTGGTTGGGGGATTTCCCCTCTCGCAAACAAAATATAAATGTGTGTGTTTCTGTACATAATTAATCATTATTACATTCTGACCCTTCATTTTTTCGGAAGACGTGTATTGTACCCTAGAATAGGTTCTTCCTGGAGATAGAGGAAAAATTGGAGACTCCCCGCCATTGTTAGTAGAGGCTCCCTCAGTGCAGTGTGGAGCACCGCCTCCAAGCACTATTTCCGGTATAGAAAGTAACAAAATGCGTATTCTGGGTATCTGTATTGCATTATCCAGCTATGAAAGTTTTGTTTCAAAAACAACATGTTCTATTCTTACTGACTTAGACCCTCCCGCGTCGTTCTGCACATTGGGTGGCAAGATGCTTCCACAAAAACCTATCACTGGCAAAGTCTTAAGCCTCTTCCCACCTGCTATGAGACCTCCATGAAAGTGTGGGGCCAATTTGAACTAGGATGTCCGATTTCGCGCTTTCCTCGTAATGGCCTCCATGTCATTGCACTTTTATTATGCGTAATTCATTTTGTCGACGAACATGTTCCGCAAACCTCACGCGACGCTCTGTCACAACCTTACTAAGGGGTCGACTCCCAGTTCGGCATAGGATATCCTTGATTGAGACCCGATATCTATAACTGACTGATAAAATTCGTCTTAGCCATGTTTGTTGAGCCACATTTAGTCTTTTTCAATTTCGGCAGATGACTATTCAGAGCACTTTATTAATGAAGCCCAGCTACTGGTAGAAATTTGTAACCTCTCTAGGCTATGGTCTTGGAATTAGCGACAGTAGTTTTTTCTTTAGATTTTCTATCGAAAAGGGAAGTTTTATCGTCAAAATTTTATTTCGGGGGGGGGGGGGGGGGTTAAAAACCTTAAAACTTCCCCTCCCCTGCCACGCCCATGATGGAGACGCAAACACAAGCAATATACACACAGAACTAAACAAACAACAGTTACACACACACACACACAACCTGCGCTTAAGGAATTGCGCTCCTTTGTACTTCTTGGCGATGACGAATTGATTTCGTAACAATGAAGAACTATCTAGTGTATTTGCATCCTTTTCAGAGCACGTGGTTTCATATCAAAAGCAGCTGTGCACACGTGTCAGGCTACGGTTTAAAAAGTTTCACACACCACAACGTTATTTTAACTCCACGCAGATACATCACACCAACAACATGATGCCACGAAGGTGGCTACTCCAGTTTCTATCTATCTTGCTTTTAAGTAAGTTTCATTTCTATAATTTGATTTTGGCTTATACTTTGTAACCGTTAGAGGCTATGTCAAATAATGCGCAGAAAAAAATATCTTGTGGGACTCATGATATTGACCTGTCATACACACGGAATGCTTACATCCAATAATTTTTTTTTTAAATACTTAAAAAAAAAGGCTTTTATTTTAGCGTAGATGCATCAATTAGTTTCAATCAGTCATGTAATTAATCTGTAATATATCTGGACTAGCAACATTAAATCTATGCCATAAGAAAGATTTTTTAACAATTGTTTTTATTTAATGCAATTTTATTATTTTACCTTTGTAAATAAGATATAATTCTATCACTTGTCTGGAAAGGGGTGGGGGAGAGAGAAAGGGATATCTGGTAAAATATTACCATGATCACTTTTGAATGCATTTATAAAAAAAATGTTGAATAACCTAAAATCGAACTCGATTTTCAAGCCTACACACCAACTACTGTGCCAGGGCAGTGCTTATGAAAATAGAAGGTTTTAGTTAGTTTCAAACTTTAAAGCTTTCTCTCTACAATGAATAAAGGGGACTAAATCAACTTCAACCACCACATCAGTCAAGTACGATTTCTTTTCCGTTGTTTGAGATACTAACAAATAATTAGTTACCAATAGTTAGTTAACTAAAGGTTAACTTTGAAATCAGACGGTGTGAGGGGCAAATGCTTCACTGAAAGCTTACGAGGTTTGCATTCGCTAGTGATTTAATGTAAACTTGTTCTTTAAATTGTGGCGTCCGACTAATAATGACTGTCTGAGTGTGTTTGCAGTATTTCAATGTATCTGCTCGATAAAACTGTTGTTTAAAAAAAATGCTTCATTTTGTGTATGTTACAAAAAGATAAAAGAAAGAATGTGTTATCAAGGCAAATGCGACTACTACAAAATAAGAGAAGAGAACCATTAACTAGAATTTATTTATAATATTATGTAGGTATGAATTGAGTTATACACCTTTCCCTATTAATAGAAATGTTTCTTTTGTTGTAAACTGGCTGTAGTACTTCAAGATGGCACAATAAATAAATGTCATCAAAGGTTGAGATTGTTTTTAACTATTTTGTTTTGTTTGAGAAACTTTTAAAATACAAGATAATAATATGATGCTAAAATACACGCCACATTTTTATTACATATTTCATTCTTCCTCTCCTAATTGACGATACCAACGTCGATTTCATCCCATGAAATTAAATTATTTTTTGGTTTTATAGACATAAATCTACTTTTTTTTTGTGAACGGAGCATGCAATTCCCTTTTATTCTATACCAAATATATCATTTTTCTGATAATAAACACAAGCTTGATTGAAGATTTATCAAAAAGGGGGACATACAAATGAGAACAATGAATAATATTCCATTGGACTGTGGGGAATAATTACGGAGAGAAAGAGTTAAAATAGATTTTGCCCTTGGAAAAAAAAAAAAAAAACTCGTGAGCTACAAAAAAGCACCCTCGTTTTATGGTGGACCATAGAAAGAGATAACAGATTTTCTGCCCATTAGATCACATGGTCTGAAAGAGGAACTCTTGGCTTATTTATCTTTTTAAGATGGACAAGAAGGAAAGTATGTATGTTTTTTTGTTTTAATAAGCTGGAGTCAATTGTGGCTGCATTTGAATTTAATTTATGTACACACATAGAAACTATTTTTATATCATTAATATGACAGTGGTATTCGCCTTCACCTATCTTTAGTCTGCTGTTCCCAGTGCTGTCAAAAATTAGAGAAGCAATGGTTACTAGAGGAAATGGTAAAGGAATATCATGTTGGTCCAGGAATGGCCGCGAATATGTATCCTCATGTACTGAAAGATAAAACATATTCTGAAGTGAGACAGAAAATTTGGAATTACTTGGTAATTTTGAAAAAAGAGCTATTGCCCAGTAAGTTACTACTGTAATAATTACCGATAATCCTTTTTTTTAATTAATTACAATCAACCTTTCCGGCGTTTGTTATGTGATATGAGCAATATTAAGACGCATTCCTCAAAGGATAGTAAAGATAATATGATTAATATAATTCTTATTATAAACTATGATATGCCAAAAGGTTGGGGCGGACTGGCCCTATGTACAATTAAACCTATGCCTGATGTGACGGTCACATGGAATGTTGTGGGTCAGACGTTAATTTCCTTTTTTTTTTTTTTTAAATGGAATGAATGACTCTTATAGTCACTAAACAATAGTTTCACCCTAATTTATATCAGCAGTGAATAGTGTTTGTTTTGATGTCACTCTAGACTATATACACAACATCTAATCCTGTGTAGACATACTACACGGCTGATACACCATCTAATCCTATGTAGACATACCACTAGCGGATCTAGAACTTTGGACTGGGGGGGGGGCGATTTTTTTCCAAACCCTAAGCCTAAAGCCCAGTAAACCCTAACCCTATATATATATATGAGAATAAAAAAAAAGCAGCATTTCTCAACCTTCGGCGAAAAACAAAACAACTGGGTCAGCGCTATAAGGTTCTCTTGTGGAGTTCGGGGCGGTGCTTTTTTTCACTACAAAAACGTATTCTCCTGACATCTACAGCTCATTATTCATCAATGGAGTTCGGGGCGAAGCCCCGACGACAAAAGCGTTTTCTTGCATTCTTCATTGCAGAAACGCATTCTCCTGACAAGTACAGCTCATTATTCATTAATGGAGCTCGGGGCGAAGCCCCGACGCCAAAAGCGTTTTTTTGCATTATTCACTGCAGAAATGTAGTCTCCTGACATCTACAGCTCATTATTCATAAATGGAGTTCGGGGCGAAGCCCCGACGCCAAAAGCGTTTTCTTGCATTCCTCATTGCAGAAACGCATTCTCCTGACCTAAAGCTCATTATTCATACTATTAAAAAAGGACCTTTCGAATAATGTTGTACTTGAAAAACATTCTAATATGAATTTATAGGCCCATAATACATTGCAAATAAAACCGATGTGTTCCTTGAAAAGATAGGATACCCCACGTATTTAGATTTTTGCTTTGAGAATCGCCGCCGAAAAAAAAACAACTTATTCGATAAATAGTATTCAAGAAAACTGTAGTATAAATTGTGAGTTATAGTTCCAAAATTTTTAGTTAGAAAAATATCAGATTGAGTAAAGGTTGGGAAAAGGCGACTGTAAAAACATTATTTGAGTTTAGAACTCATCTCAATCATGACTCTTATACTGAAAAATTTCGTTTGAATTTTAACTTTTCCAATGCAAAGTCTTTCTTAAAATTATTATGATAAATTCATGTGAAATTACAAAAAACTCTGTCTGGAAATGGGAATGGCGGTAGATTAATCTTCGCTCCTTTAATAATTTCTGCTAAAGATTGCATTTGGCATTAAAGAATAGGGGTGGGGCGACTCGATATAAGAATTTAATTTATAGTATATATAAATTATATTAATGACAGATTTTTTAAATTTTGTAATTTCTTAACTATAATACAAAAAGAAAAAGTATTGATTTGTCCGATGGGGGAAATACGATTGCATGTATCGCCCCTCCCACCTGGTACAACCCTTTTTCATTTAAATTTACTAATGATACAATTTGAGATAAGAGTGTGGTACGACATAATATACAATGGGTCACATATCAATACGTAGTTTATATTTTATGGATATTCAACTAATTTTATTCACAAACTATGATTCTCCACAAAAATAGGACTGCCCCCCCAGCACTCAGAGGGCTAGAGTGGGGAGGGCAGTACATGCAATCGCCCCCCCCCCCCCTCACCCCCACCGAATCGGCCAAAATACCAGAAAGGGAGCGACATAATATAAAATTTATATCTTAATTCAAGTTCAACTAATTTTGTTCACAAACTATGATTTCTCCATAAAAACGGACCGCCCCCCCCCCCACTCAAAGGGTTCAGGTGGGAAGGGCAGTAGAGGTATTCGTCCCCCCCCCCCCCACCCCCCAACCAAATCGGCAAACAGGGAACGACATAATAAAAAGATCAGTTAAAATATCAATAACAAGTTTTAATGATATAGATATTTAATTGATTTTGTTAGCAAGCTGTGATTTCTACAAATAAATTTGACCGCCCCCCCCCACTCGAAAGTGCAAAGGGGGGGGGGGGGGCGGGATTGATACCATCGCCCCCTCCCGACCCCACCAAATCAGCCAACATACTAGAGGGGGGGCGAAATAATTTAAAAATAGGTTGAAATGTAAATAATTAGTATATATCTTTAACATAATTAATAAATTCGTATACAAATCGTGTGAATTCTATACTAAAGTTCGTCCGCTGAGTGGGGGGGGGGGGGCGGTAGGGGCGATCCGCCAGTGAGACATACTACATGGCTGATACACCATCTAATCCTATATAGACATACAACAGGGCTGATACACCATCTAATCCTATGTAGACATACAACAGGGCTGATACACCATCTAATCCTATGTAGACATACAACAGGACTGATACACCATCTAATCCTATGTAGACATACAACAGGGCTGATACACCATCTAATCCCGGGCTGATACACCATCTAATCTTATGTAGACATACAACAGGGCTGATACACCATCTAATCCCGGGCTGATACACCATCTAATCCTATGTAGACATACAACAGGGCTGATACACCATCTAATCCTATGTAGACATACAACAGGGCTGATACACCATCTAATCCTATGTAGACATACAACAGGGCTGATACACCATCTAATCCTATGTAGACATACAACAGGGCTGATACACCATCTAATCCTATGTAGACATACAACAGGGCTGATACACCATCTAATCCTATGTAGACATACAACAGGGCTGATACACCATTTAATCCTATGTAGACATACAACAGGACTGATACACCATCTAATCCCGGGCTGATACACAATCTAATCCTATGTAGACATACAACAGGGCTGATACACCATCTAATCCTATGTAGACATACAACAGGGCTGATACACCATCTAATCCTATGTAGACATACAACAGGACTGATACACCTTCTAATCCCGGGCTGATACACCATCTAATCCTATGTAGACATACAACAGGGCTGATACACCATCTAATCCTATGTAGACATACAACAGGGCTGATACACCATCTAATCCTATGTAGACATACAACAGGACTGATACACCATCTAATCCTATGTAGACATACAACAGGACTGATACACCATCTAATCCCGGGCTGATACACCATCTAATCCTATGTAGACATACAACAGGGCTGATACACCATCTAATCCTATGTAGACATACAACAGGGCTGATACACCATTTAATCCTATGTAGACATACAACAGGACTGATACACCATCTAATCCCGGGCTGATACACAATCTAATCCTATGTAGACATACAACAGGGCTGATACACCATCTAATCCTATGTAGACATACAACAGGGCTGATACACCATCTAATCCTATGTAGACATACAACAGGACTGATACACCATCTAATCCCGGGCTGATACACCATCTAATCCTATGTAGACATACAACAGGGCTGATACACCATCTAATCCTATGTAGACATACAACAGGGCTGATACACCATCTAATCCTATGTAGACATACAACAGGACTGATACACCATCTAATCCTATGTAGACATACAACAGGACTGATACACCATCTAATCCCGGGCTGATACACCATCTAATCCTATGTAGACATACAACAGGGCTGATACACCATCTAATCCTATGTAGACATACAACAGGGCTGATACACCATCTAATCCTATGTAGACATACAACAGGACTGATACACCATCTAATCCTATGTAGACATACAACAGGGCTGATAGGAAATCTTTAAGTTTTCTTCTTTATACTTGCAATTAAGGCAGAACTGGAACCTTGAGGGTGGAGGATCAAACCTGGACATGGATCTCAAAAAACGGTTCTAACTATTTTCCTAGAAATTGAACACTTGATGTATATTGGTGAGAAAAGAATAACTAGGTCATTGACCTCCCGGGGAAAACACTAGTTTGACCGTTATGTATAGTTTCAATTTTAAGACAAAAATTAATTTAGCTAGAGAACTAGATCTGGATCCAACAGCAATTTCGAAAGGACTGTCGCGTTCGGGAATTTCAGAATTGATTGTATCATACATTCAAGATGTTAATAAATTTAAAAATATTTTCATACGCAATAAACCTCTTTTCCAATGTAATTTACGCCTGTGCAAAATATTTTTTTATAGAAACAAAGAATGTTTAATCAATTTTGACGTTCTGCTCTATAAATTACACTTGTCATTAATCTTGTGACTTGAGGACAAGATTTCTTATAGTACGTCTAGAGGAGGACATGTATTTTAAGATATATATATATATATATGAGGCGCGGTGGCTGAGCTGTAAAGGGCTTGGCTTCCGAACCGGGGACCGGGGTTCGAATCCTGGTGAAGAATGGGATTTTTAGTTTCGGGATCTTTGGGCGCCTCTGAGTCCACCCAGCTCTAATGGGTACCTGACATTAGTTAGGGAAAAGTAAGGGCGGTTGGTCGTTGTGCTGGCCACATGACACCCTTGTTAACCGTACGGCACAGAAACAGATGACCTTTACATCATCTGCCCTATCGACCAGAAGGTCTGAAAGGGGAACTTTACTTTTATATATATATATATATATATATATATATATATATATATATATATATATATATATATATATATATATATATATATATATATATATATATATATATATATAATATATATATATATATATATTACGTTTTTCTTGTTAATGTAGATAGTTGTTAATGGCGTCACACAGTTTATTCCTTCAATCTAAAAAATACAATAAAGAGGTGTCAAACAATTTGAAATATTAATTTAAATCAGTTTAAAAAACTACCATCAACACACATCACTCTGATAGGCATCATCCGTTGCTTATAAACTACACCAGCAATGACAATTGTTTAAATTGCATTTTGCATTCTCTTTTCATGTAAACTTGACAAACGCATTTTTTTTCACCCTACGAAAAACAGTTAAAAACGTATGCAAGGCTATAATAAACTTTTAAATTCTATCTTCTTGTGCAGAACAAAGAGAAATAGGTATGTATTCAACTAGTTTAATAAAGTGTGATATAATACAGTAAACTATTGCATATTTTTTATTTTATCTAACACAATTCCACAAGAAATTCACTAAGACGTTGTATTGTTCATTTTATATATCTTATCTTATCTTATCTTATATAATACAGACGTTACTTCAAAAAAGAAGATGATTACGTCCTACGCGTCATGCATTTAGTCATGCATATTAACCAATGACTTAAATTCTGCCAAGTCACTGGTTTTCCTGGCTAGCTCAGGCAACCCATTCCATGCTCTAATACCACTAGGGAAACACAAACTCAAAATTGGCCCTCGAAGTGGTCCACGCAGGCAGGAAAAAAGGCAGGTTTCAATATTTTCAGAAAAATATCAATATTAAATTCTATCAGAAGTGGTCCACCCAGGCAGTTAAACAGGCAGGTTTCAATATGTATGTATCACATTTGTTTCAGCACCTAGCTTCAACTCCATATTTACGTTCAATATTTTAAGAAAGAATATTATAATCAATTTCTATCAAAGGCAAATGACAGAAAAGAATGGAGAAAGAATGTTGACAGATCCTGTGTGGTGCCACAAAGGTCCAGCAGACCAAGGGATAGGTGAAAGTGAATGTGAAGTTAGATGTGAACCTGGCTTTAACTGATGTCTTATAATGAGTATCTAATTAATCTAACTGTTTTGTAAAGGATTAATCTCTTATTCAAAGACTACAAAAGAACTTTTCCGTAAAAAAAATCCTTTAGTTTTGTGTTTCATTGTGGATGAAATATGACCCCTGCAGTTCACGCGATAATACAAAAAAACTACTTATCAATTAATGTTTTATATTATGTCCTATTTATTTGCATAGTAAATAGATTTTTCTCTTCAAAAAAATATATAATTTTTTAAATGTTGTATTTAGTGGGACAGAGCTTACATAACGAAGTAATAAAATTGTAAAAAAATATCTGTTTTGACTAAAAATCTAAAATTATTTGCATATATGTGTTTCAGAAAATGTTGAACAGTCATCTGCCTTACTAAAAAGTCCCCAGTGTTTGTTGCTATTAATAGTGAATAGTTGTAAAAATGATGTATTTTTATGAAAAAACTGCTGGAATAATTGATTTTCAAAAAAAAATAGATTTTTCACTTTGAGAAAAGAAAAAAGTAGCCGTTGATTCAGAACTTTGAATGATCTAAAACATCTTGATGTCCTATTTTTATTTTCTCTTCTAGTTTCTGAGATCTAAACTGGACGGACGGACTGACGAGCAGACAGCAAACTTAAAGCGTCTTTTCCCCTTTCGGGGGCCGCTAAAAATGCCACCTAAAGAATGCCGCTAAACAGAGCAAATTCAAGAAAAGACAGTTGTTAGAAACCCGAATAATGAAGTTTTTTTTTTTATAGTGTTAGAAAAAAAAAGGTTTAAATTCATGCAAGAAATTATAAAATATTTGCACCATACTTTATATCAATAGTGTTAATTAGGTTTGTTTTAGGGTTGCATCAAAACTTCTCAGGCTTCTCAAGCCAACGCTGTAATCACTCTGCTAGCAGAGAGTCTATGAAAATGGAAGATTATATAGTTATCTATTGTTTCTATTTCATGCTTGTCTTCACTAAGCCTCAGAAGGCAGCCTAATAGAAAGGGGAATAATTCAGCTAATAACACTACTTTTGTCAAGTAATATTTTTTCCCTTTTTTTTGATACCAAACAAAGTAATTTATTACCAATAGTTTATAAACTAGTTTTTTTTTTCTTGTTTTTAATTGTGCAAAATGTAAGCTCGATTCAAGATTGGGTGTCGGAGAAATAACGTGTACGGCCAGACAGACAAACAGACAAAATGAAATGATATAAGCTTTGTAAAAACCGATGTATTCTTATAAACTTATTTTTTTTTTAAATAATCTTTTTGTATTTAAAGACATGGCAAAAATGAAAGCAGATAAAGAAAGTAAGTATTTTTATTCTCTTCATATAGTTTCATTAGTTATCAATACGTTTACAGTAGTTACATTTGTTCATATGGGATACAGTGCTAGTGATGCCCAAAATACGGCCCGAGGGCCAGTTGGCCCGCGTCGTGGTTCCATCCGGCCCGCCGAAAAGTCGGCGCAAAGTGGAGAAAATCCCTTCTCAAAAAAAAAAAAGTTTAAAAATGTATCTTTACCTACTTTAGGGCTCATATATTTTTTCTGATGGATTGAGACCATGACATTTAACGTTTGTAGGCCACGATAATGAACAGGAGCTCTAAATGTAGAATCTACCAGGAAGAGTGGGCGGATCTTTATTTTATTTTTTATTTTTTTTTGTGGAACTTGATAATAAGCCAACATCTTTGTTTTATAAAATAAATCCTTGGTTTGAACCACGAATAAAAGATTAACTCCAACTAGAGATTGGAGAATCGATAGGAATATTCCCCAAAATGGGTCGGTTTGAAAGGTACCTACACTGTTGCTAACATTTTAAGTAACTAAAACGAAGCTTCTGACGCGTACAAAAAATATAATACTCAAATATGACATGAATGTAGCACTAAATCCAAGGGGTTCTGGTTAAATAGTTTCAGAACAATTTCATTTCATTTTTGTAACTTTTCGGTCATGCGGCCCGCGAAACAAGTATTGGAAATTAAAATGGCCCGCAGGTCGATTTAGGTTGAGCATCACTGATGTCCTATACACTGGGATACACCTAAAAGCTTAGTGTAATTTTTTTTTTTAATGTTTGAGCCTTTCCTTTGAATATTGCTTTACATTTTATCATTATGCGCAGAATTAGCGTTCAATTTAAATCGAATACAGTTGTCTAACCATAACTATTCTTTAATAACATTTCATTGATATGATCAATCGTTTGGTTATTGTGACATCACCAGTATTTTTTTTAATTAATTATTCATATCAATGAAATGTAATTATTTTCATCATTATCATCTGATACATAAACTGTAAAATATCCATTGTATTAAAATGTTTATTTGTACATCAAGAGGTACTCACCCATTCTATTGAGATTCATAAAACGCATACTATTTTATAAACTGTCAAAAGGGTGGCGGGAAAGCGAGCCAACGCTTGAAAACGCAGCACTAACAGTTAAACTTACAAAATGTAGGGGCTAGGTTTAGGGAATTAAAGGGCGATGGTCAGGACGCCTACAGTTTTTATTTGAATAACCATTCAAACACACGAAATGGACAGTAATAATAGAGACAAGGGAAGTCATTCTGCTTTACATAGGTGTTTTATTTTTTGTGTCAAAAATTTTTTGTTGGTTTATGTATCTGGTGTCCTATAGGCCTACCATTAGCAAAAATGAATTTATATTATTTTAAAAAGAACGCTGTGAACCGGTTGTCACAATTTAATCACGATTTGTGACAAATCGCTAGTATTTTTATTACTTATTTATATTAAAAAAAGTTTGAATACTTTCATCATTATCATCTTCTACATAAACTGTAAATATCCATTGTATTAAATATTTCATTTGTACATCAAGAGGTACTCACCCATTCTATTGATTCACAGCATTCGTTTTTTTTTTAAAGCAATCATACTGCGAATGTAAAACTATTCAGTATCCGCCGTCAGCAGCAACTTTTTTCAGACAGACTGAGATTCCAATAATAACAACAATGGCAATGGAGTAAGAACCTCAACTGGCATCAACTCTCTTCTGTGCTAGTACCGTAAATGACACTTTAAAACGCTGCCTTTGAACGTCAATACTGGCAATGACATTCAACAATTGTAACAGACACTTCTGAGTGATACTGCAGGGCAGACACTGCCAATGAAGTCTTAGTCAAGTATTAAAACGTCAACACTGATGTCCTATAAGAAATAAACACAAAACTTGACATCTACTCTTACACTGGAAATAGCAACAAAAAAAAAATAATAAAAAATATAATAGTGATACATCAAAAGAAGAGGTCCAAAAAATATTACATAATAATAAGTCTACAGAAATAGTACTAAATCTGTCCGCTAGTTTAAAAAAATATATTTTATATATTAATGTTATTATGTGTTATTAGGGAAGACATAACTGCAATGAGTGGAGTTAAGATGGTGACCAAGACCTCGGCGTTCCAGTACCTCATCATTGTCGCCGAGTGAACACCCCGCTCTCTAGAGGGGTGGCCAATGATACTGGTTGCTTGCCACTGATGAATGAGCAGTCGGCAAGTGTAAAAGTGCAGATAAAGGAGTTATGTGCAACCCCCCTAAGAGGCCCCGGGCAATGGTTAGTAGGAGACTCACGGGTTCTCTGAAAAGCGGATAGCGCTGGACACCAACTCGAGGGTTGGTTGGGATATTCTGGGTCCCAGCTGACTCGCGGGTCCCCATTTGGGCAAAGACTGGACTGACTGATGCGGCCTTTGCGGGTTGTGTCAGGCGGTTTCGTTGGCGTCCACGAGCTAGTCTCTAACTAGCCCGTCCCTGTGAGGTAGTAGAGATTTCACAATAGTAGTTCTAATACTGGGGGATATAAAACAATTCTCACGAACCCACTTCTCCTGTAAGCGAGTTCTCGCCATTCGGAGGAGGTGACCAGTGGTGAGGACTTCACGCACCCGAGATTTCGGACCCTCTTGCAGGCCCTTATACACTACCCTTAAAATGGAAAAAAATTAAGGCCGCCAACGGTCTTCGCCTTCCATACATTCATGATCAATACACATTTAACCAAGAAAGCGGGTACGAGCACACTCAATCAGGCTCCGCTGCACGGGTAGCAGGCGGCAGGGCCGACTACGAAAAGTCCTCTACTACGCGCCCCGTGGTTTCGATCCGGAGGAACCTGTCGAACCACGAAAAAAAAAAGGTTTTTCACCCAGGACAAAGCCCTCTTCCCAGGCTACACTGCATTCGTTCTTCCGTCGGAAGAACGGTAGCCAAGGTGTGGCTAGCCAACCACACCCCCTGGCGATCATGTCCCGCACCAGGCCCAACCGACAATAAGAACTAACAATGCGAGGGCCACTGGCCCTAGTGGCCCTCCAAACCACCAACCATTTCCTGTTCTGTTTCAATAATGCGCTCATACGCACCACAAGCACTGGTGCAAGGAAGGGTTACAACATTGCCCCCTTCTCAGATTTGTCCGTTCCGGACAAAATCTACCTCACGACATGGGCTGTGGAGGAGAGTTGAGGCAGGCGCGGGTCTATCGGTTGGAGCAACAATGGGCTTATCTTGCCATCTCGATGGAGCCATCTGCGTTGTAGTCTGTCGCAGCCAATCCAAATCATGGGTATGGGGCCTATATCTGCTAATCAGACCACGAACCAGACAAGCTGTCGGGAACATGCGGCCTCGCTGCATGCAGCTTTGATGCAGAATTAACGGCGATAACAAACACACTCAAATATCTGCTCCAAAAAGTGCGCGAAAAGATAACCGTTGCGACTACCGTTGTAATGGTTACCGATTCCCAGTCCTGCCTCCAAGCCATGGCTGGCTTAGGGGGAAAGTCTCAATTGGTCTCAAGAGGCGCCGCAAATAACATCCGCCTATTTATTGGAGCTGTCATCTTTATGCAGTGGGTTCCCTCGCGGGAGGATCTATTGAAATATTGTTGTGGTGGTGATATTGTATAATGTAAATATAGATCTAACTGTACTTTGAAAATTATTAATAACTCACAATTTCTCCTTGCGGTTCGCTATCACTCACCACACATATAATATTTAAAAAAAATGACTTGATAAAAATTGTTCCACTTAAAATATAACTTTCATTCATAAAGTCCTCTATCAATCCTGGCTGTGCGGTTTGCGCGCTGGACTGTCGTTCGGATTTATCGACGGTCGAGGGTTCAAACCCTGCCCTCTCCCACCCCCCGTCGTCCTGCGGGAGGTTTGGACTAGGAAGTAAACTATCTTCAACTCTGAAGGAACATCCGAAACATTTTTTACAATCAGTTCCTAATCAAAACAACGTCTTGCCCAAGCTAGAAGAGTGCGTCTCTAAACTACCGTTACAATCCCAGAACCACTTCCGTCCAAAATAATGTGCAGTTCAAAGTCGCGACGCTAAAAGGAAATTCCCGATTAAACTAAACCCGTCCTAAACCTATAACAGTAAGTAAACAGTTATAAATAGATGTAGTGCTCTAATTAACATTTTTAAATTATATCTTTTTGTGCAGGAGAAAGATCAGAAGGTATGTATTCAACTAGTGAAATTATTGATTGTGACATAATCAAACAAACTATGACATATTATAGTATACATTTTCACAAAAAAATACATTAAAACATCGTATTGTTCTTTCTGTCTATTTCCATGTCACAAAAATGCGATATAAATATGTAATGAATTAGCTATTGATCTATATTGAGTACATTGAATGAATTTATATTATGTAAAGTAACAGAGTGATCACATTTGATATTTTTAAAGTGAATTCTTTTAGTTTAACGTGTGAACTCTCTTGAAACTATGTTGCTTGCTTTATTAAATGTGTGTACTGTTATGGTTCCCGGTCATTTAGTCCCCGGTCATTTCATCTCCTGGTCAATTCATCCTCTGTTCATTTCATCATTTGATCACATTATCTAACAAATAGTAATCGTAAAATCGTACAAAAAGTGTGATGTATTAGAAGAGAATAAAATAAAATGCCATTAAAACTATAAAAAAAATTAACATGTATAAATATAGAAGTTATGTAAAAAAAAAAAAAAAACATGTGTTTTTGTGTTCATGTACATTAATAAGATAGATACATTATTGATTGAAGAGGGATGAAGTCAGCCTTTGTTAGAAAAAATAAAACCTTTTTCAAGGGTAAAATGACGCGCCCAATTTCAAGAAAGAGTTATTTAAAAAATCGTCAGGAGTTATCAGCGGCATGATCATAAGTATTCTAATCGTTCTCATCTCTTAAAAGATTTCCACTACTTCGACCACACCTTGGCCTTTGATCATTACGTCATGCGCAGGATAATATTATAATCTTACATCCCCCACATCCAATTGAACCCCCTTAGCACACACCCAGATTGACAAGATAAGATTTATCAAAAATGGGAAATGCTAAGGGGAAACACTCTAAACGTATTATAACATGTCAAAAAAAAAAAAAAAAAGCGTTCTACATACTCCTTTTTATATAGAAGATAAAATGAGGGCTTAAAGTCAAAGCCTTAACAAAACAACTAAACAATAAATTTAAAAAAAAATTCATTGGAAAGAAATGACCGGGGATGAAATGACCGGTCAGCATTTTTATAGTCATAGGTTTGCCACACGGTTTCGCATGTCTCCATTGTGATTACGTATGCATAAAGTAAAAAGTAGAAAAGCTCTTCTTTCAGAGATTGCGAACTATTGGGAAAATGATGTTGAGGTCATCTGTTTCTTTGGCCAGAGGTTAACGAGCAGGATGTCATGTGGTCAGAACAACAAACAAAAACCTTTACTTTCCTCAACTAAAGTCAAATATCCATTAGAACTGGGTGCACTCATGCCCCCCCCCCCCCCACCCCGAAAAATTCCGAAAGTTAAAATTCCAGTTTTTACCGACATTTGAGCCCAACACTCCAGGTGCTAAAGCCAAGCGATTTATCACTCAACCACAGCGTCATGTATGCTAACCAATGACTTAAATTCCGCCATTTAATTGGTTTTCCTGGCTGACTCAGGCAACCAATTTTATGCTCTAATAGCTCTAGGGAAGAAGGAGCATTTGTACACATTTGTACTAGCATATAGAACGAGAAATGTGCCTCTATCTTTGTGTCTTTCTGAGTATTTTATTAGGTTTCATTTTTGTTTTTGAAGATTATGGTTCAATGTTTGAGTCTTGTCTCCTAAAGGCTTTCTAAATTTAGTGATTTGACTAAAGGTGTTACTCTAGTCACATGTGAATAATCGTTTGTTATGAATCTCACTGCTCTATTTTGTGTCCGTTCCAGTTTCTTAATGTTGAGGGGGGTCCTAAACAAAGCATACATATTTTATTAATAGTCTAACCTAGGTTGAAAAAATTTTTTTCGTTTTATGTTCTTATTGGATTTATAGAATTTGTTTTTATAAACCTTAATGATTTGTTTGATTTTTTGATAAATTCATTAATATGTGGATTTCATGACAGTTTTTCATTATTATAACACCTAGATTCTAGTCTGTGTTTACCATGAATTAGATAAGTGGAATTAATTTGTTTTAGGGTTTTAGTTAATAATAACGTTTTAAAGAATCACCAATTAGGCTAATAAGTTGTGTTTCACATAATCTATATTTCCTTAAGAGGACTCACACTTCTAAAATTACATTGAGTTGAAAGTAGTTTTGGTCCACAGTCTGTCTAATAAACACGGATGCATGGGCGGTCATTAGCGGCCACTTCTGAGTTTGTGGGAACCGCAAACTCCTTTTGTAAACTTTTTGTGTTGGGTTTTCTGTTTATTGCATTCTATTTTATTTATTATATTGACACCAGCTCCACTATCCATTTCCTTTTAACACCGTACTTGAAGACCATTAACTGTCATGGCTGTTGTCATCTTTTACTGTTGTTTTTTTTTTTTTTTATTCTCTAAGGGCATCAGCCATTTGTTTTCGACCATCATGATTTTATCCATTGTGTTTGACTTTTTTTTTTGAGTTTTTCAGGGTCAGACGTAATCTCTGATTTCCGCTGAAGTTTAGTTTCGTACATCGAGGCAAAATGGTGTTCACCCCTTTTATAGACATCATTTCTGATACCTGATGAAGCTTAGTTTCGTACATCGAGGCAAAATGGTGACCACCCCTGTTATAGACATCATTTCTGATACCTGATGAAGTTTAGTTTCGTACATCGAGGCAAAATGGTGTTCACCCCTTTTATAGACATCATTTCTGATACCTGATGAAGTTTAGTTTTGTAAATCGAGGCAAAATGGTGTACACCCCTTTTATAGACATCATTTCTGAAACCTGATGAAGTTTAGTTTCGTACATCGAGGCAAAATGGTATTCACCCCTTTTATAGACATAATTTCGGATACCTGATGAATTTTAGTTTCGCACATCGAGGCAACAAGATATCCATCCTTTACTGGCTAGGTAAAAGAATGTTTTTTTTGTTTACATTTAAAAAAAAAAGGCATATTCACATTTTCCCAATTTTTCGTAGATTGCAAGACCGGAACGTTATAGTTGTAAAACGAAAAGAAAAAGCAGCATTGTACCCCGCATTTACAGTTGAAAACTAGGCGCGGCGTCTAAGTGTTAAAGCGCTTAGCTTCCAAACCTGAGGAGCTAGGTTCAAATCCTGGTGAATGAGATTTTAAATTTTGGGAACTTTAGGCGCTTCTGAGTCCGCCCAGCTCTACTGACATAAGTTAGGTAAAAGTAAAAGTGGTAGGTCTTTGTGCTGGCCACATGACACCCTCGTTAATCGTGGTCCACAGAAACAAATGACCTTTACATCATCTGACCTATTGCAAGGTCTGAAAAAGAAACTTTCCTTTTTTTTTGTTTTTCTAGAATTCAATAATTCATTCTTTCCAATTAAATTGTTTTATCAATTTTTTCTTGTTTAAAGATGAAACAGTAGAAAAACTGAAATCTGAGAGTAAGTATTGAATAAGTTCAATATACTTTAACATAGTTACCAATTTTTTACATCTCCAGTAGAGGAACATCAAAATTATTATTTTGTAGAATTTTGTGTTTATTATTGTATCTGTATGATTTATCTTCTCTTTGGAAGTAACGTCTGTAATTTATAAGGTATACAGTTATCAATACGCGCTGATTTAGCTATCAAACCAAATAAAATACACTTGTCTATTAAATTTAATGTACAGTGATTGTGACAGATGACATTGGATCTTCTTAAATCTAATCCTTATACTTTAACTTATAATTCAAATTATTTTATTCGTGTATTTTACAACTCTTAATCAAATAATAGACATACACAGAGAGAGGCAAAGACCTAAATCTTTACCTAAACATTTGTTTTTAAATGGCAAGTGCCGAAAGAGATTGAAATCAAGATATACTATCTCTACTAGAGTGTAGCAGTGTGTGCTGGTGACAGCTTACGGGTCTTAGGTTGACTCCCGAAGCGTTTCTGATGTTTTGTTGTTTTTTATATCTGCAAGACAGCAGAGGTTAAAATTCAGAGTTTTCTTTCTTTTAGACGGATAGCCGACCATGCAACACCAGCCCCTTGTCAAAGTGGGTTTTACGGGTTTATCAAAAGGATGTCATAATCAATCCGGGTTCCTCACGTCAACAGGCTAAAGCCAAAGAGCAACAGCAAACCAAGTTGCAGGATAACTGAACTGCGAATAAATGGTCATTCAAACTGAACAGTGAATAAATGGTCATTCAAACTGAACAGTGAATATATGGTCATTCAGACTAAGCAATATATAAATGGTCATTTAAACTGAAAAGTGAATAAATAGTCATTCAAACTGAACAGTAAATAAATGGTCATTCCAATAGAGCAGTGAATAAATGTTCATTCCAACAGAACAGTGAATAAATGGTCATTCAAAATGAAAAGAGAATAAATTGTCATTCAAACTGAAGAGTGAATTAATGGTCATTCAAACTGAACAGTGAATTAATGGTCATTCAGACTGAAGAGTGAATAAATGGTCATTCAAACTGAGCAGTGAATTAATGGTCATTCAGACTGAAGAGTGAATAAATGGTCATTCAAACTGAAGAGTGAATAAATGTTCATTCAAACTGAACAGTGAATAAATGGTCATTCAAACCGAACAGTGAATAAATGGTCATTCAAACTGAAGAGTGAATAAATGGTCATTCAAACTGAAGAGTGAATTAATGGTCATTCAAACTGAAGAGTGAATAAATGGTCATTCAAACTGAACAGTGAATAAATGGTCATTCAAACTGAACAGTGAATTAATGGTCATTCAAACTGAACAGTGAATTAATGGTCATTCAAACTGAAGAGTGAATTAATGGTCATTCAAACTGAACAGTGAATTAATGGTCATTCAAACTGAAGAGTGAATAAATGGTCATTCAAACTGAAGAGTGAATAAATGGTCATTCAAACTGAACAGTGAATAAATGGTCATTTAAACCGAACAGTGAATAAATGGTCATTCAAACTGAAGAGTGAATTAATGGTCATTCAAACTGAAGAGTGAATAAATGGTCATTCAAACTGAATAGTGAATAAATGGTCATTCAAACTGAACAGTGAATAAATGGTCATTCAAACTGAACAGTGAATTAATGGTCATTCAAACTGAAGAGTGAATTAATGGTCATTCAAACTGAAGAGTGAATTAATGGTCATTCAAACTGAAGAGTGAATAAATGGTCATTCAAACTGAAGAGTGAATAAATGGTCATTCAAACTGAACAGTGAATAAATGGTCATTTAAACCGAACAGTGAATAAATGGTCATTCAAACTGAAGAGTGAATTAATGGTCATTCAAACTGAAGAGTGAATAAATGGTCATTCAAACTGAAGAGTGAATAAATGGTCATTCAAACTGAACAGTGAATAAATGGTCATTCAAACTGAACAGTGAATAAATGGTCATTCAAACTGAACAGTGAATAAATGGTCATTCAAACTGAACAGTGAATAAATGGTCATTCAAACTGAACAGTGAATAAATGGTCATTCAAACTGAACAGTAAATGACTATTGCCGAATTCCTGCGTTTAGACATCAGCGCAGTTCATCCTTTTTTAAAGCTTCATTACAAAACAGCAGCATCGAACTGCTGTTTATTGTTTCTATTTTCTATGCATGGCCATATATTATGTGCTCATTTAAAAAAAATAAATCTTCATTTGTGTGTAACTGATATAAGCTTCGTGGCTTAAACGTCAAAATTTTTTTTTTTTTTTTTTGGGGGGGGGGGGGGGGGGGGAGTGCGCCTCAACGGGGTTTTCTACATAAAGTCTATGTTTGATGTTTATTCTATTCATTCGTGTAGCACTGTCTCAATAGATCGATCTTTTGTTATTTTTCAGTGAGGAAATATTTTTGGGCACACGTAATTTTTGGACGGTACTATCCGGAAGTATATGTGAAGCACTTGCAACGAAAAATACGTGATCATCGTACCATAAATGATCGTGAACGCAATCGCCGGCTTGAAATTGAACGCCAACGTGAACTTGACAGAATACGTGAAAGTGAAGACTTACCGTGATTTTCCCCCTCGTCTTATAAATAATAAACAGAGTGAAATCCACATGATCTTTTTTGTCATTGTCTTTTAAATGTATTTCTAAATGTATTTCTTAGATTTCTCAAAACACCGTCAATGCTGCTATTTATAGCTTCTGAAGTTGACATAAAGTCTCAATGTGGATTCCTAAATGGTAGACCCATTATGCACACCTAATCCTGTTAACAAGTGTTTCCCAAACTGTGTTCCGTGGATCACTAGGGTTCCGTGAGGTCTGACTAGGTGTTCCACGAACAATTGGAATAATTAATTCTATCGTTAAGGCAGAACAAAAAAAAAAAAGGACCAATTCTAAAAAAAAAATATCGCTATGAACTTTGACCTGCTCTAATTTTGAGTCTAATTTGAAACAAAGATACAAAGATCAACCTTTTAATTGATTTCTGGTCTAGTTTATAGCACACTATTCTAGAACAGAGTCTTTTACTTCCCTTTCCTACAATCTGTTTGAAGCCTTTTCTGATCGAGTTTGTAGCACACTATTCTAGAACAGAGTCTTTTACTTCCCTTTCCTACAATCTGTTTGAAGCCTTTTCTGGTCGAGTTTGTAGCACACTATTCTAGAACTGAGTCTTTTACTTCCCTTTCCTACAATCTGTTTGAAGCCTTTTCTGGTCGAGTTTGTAGCACACTATTCTAGAACAGAGTCTTTTACTTCCCTTTCCTACAATCTGTTTGAAGCCTTTTCTGGTTGAGTTTGTAGCACACTATTCTAGAACAGAGTCTTTTACTTCCCTTTCCTACAATCTGTTTGAAGCCTTTTCTGGTTATATTAAAACAAAAACAAATATAGTAACAGGATGGACCAACCGCATATTGGAACTCAGATTAGCAATATATGGCGAATGAAAGTAATAACATATGCTCTTCCAAGAATCAATACCATCAAAGGGATAAAAAGCTTATTTCTGAATAAATAAATAACAATGCTGAATTTAGAATAGAGTTAAATTATTTAAACAAATAGGAAAGAATCCAACCTGAAAAAAATGTGTTGCGTTCAATTCACAAAATGTGCGAAGTGTTCCGTTAAAGAAAATGTTTTGGGAAACACTGATATAATATAATATATAAAGTAGCAATTATACATAAAACACTGAACCATAATCTTCAAATACAAAAACAAAATTTAATAAAATACTCTGAAAGACAAAGATAAAGGCACATTCCTCGTCCCATATGCTAGGACAACTTTGTACAAATACTCCTTCTTCCCTAGTGCTATTAGAGCATGGAATGGGTTGCCTGAGCTAGCCAGGAAAACCAGTGACTTGACAGAATTTAAGTCATTGGTTAATATGCATGACTAAATGCATGACGCGTAGGACGTCATCATCTTCTTTTTTGAAGTAACGTCTGTATTATATAAGATAAGAAGATAACATGAATTATTTCGATCTATGATTTTTGAAGCATTACCTCAATGGAAATAAAAAGGTAATGGCTTTCATATATTTGCGTGAATATCCGAGAAATGAATTTGCACTATTTCTAAACTTTGAAAACTAAAGATCATCACTTTTCTAAGACAGAAATGATTGATTGGGGCGACTCCCTTTAGCGCTTAAAAAGAGTTTATATATATATATATATATATATATATATATATATATATATATATATATATATATATATATATATATATATATATATATATATATATATATATATATATATATATATATATATATATATATATATAAAGAGAGAGAGAGAGAGAGAGAGAGAGAGAGAGAGAGAGAGGTCTGTGAATCGATCAATCGCGGATAAGAAATTATTTCCGGTTTCCAGTAATTTATTTCCGGTTTCCAGTCTAATATATAAGTCGATGATCTAGATCTAAAAATTAAAATATGTTACATAGGTTAGGGTTGAAACATAAAACTACTTAACTTCTTCTAACTACTTTACAAAACATCGCCTTGATCCAACTTTCTACAATCATTTTCACATTTTTGGTAGTGTTACAATATCTCCATGTCCAGTCTAGAGTAGTATATTTAAGTCTATGGATTTTCTGGGGAACTTTTCAGTGTGCCTAGGAGCAAAAACTAATACAGAAAATATGTTTATTATGAAACATTTCAAATCTGAAATTGCAACTATCGTTACCGAAGGTGATGTTTATACATACACAAATATATACAAAACAAAAAAAAAAGCAAATTATCAAAGCATAAAACAAATAAAATTATCAATTAAAAAAAAATCATTTTCGTTAGAGCGAATATTTTATTCTTACTATCTAAAAACAAGACAACCAAAAGTGCTCTCTGCTATGTCAGCTATGTCAAGTTGGCGCCTAAGCTGGCCTTTGAAGCGTTTCCGTGGGGCCCCTCTGTTACGTCGCCCACCTTTACTAGTTCATATAATAGAAAACAAAAATGATGAGAAAAAAAAAACATTCTCGAGCACGCGATACTTAACACTGAGAGAAGCAATAATCCTAACAAAGTGAGTAAGTAAGCCAGGGTCGCCTTGACCTATTGTGGCAAAGTGAGCACAAGACAATATCAAATAATTTCTAACGAAGGCAGCAGAAAATAGTATGGAGAAAGACAGTCGAAAAACAAGTGTGGTACCCCAAAAAACAGACTAAGGAAAAGGTGAAGTAAAAGTAATGTGGTGACTATGCAAGCTAGTCAGTTTTTAAAAGTCATATTTTTTGTTTGAATTTGTTTTCAGTCCCTTAATATTGGACAGATTTTAATCTTCAATATCTTTTTAGAGTATAATCTTTTTCTTATAATTTCTTTGTTATTGCCCCTGGCGTCAATAAGAATCATTCCTTAATTTTATGATGCTACATTTATTTTTTTTTTATTTTGGTTTTCATTTAAGTGTTGTTGTTTTTTGGAAGGGTGGGGGAGGTTTGCATTTTTTATTGCCACATTTCCAACATAAATACATACAGTAATTGAAGGGAAACAACCGCGTGGCAAAACTTAATTTGTATTACTTGCGCTTACTTGTATCTTAATGTTTTCCAACCAATCCTATTACATTATTAAATGATAAATTGTTAAACGAGCGTTGACCATTTTTTTTCTAAAGATTCAAATTTATTTTATTCAGTAGGTACTTTGTTTTGTTTGTTGAAGACATTGAATAATCCAGTAAGGCAGTAAGTAAAGTTTCCCTTTCAGACTATGAGGTCTGAGGCAAGTGATGGTTTAAACCCCTCCACTCCCGGCTACGCCCATGTGTCATATTACAGGTGTTAACCACAATCTCAACAAAATATATGCATTTGATAACGCATCGAAAACTGGATGTATGCATGCGTAGCATTACATAATGTATTCGATTTATACATGTATGTAGTCTGAAAATTATAAACATTACAATAGCAGCCTAAGTTTGAAGCGTTTTGTTATTACTTATAGATTACAGCCGCTTCTTAAAAAAATAAGATTTCATGTGTCAATCTAGTCATGCATGTTGATATGTGCCTGGCTGACTCAGGCAACCCATTCCATTAAAAGATACGAGAAAGCAGAACGATTAGAGAGGCACCTACTTAATGTGAAAAGCTCTTGCTTCGTCCTAGAACATTCTCAAAGAACGCGATTTGTATATGGATAGTCCGTGAACCATTATTTAAAATATAAATCTAAATCTCCTTTAATTAAATATCGGATATGACAGCGCTATAAAAATTATTACAATTATTATAAGAATTTTCATCAATAGTGACTGTCAGGAATTTGTTGCATTCAATTGAATTTTAATGTGTCTAGGTATTATAACATTATTAATTAGCAATGTGTGTATGTGGTATAATTATTTATAACCTATATTACTTTTAGTTCCAAGTTCATCCCAACAGACACACCATACACACACTCAGTTGTACATAAACTAATAAACGATGTGTATGATGATTTCAATTAAAATATAAATTTAATGCAATAATATTTATACCATGAAAATGACATAAGACCAATGGAAATGATAAAACAAAGTCCATATAGATCTAGTATATGATTCAATCCAATACCTAAATAGTATTTTTAGAAAGTGTTTCTTGTTGTTTTTTTTACTGGTAAAAGAAATTAATGTGGTAGAAATAACGTGTCCAAACATTTTAGCCGACAAACGGAGTTGATGTATGCGCTGTAATAACATAAAAGTATTGAAAACTTTACTTCACAACGCGCTGATGGACATCATCCATTACTAAAACAACGAAAAAAGCGTATCACGTGACAGCTTGTGTGTGTTACGTAATTTGTATAGAAGAAATAGAGAATCACGAATGCTGTTTGTTTACGATTGGTGAATGAGGTCCATTGAAACGTGTGTATAGTGACCAACTATCCAGGCAATAGAATTACTAAACACTATTAGGATAAGATGTGGCTGAAGTTTTGTGCGATTTATTTACGCCATTCACTTGTGGATTAATTGTAGATAAAATTGGTAAGGAAACGCAACCAAACATTATGCGGTTAAATTAAATTAAATATTGTCTCCCTTTTGAAGTTTAATCTTGGTAAAGAAATAGACTTTGCGTTTTAAAAACACAAGGTAATCCTTTGCATTAAAGTTCGTCTGTCATTGGAGGACTGTAAAAAGGTTAAATGGTGTAGAAGAATGCGAATGTCGTGGAATGCTGGGTTCGTGCTTCCTGGAGTACTCATGACACGTGACAAACATGTATACTTTTGTATACATGCATGCTCCTTATAACTACAACCCCTATGATCTTAAAACTGCTGTTTGTAAGGCAGTTAAACACCAAGATTTTGAGAGGTATTAGACATGTCAGCAGACCCTCTCAGCGGATCGAGATATTTACCCATAGCTTTCAATCGCCTGGTCCTTATTACGAGACTCTGTAGCTTGTCTCACAGCCGACTCATTTTCTTGTCATTTTTCGGTCAATATTCTCATCAATCCACAACTCTAGGTGCAATCTAACAACGCGTCTCAAACCAAGATAGATGATTTATTTATATGTTTAATTTTCTAAAGTTGTTGAATGTTTTCTTTAAATAGAAACACTCTTTCTTTAAATATGCTGATTTTTGTATTGCATCCAAAAGGTAAAAAAAAATAATACTAATAACATTAAGAAATCTAACGTAATGAAAGAAAATTTTTCGAAAGTTCTTTTTTTTTTTTTTTTTTTTGCGGAGACAGATTTTTTCAATTTGTGCCGACATCTCCGCGGGCCGGATAGATCCATGTGGCGTGCCGGATGTGGCCCGCTAGACATATTTTGGGCATTACTGATTTAGACGAAGGAAAAATTAGATTGACATAACTATTAAAGAAGGAACAATATAAACGCAAAAGAACTTTGAATGATCTAAAAGATAATGATGTCCGATCTTCATTTTCTCTTCTAGTTTCTGAGATATAAACGGGACGGACAGATGGACAGACCGACGGACAGACAGGCCACACAAAACTAATAGAGTCTTTTCCCTTTAGGTGGCAGCTAAAAACACATAATTATCAAAATAGAAAAAAAAAAAACACAGCACGCGTTTGATGGAATGTGCTCCTATGTACTTCGTGGTGAGGACCTTGAAACAATCTTGGTCCCAATGGAATGAAGAAATGTGTACTGTTTTAACGTTTATGTTTTCTCCTTATGTTTTTTTTTTTTTTGTTTTCTTTCTATTTTTCTTATAAGGTTTTCTGATTATGTTTTCTGGTTACGCTTTCTATTTACATTTTTTTTTTTTTTTTTTTTTTTCTGTTTCTGTTTCTTTTTTATGTTTTCATGTTTTCTGTTTATGTTTTCTTTTTATGTTTTCATGTTTTCTGTTTATGTTTTCTTTTTATGTTTTCATGTTTTCTGTTTATGTTTTCTTTTTATGTTTTCTTTTCATGTTTTCTGTTTATATTTTCTGTTTATGTTTTCTTTTTATGTTTTCTTTTTATGTTTTCATGTTTTCTGTTTATGTTTTCATCTTTTCTGTTTATGTTTTTTGTTTATGTTTTTTTTTCATGTTTTCTGTTTACGTTTTCTGTTTACGTTTTCTGTTTATGTATGCACTTCCAGAACACCAAATGTGTGTACGCCTCTGAGATCATCGCGGGAATCGATTACAAATCGTAAGCTAAAGTGTACAAGTCTGATGAAACTTACAGGCAGCCCATTTCTGATACCACACTGATTCTTTGTAACTCATCACAGGTGAATCACATCAACAACATGATAGCCCGAAGCTTGTTACTCTTGCTTCTTTACCTTATGCTTTTGGGTAAGTTCTATCATATAATGTTTGAGAATATTTTGTGACCTATGGAGGCAGAAATATATATATATAGAGAGAGAGTGTGAAAATCGTAATAGATTATGAAACAATTTAATCAGGGCTGGATTGAAGTAAATGGAGGAAGCAAAGATTTTTGTAAAGGCTTTTATCTATAAATGTTACAAAAGTAAGCTTCAAAAACGTGGACAGTATTTATAAAGCATATGCAATTTCCAACGTTTGTTATGTCTTAGTGTGTGTACAGCGTGCATCTTCATGAGCTTAACAGAATGTTGTTACGAACGCTGTTTCATCTTTATGGATTAAAAGGTAAAAGAAAAAAAATCAATGTGATGAATGCAAATACAGTTACAAAGAAAGAACCAATTGACTTGATCTTGAGTTACAATGCTCGATGTATCAATTGTCGACGTAGGTTGTGAACCCTTTTGTCGTGATCTGGCTATAGGCCCACAAGATGGTGTCATGTATAAAAGATATTGAAGGTAACGCTGAATTTTTGTATTTTTTCGTTTACCTATTCAACAATAATTGGAGGCGCGTTGGCTGAGAGGTAAAGCGCTTGGCTTCTGAACCGGGGGTCCCGGGTTCGAATCATTGTGAAGATTTTTTAATTTTGAAATCTTTGGGCGCCTCTGAGTCCACACAGCTCTAATGAGTACTTGACATTAGTTGGGGAAATGTAAACGTAAAAAGGGGGCTAAATCCATATATATATATATATATATATAAGCCTATATATATCATGAAGTAGCATGTATTTCCCCGATTTCGAAATCAAACAAAATAATTATTTCCCAACAATTAATTAGCTAATTGTTTAAATTTCTTGTCACGTTTAACGAATACATACGACAAGTTTTTAAATTTGATCCGGAAAATGGAAAATGTTCAAACTTATTCAGACAGATGGACAGCCAGATAGACAAAAAGAGTGAGTTGATATAGCGTACTAGGTTTAAGCTCAACTCAGTTTTTACACAGTAAAAAAGGAAAGTTACCCTTTTACACCTAGTTGTCTGCGATGCTGATAATGTAAAAGTTTTTTGTTTCTGTTGCCTAGTACCTAACGAAATTTCCAGCGTTCAGTACAACCACCAGCCGCCTTTACTTTTCCCTAAATAATGTCAGGTACCCATTAGAGCTAATTAGACTCAAAGGCGCCCTAAAGATCTCGAAATAAAAAATCCAAGTCTTCACCAGGATTCGAACCCTGGACCCATTCATTAAGAAGCCAAGCGCTGTACACCCCCTGTCCTTCCCACCTAACAGACGTAAGCGATTCAACCATTTTTTTTTTAATTTAAAAAAAAAACCTTCCATTCATTGTATTTTAGTTGTTTTTTTTTTTTAAATAGAAACTTGGCAAAGAAAACTAACCGATGATCCCGGGTTCAAACCCTTCCCACCCCCCCACCCCCGCCCCCCGTCGTCCTGTGGGAGGTTTGGATTTGGAAGTTAATTATCTTCAACTCCGAATGAACATCCACAAAAGACATGGAACAAATTTTGCAAACATTTTGTTTACAGACAACTGGTAAATAACATGTTTTCCAAAATGGTTCTAAACAGCATACGCTAGAGTGAAGTTTGAAGTATGTAGGGTTTGACTGTGATTTATGTTTCAAAATGTGAATCGAAATATTTGGATAAAACTGTATAACAGTAGTTTTCAATTTCAATTCTCCATTAGCTTGTTGTACCGATGGGTGTCAAACGAAAACAGGGGAAAAATACGAAGCTGTATTTGTAGACAAGCTAATAAAAGCTTGGAAATTAGACAACCGATTACGACAATACATCCTTGACGACCCAAGATATATTAGCCTGAGAAGAAGGCTTTTTCATCTTCTAAAGTATCAAATGATGCCAAAGATGTTGGACAGTAAGCAACTATTGCAGAATTTGTTGTTTGTTTTCTAGCAGTTGCATAATTAAATACAATCCAACTTCGTAATGTCACGTTTAAGTAAACATTGCATAGACGCATACATGCTTTTCTATTGTTAAAATGGCTAATTATGTGATATGTGATATGTTCAAATTATAAGAAATTTCCTTAGGGATAATAAAGATTATTATTATTATTATTATTACAGCTTTTATATAGCGCTACTTTCATGCATATAGCATGCTCAGAGCTCATTTTGGGCCAATCTCATTTGTGGACCAGTGGGGGGGGGGGGAGGGGAGGGGAGGGGGTATCTAGGAGTTGGTTTTCCGTGCTGCCTTTAGGCTCGAACCTCGAGCCCCCTTCTAGGTAGCCAAGCCAAGTTCAAGCGCACTTAGCCTCTCGACCAAGCTTCCCACCTATGATATGATTATTATTATTCTTTTAAGTTAACAGTAACTTAGAAGTCAAAATTGTATACCTATGGTGCAAATTTTATGTGCTACTTGCCAATAAGCCTACCGTTAAGCATTAAGCGGAAATTTCCCGATAAAAAAAAAAAAAACCTCACATGTTTTTTCCCCATTCCCCATTCGCCGTTCCCCTTTGACACTTTTATTTTGTTCTGCAAATTCCGAATTTCGACAAAATAAATCGTCATTATTTTTTTATTAATGTAAAAAGAAAATATTGAATACTAAAAGTATTTTTTTTTACATCTCGTCCTATTGTGGCCTAATGCTTCGTTTATTCATAGACAAGGGTCATTTATAATCATGCCAAAACATTTTCCAGATATGTCTCTAACACAGTGTTTCTCAAACTGTGTGACGCGGCGTACTAGTGTTCCGCGGAAGATTTGCAGATATGCCGCGGGAGTTTCTACAAATATTTCAAATTTATACACGTGCAGCGTTACACAGGTCTGCCGACTATTAAATTTTTTATCCTACGTTGATATGACATCCCCACTTGCAACGGCTTCTCTTTTCTCTACCCTGCTAAATCGGAACTCTACATTTTGTTGGAAAGGGGTGTTAATTATTAAGGTTATGGAATTTTCCACTATACATGTATTATTATAATGACTCAAATGTACGCCGCCCTAGCAGACGCATAGCAGTTCTTTAATTGGCTACGATAGCAATAAGCGATGCGTTTCATTTAAACTTATTAGGTGTATGCAAATTATTATTAAGCGTTATTAATTTTTATCCATGGAGAAATACGTTAGAAAAAATGAAACTGCGACAGTGTTACATGAAAAGCAAGGAACCAGACGAAGGTACAAAGAATGTTACATCGGATATGGTTTTATACCATCGGGACCAGAAGATGCTCCATTGCCATTCTGTCTGATCTGTAATTCAGCTCTGTCGAATGAGGCGCTTGTTCCAAGCAAATTGAACTCTTTCTCTCCGTAATTATTTATCACATTCTGGTGGAATCAACGTTGGTATCGGCATATGTTGCAGATGGAATGACGATTGTGTTGAGAAGGTATATTTTTTGTCTCGAGTCCAATGGCTTGGCTTGTTCAAATAGGCTGCAGCCTTTGGAAAAAGCTCCTTGCATTTCCTATTCGGCACGCTACATCATGGTAAGCATCTCCATCATTTGTTATGATGCTGCCAAGGTGCGTGAACTTGTCCAGCTCTTCAAGCTTTGACTAGCCAAGTCTGACGGGGGCACCATTTGTCTTATCCAAGTTTATGCGGAGGTCAATTTTGGGTGCCTCTCTATCTAGGCTCTTTGTATTTCTTGTATGCATTCATTTTTAGCCCTGAGTAAAGCAACGTCATCAGCAAAGTCCAAGTCTGTCATTCGGTTTTGTTCAAACCATGGAATACCAAAGGCAGTCTGGTTCATTGCTCTCCTAGGAGGAAAAGGAAGGGAGATAAGATGTAACCCTCTCTCACACATGTCTCGATGCTAAAAAACTCGGTTGTTCCTCTTTCTGTTTTAATACAGCAACTAGACTGAGAGCACTAAAAATAAATAATAGAATCTGATTATTTTTTAAAACATTTTTTGAGGAGACCAACTTTATTTAGCCCGGCTTCGGATGGCGCGCTACTTATAAAAAGTCGATGCATAAAATGTCGATTTAAAAAAATAAATAAATTCTTAGCATTTATAAAAGCAAAAAAAACAAAAAAAAACCATAAATGTTTACTTTTCATTTTAGTAGCTAGTGTACCAGTAAAAAAAAGATAATTTATATTTCTATTTATTGTCAACATTTCTTTTACAACATACAGATATATATGAATACGTCAAAATGAAAATACACAAAAATAATCTTTCTGTGTAAACATATTGTTAACATGATTTCCCTAATATTTATGTATTGTTTTAGAAGAGCTGTATTTTTTATGAAAAAAAAAGTACTTTCATAATTAATAAAACAATAAATAAACTGTTTGCATTTTGAAAACAAAATTACCCAATTGCATTAGTTCAGGAATAAATGTCAGATTATTTGAAGACAAATTGCATAATATATAGAACAATAAAAATAACACAAGATACAGCCATTTTATAAAGAGAATTTGATGAATTACAAAATTTAGAATCAAATTGGAGCATGTCTTTTCACCCAGAAAAATGGCAGTTATTTAGAGTAACAAAAAAAACACAACCTAAAACAAATTAATTCCACTTATCTTATTCATGGTAAACCAGTAACACAGACTAAAAACGCATAATACCTAGGTGTTATAATAAATGAAAAAAATGTCATGGAATTTCCATATTGATGAAACTATAAAAAAAAAAAATCAAACAAAGCATTAGGTTTTATTAAAAGAAATTTCTATAAATCAAATAAGGTTAAAAAACTAAAATGTTATTTAACCTTGTTTAGGCCAAAAATAGAATATGCATTGTCTATTTAAGACCCTTCAACTCAAGGTGACATGAAACAAGAACAGACACAAAATAGAGCAGTACAATTCATAACAAACGAATTATCACTTTTGACTATGGTAACACTTTTAGTAAAATCATTACATTATAAACTCCTTCAAGAAAGAAGACTCAAAAGTAAAGTAGCAATTATACGATGGCCTAAAACAAGGAACCATAATGATCTGTTATTTGTTTTGAGTGCTCTCAGTGTAGTTGCTGCATTAACACAAAGAGAAACAACAGAGTTTTTTTTTTCTTTTTTTGATGTAACGTCTGTATTTTATAAGATACAATTCCATCAAAGAAAAAGTCAAAATTATTTATACACATAGTTTTGTAGATTTTTAAATCTAAACGTGACAGTCGAATAACTTAAAGTTAAAGCGGGTTTTAATAACATTTTTTTATTTAATTTTCAGGAATTGACTATTTGGAGGCAGAAAAAAGAAAGAAAGCGCTACTAAAAATATGTTTGTACTCCAATATCGCTATGTAGCTTAATATTTCTACCTAATATGTGCAGTGGCGTTACTGGGGGCTGCGGGAGTTGCTATTCGCACCGGGTGACACCCATTCCAAGTGAAAATAAATCCACTTTTGGTATAACTGGAAATTTAAAAAAAACGTATAAAGTATGTATTACGGCTCAAGAAACAAACAAACAAACAAACAAACAAACAAACAAAAAACACGAACGTTTTCTGAGTGTGGAGAGAGAGGGGGGGGGGATGACACCATGAATTGACCGCATCGGGTAAAACCCACCCTAGTGACGCCACTGAATACGTGTATATCTAGTACATACCTATATATATCTAGTAAACTTAAGTTCCTTTCAGACCTTGTGGTCAGTTGATGTAAAGGTCATCTGTTTCTATAGCCTACGATTAACGAGGGTGTCTCTGGCCAGCCTGTATTTTCCCCAACTCATCTCAAGTACACATTAGAATTGAGCGGAATTGGAGGCGCCCAAAGATCCCAAACTTAAGAAACACAGTCTTCACAGGGATTCGAACACGATACTCTACCGCTGAGCCACCGCGCCTGCTAGTCCTCTCCCCTTTTCAGAAGAAAGAATGACATTTTAAAACAGAATAGCCAATAATGGCGACAGAGTTTATGTCATTGTACACGAATTTATCTAAGTTATTTTAAGAATGACTTTTTTTTTTTTTGGAAAATTTAGAATTCATAATTTTTCTCTTTTAACAATTGAGATGAGTTCTGAGCCCAAATAACATTTTCCTAGTCACCTTTTTCCAACCTTTACTCAATCTGATAATGTGTATTGTATAAAAAAAAAATTGGGACTATATCTCACAATATATGTTTGAATCCTAAAAATGCCAAAGAAATTAAAATAGAATCTAATTAGTCCACTTAATTTCTCCCCCCACTTACGAAATTTATTTTTGAGAGCTTTGAATTATAGCTCTGTAACAAAACAAAGTTATAAACATGCCTATTGATCAAAATGTATCACTTACAAATTAACTTTTTTTTAAAATATTATTTTACGAAAACAATTTTTTTTTTGGCGGCGATCATTTAAGTCTTAATCTAAATATGTGGGGTATCTTATTATGTCTAGGAACAAACCGGTTGTATTTGCATTGTAGTAAGGGCCTGTTAATTCCTATTAGTATATTTTTAAGTAAAACATTATATAGATGTCAGGAGGGTACCCCTAGTTCAGTGTACGAAATTGGCTTTTAAATAAGTAAATAAAGTAAATTATTACGTAACTGTCATGTAGTCTTGCTTTTCACGTTGTCTTATATGTTAGTGACCCTGTCGTATGTATTCCATACAGATTATTAACACTTTCCGTGCGGGGTCGCTCTCAATTTCAAGGAGTAACTTCAATCGCGCTGACTAGCGCCGTGTTACTCTCAGGTAGTAACGGTAAATAGGGTAGTTTATGTCATCATCCTTATCATTTAAGAAAATTACCTGATAAGAGCACTGAAAATAAAGGAGACCATGAACGTATCGAAGAAAAATATCACTATTCAGATGATTTCCTTACGGATAATAAAGATTATTATTATTATTATTATTATTATTATTCATACAAAGGTAAAGAAGTCGAAGAAGTGAAAATGTCTCTTGTTGAGAGAAGTTATTGCTAAAGAGACTCCAGAGGAATGTTCTTTACCTCACTTTCTCTGTATACATTTTCTTTTTCATGGTACTGTTCCCCGGGGAAAGGTCTTTGCGAGGCCTGATTTAACATGTAAGTTGTAGTATGCGTTTTTTTTTTTACTGCAGTTAGATTTAGCAGGTCATTGTAGGGTCCTAACGCTGCACTAATCCGTCGCAAATCTTTTCGTTTGTGGTACAGTCTTTGTATGTGATACACATGATCTTTTATCCATGTTATCTCAGTTCCATTGCTAGGATACTCCTCTCTAGTTTACAGTTAGAGTCCAAGATTTGCATGCATATATGTGACAATGAACTGGGAAATTATCACTCTGATATTAGTGTCGAGTGTTATGCCCTTGTCTTTCCCTATTGTTTTGAGTTTTGTAATTGCTGCTGTGAACTGTACATTTCTGGCCAGTACTTTAGGTTCAGTGTTTGCTAATTGGCGACAGCTTTCATTAATTAATTATTATAACATCGCATTAATCTATAAGAGTAATGCTACAATGAATCTGTGCAATGAGATTAAATTAAATATTAGTTGTCATTGTATGTAATCAAAATATGACTCAATAACGAAAGAATATCTTAATACGGTTGAAAAGCAGCTTCGCAGAAAACAAAATTGAGAATAAGTTTATAACTGTTTCAGCAAAGCACATTAAAGATATACCTATCAGAGACATATTGTCTACAGGGTAGCCTGCCTTCTTATCTTATTAGACAGCACAACTGAAGTAGCCTAGACTGATTACATCTCGAAGTTATGTGATTTTTAAACGAGAAGAAAAATATAGCGAAATGACATAAGATCTAGATCTTTTTGATGCTATAATGGCTTACATTTTTAAAATTTAGTTAGTGTCTAAGGGTAATAAGAAATGAAAAAAAAAAGTATACATGGCTTGCTACTTTTATTTATGGTTTTGGGAAAATACCAAAAATACAATACAAAGGTTTGATATAAAAAAAAAACTTTGTACGAATTTTTATGCAAATGAGTCATTGATAACTTGCAAAATATAGCAAGCCTACTAGCACTACACATCGGCTACACCCAGTTGTTTTTTTCATCTGCTTTATATTGTTTATTATGGCTGAAACATCCCTTCTGGTTTTTTAATTGTAATAATTAGGCCAAGTTTTATCGACCCGCCTAACATACTTTATATCCCTTGAATGAGTGTACCTGTTACAATGGTATGAATCACATATACGCATATATGTTTTTGACTCTTAAATTTTAGTATCACTTTTACTTATCCACTAATACCCCTTCCACCCCACTACAAAATTATAGTCCTGTGTACAACGACTATTAATTTGCTTCTCAATTTAATATTTAATATACCCCATATTACTTTTTGACGTAATACCCTTCCACACCAACTTTCACACTTTTCTGCCAATTTATTTTTTAAATCACAAAGGCAACGCTTGCCATTTTTTTTAAAGCATCCTCCGACTGATCAATCCTTCACCAAACTATTAATTTATAGAATTCTATTTTTAGAATTTTTGATTAAGTTTACCTTTTTTTTTTTTTGGAGGTGAGGTGGCAGAGCGGTAAAGCGCTTCGCTTCCGAACCGGTGGTTCTGGGTTCGAAACCTGGCGAAGACTGAGATTTTTAATTTCGGGATCTTTGGAGGCCTCTGAGTCCACCCAGCTCCAATGGGTGCCTGACATTAGTTGGGGAAAAGTAAAGGCGGTTGGTCGTTGTGCTGGCCAGATGTCACTGTCAGGTTTAGGAATTTTGTTAAATAGCTGTACACAATTAAGGTCCCGAGGTTCAGCCTCATTATCCAATAATTAATTTAAGCACCTTTGCTACTGCTATCAACTTGTCACCCTGGTTTGATAGTCCACCAGACTGGCGTCACAAAACTGCCAACCTCGGTAATAGTAAAGTTAGACCTCAGCTGATCCCAATTGTTACCAACTGATGTGTAAACTGCTCTGACAATCAACGCCGTCGATGATCGCCAACCTGACAATGACACTGAAGACTGTAATATATATATATTTCTGAGACGGCAAGCGACGCCCACACTAGCATAGACTCGAGCTCAGTATATACAGCTCCAACAATGGCACCCCTAAACAGGGGTCCAAAAAATCCTATTGAATATAAGTCCAAGAAACTAGTAGAGACTAATAGCACACCGTCCGTTTCAACCAAATTCAGAGGGTGAACTGTCTCAGGACAACGAATGACCAATAAATGTCACCGGACTTAGTGACGTAGCAAAAACATTTCAAAACAAAAATACAAGGCACTCTCGCTCCGTACAAGTACTACGAGTAGAGGGGAAAAAAACAGAGTTGGAAAACTACGCGTCAGACACCCTCGTTAACCTTAGGCCACATAATCAAATGATCTTTACATCATCTGCCCTATAGACCACCAGGTCTGAAAGGGGAACTTTACTTTTTTTTTTTTTTTTTTTTTACCTTTTTTGCATCCTTTAATTATAAGGCGAGCCATGTACGGTATTGGATAGCGCAAACATTTCTTGAGACCATCAAATTCAGGTCAAAAGAAAAAAAAGTACATTTCCCGAAGGCCCCAATTAAATGCTACAATCCGTTTCCCACAATAAAAGACTCTAGATCTATCTTATTTATGCTTTTACGATTCTTTTTTATTAATTAAGACCGCGTTTAAAAGGAAGCGGAAATGACGTAAAACATAATTTAAAAATAGGTGACTTAGGGAAAAATAATTTTGCTTTAAAATTTTCAGTACTTTGTTTAATGCGGTTGCAAAACTGTCCAAACCAGCTGTTAGCAAGCGCCTAGGAGATACAAAGAATCAGTGTTCGAGATTTTATGCGAATCCGTGCGTCCGTTTAATAGATCTCTTGATCTATAAGTAAATGAGTGGTCACTTAGATATCTATATATAATATCCCCAGCTGAAAAAACTCTGGGCTACGTGTGATGTCGTGACTTGAGTACATTATGGGAAAATCAAGTGAAGATATGTTTTATCATTATATCGTATGCAATCAGAAAGACATCTACTTATTTAATATTACCCTGATTTCTCATTATATAAACATTCGCATTTAATATATTGTCATAATGATAGGAATGTACCTTACCACACTATAGCTATAATAAAATGTATTCTATTTATATAAAATTCATTCATTTTCTTTTTTTTTTTCTTAGACATGTGTCTTATTTTGGCAGGTGCTTCTTGTCCGTGGATTTTTTGACAAGCGCTAAGAGACTGCGATCCTTCCTAAATTATTGTTTCACTTCAGTACCTAGATCAACTGTTTGTTTTTTTTTATTTTTCATTTCACTAAATACAAGAAACTAAAAGATAGTTTTATTGTGATTTATATTATATACTTTTAGATGCATAAAAATTAAAACTTTTGAGACAAGATATCAAACGAAATTGTTGACTTTTTCTATTTTAAAACAACATTGTATTTTCTAACTATGCTATTTCGACCAAATACTGAAAATAAAATAAAAACTGTTGCTAATAGCCTAATACATTTTTGCTTTTTCTTTTCTTCTGTTCTTCATGTTTCTCTTGTGGTTTCTTAAATGTAAAAATCAAGAGACCATCTCGTTTCCATGTCTTTATTTTACTAGTACCGTATACAATTCTTTGTCGCTCCATAAATTTCATGATTAGCCACACCAGATTCTGACCCATCTCAAGAAACAACTAAAACCAGTAAATCATCTGATCGCATCCATTATTTTCCGAGAAAGAAAAAGCCATACATAGTTACTACCATAAAACCCTTCCAACTTTCTGCATTAGCTAACATTCTAAATCAATACTTTGCGTCAGCATTTTCCATTCCAGTAGTCTATTAAATATTGCTTTAAGCCAAGCTGACGACGTAGGAAATATAAAAGCACATGAAAAAGCGATCTAAAAAACATTAGCTAACATAAAACCAAATAAAGCAGCAGGGTATAAACCCGGGACCATTGAGAAGTCCAAACCACAGTCTAGCGCGCATACCACACGACCAGGCAGCCATTAAGCAGCGACAACGTATTCTATTGGGCAGCAGCAGGGTATAAACCTGGATGGCTGCCTGGTCGTGCGGTTTGCACGCTGGACTGTCGTTCAGATTTACCGATGGTCCCGGGTTCAAACCCTGCCCGCTCCCATCCCCCGTCGTCCTGCGGGAGGTTTGGACTAGGAAGTAATTATCTTCAACTCTGAAGGAACATCCGAAACATGTAAAACATTTCAAACAAACCCTTGACCATTGAGAAGTCCAAACCACAGTCTAGCGCGCATACCACACGACCAGGCAGCCATTAAACCACCCATAACATGTAGCTACCACATATTCTATTCTGTGGCTTTTGTTTTGTCTCGAATGACGCTCTTTTCATTTTGCAACTTCTTGTGTAACTAAAGAGGCCAATCCTTAATAAACAACTTCGGTCACAGGTTGAGCATATGTAATCACCAGGCGCCGTTGCATGTTCAACTTTCTAAAACATAAATTACAAAGATAAACATAATGTCCTCACTCCATATCAACATGGCTTTAGTTTTTACAGATCATGTAAAACAAAACTAATAGGACGAATTGATGATTTTTTAAAGGACTTAGATGATAATGGGCTAATAGATGTCATTATATTTTATTTTTATAAGTTATCTGACAAAGTTCACTGTCATAGCTTGCTAAAAAAAAATGTAAACATGTTGCATTGCTGGTTCATAAAATCAATGGATTCAGAATTTCCTGATAGGAAGAAAACAAACTGTAATAATAAATCTATACAAATAACTGTAAACTTATTCTTAGGAACAGCTAAAACAACACGGTGTTACAATTTTATAACAAGAAATAAAAAAATTAGAAAAGGAAAAAAAAAAAATTATAAGCATGGAATTAATTGCCCGAATTAACCAGGATAATCAACCACTTTGCTTAGTTCAAGTCAATGAATAACATGCATGACTCGAATAAACAAAAATTATGTAGGACATAATTATCTTCTCTTTCTAAGTAAAGTCTGTATTCTATAAGATCACCTTTAACCAATCATTAAGTCTGTTGGACAGTTAGCGCACCATACAAGAACTGTCGATCGTCAATCTACATTCTTCTCTTTCCTAACCTTGGATAGAATGTCCATTCTTCGATGTTATCCCATCACTTTCTCTGTCTTTTGAACTTCTTCTTCCCGGTACTGTTCCCTGAAGAATGGTCTTTGCGAGCCAAAAGGACCTACTGATGTGACAAAAGAGTATGAGTTAACATTTTGGACAGTGGTTAGTAGGTGATCTTGGGGTCCAAATCGCTGTATTAATCCTGTTTCTTATCTCTTCTTTTTTTATGTGGTCTTTGTAAGTGAATCTTTCTGTAGCATCTTAGTTCCATTGCTGGGATCTTCTTTTCGAGATAAACAGTCAAGAGTCAAAAATTCGCTAGCCTTTAAAATGTGGTCGTGACCAGGGAGCGCATCAGTCTGATTTTAGTTTCGTGTGCTGTGCATAACTCCAAATTATTTTGAGTTTTGTAAGTGCTTCTGTGGACTGAGCAATTCTGGCCAGTATTTCAGGTTTGGTTCCTTCATCTGAGACAAAAGCTTCAAGATATTTAAAGCTACTGACAATTTTCAGCTTTTCGCCATCAATGCTGATGTATCTTTAAAGCCCTGTTGGCTTTTGGTTCTAAATTAAGTTTTTTTTTCGTAATAAAATAAAAGCCATAAAAAAAGAAATCACTTTTTACCTTACCATTAGTTGTTTTTTTTCTCTAAGCACATTGTCACGGTCCTACAGAACAAAGGAACCCTTGCTCTAAATCCAACTGCTTCAATACGTGCTAATTCGCTTTCCTTAAGCAATTTAAGTCAGAAGCAGAATTTCAGCTTAGTCAACATATTAGTGAGGCTAAGCTAGGGATGAAAATCAAGATTTAAAAGTTGTTCCATTGAAAAGAAAGCCTTAAATGACATAGAAGTTATAAAGAACTCGCAAGTCTACACTTTTAATTAGCGTGTATTGATTTTGATTCAAATGTTATATTCGATATATTGTAATCATAAAGGTTTTTAAGCATTGTTATAATATCTGCATCTTCCCAATTGCTGGACCTTGCCTTTTGTCTTGGTATACTTTTGCTTTCGATTTCTTAATTCTTTATCTCCATAATTATTTTCCTTGTTCCGATAATATTCTTTATTTTGCTCATTAGTATTTCACTATCATGTAATGATTGAACTTCAATGACTTTTTTGTTTCCTATCAGAAAATGTTATATTTGATGTTGAATCAGGAGAATGCATGCTCTTTTTACAAAACATAAATTAAAGTTTGTAAATCCAAATATCAATTTAATTTAATGGGGGTCAAATCAACGTTAGCATCGTCAATTAGGAGAGAAAGAGTTAAGAGTATTATTTCAGTCAAATTTCAGACAAAAATAAAGTCAACAAGAGCAGTGCACTGCATAATTTGTATTACATTAAATTTCAATGGATGTTTTTGTTAGCTAAACTTGTTATTATTGTTTTTTTAATTTCAATGGATGTTTTTAGCTAAACTTTTTGTTCTTATTTCTTTAAAATTTCAATGGATGTTTTTAGCTAAACTTTTTTAAGCCGCAAGCGTGAATTAAAACGTTGTTACGTTCTACTTTCAAACCCTGTGATCTACTGGGCAGATGATGTTGAGGTCATCTGTTACTTTAGCCAAACGTTAACGAGCAGGGTACCAAGTGGCCAGCACAATGACCAACCGCCTTTACTTTTCTCATTAGGTACACATTAGCGAAGGGTGGACACAGGGACGTCCTAAAAAATCTCGGATTTCAAAATTTTAGCTTTTAACGAGATTCGAACATAATATCTCAGGTTAGGAAGTCAAGCACATAACCACCCAGCATGCATGCCCACATAACATGCAGAGTTAATACTGTATATGCAGCTGGTTACTAGACTGAATGCATTTAGACCTTATACGGGTGCTGATGTTCTCTTGTTCTGTAGACAAAGACGTTGACACTTCTATTACGAAGTACAAAACATGTCACTAAGAAGACCACCTGTTTCTGAACACTGTTAAGTCAGAAACCAAGTTTGTCACAATAAAATATTGAGAGGTGAAGCTATGGATACGCTCAAGATTCTAATTTTCTATTAACCAAAACAACCACTACACTAATCTTCAGATAAATGACTTGATTGAACTTAAGATCACACTAACCTTACACGAATGTGCTCATTTAGGATCATTGCACTCTGTGTCGAGCGAGGCATTCCTGCCTTCCTTGTGGTTATAGCTTTTTGCAAGTCTTCACTTGAGTAGCTTTGGTTTATCTATGATAATGTTTAATTCTAGACAAAACAAGTCTTGTCTTGGAGTCCGAACATTAATTAGAAGTGCAGCATTTCACGTGGCTACGTAGTCTCAACTGCGACCTACATATTTTGCCACGACCGAAGCAGTTATATTCATTGTCCGTTAGTAGTCTGAGCCGCTTATATCCATAGGATCCCCTCTATGTCTGTGATAGCAAGTTGGCTCCTAATCTTGTCTTAAAGCGAAATGCAAAATTACAACATTCTCATGAAAATTTAGACTAATGGTGCTGAACATTAAGAAAATAAGTACACAGATATTTTTAAAAATAAGAACAAAATTACGACGCTGTTGTTGCTTTTTCAGAGGAAAAATGTTTAGGCTTTGTTCAATATATAGCCGAATTAGCAGAAACAAATTTTAAAATATGGGAATACCTCTAATGAAGACTTGGTGAAGACCTAGACATAAGAACTACAGAAAAATGAACTTCAAAGCTGATTACATTTTAAAGATTAAAAATAAAACAAAAATAAAATTACAGCTAGACTTTACATGTTGCTTTCGCAAGCTCAAAATCGGCCCAGAGGAAGTGTTCCATTCAGGCAGATAAAAAGACAGGATTCAATATTTTCAGTAAGAATATCAGAAACTATGAACTACAAACTATCCACAACTACAACTCCATCTCCGTCGATACAAAAAGAGATATGCACCTGTCGAAAGTGTTCTCGATAGTAAGACTAAAGACATACGCCACAGGAGATAGGAAAGAAGAGGCAAATAATTGTGCGAAATTTCAGCTTGATCTGATATTAAATGTCGGAGAAATAGCTTACTCAAACCATTTACCATACCATAACAAAAACAAAGATTGACAGAGTAAGTTGATATGAGCTATGTAAACTATTATTATAAATGTAACCGATAGAGAGGGTTACTGTCAATGATTGAAACATCCCCTCTACGATAACTCAAAAGCATTGTAAGCTTTGCACAGCAATGTGTAATTGAAATTTGTGTAGTTACAAACTATCTATCAAAGTAGAAATACTATACACTTGTACGATAAGATGGTTAGGATCTTAGTGTGATTTAATTCATGAATTAACTAGGGCATCAATTGTAGTTGCACTTCGCTAATCAAAGGCTTGTGTGGATTAAATTAAGCTGTGAATTATTTCCTATTCTAGTTTTTAATTCTGTTCAAGAAATTAACTTTGCGATACATTACTCTAAAAGACGTACTAAAGAGATGAAACGATCAATAGCATTACATGGAGCTGTCACTGTTAGATTCGACGGATTGTAGTGAGTTATTACTCATACCAATGTGAAAGGAGCATTAGTTGGCGATTTTGTTTCAAAATCAGTTCATTTCGCTACTAGTAGCTGTATTACCTCAAATGTATATTGTTAAAACTATGACTATGACTACACTAAGTGTCATAATATTGTCAGAACGAGACAGCTGGAGGTCACTCACGAAGGCCGCGGGATACACATTTGAGACCAAGAGAAAATCTGCTGACAAGGATAAACGCAGACGGCGAAAAGAAAATCTAAATCGACCACCTGCGGACAATGATTATGCTTGCCCTGGATGTGGCAAAATATGTAGGTCACAGCTGGGACTGCGCATCCACGGGAAATACTGCATTCCTCACTAATCTTCGGACTCGAAGACAAGCCTTATTATATTGTTAAAATGTATATATTGGATTGGTTACATTACAGTTCTACAACAACCAAAAAAAAAAAAAAAGAAAAGAAAAGAATACACCTAAACCGCATGTGATTCGATCTAAACAGGCAGACAACACAAAGATAATAGCGCCTTTCGGAGGTGGCTATGAACCGTGCACTAGACTAAAGCATTCTACTAATGCTATCTTGGGGGTTTAACCAAACATGGCAATAAGATGGAATTTAGATCTAGTCACTCTATTTACATTCTTCCCATCGAGATTTACGCTCACAGTAAATAATATAACAAGAAAACATCTGTGAAAATATTAAAAAAAAAACAAAGTGCGATTGTATCAATACGTTTGAATCAGTCTTTAAATTAATATTGGAATACATCTGGACCATAAAAAAAACAGTGAATTTAGAGATATTTTTACCAATAGTTTTTGATAAGTGCCATTCTCACTGTGAGTTGTCTCAAAACGCTATGATCCTATCACATTATCTAGACCAGGTGGGGAAAAAAAGGGGGATGGGAGAAAGATATCTGGGTGAATTTGACCATAATCGCTTTTTAAAAGCATTTATACATCTATTAAAAACAGAAAATGTGTTTTTCCAAACTTTACTTTAAAGCGGCGACCTATAATAAAGGGGACTAATTCATCTTTAGATAAGTCAAGTACAATTTCTTTTCTTTGTTCGAGATATTAAACAAAATAATTAATTACCAAAGTTAATTAACTAATTGGGTATTGTTTTTGTATTGATTCTTGTTTTGTCAGGTAAAAAAAATAATTGTACGAAATTTCAGCTTGATCAGAGATTGGGTTTTAAAGACATATTGCGTACAACCTTTATTTTTAGAAGACAAGACAGATTGAGTTGATATAAGCTTTGTAAAAACAGTCTGACATTTATTGGAACACTCATGTTAAAAATTTATATTGCCCCTAGTCAGAAATGAGTTGGAAACCACTGCTTTAAATTTTAAACAAAATAAGTCCTTAAATTATTTCAACTTCATTGTCAACTCTTCATTAGTCTGTTGAATCGTTGGGGCACCACACATGATCCGTCGAGCAGATTTTGCTTATTTTAATTAGAAACACATTTCTCTTTGCTTGAACCCCAGCAAAGAACTCTTTACTTGGATTATACCTAACACATAACATACTTCTTTACATGATTCGAAGAGACGCCAGAGATGAATTAACAGCAGACAATAACTTTAATATAAGTAAATCAGGATAACTGTAGTTGTAGACAACGCATCAAATGTTAACTAGTAAATATATACATAACTAGGAAAACTTCTATATTATTATACTTTACGATTAGACGCCAAAACTCAGGCCTCTGACAACAATAACAAAACTCCAAGCGCTGTCACTCTGTCCCAACCAATGGACCAATGAAATAATAATAGAATAATAATCATAGAATTCCTAAAATCTTACCAATAAGCTTCGAGCAGGTAGGGCTCGTTAGCCATGACTGGCTACCCACATAGGAAAAGGAAAACTCTGAATTCGAACATCTGCTGCCCTGCAGCTATATCCAAACATGGGAAAGGCCAAACATGGGAAAGGCCAAACCTGCGACGCCGCTGACCCCAAACTGTATGGGAACTGCTGTTCCTTTGGATAAACCAGCTACGTGGAGGGGAACGAATTGACGTGTGGGCGACATCGTTCCGACCACAGCTAATGCCCAGCCATTCATCTCATTTCTATGAGATGATCCATAGTCTCTTAGGAGGCCATACTAGTAGTAGTAGTATAGAGGCAAACACAAACAATATACACAGAACTAAACAAACAACAATCACACACACACACAACCTGCGCTTGATGAATTGCGCTCCTTTGTACTTCTTGGCGATGACGAATTGATTTTGTAACAATGAAGAACTATCTAGTTTATTTGCATCCTTTCCAGAACACGTGGTTACAAATCAAAAGCAGCTGTGTACATGCACCATGAAAAGGCTACGTTTTAAAAAGTTTCAGACACCACACATTCTTTTAACTCAACGCAGCTACATCGCATCAATAACATGATGGCCCGAAGGTTGCTACTCCAGTTTATATCGATCTTGCTTCTAGGTAAGTTTAATTTCTTTAATTTGATTTCTGCTCATACTTTGTGACCTCTATAGAGGCTATATAAAATAATGCGCGGAAAGAAAATATATCTTGTGGGACTCATGAAAATATTAATAAGGCTAGTCTTCGAGTCCTAAGATTAGTTAGAAAGGCAGTCTTTTCATGGCTGCGTAGCCCCAGCTATGACCTACATATTTTGCCACATACAGGGCAAGCTTAACCATTGTCAGCTGGTGGTCGATTTAGATTTTCTTTTCGCCGTCTGCGTTTGTCATCGGCAGCGGATTTTCTTTTGGTCTCAAATGGGTATCCCGCGGCCTTCGTGAGTGACCTCCAGCTGTCTTGTACTGAGGCCGCATGGAAGCAGGGGCTCTCTTCTATGTCAGCTAAGGAAAGTTGGTATTTGAAACGTTTACGTGGGGCGCCTCTGTTACATCGACCACCTTTTAGCTCACCAAAAAAAGACTGCTTTTGGCATACGTTCGTCTCCCATACGGGATATGTGCCCTACCCAGCGTAAAAGTCGGACCATAAGAAGTCCCTCTATACTGTTTATAAAGGCGTTCGCAAGGACATCGCTGTTTGTAGTGCTGTTTTGCCACCGTAAGTCCATGATGGAGCGCAAGCATCTTTGGTGGAAGCGCTCAAGAAGTCTTAGTTGTTTTCTGTATAGTGTCCATGTCTAAGAGCCATATAGAAGAGTTGAGAAAACCACCGCTTGGTAGACATTTATTTTTGTAGGCAGGCGGAGCGATTTGTTCCGCCAAACTCTCGCCTGAAGGCGTCCAAAAGCGCTACTTGCCCTGGCCAGACGGTTATCAACATTCCTTGAAAGTGATGCGTCATTTGACACTATACTACCTAGATATGTGAAGTGTTCTACCACGTTAAGGGGCTGTCCATTTACGGTGATCCTTGGGGTGAGTAAGTTTTATTGGGTGACTTCTGCAACATGACTTCAGTTTTCCCTAGGTCTATAGATAGACCGAAAGAGGCGGCAGCGTAAGCAAATTTGTTTACCGCGTTCTGGAGGTCATGTTCATTGTGAGCTAGCAGGGCGCAATCATCGGCATAGAGAAGCTCCGTAATGACCATCTCCTTTGTTTTTGTATGGGATAGTAGACGACGAAGATTAAACACATTGCCGTCAAAACAAAACCGTATGTAGATGCCGTCGTGCAATCGCTGCCTCATTTGACCCAGCATTACGCCAAAGAAGATAGCGACTAGAGTAGGAGTAAGTACACACCATTTTCTATTGGGAAGTGATCAGAAAGGGCACCATTTTGTCTGATCTGGCCTCTTTGTCCCACGTGAAACTGCTTGAGAATAGATAGGAACGTAGGTAAATACACGGAATGTTTACATCCAATAAAAAATATTTTAAAACACTTTTAAAAAAAATAAAAGCTTTTAGTAAGCGTAGTTGTATCAATTAGCTTAAATCAGTCATGTAATTAAATCTGTATAAAATCTAGACTAGCAGCAATAAATCTATGCGATTAGAATTTTTTTTTTAACCAATTGTTTTTATTTAGTGCAATTTTATGATTTTACCTTTATAAATAAGATATGATCCCATCACTTTGCCTGGACTAGTTTGGAAAGGGGTGGGGGAGAAAGAAAGGGATATCTGGTTAAATATTACCATGATCACTTTTAAAGGCATTTATAAACAAAAAATGTTGAATAACCTAAAATCGAACTCAATTCTCAAGCCTACACACTAGCCACTTTCCCAGGGCAGTGCTTATGAAAATAGAAGGTTTTAGTTAGTTTCAAACATTAAAGCTTTCTCTCTACAATGATTAAAGGGGATTAATTCATCTGTAACCATCACATCAGTCAAGTACAATTTATTTCCCTTGTTTAAGATACCAACAAATAATTAATTACCAATAGTTAGTCAACTAATGGGTTATTTTTTAAAATCAGACGATGTGAGGGGCACGTTGTGTGTGTAGAGTTTACGAGGTTTGCATTCGCATGTGATCTAATTTAAACCTGTTCTTTAAATGTGGTGATGCTTTAGTAATGACTGCCTGAGTGTGTTTGCAGTGTTTTATTTTATCTGCTCGATAAACTGTTCTTTCAAAAAATGCTTCATATTGTATGTTATAAAAAGATGAAAGAAAAGAATGTGTTGTCAAGGCAAATGCGACTGCTAAAAAAAAGAGCCATTAACTAGATCTTTATTTATAATGTTCATGTACGTATTATTTGAGTTATGCACCTTTTCCAATTAAAAAATAGTTCTTTTTGTTGTAAACTGGCTGTATTTCTCCCAGATGGCGCAATAATAAACATGTCATCGAGAAGGTTCAGATTGCTTATACCTATTCAAAGATAACGTTTTGTTTGAGACAGGCTTAAAATACAAGATAATAAATATGATGCTAAAATACACGCCACATTTTTATTAAATATTTTAAACAGATTTTGCCATTTAAAAAAACAACAAATAAACTTGTCATCTACCAAATAACACCCTCGTTTTATGGTGGACCATGTAAACAGATGACAGATCTTCTGCCCATTAGATCACATGGTCTGAAAGAGGAACTCTTAGCTTATTTATTTTTTAAGATGGACAAGAAGGATGGTATGTATGTTTTGCAATGAGCTGGAGTCAATTGTGGCTGCATTTAAATGTAATTTATGTACACACATAGAAACTATTTTTATATCATTAATATAACAGTAGTATTCGCCTTCACCTATCTTTAGTATGCTGGGCCACATGCTGCCGAAGGTTAGAAGTGCAATGGTTAAAAGAGGAAATGACAAAGGAATGGCATTTGTTTCCTGAATATGTTAATGAATATTTTCATCTAGCATCGAATGAAAAACAATATACTAATTTGAAAAAGGACATTTGGACTTACTTGGTAACTTTGAAAAAAGAGCTATTGGAAAGTAAGTTTTTACTGCAATAATTACCGATAATCCTTTGTATCTTATCAAAACATTAATTACAATCTACCTTTCCGGTATATGTTTATTTTCTATGCAATCAAATATTCGTTTGTTATGTGCTATGAGCAATTTGTAAGACGCATTCTTCAAAGAATAGTAATTATTATTATTATTATTATAAACTATGATATGCCAAAAGGTTGGGGCGGACTGGCCCTATGTACAATCAAACCTATGCCTGTTGTGACGGTAACATATAATATTGTGGGTCAGACGTCATTTTTTTAAAAAATGGAATTAATGACTCTTATAGTCACTAAAATATAAACAATAGTTTCACCATAATTTATATCAGCAGTGAATAGTGTTTGTTTTGATGTTGTCACTTTAGAGTCTAGACTCTATACACCATCAAATCCTATGTAGACATACAACATGGCTGATAGGAAATCGTCAAGTTTTCATCTTTATACCTGCAATTAAGGCAGAACTGGAACCTGAAGGGTGGAGGATCAAACCTGGACATGGATCTCAAAAACGGTTCTAACTATTTTCCTAGAAATTGAACACTTGATGTATATTGTTGAAAAAAAAATTAACTAGCTCATTGACCTCCCGGGGAAAACACTAGTTTGACCGTTATGTATATTTTCCATTTTAAGACAAAAATAAATGTCAGCTAGAGAACTAGATCTGGATCCAACAACAATTTTGGAAGGACTGTCGCGTTCAGAAATAAGATGTATTTATTGCTTACGGTTTCCTTATCTTATCTTATGTAATACAGACGTTACTTCAAAAAAGAAGATGATTACGTCCTACGCGTCATGCATTTAGTCATGCATATTAACCAATGACTTAAATTCTGTCAAGTCACTGGTTTTCCTGGCTAGCTCAGGCAACCCATTCCATGCTCTAATAGCACTAGGGAAGAAGGAGTATTTGTACAAATTTGTCCTAGCATATGGGACGAGGAATGTGCCTTTGTCTTTGTGTCTTTCAGAGTATTTTAGTAGATTTTGTTTTTGTATTTGAAGATTATGGTTCAGTGTTCTATGTATAATTGCTACTTTACTTTTGAGTCTTCTGTCTTGAAGGCTTTCTAAATTTAGTAATTTTACTAATGGTGTTACTCTAGTCAAATGTTAATATTCGTTTGTTATCAATCTCACTGCTCTATTTTGTGTCTGTTCCAGTTTCTTAATGTTTTCTTGAGTTGAGGGGTCCCAAACGGAGGATGCATATTCCATTATTGGCCTAACTAAGGTTGAATAACATTTTAGTTTTATGTTCTTATTTGATTTATAGAAATTTCTTTTAATAAACCCTAATGCTTTGTTTGATTTTTCTATATATTTTCATCATCCTTGTTAGTGAAAGGTAGTTTTTAATGACGTCACACAGCTTATTCTTTCAATCTAACAAATACAAATATTGATGTCTAACAATTCAAAATATAAATTTAAATAAGTTTAAAAAACTACCAATGAACACACATCATTCCGATTGACATCTACGTTCATCATCCGTTGTTCGTTCCTTTTAAACTATAAAAACAATAACATTTTATAAAACTGCATTTTCATTCGCTTTTCTTGTCTTTCACATGTAAACTTGACTAACGCATTTTTTCCCGTTACGAAAACAGTTAAAAACATATGCAAGGCTATAATTAACTTTTTAATTATATATTTTTGTGCAGAACAAAGAGAAATAGGTATGTATTCAACTAGTTTAATAAAGTGTGATATAATCAACTAAACTGTTGCATATTTTAAAACTAATCTAACACATTTCCACAAGAGATACACTAAGACGTTTTATTGTTCTTTTAATAAATTTGCATGGCCTGTCTTTGCCCCAAAACTGCTATATCAGTATGTAATGATTTAGCTATTGATTAATTTCAAATACATTGAATGTAATTTATATAATGTACAGTAATTTAGTCATTATATTTAATCTTTTTAACTTAATTTCGTTCAGTTTAACTTATTTAGGACAAGATATGGGACAATGTTGCTTGCTTAATGAGATTCGTGTATTTTTTTATGTGTTTTGTGTTTTATGGTGATGTGATCGCTTTGCAGTTCACGCGATAATATGAAAAACTACTTATTAATTATTCTTTTAAATTATGTCCAACTTATTTACATAGTAAATAGATTTTTTCTCTTTAAAAAAAAGAAAAAAGTTAAAACATTTTTTTGTAAATGTAGTAGTTAGTATGACAGAAGAAAAAAGTAGCCGTTGCATTATAACTTTGAAGGATCTAAAATATGAAGTCCGATTTTAATTTTTTATTTAGTTTCTGAGATTTAAACGGGACAGACGGACGGACACAAAACAAATAGCGTCTTTTCCCCTTTCGGGGACCGCTATAAACGCCAAAAGAATGCCGCTAAACAGAGCAAATTCAAGAAAAGACAGTTGTTAGAAACCTGAATAATGCAGTATTTTTTTATAGTGTTAGAAAAAAATAGGGCTTAAATTCATGCAAGAAATTATAAAATATTTGCACCATACATTATATCAATAGTGTTAATTAGATTTGTTTTAGGGTTGCATCAAAACTTCTCAGGCTTCTCAAACCAACGCCGTAACCACTCTGCTAGCGAAGAGTCTATGAACATGGAAGAGTGTATAGTTCTCTATTGTTTCTATTTCATGTTGGTGTTCACTAAGCCTGAGACGGCAGCCTAATATATAGGAGACTAATTCAGCTAATAACACCACTTTAGTCAAGTAATATTTCTTTACCTTGTTTGAAATACCAAACAAAGTAATTTATTACCAATAGTTTATAAACTTAGTTGTTTTTATTTTTGATTGTTTCTTGTTTTGTCAGGGAAAAGAAATAATTGTGCTAAACGTCAGCTCGATTCGAGATTGGGTGTCGGAGAAATAACGTGTAAGGCCTGACAGACAAACAGACAGAATGAGTTGATATAAGCTTTGCAAAAACCGATGTATTCTTTAAAATTGATATTTTAAAAAAAAATGATCTTTTTGTATTTAAAGATGAACAAGAACGAGAAGAAGAAAGAAAAAGTAAGTGTTTCTGTTCAATTCATAGTTTCAGTAGTTATCAAAACGTTTACAGTAGTTACACTTTTCCACTTGGATTAACCCAAAAGCTTATCAGTATAATTTTTTTTTAAATGTTTAAGCCTCTCCTTGAAGCATATTGCTTTACGTGGAACAATATTCGTAGAAATAGCATTCAATTTAAATCAAGACAGTTGTCTAACCATAACTATGGTAAATGAGTGATCACATTCTTTTTAATGTAAATTCCAATAGTTGTGAAAGGATCTTAAAAGACTTATAACTACATGTATTTTGTATAGAAGATTTTCACGATAAGCTTAAGAATGTCAGGGACGCTGAAAAAACTCTATTGTTGCCAACTGGGAAAAAAATTATATTCGTGGCAATAAATCTTCATTAACGATAGTTATACTTTTTTAAACAAATAATTTAATGTCATATTTGATAATAGTAGGCATCTAGGACACCAGATACATGAACCGGAAAACATTTTCTTGACAAAAAAAAACCAAACTAAATAAAGAAGAATGACATCCCTTGTTTATATTACTCCCCCTTGACATTTTATAAAATAATATGTGTTTAATGAATATCAATACAATGGGTGAGTAACTCCTGATGGGCAAATGAAATATTTAATACAATGGATATTTACAGTTTATGTAGAAGATGATAATGATGAAAGTATTCAAACTTTTTTTATATAAATAAGTAATAAAAATACTAGCGATTTGTCACAAATAGTGATTAAATTGTAACAACCGATTCACATCTTTCGGTTTTTACAATGCAATCATACTGCGAATGTAAGACTATTCAGTCTCCGCCGTCAGCAACAACTTTGGCTCTCAGAAAGAGATTCCAATAATAACAACAATGGCAATAGAGTAAGAACCTCAACTGATCCACAACCTGCATCAACTCTCTTCTGTACTAGTACCGTGACACTTTGAACGCTGTTGTTGAACGTCAATACTGGCAATGACATTCAACCATTGTAACAGACACTTCTGAGTGATACTGCAGGGCAGACACTGCCAATGAAGTCTTAGTCAAGTATTAAAACGTCAACACTGATGTCCTATAAGAAATAAACACAGAACTCGACATCTACTCTAAGACTAGAAATAGTACACAAAACATCATAGTAAATATAATAGAGATACAACAAAAGAAGGGGTCTTTCGGAATAATAAGTCCATAGAAATAGTACCAAAGCTGTCCGCTCGTTTAAAAAAAAAATCTTTTATATATTAATGTTATTATATATCACTGGGAAGACATAGCCGTAGACTGCACTGAGCGGAGACAGTTGGTGACCAAGACAGCTATTGACAGTAAAAAAATGGGCCTGAGCTCCGGAAGATAGGCGTGCCGTGCGATAAATACCCGGCTCCTCTGCCGCCAAAGCGAAAGCCACCTTGACTTGCGATCTATGTGGACGGGAGTGTCTCTCTAAAATAGGGCTCCACAGTCCCATGAAAGTGTTCCACGAGATGAACCATAGATGAAGAGATGAAACATAGATGAACCATAGATGAAAAGATGAACCATCGATGAAGAGATGAACCATCGATGAAGAGATGAACCATAGGTGAAGTGATGAACCATAGATGAAGAGATGAACCATAGATGAACCATTAATTAAGAGGTGAACCATAGATGATCCATAGATGAAGCATAGATGAAGAGATGAACCATTGATAAAGAGATGAAACATAGATGAATAGATGAACCTTAGATGAAGAGATGAACGTAAATGAAGAGTCGAACCATAGATGAAGAGATGAAACGCAGATGAAGAGATGAACCATAGATGAAGAGATGAATCATAGATGAAGAGATGAACCATAGATGAAGAGATGAACCATAGATGAAGAGATGAACCATAGATGAAGACATGAACCATAGATGAACCATAAATGAAGAGGTGAACCATAGATGATCCATAGATGAAGCATAGATGAAGAGATGAACCATTGATAAAGAGATGAAACATAGATGAAGAGATGAACCTTAGATGAAGAGATGAACCTTAGATGAAGAGACGAACCATAGATGAAGAGATGAAACGCAGATGAAGAGATGAACCATAGATGAAGAGATGAACCATCGATGAAGAGATGAACCATAGATGAAGAGATGAACCATAGATGAACCATAAACGAAGAGATGAACCATAGATGAAGAGATGAACCATAGATGAACCATAAATGAAGAGGTGAACCATAGATGATCCATAGATGAAGCATAGATGAAGAGATGAACCATTGATAAAGAGATGAAACATAGATGAAGAGATGAACCTTAGATGAAGAGATGAACGTAGATGAAGAGACGAACCATAGATGAAGAGATGAAACGCAGATGAAGAGATGAACCATAGATGAAGAGATGAACCATAGATGAAGAGATGAACCATAGATGAAGAGATGAACCATAGATGAACCATAAATGAAGAGGTGAACCATAGATGATCCATAGATGAAGCATAGATGAAGAGATGAACCATTGATAAAGAGATGAAACATAGATGAAGAGATGAACCTTAGATGAAGAGATGAACGTAGATGAAGAGACGAACCATAGATGAAGAGATGAAACGCAGATGAAGAGATGAACCATAGATGAAGAGATGAACCATCGATGAAGAGATGAACCACCGATGAAGAGATGAACCATAGATGAAGAGATGAACCATAGATGAAGAGATGAACCATAGATGAAGAGATGAACCATAGATGAACCATAAATGAAGAGGTGAACCATAGATGATCCATAGATGAAGCATAGATGAAGAGATGAACCATTGATAAAGAGATGAAACATAGATGAAGAGATGAACCTTAGATGAAGAAATGAACCTTAGATGAAGAGACGAACCATAGATGAAGAGATGAAACGCAGATGAAGAGATGAACCATAGATGAAGAGATGAACCATCGATGAAGAGATGAACCACCGATGAAGAGATAAACCATAGATGAAGAGATGAACCATAGATGAAGAGATGAACCATAGATGAACCATAAATGAAGAGGTGAACCATAGATGATCCATAGATGAAGCATAGATGAAGAGATGAACCATTGATAAAGAGATGAAACATAGATGAAGAGATGAACCTTAGATGAAGAGATGAACGTAGATGAAGAGACGAACCATAGATGAAGAGATGAAACGCAGATGAAGAGATGAACCATAGATGAAGAGATGAACCATAGATGAACCATAGATGAACCATAAATGAAGAGGTGAACCGTAGATGATCCATAGATGAAGCATAGATGAAGAGATGAAGCATTGATAAAGAGATGAAACACAGATGAAGAGATGAACCTTAGATGAAGAGATGAACGTAGATGAAGAGACGAACCATAGATGAAGAGATGAAACGCAGATGAAGAGATGAACCATAGATGAAGAGATGAACCGTAGATGAAGAGATGAAACACAGATGAAGAGATGAACCATAGATGAAGAGATGAACCGTAGATGAAGAGATGAAACACAGATGAAGAGATGAACCATTGTCGTTCTACGACTGAAGGAAGCAAACAACATGCCAATCTAAAAAAAAAAAAACTTGATTCCGAATGTCGCCTCAGCTCATCACGTGTTTAATTTTTGTAAAAATTCCGTTGCTTCAAAACTCTTAAAACAACAAAATATATTAAAATCGCATTTGTATTAGCTTGTCAACATGACAGATGGAGCACAAAGAAAACGTTTAAAGATAAAAGAAGCCCGCGTCAGACTTGGCGAGTCTAAGTTTAAGAATCGGATAAGTTCACATACCTAGGCGGCATCGTGACAAACGATGGGAGTGCCTACCATGACGTGCCGAATAGGAAAGGCAGGGAGCATTTTGCTTAGGATGCAACCTATTTAGACAAGCCGAGCCACTGGACTTGAAACAAAAAATACACCTTAACACAATTGTCATCCAAACACCAACGTTCCCAGGCGAGACATGGAAGTCGTCTGCTGGGTCTCAACAAAGAAATCCCTAGGCCGAACTGGGACTCAACCACTTAACGAGGCTGTGACTGAGCATTTCATGAGGTTTGTGGAACATGTCCTAAGACAAAATGAACCAACTACCCATGCCGAATTGCAATAACAAGGAGACCAATACGAGGAAAGCGCATACCTGAACGACCTATTATAACTTGGTGCTTCACTTTCGTGGAGGTCATCAGGGCAGTGGACACCGAGCTGGAAGAATCTTCAGACATTGCTAGTGACAGATTGTTATAGAGAATTTTTGCCGTCTAATACCCCGAACGTCGCGGGAGGATCTAAGTGAAAGTAATGTGGTGGCGATATTGTATGTTTTAAGTATAGATCTAACTGCACTTTGAAAAATATTAATAACTCACACTCTGTCCTTGCGGTTCGCTATCACTTACCACACATATAATACATTTAGAAAATGAATCGATAACACTTGTTCAACTTAAAATATAACTTTAATCCATAAAGAAGGGGCTCCGTCCACTGTCATCTATTACTTGTCAAAACAACGTCTTGCCCAAGCTAGAAGAGTGCGTCTCTAAACTACCGTTACAATCCTAGAACCACTTCCGTCTAAAATAATGTGCAGTTCAAAGTCGCGACGCTAAAACGAAATTCCCGATGAAACGAATCCCGTCCTTAACGTTTAACAGTAAGTAAACAGTAAATAGATGTATTGCTCTAATCTAACATTTTTTAATTATATTTCTTTTTTGTGCTGAACGAAAAAAAGAAGGTATGTATTCAACTTTTGTAATTTGTTATTGTGATATAATCAACCAAACTATGACATATTATTACATTATAGTATACATTTTCTGATTTTCACAAAAATACACTAAAACATCGCATTGTCAAAAATCTGCGATACAAATATGTAATGATTTAGCTATTGATCTATATTGAGTACATTGAATAAATTTATATAATGTAAAGTGATAAAGTGATCACATTTGATATTTTTAAAGTGAATTCTTTTAGTTTAACTTGTTAACTCTCTTGGAACTATGTTGCTTGCTTTAGTAAACTTGTGTATTTTTATGGTTCCCGGTCACTTCATCCCCCGATCACTTCATCCCCTGGTCAATTCATCCTCTGTTCATTTCATTATCTGATCACTTTATCTAACAAATAGTAATTGTAAAATCTTGACAAAAAGTGTGACACATCAGATAAGAATCAAATAAAATGCCATTAAAACTGTAAAAATTTAACATAAATAAATATAGAGGTCATGTAGAAAAATGTGTTTTTGTATTCATCTACATCAATAAGATAGATACATGATTGATTGAAGAGGGATGAAGTCAGCCTTTGTTAGAAAAATAAAACTTTTTTTCAACGGTAAAACGACGCGCCCAATGTCAAGAAAGAGTGATTTAAAAATAAAGATAAAGTGAAAGATGGTCTTCAGGAATTATCAGCGGCATGATCATAAGTATTCTAATTGTTCTCATCTCTTAAATGATTTCCACTACTTCCACAACACCTTGGCCTTTGATTATAAGTTATGCGCAGAATAATATTATAATCTTATTATAATCTTACATCCCCCACATCCACTTGAAGCGCTAAGCACACACCTAGATTTACAATATATTATACAGTGGCGTCACTAGGGTGGGTGTCACCCAGTGCGGTCAACTCAGGGTGTCATCTCCGATTCCCCCCACCCCAAGACAAAAAAGATCGTGTTTTTTTTTTGGCTTGAACCATCATTCACATACATTATAATTAACTACATTCGGACTCGAAGACAAGCCTTAATTATTATTATTAATTGATCGTTAAAAACTATAAATTTATCTATAGTTCAATTTTTCCAACAATACAATCTTAGGTAAATTAAAAAAAAAATTTTTCTTTCCTTTTCTGGATTTCAAACTGAAAACGTATCTATAAATTGTCTTTAACAATGTCATTGTAAATAAATGTGCCCATTGTGAAAGTGTCTTTTCTTTGTCAAACGTGTTATGCTTTTGGTAAAGACACAAAGTTGAATTAGCTACCACTCTATCAATAGTTTGAACGTAGTCCTACTCTTATGGTATCTTTGGCCTTCTGGTTTACCTTCCCGCCAAAAAAAAAATAAAATAAAGCAAGATAGGTAAAATAAAAGTCATCTGGCAATAGGGTAATTCTGACTCGTATATACGTTACGTGGTTTTTCTGAAGCATTACAAAATTTTTCAACATTACAGATACACTTTCAGTTATGGGATTTTATCTACACAACATTTGCCATCATGTAATGAAAATTCTATTTTTAATATATAGACTCACCGTTAATATGGTTAATATATTCTGATTTTATATATATAAAAAAAAAACAATTTGTATAATTTTATCCTTCCATTGTTTTTCTTTCTTTACATACATCATAGCGATGACTTCCTTGTCAATTGTATTTGTAGACGAATCCCCCTGTTTCCCGATTTTCACATCCTAATGACTATTCTTGATAAGTCTTTTAATATTCCAATTTCAGACTTTATTTCAAACACTTATTTAAGTTACTACTTTGTATTTGTATTAGTGACCGGGGATGAAGTGACTAAGGATGAAATGACCGGGGATGAAATGACTGGTCACCATTTTTATAGTCATAGGTATGCCACAGGGTTTTACATATGTACATTGTTATTAAGCATGCATACAGTAAAAAGTTGTTCAAGTTCTCCTTTCAGAGCTTGCGAATTATTGGGCAGATGATGTCGAGGTTATCTGTTTCTTTGGCCAGAGGTTAACGTGGTCATGTGGTCAGTACAACGACCAACATCCTTTACTTTCCTCAACTAAAGTCAGGTATTAATTAGACCTAGGTGGACTCATGGACCCCCCAAAAAATCCCGAAAGTTAAAATCCCTGTCTTCACCGACATTCGAACCCAGCACTCCCGGTGCAAAAGCCAAGCGATTAATCACTCAACTACAGCGTCATGCATATTAACCAATGACATAAATTCTGCCAATTAATTGGTTTTCCTTGCAGGCTCAGGCCACTAGGGAAGAAGGAGCATTTATACAAATTAGTCCTTGCATATCTATCTTTGCGTATTTGTATTTTATTAAATTTTGTTTTTGTATTTGAAGATTATGGTTCAGTGTTTTATGTATAATCGATATTTACTTTTAAGACTTCTATCCTGAAGGCTTTCTAAATTTAGGGATTTTAAAAATGTGTTTGTTTAGTCAAATGTGAATATTCGTTTGTTATGAATCTCAATGCTATTTTCTGTGTCTGTTCCAGTTTCTTAATGTTTTCTTGAGTTGAGGGGTCCCAAACAGAGGATGCATATTCTATTATTGGCCTAACCAAGGCTAAATAACATTTTAGTATATTTTATATAATTAAAACGAATTAAGAGTTGTTGTAATTCACAGCATAACTGTCGAATAAACAAGGATACATGAGCGGTTTTAGTTCATAGTCAAACAGTCTGATAAACAAGGATACATGAGCGGTTTTAGTTCATAGTCAAACAGTCTGATAAACAAGGATAAATGAGCGGTTTTAGTTCATAGTCAAACTGTCTGATAAACAAGGATGTATGGGTGGTTTTAGTTCACAGTTAAACTGTCTGATAAACAAGGATACATGAGCGGTTTTAGTTCATAGTCAAACTGTCTGATAAACAAGGATACATGAGCGGTTTTAGTTCATAGTCAAACTGTCTGATAAACAAGGATACATGAGCGGTTTTAGTTCATAGTCTAACTGTCTGATAAACAAGGATACATGAGCGGTTTTAGTTCATAGTCAAACTGTCTGATAAACAAGGATACATGAGCGGTTTTAGTTCATAGTCAAACTGTCTGATAAACAAGGATACATGAGCGGTTTTAGTTCATAGTCAAACAGTCTGATAAACAAGGATAAATGAGCGGTTTTAGTTCATAGTCAAACTGTCTGATAAACAAGGATGTATGGGTGGTTTTAGTTCACAGTTAAACTGTCTGATAAACAAGGATACATGAGCGGTTTTAGTTCATAGTCAAACTGTCTGATAAACAAGGATGTATGGGTGGTCTTAGTTCACAGTTAAACTGTCTGATAAACAAGGATACATGAGCGGTTTTAGTTCATAGTCAAACTGTCTGATAAACAAGGATACATGAGCGGTTTTAGTTCATAGTCAAACTGTCTGATAAACAAGGATACATGAGCGGTTTTAGTTCATAGTCAAAGTGTCTGATAAACAAGGATACATGAGCGGTTTTAGTTCACGGATGCATGGGCGACATTGACGCAAAATTATGTTTGCCCTTTACTCACTAGGTAAAAGGATGTATTCTTTTTTTTTTTAATCTACAAGATGTATAAAGGTGGTATTGTTTTGTTTTAATATTTTTAGTGTTTTTCTTGTTTACAGTAAAAAAAAAAATAAGGCATAATCAAATGTTTCCAACTTTTCGTAGATTACAAGACCGTAAAACGAAAAGCAAAAGCAGCATTTTACCTTGAATTTACTGTTGAAATTTAGGCGCGGCGGCTAGGCGGTAAAGAGCTTAGCTTCTAAACCCGAGGTGCTGGGTTCAAATCCTGGTGAATGAGATTTTAAATTTCGGGAACCTTGGGCGTTTTCGAGTCCACCCAGCTCTACTGGGTACCTGGCATAATATGGGTAAAGTAAAGGCGGCAGGTTGTTGTGCTGGCCACATGACACCCTCGTTAACCGTGGTCCACAGAAACAGATGACCTTTACATCATCTGCCCTATAGATTGCAAGGTCCGAAAGGGGAACTCTACCGTTGTTTCTAGAAGTCAACAATTCATTCTTTATATTAATCTGTTTTATCTTTTTTTTTCTTGTTTGAAGATAAAGAGGATGTGGAATTGTTTAAAGAGTGTAAGTATTGAAAAAGCTCACACTAAAAGAAGGGTGTTGTTGCTAATACTTTGAAATTGACTAATTTTTTTACATCTCCAAAAGAGATACATCAATTTTTTTTTTGTTTATCATTGTATTTGTATTATTTATCTTCTCTTTGGAAGTAAAGTTTGTAATTTATAAGATACAGAGTTATCCAAATGTGCTAAGTAATCTATCAATCCAAATATAATACGCGTATCTAATTTAATAGAATGTACAGTGATCGAGAGACGGCATTAGATCTTCTTAAATTTGATTCCTATACTTTAACTTTTGATTCAATAAATTATACTCTTATTTTCATTATAGACATATGTGCTAGCACAGAGTGACAAAGACCTAAATATATACCTGCACAATTTTCTTTGATTGAAATGGCAAAGTGCCAATACAGTTTGATATCAGCGGAGTCATAGGCTCTGCCGGAATGTAGCAGTGTGTGCTGCTAACAGCTTAAGGGTCTTAGGTTGACTCCCGAAGCCTTTCCGGTGTTTGTGTATATATGCAAGACAGCAGAAGTTAAAATTCAGAGTTTTCTTTCTCCTAGAATGGGTAGCCAACCAAGCAAAAACCAGCCCTTGTCAAGGTGGGTTTATGGGCTTATCAAGGGGATGCCATCTTCTTCTTCTTCTTCTAGCCAGCTTTATCGCTGCTGAGCTGTGAGCTCTTTTGCAGACTGTGCCAAGGAAAAAAAAAAGTGTGCTGTTTTCTTCAGTTGTTCAGCACTGCCGTACAGGGTGTTGGCTATGTTGGGCTGTAGTGGAAGTAGGGTCTGCCTAAGGTGGATTAGGGAGGGGCATTCAAAGAGGATATTGGTTTACGGTTTCAAAGGGGTGGGCGCAGTGTCTGCAAAGGGGTAGTTGTGTGGAGTTTATTTTGTTCAGGTGGTAATTTAATAGTGGTGTGTGTCCTGTTCTTAGTTGGAAGATTGTAGATTGTTCTTTGCGGGGGAGGATGTTAATACTGTCCAGTTTGTTAGTGGTAGTCATTTCTTTGTACATGGCTCTGCCTGTGTTTACTGATGCCCATTGGTTGAGCCACTCCTCTTTGTGATTGTTGACTAACATTGACCTTAGGGTGAGATAGTTAACAGGTCTATCTGGTTGTTCCATAGATGAACCTGCCTTTGATAGCTTATATGCCTTTTCATTTCCCATGATGCCAATGTGTCCAGGGATCCACTGGGGATGCCATAACTGATCCGGGTTCCTCACGTCAACAGGCTAAAGCATTAATCAAAGAACAACAGCAAACCAAGTTGCGTTATAACTGAACAGTGAAATAATAGTCATTCAAACTTAACAGGGAATAAATGATCAACGATTGTTCAGCAAGAATAATATTAATTAATAAAGCTAAATACATATTAACAATATTCCAACATATATAAATCATGGGTATTTAAATAATGCATTACTAATTCTACAAATAAACACACCTCACGCATGCACACAATTTCGGCCTTACAGCTCAGTAGCAGTAGTTTCAATCACTAAGATACGACTCAAAAAATCAGTCGTCACGGCTCCAAGGGCAAACTCAAGAAGATGACAATCTCCTTCAAAGCCCCAAGCCTAACATCCTAAAACAAAAGAATAAACTAGATCTCGCTATGCGGCTACATCACAGAATATTTCATTAGCGCCACACGTATCGAAAGATCAACCTAATTACTACATTTATGTACAGTGAAATTGTAGCTTGATCAGATTCTATAGCTAGAAATATATCTCTGCTACAATAACGATACGGGGCACTAAGCAGGGCTTGCCCAACAGATTGCGGGCCCTATGCAAAACGGATATCGCGGTGCCTATTCTGGGTTGTGATAAGGAAAAAATTAGTTTTTGGATTAGAAAATAAATTCGTCTTTGCATTTGATTCATACTTTACTAAATACTAAATCACTGTCTAATTAGCTTTCCGAGCCATCAGTAGCAGATAGTAGTTTTTCAACAAAAAGCTGATAAACATTCAGATCTGCCTTTTAGATTTACACTCGACTAGCAAAAAATCGCTTTTGGTTGTTATTTAAGAGTTCGAGATAAATTTAGATCTACATTTGTATGCCAGTGACTACTAAAGTAAATTAAGAATGTGAACTTCTTGTTTTGGTTACAATTCGACTTATTACTACATTTTTATTAAATGAAATCTGACAGTGCTGTCTTTTTTTATTCTTATTTTAGGATTGACGTTTTCCAAATTGAATGACACCCAGAAATGATAATTTTGACTGTTTTGAGGAGATTGGCATCAGTTTTATTGAAGATTTTAATAATTTCAGTAGATTTTTATGACTTCTTCGTATATTTTACAATTTCATAAGAATTCTAGAAACCGTTATTATTAATTTTAATCATTTACCACTAGAATTCGCGCGGGGGAGCCTATGAAAGTGTGGGGCCCTGGCACTAAGCGTAAGGTAAACACACACAATATTCTTGACAACAAAACACGCCCGATACAAGCTACTTCCTGTACACACGAAAAGAAAACGTCACGCGCGCACGACACCCTGCAGTCCAGGGTTGACTAGTTAAGGCGCCAGTTTGCGATTTCTTCTGTATTTAAAAAACTGCTCTTTGCCTCAAGTGAAGACAATACATTGGACTGGTTGCCGAAGGTTATTTGAGACAAATGCCATTGGAAGAATATTATTGTATGCAGTGGAGTGCTTATATCGATCACGACTTACTGAAATAACAACCTTACGAAATGTGTGGACAAGGACTGTCGTGATTTCTTAAATTCCAGAAGTTTTGGATCACAGTCTCAATAGCCAACAAGATTTTCTTGCAAATGAGATGGGAACCCCCACAAACACTCCGCCCTTTCCCATTTCTTCAACGTCAGACCGGACTGCCTTCAACAGAGTTCCCGCGTTTTGACAGCAGCGCAGTTAATTACCTTTCTGTCTCATTAGAAAACTGCAGCATTGAACCGCTGTTTATTGCTGCCATTTTGGTTATATTGGTATAACATTATGTACTCATTTTGTTTAATCTTCTTAATTTGTTTGTAACTGATATAAGCTCTGTGGCCTAAACGTCAATTTTTTTTTTTTTTTTTTTTTGGGGGGGGGGCTACATATAGTCTATGTTAGATATATATTCTATTCATTCGTTCACCATGTTTCATAGATCTTATTTTATTTTGCAGTATATAGATTTACAAAACCATCTTTTTATTTGTCATTGAGGCATCTGAACTCTGCATATGCGAAGCACTTGAAAGCAAAATGGGAAGCAACTCAACGCCAACGTGAACGTGAACGCCAACGTAAACGTGAACGTGATCGCCAACGTGAACTTGACAGTATACGTGAACGTGAAGGTTTACCGTGACTTCTCTCGTATTATAAGATAATAAACTGAGTGAATCGCAATTCTCTTTTTGTCCTGTCTATCTAATGTATTTCTAAGGTTTCTCAAACAGTAACACTGGTAAGGCTACTAGTTATAGTTTCTGAAGTTGACATTTCAAATGGGGGATTCCAAAATGGTAGACCCACCATACACACGCCATCCTGTAAACCATTGTTTCCCAAACTAGGGTTCCGTGAGGTCTGACAAGGTGTTTCACGAAAAATTGGAATAATTAATTCTATCGTTAAGGCAGAACAACAACAAAAAACAATTCTAAAAAAAAATATCGCTATGAACTTTGACCTGCTCTAATTTTGAGTCTAATTTGAAACAAAGATACAAAGATCAACCTTTTAATTGATTTCTGGTCCAATTTGTAGCACACTATTCTAGAACAGAGTCTTTTACGTCCCTTTCCTACAATCTGTTTGAAGCCTTTTCTGATCGAGTTTGTAGCACACTATTCTAGAACAGAGTCTTTTACTTCCGTTTCCGACAATCTGTTTAAAGCCTTTTCTGGTCGAGTTTGAAGCACACTATTCTAGAACAGAGTCTTTTACATCCGTTTCCTACAATCTGTTTGAAGCCTTTTCTGGTCGAGTTTGTAGCACACTATTCTAGAACAAAGTCTTTTACTTCCCTTTCCTACAATCTGTTTGAAGCCTTTTCTAGTCGAGTTTGTAGCACACTATTCTAGAACAGAGTCTTTTACTTCCCTTTCCTACAATCTGTTTGGAGCCTTTTCTGGTCGAATTTGTAGCACACTATTCTAGAACAAAGTCTTTTACTTCCCTTTTCTACAATCTGTTTGAAGCCTTTTCTGGTCGAGTTTGTAGCACACTATTCTAGAACAGAGTCTTTTACTTCCCTTTTCTACAATCTGTTTGAAGCCTTTTCTGGTCGAGTTTGTAGCACACTATTCTAGAACAGAGTCTTTTACTTCCCTTTCCTACAATCTGTTTGGAGCCTTTTCTGGTCGAATTTGTAGCACACTATTCTAGAACAAAGTCTTTTACTTCCCTTTCCTACAATCTGTTTGGAGCCTTTTCTGGTCGAGTTTGTAGCACACTATTCTAGAACAAAGTCTTTTACTTCCCTTTCCTACAATCTGTTTGAAGCCTTTTCTGGTCGAGTTTGTAGCACACTATTCTAGAACAAAGTCTTTTACTTCCCTTTCCTACAATCTGTTTGAAGCCTTTTCTGGTCGAGTTTGTAGCACACTATTCTAGAACAAAGTCTTTTACTTCCCTTTCCTACAATCTGTTTGGAGCCTTTTCTGATCGAGTTTGTAGCACACTATTCTAGAACAAAGTCTTTTACTTCCCTTTCCTACAATCTGTTTGAAGCCTTTTCTGGTCGAGTTTGTAGCACACTATTCTAGAACAGAGTCTTTTACTTCCCTTTCCTACAATCTGTTTGAAGCCTTTTCTGGTCGAGTTTGTAGTACACTATTCTAGAACAGAGTCTTTTACTTCCCTTTTCTACAATCTGTTTGAAGCCTTTTCTGATCGAGTTTGTAGCACACTATTCTAGAACAGAGTCTTTTACTTCCCTTTCCTACAATCTGTTTGAAGCCATTTCTGGTCGAGTTTGTAGCACACTATTCTAGAACAGAGTTTTGTACTTCCCTTTTCTACAATCTGTTTGAAGCCTTTTCTGATCGAGTTTGTAGCACACTATTCTAGAACAAAGTCTTTTACTTCCCTTTTCTACAATCTGTTTGAAGCCTTTTCTGGTTATATTAAAACAAAAACAAATATAGTGACAGGATAGACCAACCGCATATTGGAACTCAGCTTAGCAATATCGCGAATGAAAGTAATGACATATGCTCTTCCAAGAATCAATACCATCAAAGAGATAAAATTATTTTTTTTCTAAAGCTTATTTCTGAATAAATACATAACAATGCTGAATTTAGAATAGAGTTAAATTATTTAAACAAATAAGAACGAATCCAACCTGAAAAAAATGTGTTGCGTTCAATTCACAAAATGTGCGAAGTGTTCCGTTGAAGAAAATGTTTGGGAAACACTGATAATATCCAATTTCTGCACAAATAACTTGAGATGATTAGGTCCACATGCCATGTAATTGTTGACCATGTAATTCTTGATCAGATAGTAAGATCTGACATGGTCAAGGATAGAAACATGTTGCTTAAATTTGTATTTCTCGATCTAACTACAGCACTTGATATGTTCATAAAAAGTTACAATTTAAAAAATTTGATGTCCACCAGAAAAAAAAAAAAAGAAAAAAAACAAACTCCAGACGAAATCAAAAGTACAGTAAATTTTTATGAAGGCCAGTAAAAGCACTTTTTTCCTGTCGGCAGTTTTACCAATCAGAGTTTTAGAGTAGCACCAACTTTTATGGTATATTCTTTTCCTATTTATAGTATTATGCTTACAACATTATAAATGGTGTGATCATAGACTTATTGTCAGGGTTCAATTCTTTGCTTTGGCTGACTTGGCTGCTTCGGGGTTAACTTGAATATTACTATTACGAACAATTATTACTTCATACTTTTTAACTCCAGATATCCACTCAATTAGAATTACTTAGTACTAAATAAACTTAAACTCCTGATAATAACAATGACTTTAATATTCAATAAATCACACAATGACTTCGACTCTCAAATAAATGTTAATTCACAATCACTAGTCCATCAGCTTATAATAAATATTAATATATAAATGCATAAATACCAGTCCAGGAAGTAAACGTCCAACCTTCCTGGACCGAGAACAAGACCTCACTAAATTAACACACTCTCTCGCACATTCAACGAAGACTTAACCATTCAGTTCACACGTGTATGACTATTTACATTCACAACCTGGGGGTACATATACAAGTGTATATACTATCATACCAAAATATCAAAGTAACATTCATTCTCGCCATACCCCCACCCCCCTGACACTTATATATTATACAAAACTGGAAACCGAAAATAAATTTCTATCCGCGATTGATCAATTCACAGACCTATATATATAGAGAGATTTATATGTACGTAGACTCTTTTATATATATATATATATATATATATATATATATATATATATATATTATATAGGTCTGTGAATCGATCAATCGCGGATAAGAAATTATTTCCGGTTTCCAATCTAATATAAAAGTCTATGATCTAGGTCTAAAAATTAAAATATATGTTACATAGGTTATGGTTGAAAAAAAAAGAACAACTTTACTTCTTTTAACTACTTTACAAAACAACGCCTTGATCCAACTTTCTAAAAACATTTTCACGACAATTTTGGTAGTGTTACAATATCTCCATGTCCAGTCTAGAGCCTGGGTCGGCAACCTGCGGCTCGCGAGCCACATGCGGCTCCTGAGTTCCATACGCAAATATTATTCATTTTATCGAAACATTTTTTTTGAAATAGTTCTGAATCGTTTAACAAAAATTAGGCGCCGATTCGATCTCTCAGCCATTTGTACTCACATTTCACCACACCCCTGGTTCCTACGTGCATCTGAAATACTGTTTCATGATATCAAAAACTAACCAGAAATCGTGAAAAGAATCACAGATTAGCCACTATTCGCCAAAACAGTACAAGATATATTTGCAGGCGGAAGATATTCAACTTTTTTTCTGTCTTATCACTTGCTATAGATGAGTCTTGCGACATTAAGACACAGCACAAGTTGCCCATTTTGTCAGTTATATGTCCTCCCTAAAGTCCAAAAGAACAACGTCTAGGATTGCTACCGATATAGCGAATGTCGTGCAAAAATACCTTGGAAACACTAAGAACGATTTAAATGAAATCATTTCAATAGCAACTGATAGAGCCAGAAGTATGTCTGGAAACATATAAAAAGGCGACAGCGATTCGTCTAAGCAAAATAAACCAAGAAATTCTTATGTTTCACTGAATAATGCACCAAGAAGCGCTTTGTGCCCAATTCCGACCGAAATAGATGAGTTCATGACTCTGGTAATCAAGATTTTAACAGCATCTTGTCAAAAGCACTCTACCATCGTCAGTTTAAAGAATTCTTTAACGAAATGGAGACTCAGTATTCCGACCTCCTTCTTCCCCAAAAAAGTGCCATGACTTTGCAAAGGTAAAGCGATGAAAGTTTTGCTTTGTGCTTGAATGAAATAAATACATTCCTAAATGAAAAAGGCATTAATGACACCGAACGACAGATAGTTGCAAAAATTTAATTTATGGTGGATATAACAGAGAAATTAAATGAGCTGAATCTAGAACTGCAAGGAAAGGGAAACCCAACCTATGTTTTGATGGAAGAATTCTTTTGTTTTGAAGAAAAATAAATTCTTTTTGCAGAAGAATTTCAGAGCGGTCAATTACTTCATTTTAAATGTCTAAAGCAGTACAACATTTGACACAAAAATACTTCAGCACAGTTAGAAACAAATCAAAGATTAATTTCTTGACAGATTCGAGCAGTTAAAACCAACAAAACCATTCTAGCACTCCTAGTACACCATCACAAATAGTAACGAAACACAAATAGTAACGAAATCCACGTTGATCCATTTGGAATTGATTCTAAATCTCTTTAAATGCAATTGATCGATTTAAAAAGTAAAGCTTAGTTGGGTGGAATATTTACAGAGTTGAAAAGCAAATTAGAAGTGTTGCAGGTCCAGAAATGTTTGTGCCTAACGCCACAAAAGTGGACAGCTTTAAAAGGAATGCACTAGTTGATTCGGCGCATGAAATAATCTTCCAGATTGCTACTGTGAGGTGAAGAAGTTGGCATTTGTAGTGCTATTTTTGTATCGACATATTCGTGCGTTTTCTTGCATGATTAAAGTAAAGTAAGAAGCCAAAAAAACAAATGAAAATTCAGAGTTGTGTTTGAAACTAAAAACAACAAGTTGCTTATGAGCCAAATGTCTCCAAACTTTCTAAAACCATGCAAATCAAACGCTCCCATTGAATTTGTTTGCTCAATTGTTTGTTATTGAAGTACCAGTTAGTGTTGTAAGTAAATGTTTAACAGCTTTAGTTATAAAAAAAATAATTATCTAATAATGCCATCTATACATTATTTAATTTGTTGTGAAAAACACTACTTATATATGTATTAGTTTTTTTTTTTCATTAAAAAAAAATAATTGTCTCAGTACTATTTATAATTGGCAAGAACAAACTTTTGTGGCTCTTTAAAAACTTTGAAATTTTGTAAATTGTAATTTTTGGCTCTTCCGACTGAAAAGGTTGCCGACCCCTGGTCTAGAGTAGTATATTTATGGATTTGATTTTCAGGGGAACTTTTCAGTGTGCCTAGGGGCAGAAACATTTCCAATCTGAAATTCCAACTATCGTTACCGAAGGTGATGTTTATACATACGCAAATACATACAAAACAAAAACAGCAAATTATCAAAGCATAAAACAAATAAAATTATCAATTAAAAAAAAAGATAATTCTTCCTGTATGAAAAAGACGATTGTTTCGTTAGAGCGAATATTTTATTCTTACTATCTAAAAACAAGACAACCAAGTTATCTTTGCTATGTCAGCTATGTCAAGTTGGCGCCTAAGCTGGCCTTTGAAGCGTTTCCGTGGGGCCCCTCTGTTACGTCGACCACCTTTACTAGTTCATATAATAGAAAACAAAAATGATGAGAAAAACAAAAACATTCTCGAGCACGCGATACTTAACACTGAGAGAGGCAATAATCCTAACAAAGTGAGTAAGTAAGCCAGGGTCGCCTTGACTATTGTGGCAAAGTGAGCACAAGACAATATCAAATAATTTCTAACGAAGGCAGCAGAAAATAGTATGGAGAAAGACGGTCGACAGATCAAGTGTGGTACCCCAAAAAACAGACTAAGGGGATGTTTGCATTTTTTATAGCCACATTTCCAACATAAATACATACAGTAATTGAAGGGAAACAACCGCGTGGCAAAACTTAATTTGTTTTACTTAACGATTTGTTTATGTTGACTTAACAATTTGTTATTTATTCTAATAGCGCGGTGCATAACCACGTGACTGTCAATCTATTTATTATGTGTTTCTTTTTGTTTATGCTGAGAGACATTAAACACATTGATACCTTCACAGGTGCTGGTGAGTGAACTAAAAAAAAAAAGTTGGTCACAAAAATAATTAATCTCTCCGCCTTGGCTGTTTAAGTAAGTCCTCCCATACTCCTTAAGCACAGTATCAAGAGAGGTCGGTCCATTTTTTTTGTTCTTTTTCCACTCCTGGGAATGTGAATTTATGGATCTACTCCAATTGGCTACTCTAATGTTAGGCTTTTACACTAGACATGTACACTAGACATTTCTTTATTCCATTGTTTGAAAGTAATTTGTCAGCGGCAAGGAGCGCAATTCATCATGTGCTGGTTGTGTAACTTTTGTTAATTTAGCTGTGTGTTTTGTGGGTTTAAGAATTGTGTGTGTCATGCGATAGTTTCTTGTACTTCCTCTTGTGAAGAAGATGGTAGTGCTGAATGATTATGATTCTGACTCTTCTATGTTTCAAGGTGCTAGATCTTATGCTGTAATGAGAAAGACTTTAGGCCGTGATTGAACCAGGTCTTGGGCTGGTTGATCCAGACCTTGATTAGAGCAGAGTCATGTCCGCTTTTATGCGGTTGTTTGAGTTCCTGAGCCCTGCGGACGGGATTAAGTGAGGTGTATTACTTAGCCATGAATATATTCATTGCCAATCACATTTGTAAAGTAGCATAATGTATCTTAATGTTTTCAAACCAATCCTATTACATTATTAAATGATGAATTGTTAAACGAGCGTTGACCATTTTTTTCTAAAGATTCAAATGTATTTTATTCAGTAGGTACTTTGTTTTGTTTGTTGAAGACATAATCCAGTAAGGCAGTAAGTAAAGTTTCCCTTTCAGACTATGGGGTCTGAGGCAAGTGATGGTTTGAAACCCTCCCCTCCCGGGTACGCCCTTGTGTCATATTACAGGTGTTAACCTAATTCTCAACAAAATATATGCATTTGATAACGCATCGAAAACTGGACGTATGCTTGCGTAGCATTACATAATGTATTCGATTTATACATGTTTGTAGTCTGAAAATTATAAACAATACAATAGCAGCCTAATGAGTTTGAAGCTTTTTGGTATTACTTATAGATAACAGCCGTTTCTTAAAAAATAAGATTTCATGTGTCAATCTAGTCATTCATGTTGATATGTGCCTGGCTGACTCAGGCAACCCATTCCATTAAAAGATACGAGAAAGCAGAACGATTAGAGAGGCACCTACTTAATGTGAAAAGCTCTTGCTTCGTCCTAGAACATTCTCAAAAACGCGATTTGTATATGGATATTCCGTGAACCATTATTTAAAATATAAATCTAAATCTCCTTTAATTAAATATCGGATATGACAGCGCTATAAAAATTATTGCAATTATTATAAGAATTTTCATCATTAGAGACTGTCGGGAATTTGTTGCATTCAATGGAATTTTAATGTGTCTAGGTATTATAACATTATTAATTAGCAATGTGTGTATGTGTTATAATTACTTTATAACATATATTACTTTTAGTTCCAAGTTCAGCCCAACAGACACACCATACACACACTCAGTTGTACATAAACTAATAAACGATGTGTATGATGATTTAAATTAAAATATATAGAGCTGATGATTCAAAGATCATCTGTTATTGTGGACCACGGTTAACGAGGGTGTCATGTGGCCAGCACAACGACTCACCGCTTTTACCTTTACCCAACTTATGTCAGGTGCCCAGTAGAGCGCCCAAGGTTCCCGAAATTTAAAATCTCATTCACCAGGATTTGAACCCAGCATCTCGTGTTTAGAAAGTAAGAGCTTTACCGATTAGCCAACGCGTCTAGTTTTCAACAGTAAATTTAAAATTCTGCTTTTGCTTTTCGTTTTACGAACTGTAACATTCCGGTCTAGCAATCTATGAAAAGTTGGGAAAATGTGATTATGCCTTATTTGTTGTTGTTTTTTTTTAATGTAAACAAGAAAAACATTCAAATATTAAAACAAAAACGAAACAATACAACTTTTATGCATCTTGTAGATTTAAAAAGCTATGCTTGCCCTGGATGTGGCAAAATATGTAGATCACAGCTGGGGCTGTTTAGCCACGGGAAATATTGCATTCCTCATTAATCTTGGGACTCGAAGACAAGCCTTGTTATTGTTATTATTTTGTTAGTTTAAAACTTTTCACTCTACAAAGCATAAAGGGGACTAATTCAACATGTACCAACACATCAGCCAAGTACAATTTCTAACCCTTGTTCGAGGTACCAAACAAAATAAATAATTACCAATAGTTTATTAACTAATTGTTTTTTGTTTTTTATAAGTGTTTCTTGTTGTTGTTTTTTTACTGGTAAAAGAAATGAATGTGGTAGTAATAACGTGTCCAAACATTTTAGCAGACAGAGTGAGTTGATGTATGCGCTGTAATAACATAAAAGTATTGAAAACTTTACTTCACAACGCGCTAATGGACATCATTCACCAATCGTAAACAAACAACATTTAGCCACGTGATTATATTATATTGATAAAACAACGAAAAAAAGCGTATCACATGACAGCCTTAATGTATTACGTAACTTGTATAGAAGAGATAGAGAATCACGTGATTTAATGGTGTTTGTTGACGATTGGTGAATGATGAAACGTGTGTATAGTGACCAACTACCCAGGCAATAGAATTACTAAACACTATTAGGATAAGATGTGGCTGAAGTTTTGTGCGATTTATTTACGCCATTCACTTGTGGATCAATTGTAGATGAAATTGGTTAGGAAACGTAACCAAACATTATGCGGTTAAATTAAATTGTACATTGTCTCCCTTTTGAAGTTTAATCTTGGTCAAGAAATAGACTTTGCGTTCTAAAAACTTAAAATAATCCTTCGCATTACGTTCGTCTGACACTGGAGGACTCGATTGATTTTATTCGGTTATTTACTTTACACCAATGTTATGGTGCGTGTGTGTGTGTGTGTGTGTGTTTCCAAGGTAACAATAAGGACGTTGGATTTTGTTGGTGTAGAATCATGAGTCACGAAACCACGACAGTTTATAGCCCTATTGACTATGATCATAATATGTGTCTTTCGGCTTTTAATTCGTTCCATAAACTGAGGAATGTGTTTATAGAATTTTTTTTTCATTTTAAACACTTAGTGTACTATTGTTCACGTCATTGGTTAACATGCATGACTAGATGCATGACGCATAGAAAATAGCAAAAAAAAAAAAGGGGGGGGGGGGAGAGACAGCTTGCTGCCCAGTGCGCCGAACGGCGCAGGATGATCTAAGTCTTAAGTAAGAAGGGTAAATAAGGTCATTGAACTACATTTTTCATAGCAGGATAATGCACTGTAGATGACTCAGCATAGGGATATTTTTGTTCTGGGGAAGCCTCCAGACCCCATCCCTGGCAAGAACGGCTGTTTACAGTTTATTCCACTAACTCAAGGAAAAAACATAGGTTGCAAAAAACGTCTTCCGAAAGAATGAAGCGTCAGAATGTAATAAAGATTAACTATGCACACACATACACACATATATATATATGTAAATCTTGGCTATACCCATGGTTTAAATTAATTTATCAAATTTTCTGCTCATCGAAAAGATAAGCAGGACTTTAAAAAAAAATAGAGTTGTTTTATCAATCTAGACCAGTGATGCTTAACCTAATTCGGTCGGCTGGCCATTTTAATTTCCGACACCCGTATTAGAAACCCGTGAATCTAGTAGGCCTACTTACATTAATTCACTAGACTTCTATGTTAAATAAACTTTTACAAATACGGTTGCATAGATGAGACACCAAGTCGGAGCACTGAATCTAGAATTCTAGATGTTTGTCCGTGAGAAAATTTTGCAGACAAAGTTTGTCCTCAGTGCTTGTAGTTAAAGTGACCATCCTTAACACCTGTTTTCGGAGACAAAGTTTGTCCTCAGTGCTTGTAGTTAAAATGACCATCCTTAACATCTGTTTTCGGAGACAAAGTTTGCCCTCGGTGCTTGTAGTTAAAGTGATCATCCTTAACACCTGTTTTCGGAGACAAAGTTTGTCCTCAGTGCTTGTAGTTATAGTGACCATCCTTAACATCTGTTTTCGGAGACAAAGTTTGTCCTCAGTGCTTGTAGTTATAGTGACCATCCTTAACATCTGTTTTCGGAGACAAAGTTTGTCCTCAGTGCTTGTAGTTATAGTGACCATCCTTAACATCTGTTTTCGGAGACAAAGTTTGTCCTCAGTGCTTGTAGTTATAGTGACCATCCTTAACATCTGTTTTCGGAGACAAAGTTTGTCCTCAGTGCTTGTAGTTATAGTGACCATCCTTAACATCTGTTTTCGGAGACAAAGTTTGTCCTTAGTGCTTGTAGTTATAGTGACCATCCTTAACATCTGTTTTCGGAGACAAAGTTTGCCCTCGGTGCTTGTAGTTAAAGTGACCATCCTTAACACCTGTTTTCGGAGACAAAGTTTGTCCTCGGTGCTTGTAGTTATAGTGACCATCCTTAACACCTGTTTTCAGAGACAAAGTTTGTCCTCAGTGCTTGTAGTTAAAGTGATCATCCTTAACACCTGTTTTCGAGACAATGTTTGTCCTCAGTGGTCGTAGTTATAGTGACCATCCTTAACACCTGTTTTCGGAGACAAAGTTTGCCCTCACTGCTTGTAGTTATAGTGACCATCCTTAACACCTGTTTTCGGAGACAAAGTTTGCCCTCAGTGCTTGTAGTTAAAGTGATCATCCTTAACACCTATTTTCGGAGACAAAGTTTCAGCAAGTAACACGGAGTAGAAATCCGTTTCTGAGTTACTTGAATTTTTTCTAGCTGGGATGTCTGGCTTTGTAAGTCAATCAGTACCAGTTGTAGCTTTGTCTGGGACAATGACTTTTGAAATTACTAACAATGTTCAATCTGAACACGACCATCATCAGATGGTCCAGACTGAGCACCTTGCCCCATAGAATTTGTTGATGAATAAATCAATGAAGCCACAGAGGCTCGGTTCCAACTTTGCTAATAACTCTCGCTGTCAAGTAAACTTCTTGAACCATCAATGTCTCTCCCACTAATTTCTCCCAAGAAAGATCTTCTGTGATGGTTGAAACTTCTTTGACACGACTTTGCCAGTAGTGGCCCCATGCATGCTCCTTATAACTACTAGCTTCTCTGATCTTAAAACTGCTGGTTGTCAGGCAGTTAAACACCAAGATTTTGAGAGGCGTCAGAAATGTCAGCAGACCCTCTCAGCGGATGGAGATATTTACCCTATCTTTCAATCGCCTTGACTTGTCTCGAGACAGCTTCAACAGCGTTCTTCTGATTCTACCATCATTGCTAGCAAGCACCTTTTTTTTTCATCCATCGTTGACAAATGGCTTCGGGTTTCTACTTGCAATATAAGTAACTCTGTAGCTTGTCTTACAGCCGACTCATTGTCTTGTCTTTTGTCGGTCAATATTCTCATCAATCCACCACTTTAGGTGCAATACCAGGATAGATAATTTATTTATATGTTTAATTTTCTAAAATTGTTGAATGTTTTTTATTTTCTTTAAATAGAAACACTCTTCCTATAAATACGCTGATTTTTTATTGCAACCAAAAGATTAAAAAAAAAATAATAACATTGAGAACCCTCGCGTAATAAATGAACATTTTTTTAAATTTCTTTATTATTATTATTTTTTTTTTTTGCGGAGACAGAATTTTTCATGTTGCGGGCCAAATGTGGGACGTATTTTGGGCATCATTGATCTAATCGAATGGGAAAAAAAGGATTGACTACAATCGCCCACTTCAGACATAATTATTAAAGCAGAAACAATATAAACGCAAAATAACAACAACACACGACTGAATAGGCAACAAACACACAGCCAGCGCTTGATGAAATGTGCTGCTATGTACTTCGTGGTGACGAACTTTAAAAAAATCTAGTTCACATTGGAATGAAGAAATGTTTTCTGTTTATGATTTCTGTTTATGTTTTCTGTTTATGTTTTCTTTTTACGTTTCTTTTTATGTTTACTGTTTATGTTTTATTTGAACGTTTTATTTTAACATTTTCTGTTTATGTTTTATTTTAAGGTTTTCTATTTATGTTTTCGGAGCTTAAAGGCCTAACAGCAGAGTTTCTCCCCATGGCTCTACAGGAGGACTGATCCTTCCAGCCTTGCCATCAATAGGAGTTCATCTCAGGTTTATGTTTTCGAGTTAAGTATTCTATTTATGTTTTCTTTTAACGTTTTCTGTTTATGTTTTCTGTTTACCTTTTCTGTATATGTTTTCTGTTTATGTTTTTTGTTCATGTTTTCTGTTTATGTTTTTTGTTCATATTTTCTGTTTACCTTTTCTGTTCATGTTTTCTGTTTACCTTTTCTGTTCATGTTTTCTGTTTACCTTTTTTTGTATATGTTTTCTGTTTATATTTTTTGTTTACGTTTTCTGTTCATGTTTTTTGTTCATGTTTTCTGTTTACCTTTTCTGTTCATGTTTTCTGTTTACCTTTTCTGTTCATGTTTTTTGTTTACCTTTTCTGTTTATGTTTTCTGTTTATATTTTTTGTTCATGTTTTCTGTTTATGTTTTTTGTTCATGTTTTCTGTTTACCTTTTCTGTTTATGTTTTCTGTTTATATTTTTTGTTCATGTTTTCTGTTTATGTTTTTTGTTCATGTTTTCTGTTTACCTTTTCTGTTCATGTTTTCTGTTTACCTTTTCTGTATATGTTTTCTGTTTATATTTTTTTTTCATGTTTTCTGTTCACCTTTTCTGTTCATGTTTTCTGTTTATATTTTTTGTTCATGTTTTCTGTTTATGTTTTGTGTTCATGTTTTCTGTTTACCTTTTCTGTTCATGTTTTCTGTTTACCTTTTCTGTTCATGTTTTCTGTTTACCTTTTCTGTTCATGTTTTCTGTTTACCTTTTCTGTATATGTTTTCTTTTTAATGTTTTTTGTTTATGTTTTCTGTTCATGTTTTCTGTTCATGTTTTCTGTTCATGTTTTCTATTTAATTATGCACTTCCAGAACACCAAATGTGTGTACGCCTCTGAGATCATCGCGGGAATCGATTACAAATATTGAGACAAAGTGTATACGCGTGATGAAACTTACAGGCAGCCCATTTCTGACACCACACTGATTCTTTGTAACTCATCACAGGTGAATCACATCAACAACATGATAGCCCGAAGCTTGTTACTCTTGCATCTTTACCTTATGCTTTTGGGTAAGTTCTATCATATAATGTTTGTAAACATTTTGTGACCTATGGAGGCTGCAATATATATATATATATATATATATATATATATATATATATATATATGTGTATATATATATATTGTTACGATCTTCTCTATCAGGCCTTTTCCAAACACTACTTAACAACACAACAGCACATCTAACACAAGAACTTGACAACAAGAGCTTCAAGTAACAATGTGGCGGTTTATTTACAAATACTTAAAGAGCCAATAATCACAATTGGCTACACTAACTTCAAATGCTTTCTTGTACAATAGAACTGCCTAACTAACACTACAAGTCTCTCTAGCTCGTACAGCTACATTTTTTATGACTCGCTTTGTAGCACAACAGTCCTTACTGCTTCTGCCCTGGACTCTACTGTCTTTTCTTACACATTGTCTCTCGACATTAAAGGCTCTCGGTCACTTGACCACAACATAGTTCATACTTACGGTTATTAGCAGTACTGTCCCTTGTCTATCGACACCCGTTGACCTGTGTGATTGGCCTGAATCGTGTGTATCAGTAGGCCGCATATACAGTAACCCTTTCGGTCTTACTAGATTTAAGCTCAACTCAGTTTTTATACAGTAAAAAAAAATAAAGTTCCCCTTTCAGACCTACCTGTCTGTGAGGCTGATGATGTAAAATTCATCCGTTTTTTTCTGTTGCCTAGAGCTTAACGAAATTTCCAGCGTTCAGTACAACCACCAGCCCCGTCTTTACTTTCCCCCAACTAATGTCAAGTACCCATTAGAGCTAATTAGACTCAAAGGCGCCCTAAATATGTCGAAATAAAAAATCCAAGTCTTTACCAGAATTCGAACCCTGGACCCCTCGATCCGGAAGCCAAGCGCTGCACTCTCCCTCTTCCATCCCAGCTAAAAGAAGACAGCGATTCAACCATTTTTTTTTAATTTTGAAAAAAACAAAAAAAAAACACCTTTCATTCATTATATTTTACCGTTGTTTCTTTTTAAATAGAAACTTGGCAAAGAAGACCTACCGATGATCTAGGGTTCAAACCCTCTTGCCCCATTCCCCCCCCCCCCCCCCCCCGTTGTCCTGTGGGAGTTTTGGATTTGGAAGTTAATTACCTTCAACTCTGAATGAACATCCACAAAAAAAAAAAAACATTTTGTTTTCAGACAACTGGTAAATAACATGTTTTCCAAAATGGTTCCAAACAGCATACGCTGGAGTGAAGTTTGAAGTTTGTTGCGTTTGACTGTGATCTATATTTCGAAGAGTGAATCGAAATTTTCGGATAAAATTGCATAACAGTAGTTTTCACTTTCAATTCTCCATTAGCTTGTTGTACCGATGGGTGCCCAACGAAAACAGGGGAAAAATATGAAGCTCTATTTTTAGACAAGATAATGAAGGCTTGGAAATTGGACAGCCAATTACGAGAGCACATACTTGACGACTCTAGATATATAAATCTGAGAAGAAAAGTGTATCATGCTCTAAAGTTTGTTTTGATGCCAAAGATGTTGGAAAGTAAGCAACTATTGTACTAAATGTTCTCTCTTTTCTAGCAACTACATAATTAAATACAATCCAACTTTCTAATGTCACGTTTAATTAAAAATTGCATAGACAGATACGAATATACATATATTTGTGTGACGGTACGCACCTGTACGGCGCACCGTCACCATTTTTATTTGTGGGGAAAAAGTATTGCTTCCCTTGCATTTAAAACATTTATTATTTTTCATCAGTAGTTTAAAGTTACGCAATCCATCACTATACATATATATGGTGCGTCAAAAAATGTAGTAAATACTTTGAACTGTCATAGACTATTTATTTCCCGTTCTACAATGCTAAAAAACGTAAAATACCTAGGTGTTATAGAAAATAAAAAAACTGTCATGGAAACACCATGTTGATGAAACCAAAAAAAATTTAACAAGGCATCAGGTTTTATTAAAAGAAATTTCTATAAATCAAATAAAGTTATAAAACTAAAATGTTATTTAACTTTGGTTAGTCAAATGATAGGATATGCATCCTCTGTTTGGGACCCTTCAACTCAAGAAAACATAAAGAAACTAGGATAGACACAAAATAGAGCAGTAAAGTTCATAAAAAAACGAATGGACCTCATTCACCAACCGTAAACAAACAATATTTAGCCACATGGTGCTCTATTTTTTCTATATAATTTACGATCTCATGTTTAATTCATGATAGTTGTCACATGACAGTTTTTTTCGTTGTTTAATCAATAATACCACGTGACTAAATGTTGTTTGTTTACGACTGGTGAATGAGGCCCATTATCACTTTTGACTAGGGTAACACTTTTAGTTAACATCATTAAAATGAGAAAGCCTTCAGGATAGAAGACTCAAAAGTAAAGTAGCAATTATACATAGGCCTGCAACATGGAACCATAATGATGTATTCATATTTTTTGATGTAACGTCTGTATTTTATAGGATTAAATTCCATCAAAGAAAAAGTCAAAATTGTTTATACTCATGGTTTTGTAGATTTTGTAAAAAAAAGGTGACAGTCGAATAACTTAAATAAAGCGGGTTTTCCCCGGAAAAGATGCCTTTATAAAAAACAATTCCTGTTTTAATTAACATTTTTTTTATTAACATTTCAGAAATTGACTATTTGGAGGCAGAAAAAAGAAAGAAAGCGCTACTAAAAATATGTTTGTACTCCAATATCGTAATGTAGCTTCATATTTCTAGCTAATATGTGCAGTGGCGTCACTGGGGGCTGCGGTGGGGGGTGGGGTTTGCACCGGGTGACACCCATTCCAAGTTTTTAAAAATCCACTTTTGGTATAACTTGCAATTTAAAATAAATAAGTATCAGTGACTAAATATTGGAACATGTTATTCACAATTGATAAATAGATCTATATATATTAAAAAAAATATTTCGGCTAAACGTATTTTAATTTTTTAACGAAATTCTACAAATAGTCCAAAACATTATATCATACTTTGTATTAAAAGCAGACGTGAAACCTTACTTTAACTGTATTTTAGCTGCAAGTCCATAAAAACTGCTTAGATTGTAACAATGTTTCTAAGACTAAGACTGCTTTATTGATCCTTACGGAAATTTGTTGTGATTACAAGGACTCTTTTCTCATATAAAGACAACACAACACAAAAATACACATAAATACAACAGACAACATAAAGAGTTCATTCAGCGACTACACACAGGTATCTTGGTGTATTTCATGTTCACTGATCAATGAGTGGTGGTGATAGAGTCTGACAGAGTGAGGTACGAACCGAGTTTTTGTACCGCTCCATTCTTGTTTTGATTAACAGCAGTCGCCCACTTCGCAACGACCTGACATAGTTCTGATGGAGCGGGCGGCCTTTGTCTTCCAAGATTTTTTCGATTTTTCTTAGGCACGTTTGTTCAAAAAGTTCCTTTAAATGTGGTAATGTTGTGAGCGTAATTTTTTATGCTTTTTTAATGATGTTTTCTAGACGTCGCAACAGTTTAGATGAGGCGTTGCCTTGCCAACAAGTTATTCCGTATGTTAGCAGATTTTGCATAGTCGCGCCGTAAGAAGTCTCAAGCATCTTCTTATTTAATTTAAATCTAATAAGTTTGTATAGAAAAAAGAGTCGCTGGGTTGTTTTCTTTGTCAGAGTTCCAAGGTGGTCTTCCTATGAAAGCTTGTTGTTGATGATAACGCCTAGATATTTATATGTCTTTACTTGTTCTATAGATGTGGTGTTTATTTGCAGTTCACGTATAGTTTTTTTTTTCTTTCTAAAATCTATTATAGGTTCTTTAGTTTTTGAGACATTCAGTTCTAGAAAGTTGTCGGTGCACCAGTTTGTAAACTCTTCTATCGAGCTTCGATACTGAGTTTCATCTCCTGAAATAAGACCGACTATGGCAGGGTGAGATACACACACACACATATATATATACCGTATATACCTCAAATCAGTGAACATCAATGCTGACAATTAGGAAGACATAGCTCTAGACCGCAATAGGTGGAGAGAGACAGTGACCAAGAAAGCTATGGACAGTGAAAGTACATGGGTCTCAGCCCAGAAAGAAAAACGCACAATCCGAAAAACGGCCAGCTCTTCCACCACCGAAGCAAAAGCAACCTTAACCTGCGCTATCTGTGGACGGAAGTGTCTCTCCAAAATAGGGCTCCACAGCCACATGAGGAAGTGTGCTCTGAGATGAACCATAGTCGTTCTACGACTGAAGGAGGCCAATGAATTTTTCTTAGTGGAGGTATGATAACTACTCCAACAGCAGCCTGTGAAATAGACTCCAATATTGAAACTTTTAAGTTAAGGCGCAACAGAGCAGCATTAGAAGCTATTGAGAGATACAGAAGGTTGGAGAACAATCATCCTAATAAACTACTAACACAGAGAAATAGGAAAAACAACCAAAAAAAAAAGCAAAGGACTCTGATCCAACTTACTGACGAACTAGCCCTAGAACACCACCTACCCAATAACAGAGAAAAAATATATACCAGATTTTCGAACATAACGCACGGACTAAACTACAGACAAACAACCATTAAAACACATTTACTGAGTAACACCTTAACAAAAGATCAAATCCACTGGAGCTCAAAGTAGGCACGCTCGAAACAGTTATAAGCTATCCAAAAACAGCTATCCATATATATACCGACGGATCGGCCTTCAAAGCCACCATCAATGCAGGTCTTGGTGCCTTCCTGGTCTTCCCTAAAAATAAAACACTTTGAAATAAGTGCACCCTGTGGCGACTACTGCTCAAACTTTCAAAAGCCGAAATTGAAGCAATTACCATAACACTACAGACAGTGGAAAACAAATTATATGAAGGAGTGCAATCACCATCAGATTTTGTTGTCTTTACAGACTCTCATTCCACTCTGCAAGCACTTAACAGCAACACCTCAAACAGCCCAAGAAAGTTGACAACACTAATTGTGATAATCCATCAGATGATATCAAAATTAAATATCATTATCAGTGGATCCCTGGACACATTGGTATCATGGGAAATAAAAAGGCAGATAAGCTTTCAAAGGCAGGTTCATCTACGGAACAACCAGACTGACCTGAAAGCTACCTCACCCTAAGGGTGGCTCAACCAATGGGCATCAGGAAACACAGGCAGAGCCATGTACAAAGAAATGACTATGTCTAACAAATGGGACAGTATTAACTTCCTCACCCGCAAAGAACAATCTACAATTTTCAAACTAAGAACAGGACACACACCTCTATTAAATTACCATCTGAACAAAATAAACTCCACACAACTCCCCCTTTGCAGACACTGTGCCCACCCTTATGAAACCGTAAATCATATCCTCTTTGAATGCCCCTTCCTAATCCACCTTAGGCAGACCCTACTTCCACTACAGCCCAACATAACCAACACCCTGTATGGCAGTGCTGAACAACTGAAGAAAACAGCACACTTTTTTTCCTTGGCACAGTCTGCAAAAGAGCTCACAGCTCAGCAGCAATAAAGCTGGCTAGAAGAAGAAGAATAGCTTTTTTTTTTTGTGACCATCTCTCTACACGTAGTGTAATCTAGGGCTATGTCTTCACAGTCTTTCATTCTATCAAAACAAATACATTTGTCCAACCAATATTATGCCTAATGTACAATAATCGAATTGTCACATTTGATCATCTTAATGTAAAAAGTGAAACATTTTTTATAAGACTTTAGTGACTTATAATAACGTTGTACAGTACAGTCTATTCTTTTACATTGTCTTTTCAGCGCTTTCTCGGTCTGCCTCTTCTTCTTTTTCCAGGTACTGTTCCCTGAAGAAAGGTCTTTGCGAGGCCTGATTAACATGAAATTTGTAATATGTGTTTTTTGACTGCAGTTAGAGTTAACATGTCATTGTAGGGTCCTAACGCTGTACTAATCCGTCTCAAATCTTTTCGTTTGTGGTGCGGTCTTTGTATGTGATACATTTGATCTTTAATCCATGTTATCTCAGTTCCATTGCTAGGATACTCCTCTCTAGTTACAGTTAGAGTCCAAGATTTGCATGCATATGTGGCCATGACATGGGAAATTATCAATCTAGTATTAGTGTCGAGGGTTTATACCCTTCTCTTTCCCTATTGTTTTGAGTTTTGTAATAGCTGCTGTGAACTGTGCATTTCTGGATAGTATTTCAGGTTCAGTGTTTGTTAATTGGCGACAGCTTTCATTAATTAAGTATTATAACATCACATTAATCTGTTTCATAAAGGGGAGACAGATATAGAATGGACTGATATTTCTATTGGTAAAGACAAAAGGCATTTATTTCATCATTAAAAAAAAAGGTCTAGCCAAGACGAGAGTAATGCTACAATGAATCTGAGCAATGGGATTGAATTAAATATAAGTTGTCATTGTATGTAATCAAAATATGACTCAATAACGAAAGAATATCTTAATACGGTTGGAAAGCAGCTACGCAGAAAAAAAAATTGAGAATAAGTTTATAAATGTTTCAGCAAAGCACATTAAAGATATATTTATCAGAGAAATAATGTCTGCAGGGTAGCCTACCTTCTTATCTTATTAGACAGCACAACAGAAGTAGCGTACACTGATTACATCTCGAAGTTATCTGATTTTTTTTTTAAAGAAGAAAAATAAAGCGAAATAACTGTCAGAGTCTCAGTAGACATTGCCTGTTAAATGTTCACCTCGGGTTAAGAGGGTCAAAAGACGAGTGAAACTCCTATATGTAGAAACAGGAAGTAGAATGACTAAAATACTTTGAGTTCAGTCAGTCAAGTGCTATCCTTTGGACAAAGCAGTCAAGTAGTATCTTTTGGTCCGGTACGAACAATAGTAACTTAGTGACTTTGAATTAAGTAGTATCTTTTGGGCAGACGAAGCCAGTAGTCATTTTGAGACACGTATTTCTAGTAGTTATTATTCGGATTATTCTATTTTGGGAGTTCATTGTTACCCGCTGTGATGCGGAATTGATTTGACAAGATTTACCATATTGGATGGATACTTATTACCGCTGTCATGCGGATGTGCTGATGTTTCATACTTGATTGAGCAGCTTCCAAGAAGTTGCAGTGTTATTATTATTGTCAAATAAACTTTTTATTTTGTCTGCCAAAGAAGACTTACGTCAGTCTATATTGTTCCTGTGTCTGTCACGTGCCAAGTGTGACTCCAGGAAGCACGAACCCAGCAGTCTACGCATTCGCGACACATTGGTAGTGACCAGTCCAATGTGTAATAGTAACATAGCATTCTTCAACATTACCCATTACAACCTTACACCATTTTCGCCTTGACAATGACAAAAGATCTAGATATTTTTGATGCTACAATGGATTATATTTTAAAAATTTAGTTAGTGTCTAAGGGTAAGCGGAAAGGAAAAAAAAAAAGTATACATGGCGTTTGCTACTTTTATTTATGGTTTTTGGAAAATACCAGAAATACAATACAAAGGTTTGATAAAAAAGACTTTGTAAGAATTTTTTAGCGAATCAGTACGGCAATTTTAGAGATCTCTTCTTAATCAATTGATCAATGAGTCATTGATAACTTGCAAAATATAGCAAGCCTCCGAGTACTAAACATCGGCTACACCCAGTTGTTGTTTTTTTTTTCATCTGCTTTATATTGTTTATTATGGCTGAAACATCCCTTCTGTTTTTTAATTGTAATAATTGAGCCAAGTTTTATCGATCCGCCTAACATACTTTATATCCCGTGAATGAGTGTACCTGTTACAATGAAATGAACCACATATACGCTTTTGACTCTTGAATTTTAATACCACTTTAACTTATTCACTCATACCCCTTTCCCACCCACCTACACAAATTTAGTCCTGTGTACAACGACTATTAATTTGCTTCTCAATTTAATATTTAATATACCCCATATTACTTTTTGAAGTAATACCCTAAGACACCAACTTTTACACCTAGGAGATGCAAGGAATCTGTGTACGAGATTTCATACGAATCCGTACGTCAGTTTAAGAGATCTCTTGATCTATAAGTAAAATAAGCGGTCACTTATATATCTATATATAATATCCTCTCTTGAGAAAACTCCGGGCTACTGTGATGTCGTGACAAATAGATTACATTAAGGGAAAATCAAGTGAAGACATGCTTTCATCATTATATCTTACGCAACCAGAAAGTCATCCACTTATTTAATACTATCCTGCTTCTCATATATATAAACATTTGCATTTAATATATTGTAATAATGATAGGAATGTACCTTACCACACTATAGCTATAATAAAATGTATTCTATTTATATAAAATTCGTTCATTTCCTTTTATTTCTTAGACATGTGTCTTATTTTGGCAGGTGCTACTTGTCCGTGGATTTTTGACAAGCGCTAAGAGCCTTCCTGAATAATTGTTTCACTTCAGTACCTAGATCAACTGTTGTTGTTTTTAATTTCACTAAATAAAAAAAACTAAAAGATAGTTTTATTGTGTTATATTATATACTAGACAACTCGTTTCCATGTTTTAATTTAACATATTTTACTAGGACCATATAAAATTGTTTGTCTCTCCATAAATTTCATGATTAGCCACACCAGATTCTGCCCCATCTCAAGAGACAATTAAAACCAGTGACTCATTTGATCGCATTAATTGTCTTCCGAGACAGAAAAAAGCCATACATACTTACTAACATAAAACCCTTCCAACTTTCTGCATTAGCTAAAATTCTAAATCAATACTTTGCGTCAGCATTTTCAATTCCAGTAGTCTATTAAATATTGCTTTGAGCCAAGCTGACGACTTAGGAAATATAAAAGTACATGAAAAAGCGATCTAAAAAACATTAGCTAACATAAAACCAAATAAAGCAGCAGGGTATAAACCCGGGACCATTGAGAAGTCCAAACCACAGTCTAGCGCGCATACCACACGACCAGGCAGCCATTAAACAATCCATAACATGTAGCTACCACATATTCTATTCTGTGGCATTTTTTGTCTCGAGAGACGATCTTTTCCCTTTACAACTTCTTGTAATGCAGAAAGTTGGAAGGGTTTTATGTTAGTAAGTATGTATGGCTTTCACAAGTTGAGCATATGTAATCACCAGGCGCCGTTGCGATTTTACCCTTTTTAAAACATAAATCACAAGGATAAATATAATGTCCTCGTATTATCTTTTTACTAATGAAACAGTCTGCTCCTTGTGTGATGTACAGACCTCTTCTGGTATTATAGTGTTGTTGCTTTATTAATTAAATATCTCCTTACACACACTAAATTTTGCTGTCGCGTATGTGCACTGAGTAATAAGACCACAACAAGTAGATTTACCAACAGACTCAAACTTAGCAGACATTGTTTTTTATTAAACACAGATAATATAATATTGGAAATTTTTTTAGTTACTAGCTAAAAAGTTAAATTAAAGTTTGTTCAACTTTTCAACATGTGGTCAGGGTTGAAACGCACTCCCTATTTTCTGGTCAGTGATATCAATAACTTTGATTATCGAAAAAAATGATGCAGTTAACAACTATTTAGAGGTGTTTAATTTCTGTTTCTAGTGGGAATCTGATTAGTGAGTTAGGTCAATATTTAGTGGTTTTTATCAATTCATTTACGGCAAACAATATTTTTTAAACTGCAGGAACATCAAGTAAACTCTTTTATAGTCTTAAGACTTATTATTGAGATCTATAAAAATGTGGAGAGGACAGACAAGAAAATAACACACTGGCTTGGCTAGTCAAGCATGTTCGTAGATATATCTGTACACTAAAATAGTTATACACCCTCCCTGCCCAGAAAGTAAATAGACAGTGTGTCCAACTGACCTTAACAACCTGGCCAGATAGACGTACACGTGTAGGTCTATATAGTGTACTGAGTGTGCAGTGCATAATGACAAGATCACCCAATTTTTTTTCCCTTGCGCGTTTAACGGTTATGCAATAGTGTTAGTTGTAGTTTTAGTGGTCAGACAAGAAAATAGCACATCGGCATGGTTAGTCAAACATGTATTTTACACTATAAAATAGTTATACAGGTCAAATGTTTAAAAAACTCCAACGATTTCGTTTTTATTTTTTTGGATACTAGATCTAAATTTGAAATTCTAAATATGTGTTATTTAATGAGTTTTAAACTTTACCCCCCCCCCCGGGTATATAATAAGTTTATATAATTTTTTTAAAAAAGAGTACCATTGTTTTCTAAAGGTTTTAATTCAACGCAAAAATACAAGCACACATATTTATTTAGACATTTTATTTTATTGTTCATTAACGTTTATGTAAGAAACATATTCCTTAATACTGATTTTATTATAGATAAATATTACTAGAATGTTAAACGAATAAGATCGAACCATAGGCATACAGTCGGATGATTATATCTATATAGGTCTATTTCAACCCCGCCCCTCCCCCCACCTCCCAAAAAAAAGTTTGTTATAGTTTAATTAACTTTCTTTAGTTTAGTTTAACTATCTTTTGAAATTTATGATAAACTAATAGTTTAACTACTTTATTTTAGTTGAAAACTTGTTTTAGTTTAACTTTTAAAAGTTAGTTTAGTTCCCATCACTAACTATTGGCATTTTTCACCACTCGTTCACCACTATTCACCTAACGTTTTTTCCCGGGCATTTACAAGTGTATTTTATTTCCTCTCTCCACTCACTTGTCCCAACGCGACCTAACTCTTTACTGATGTATGATCATGATCAATTACGACAAGAGAAATTATAAAACTTTTCCGTGGTATCACTACATCGTCGCCTTTTAAATGCCCTCACTAATATATAATTACATCCATTAATATCAAAATAGCAATCCAAATTAACAGACTGAGTTAACTAACTATAACTCCCCAGTTAAGCAATTTCATCATTAAATATATTCGCAACTACATGTGGATACTAGACAGATCAATAAGTTACGAATGAAATATTTGAAATAACAGCTATTTACACATTTATGTACATTCTATGCTTGTATAGCGTTATGTAAACACCGCGGAAGAGCCACAACACTTTGCAGCTGGTTACTAGAGTAAAATCATTTAGACCTTCACAGGTGCTGATGTTGTGTTGTTCTGTGGACAAAGACGTTGACACTTCTGTTACTTCTTTCAATACTTTGTCTAATGACTTTAACTTTGAAACTTGTTAAGAAACGCAAAACATTTTACTAAGCAGACCACCTGTTTCTGGACACTGTCCAGTCAGAAACCAAGTTTGTCACAACAAAATAGAGAGGTGAAGCTTTGGATAAGCTCAATAATCTTAATTTTCTATTAAACGAAACAACAACTACACTAATCTTCAGACTCGATTAATCTTAAGATCACACTAACCTAACACTAATGAGCTCATTTAGGATCGTTACACTCTATGTCGACACGAGTCACTCCTTCCTTCTATGTGGTTATAGCTTTTTGCAAGTCTTCATTTAAGTAGCATTGGCATAGCTCTGATAATGTCTACTTTTAGACATAAAAAGTCTTGTCTTGAAGTCCGAAAATTATTTAAAAGTGCAGCATTTCACGTGACTACGTAGCCTCAGCTACGACCTCTATATTTTGCCACGATCCACGCAGTTATATCCATTGTCCGTTAGTGATCTGAACCGCCTGTACTTAGGGGATCCCCGCTATGTCAGTGATAGCAACTTGCCGCCTAATATGTTCTTTAAGCGTAATGTAAAATTATAAGATTATCATGAAAATTTAGACTAATGGCGCCGAACATTGAGAAAATTAGTATTCAGATATTTTTTAAAATGTGAAAAAAATTAGGAAGCCAAGTTGCTTTTTCAGATGAAAAATGTTTAGGACTTGGTCTATATGTTGCCAAATTAGCAGAAACAAATTTTAAAATATGGGAAAACCGCTAATGAAGACTTGGTGAAAACATATACATAAGAACTACAGAAAATTGAACTTCAAAGCTGATTAGATTTTGAAGATTAACAAGGTTACAAAGACAGTTTGTGTGAAACACAAAGTCAAAATCGGCCCTCGAAGTGGTCCACCTAGAGTCTTCACCATGATTCGAACACGGGACTTCCAGTTCCAAGTGCTTTACCCCTTAGCCACAGCATCTCCAAATATTCAATTAGCGTACACTTAGATTTTTAAAAATAATAATTATTAACCTTATCCATACATTCAAAATTAATAACATGTTAGAATTCAGTGATGCCCAACCTTATTTGGTCTGCGGGCCATTTTAATTTTCGGCATTCGTGTCGCGGGCCATATCACGAAAAAGAAAAAAAAATACAATAAGCTATTTTTAATAGTTTTATTTGTTGACCTACGTACATAAAGTAATGTGATGCTTGACGTTTCTCCAAAAAGATCTTATGAATATCTGCCTGCATAGATGAAACACCTAGAAAAAGTTTGTCAACACAAAAAAGTGCTTGTAAACATTGTGATCATCCTTAGCGCTTGTTTTCGAAGATTTGCAAAATTTTCTGCAGGTAAAACGAGTAGAAGTCAATAGTTTGCATCACTTGAAATTTGTCAAGCAGAGATGTCTGGCGTTGTAAGTCAATCAGTTCCAGTTGCATGTCTGTCGTGGCACTTGACACATCGGCAGCAAACGGATTTTCAAAAAGACGGATTTCATTTTTTAAATTATGAAAATCCACAAATCTTTCACTGCAACTATCCATTAAGAGCCTCAGAAGTTGGGTCATTCCTTCTTTTGGGAACGTGGACAAGATGCACCCTTTCCGCCTGTTGAATGTTGAATTTTGTTTGGAAAGCGCTTATGTCTGTATACACATGCGAAATAAATGTGTGTTTCCCTTGTACTTTGGTGTTGAGTTCATTTAGATGTGATGTCACATAAAAAAAATCAAATCCCACAACCATGAGGGGTCGTCCAGTTGTGGTTTTGATTTGTGCGTCATAAATATTTCAATTTCGTGTCTCAAATTTAAAAAAAAGTTTGTACACCTTTCCTCGACTTAAACAGCCCCCCCCCCCTCACTGGAAATAGAACGTCTTCATATTCGGAGTCTATTTCTGTCATTCAACGTTCTTGTGATTTGATGAAATTTACAGTGTTGAGAACAATGATCATCACATGGTCCAGATTCAAAACCTTTCCACAGAGATTTTGTTGGGGTTCAGTTCCATTTGACTCAACCACTTTTTAAATAACTCTTACTGTCAGTCCGCTGTAACATTCAACCATATTTCTAGCGCCATCAGAAGTCACTCCAACTAATTGATACCAAGGAAGAGCAAGGTCCTCTATGATGGTTGACACTTCTTTGAACAGGTCTTCTCCAGTTGTAGTCCCATGAATGCTCTGCATAGCTGCTAACTCCTCTGTTATATCAAACTTGCTGTTTGTACCGCGAATAAATACCAAGAGTTGCGCGGTATCAGTTATGTCAGTGGACTCGTCAGCAGCAATAGAAAACTTTTGGAATTCTGCTTCTCTGTCTTTTAATTGTGAATGGAGATTTTCACCCACATTTTCCACTCGCATTGTAATTATCATGCGAAAAAGGCTGCCAGCTTCTACTGCATTTTTTTTAGGGACACGTTTCTTCCATCACTGCTAGCAAGCACTTTTTTTTTACACATTTGCCATTTGGGAAAAAAATGCTTCATTGTTCTACCTAAAATGTGAGCAACTCTGTAGCTGGCCCTTTTCGTTGATTCATTTTCTTGTCTCTTTTAGTTAAATCTCGTCTATCCCCCAATCTCTAGTCGAAACTTGGCAATCTTGTCTTCGCGGCTCAAACCAAGAATGCCACCATATGTGTTTATGTGTTTGATTTCAGAATGCCTTTTAATGTAATGTTCTGTAAAAACAGCCACATTTTCTTTACAAATCAAACATGTTGGCTTTCTATCATATTCAACAAAAAAAGGAAAGATCTGTCCTCTTTTTCTGAAAGTTTCTACATTCAGAGTCCACTTTTCGTATCTTTGGCTCTCCCACTTTATTAAATCACAAACGTTAAACAGTACGGTACCAATGGCTTTGATATCAAAAGAACACGACCCAAAATGATGCTCTAAAGATGCTCTGTGTTGCACACACAAGGTGTCAAGGACACGACTAGCTCAAGACAGTAGCGGAATTGTCCAAGAATTAAAAATGGCTGTTTAAGTTTTATCGCCATTGAAAAAAAACAACACAACACTTGTGTTCTTACACTAAAACAAGTATTGACTACACTGTAAGAATAACACACCTAAAGGAGGAAATCATCCAAGAAAGGGTTAGAATCCTAACTTCAAGAGAATTTTTTTTCAACATTCTAATTTTTTTGCATTTTTCTTTTTACATTTTGTTCCAATGCTTTGGCGGGCCGGATCTGGCCCGCGGGCCGCAGTTTGGGCATCGCTGTGTTAGATTATAATAAAGAGAAACTAATAAAAAAAAATTTTTCTTCTCACAAAATTAGGTAAATTGGCAACACGAAAAAAAAAAATTCTTGAACTTCTTTAAGCTACAATTGTGTACAGATGACAAGACTTTCCCCTTGCAAATAAAAATTAATATCTCCATTATCATTTGTCATACAAACTAGACGATACTATCGCTGCTTTGAACTCATTAAATTAAATTTTTGTTCTTTTTAACTTTTTTTTTATTTCTATAAAATGAGCCTGCATTCCCCTTTAATTCTATATTAAATAAAATCTTTTCTGATAAGAAACAAAAAAGTTATAGAAACTTAATCACAAAAAGGGTAGTGAAATACTATTGAGATAAATAAAGAATCCAGTCGAAATGTGGAAAGTAATTACGGAGAGAAAGAGTTGAAAATGAAAGGTGTAAGCCTGTCCAACTATCGTTGAGTCACTATACCAATGTAATGTTCTATAAAGGACATATTCCTGTTTCATGTCAATTCTCCCACTGTCTCTATGGTCAAGTGCGAGTATCTATATTTTAAATTGATCTACTTAATTTAGACCTACTACTAGTTAGTACTATTCATGAACACTATAAGCAGGACCTTAAAATCATTATTTTATCCCTCCGAAAAAATGGACTACAATTGCCTGTTTCAACCTAATTATCGTAACAGCGGAACTGTATCTCACTAACAGGACAAGAGGCGAAGTCGAGTAACGGGCACCTAAACCAGTAAGCTTCGAGCAAGAAGGAGCCCCTGAATAGCTACCCCTTTAGGAAAAGGAAAACTCTGAATTCGAACCTCTGCTGCCTTGCAGCTATACCCAATCATCGGAAAGGCTTTGGGAGTCAACCCAGACGAAAATTCAGGAGCTGGCGAGTCTAAGACAATACCCTGACAGAACCTGCGACGCCGCTGAACCCAGACTGTATGGGAACTGCTGTTCCTTTGGATACATCATATACGTGGAGGGGAAGGAACTGATGTGTGGGCGACATCGCTCCAACCACAGCTAATGCCCAGGCATTCATCTCATTTCTATGAGGTAATCCATAGTCGCTTAGCGACTGAAGGAGGCCATACTAGTAGTAGTAGTAGTCTAGACGCAAACACAAACAATATAGACAAAACTGCACATACAACAGTTACACACACACACAACCTTAAGGAATTGCGCTCCTTTGTACTTCTTGACGATGACGAATTGATTTTGTAACAATGAAGAACTATCTAGTTTATTTGTATCCTTTCCAGAGCACGTGGTTTCATATCAAAAACAGCTGTGTACACGTGTCATGAAAAGGCTACGTTTTAAAAAGTTTCAGACACCACACGTTCTTTTAACTCCACGCAGCTACATCACACCAACAACATGATGGCCCGAAGGTTGCTACTTCAGTTTCTATCTATCTTGCTTTTAGGTAAGTTTCATTTCTATAATTTGATTTTTGCTTATACTTTGTGACCTACAGAGGCTATATCAAATAATGTGCAGAAAATCTAAATATCTTGTGGGACTCATGATATTGACCTGTCAAATACACGAAATGCTTACATCCAATAAAAATATTTTAAATGTATGCGTAATTGTATCAATTAGTTTTAATCAATCATGTAATTAAATCTGTAATATATCTAGACTAGCAACAATAATTCTATGCGATTAGAAGTATTTTTTACCAATTGTTTTTATTTAATGCTAGTGGTGGACATTACCTTTATAAATAAGATAAGACCTTATCACTTGTCAGAACCAGTTTTGAAAGGGTTAGGGAGAAAGTAAATGTATCTGGTTAAATATTACCATGATCACTTTTGAATGCATTTATAACAAAAAAATGTTGAATAACCTTGTTGATGTCTAAGAGCTGAGCCGAAGGCTCTTCGAGCTCTAAGTTTGAAAAAAAACCTGTTTGGACGCCAAACAGTAAAAAAAAACAAACCTGTGTGAACACACAGTTCTGTTTGGGAGAGACCCTAGACAATGCCTATGTGAGGCATTGCTGTTGACCGATGCGTTCGGCCCCCGACACGTGGGCTAGAGACACGGCCGAAGGCCGGGAATGCACCGGGGACTTCTGCCATTTTCCTTCAATGTACCAAGCTAACTGTGCGGGGCCCGCCATTTATGTAACGGTCCCTTTGAGGAACAGCGCATGGATTGGTGACGTGTTTGTGGGGACTTTGTTACAACCCCGCCCGTGCAATGGGTGGACTCTCGTCTACCCGTGGGCATCCCCACGGGAGTCCTGTGTTGCTACCCATTTCGCCTAGCCACTTCCTCAAATGGCCGTTTCCACGCGGGCGCCACGATGAGGCAGGGCAGCGTGCCCGCGTGTTGAATAACCTGAAATCGAACTCGATACTCAAGCCTACACACCAACCACTGTGCCAGGGCAGTGCTTATGAAAATAGAAGGTTTTAGTTAGTGTCAAACTTTAAACCTTTCTCTCTACAATAAATAAAGGGGACTAATTCAACTTCAACCACCACATCAGTCAAGTACGATTTCTTTTCCCTTGTTTGAGATACCAACAAATAATTAATTACCAATAGTTAGATGGTTAATTTTTAAAATCAGACGATGTGAGGGGCACGTGTTTCATCAAGAGTTTACGAGGTTTGCATTCCCCAGTGATCTACTTTAAACCTGTTCCTTAAATTGTGGTGGTGGTTTAATAATGACTGCTTGAGTGTGTTTGCAGTGTTTAATTGTATCTGCTCAGTAAACTGTTCATACGAAAAATGCTTCGTATTGTATGTTATAAAAAGATGAAAGAAAAGAATGTGTTATCAAGGCAAATACGACTACTAAAAAAAAAAAAGAGAGCCATTAACTAGATCTTTATTTATTTATAATGTTGATGTACGTATTAATTTTGTTATGCACCTTTACCAATTAAAGAAATATTCTTTTTGTTGTAAACTGGCTTTATTACTTCAAGATGGCACAATAAATAAATGTCATCAAAGGTTGATGTACTTATTATCTGAGTTCTGCTCCTTTCCTAATTAAAGAAATATTCTTTTTGTTGTAAACTGGCTTTTTACTTCAAGATGGCACAATAAATAAATGTCATCAAAGGTTGATGTACTTGTTATATGAGTTCTGCTCCTTTCCCAATTAAAGAAATGTTCTGTTTGTTGTAAACTGGCTTTATTACTTCAAGATGGCACAATAAATAAATGTCAGCAAAGGTTGATGTACTTATTGTTAGAGTTCTGCCTCTTTCCCAATTAAAGAAATGTTCTGTCTATTGTAAACTGGGCTCTCCAAGATGGCGCAATAAATAAAGGTCATCGAAGGTTACTATTGCTTTTATCTATTCAAAGATACGTTTTGATTTAGAAGCGTTTAAAATATATTATAATACATTATAATATTATAATATAATATAATATAATATATACATTATAATATTGTTGCAACTCTAGGGTAGGCACTCAACGAAAAGGCATGCAACTCGACACAGTTTAACAGGAAATAATAGTTGGCACAAAAGTTGGCCTCTTAGTTTCCCAAACAGACTCTTCACAGTCCCTAATGCACTGTTATTCTCTCCATTCTAGTGTCTTCCTGTTTACGTTCACTAGTGCGCTAATGCGCACCTCAAGCACTGGTGCAAGGCACAGTTACAACAATGTGATGATGATGAAATACACGCCACATTTTCATTAAATATTTAAAACAGATGTTGCCATAGGACTAAACAAACTTGTTACATACCAAATAAAACCCTCGTCTTATGGTGGACCATAGAAACAGATGACAGTTTTTTTTTGCCCAATAGACCACATGGTCTGAAAGAGAAACTCTTAGTTTATATTTTTTTTAAGATGGACAAGAAAGAAAGTATAAATGTTTTGTAATTAGCACAAGTCGAGTGTGGTTGCATTTGAATGTAATTTATGTACACATATAGAAACTATTTTTATATCATTAATATAACAGTGGTATTCACTTTCACCTATCAATAGTATGCTGGGCCGAATGTTGTCAAAAGTTAGAAGAGCAATGGTTAAAAGAGGAAATGACAAAGGAATGGCATTTGTTTCCTGAATATGCCGACGAATATGTATATCTAGCATCGCATGACAAATATTATAGTGATTTGAAAAAGGAAATTTGGACATACTTGTTAACTTTGAAAAAAGAGCTTATGAGAAGTAAGTTACTACTGCAATAATTTCCGATAATCCTTTGTTTCTAATCCAATCATGAAATGCAATCAACCTTTCCCAAAATATGGCTATATGTATATTTTCTATGCAATTTAAATAATCGTTTGTTATGTAATATGAGCAATGTGTAAGATGTATTCATTGCATTATTGATTCAAGAGTTTAATAAATTAAAAAATAATTTTATAAGCAATAAACCTTTTTTTTTCCATTGAAATCTACGCGTATGCAAAATAATCTCTTTAAAAGAAATAAAGAATGTTTAATCAATTTTGATGTTCTGCTCTATATATTACACTTGTCATTAATCTTGTGACTCGAAAACAAGATTTCTTATAAGACGTATAAAAGAGGACATGTATTTTGAGAGATATATATATATAATAAAGATATTTGTTAATAACGTCACACAGCTTACTCTTTCAATCTAACAAATACAACAAAGAGATGCCAAACAATCTGAAATATAAATTTAAATAAAGTTTAAAAAACTACCATGAACACACATCATTCCGATCGGCATCTACGTTCATCATCCGTTGTTAGTTGCTTGTAAACTATCAAAGAGAACAACATTTGATAAAATGGCATTTTCATTCGCTTTTTTGTCTTTGACATGTAAACTAAACAGACGCATTTTTCCCCTTACAAAAAACAGTTAAAAACATATGCAATGCTATAATTAACATCTTTAATTATATCTTTTTGTGCAGAACAAAGCATAATAGGTATGTATTAAACCAGTTTAATAAAGTGTGATATAAATAAACGATTGCATACTTTTAACTAGCCGTATACACTGTGACAAGAGATACATTTAGACGTTTTATTGTCCTCTTTAATATATTTGCATGGCCTGTCTTTGTCCCAAAACCGCTATATAAATATGTAATGATTTAGCTATCGATCCATATCAAATACATTGAATGTCATGGGTGTAGCCAAAGGGGGGGGGGATTTCCCCCCCCACACACACACACACACGAACATTTATATATATGTGTGTAAGTGTGTACATAATTAATCTCTATTACATTCTCACCCTTGATTCTTTCGGAAGACGTTTACAGTACCATAGAACAGGGGGTTGGCAACCTGCGGAACGCGAGCTACATGCGGCTCTTTGGATGTTCAGCTGCGGCTCTTTAGTTCCATGCGCAAATATTATTTATTTTATCGAAAATAAAAACATTTAAAAATCGTTCTGATTCGATGCTATCTCTCAGCCACTTGTACTCGCTTTTCAGCGCACTCCGCCACCATGTCTTTAAATGTATCGTATTTGCAGGTGGAAGATATTCAACTTTCTTCTGCATTATATAACTTGCTATAGATGAGCCTTGCGACATAAAAGACACAAGTTAAACTTTTTGTCACATATATTTCTTCCCAAGATCCAAAAGAAAAACCGCTTTCGTAAAAAACTAGAGGAGAAGATACAGTTAATGGCATGCAAAAATACTTTGAAGACACTGTAATCTATATAAATAAAATCGTTTCAATAGCAACTGATGGAGCCAGAAGTATAACAGGAAAAAATAAAGGAGCAACCCCCAAATTCTTACGTTTCACTACATAATACACCAAGTAGCGCTTTGTGTCCAAACGTTTCCGGTCGAAATAGTTGAGGTCATGAATTTGGTTATCAAGATTTTTAACAGTATCTTGTCAAAAGCACTCTTTCATCGTCAGTTTAAACAATTCTTAACGAAATGGAGACTCAGTATTTCGACCTCCTTCTTTGCAATAAAGTGCGATGGCTTTCGAAAGGTAGTTTAAACGTTTTGCTTTGTGCTTGAATGAATTAAATACATTACTAAATGATAAAGGCATTAATCACCCTGAATTTTTATGGTTTATATAACAGTGAAATTAAATGAGCTGAATCGAAAACTGCAAGGAAGGGGATACCAAGTCTATGTTTTGGAAGAAGATTTCGTATGTTTAGAAGAAAAACTGTTTTTGAAGAAATGATTCAGAGCAGTCAATTACATCATTTTCAATATGCAAAGCAATATTGCGATAAAACCAGTGCGACTGTTGACACGAGTCACTTCAACACAAAAAGAAAAATTAAAAATGAATTCATTGACAGATTTGAGCAATTTAAAACTAACAAAGCGACTGTAGCATTTATTTTAAAAAAATCTTTTCAACACTAATAGTATCGAAATCCACATCGAACAAGCTGAAATCGATCCTGGGTCTCTAGACATGCAATTTACCGCTTTATAAAGTAAAACTATGTGTAGTGGAAAATGTACAGAGCTGAAAATCAAGTTGGTAGATTTGGAACTCCAGAAACGTATGTAACGCAACAAAAGTGGGCAGTTTTCAAAGAAATGCCACGAGATGAGGCACGTGTATTCGACGTATGGAATAGTCTTCCAGATTGCTACAGTCAGGTGAAAAAGTTGGCATTTGGAAGGTTGACTATCGTCCGATAGGCATATTCGTGCGTGCAAGCGTTCTCTTGCATGAATATAATTAAATGTAAAGTAAGACGCCAACTAACAAATGAAAATTTAGAGTCGAGTTTGAAATTCAAAAGAAGTTCTGAGTCAAATTTATCCAAACTTTCTAAAACCATGCAAAGCCATAATTATCACTGAATTTTTTTTTTGCTCAATTGTTTGTTATTAAAATACAGGTTAGTGTTGTATGTAAATGTTTAATTATTTAAATTGTATACTTAAATAATAAATAATTATCCAATGATACCATATATATAAATGGCTACACTAAAAGAATTAAAAATGGATAGAGACGGGCTTAGTTGCAAAGTTACGAATGTCTCTAAGGTGTTCTTGGAGTCGTGTTTTTAGGGTCCTGCCCGTGTTTCCAATATAGACCATCTGACACCTTGAGCATATTACAGCATATATGACTCCTCTACTATTACAGTTAAATTTGCCACTGATCTTGATGGTCATTTTAGGACAGGTGAAGGTGGGGGTGGCGGGCGTGTGTTTGCAGGTCTGACAGTTACGTCGCTTACATGGCCAAGTGACAGGTTCACTTGAAATGTTGTGGAGTTTAGTGTGTATTAACTCCAAGAACACCTTAGAGACATTCGTAACTTTGCAACTAAGCCCGTCTCTATCCATTTTAATAGCACACATCATAGGGGTACCACAGACCTCCTCGTCACTGCTATACAACAACGCAATGACAAAAACACCCGTCTGCAGATCGAAAACAAACTTATTTTCATGTCCGGCACCCTCTAACCTAACGGGATCAACAACCAGCACACTTTTATTTAATATGCGATGGGCACTAACACTACGGTACCCCCCTTTTCCCATTCATCTTTGCCTGACATTCTCCGCCCCCTTCCGTTTTCCCGCGCTTTTACACCAGCGTAGCTCATTTCTTTTCTGCCTCGATAGAGAACAACATCGGACAGATAAGTTCACTTAAGACTATTTTGTGTTAATTGTTTTTATTTTTTGTTTGTTTTGTAGCTGATGAAGGCCTCGAGGCCCAAACGTCCTTTGTTTTACTTGGTCCGGCGGGGTTACATATATGCATGTTTTTTCGTATTTTCAATACAGGTGCCCATTAGCACTGGGTGGACGCAGGTGGACTTGGATAAAATTCTGAAGTTCAAAATCTCAGTTCATGCCTAGTTGTTGCCTTTCTTTTCCTAGTTAAATCGATTTCCCACTTTGCCATTTGTCGACTAACTGAAAACGTAACGAAAAAAATGTATGCTTTTTATATATAACATAATAAAATTTTATCTAATTACTCTAAATCTTAAGTTCAAAGTCCTACTCATGGTCCTACTATTTATAGAAATTATTTAGCAAATAAAAAATTTATCCCATAATATTTGTAGGGTTTGATTTGCGCACATTATCAGCGTTAGAGCACAATATTATTTTGGCCTTTACGATCTCTTTTTAATTTGTTGTTCTTATTTGATTTATGGAAATTTCTTTTAATAAACTCTAATGCTTTATTTTTTTTATAGTTTCATCAATACAGTGATTCCACGACAAATACAAATCTCACTGCTCTATTTTGTATTAGTTCTAGTTTCTTTATGTTTTCTTTAGTTGTGGGATCCCAAACAGAGGATGCATATTCTAATACTGGCCAAACTAAAGTTAATAGTATTTTAGTTTTATATTCTTGTTTGATTAAAAAAAAAATTTTAATAAATCCTGACTGATTTCACATGATCAGAGATAGAGAGTAAGGTCGCTCTCAATTGAATGTCATAATGTAACAGAAGGATTTGACGTCATCAAAAGTGGCCTTTTAAAGCGATCAAAATTTGTAACAATAAGGTTACAAAGACAGTTTGTGGGGAAATAAAAACTCAAAATCTGCCCACGAAGTGATCCACACAGGCAGGTAAAAATGCAGGTTTCAATATTTTCAGAAAGTACATCAGAATGAAATTCTATCAAAGAAAATTGACAGAGAAGAATGGAGAAAGAAGGTTGACAGATCTTGTGTGGTGCCCCAGAGGTCCAGCAGACCAAAAGGATAGGTGAAAGTGAATGTGAAGTTAGATGTGCAACTGGCCTTATTTATGTCTTATAATAAATATCTAATTGTTTTTGAAAATGTCAATCTCTTATTCCTTAAAAAAAACGTTTCCGTAAAAAAAAAATCCTTTAGTTAAGTGTACTCCTGCTGCAGAATAGCACTGCAGTTTAAGCGATAATATGAAAAGAAAACTACTTATTAATTTTGGTTTTAAATTATGTCCAATTTATATGCATACTAAATAGCTTTTTTCTCTTTTAAAAAAAGTAACTATTTTTTTGTGTGTAAATTTAGTAGTTACAATAACAGAACTTACTAAACTTAGCAATACAAATGTAAAAAAATAAATATTTTTTTTAATTATCTAAGACCGTTGGATAAATGTGTTAAAAATGTGATTAATGGTGAACTTCCATACTAAAGAGCCTCTCGAGTTTATTACTATTAATAGTGAATAGTTGCAAAAGTGGTGTATTTGTTTGAAAAAACTGGTTGCATAAATGATTTTAAAAATATATTTTTCGCTTTCAGGAAAGAAAAAGTAGCCTTTGCATCAGAACGTTGAATGGTCTAAAACTGTTTCACAAACCCTGGTGTTCCGCAAGGCCTGAATAGGTTTCCCTGAACTACTGGAATAATTCACAAATAAGCGACTACGTAAATTAATCCCTCTAAAAAAAAATAAGTAAAATGTTCCGCTAAACACTAATTGTGCGAAGTATTCCCTTAAGGAAAAGGTTTGGGAACCACTGTTCTAAATATTACGATGTTGGATTTTCACTATCTTTTCTAGTTTACGAGATCTTAACGGGACGGACGGACGGACATTCCACACAAAACTAAACGCGTCTTTTCCCTTTTGCGGGCCGCTAAAAAAGGATGTGATAGGATGTGCATACGTGCTTCTTCCTCGCTGGTGTCCTTAGAGAATGAAACGTGTTGTGTACATCCGCAAAAAAAAATAAATCATTTAGCAGAGTTTAGATTTTAAATTAGCATGCGCAATAAAATTTGCCCCCAAATTTTACAATAAAAACGCATAGGACTTCTAGTTTGAATGAACATTTGTAGGATATTAACGGTGTTCACACACACACAGACAAAAATATTTCCTTTCCTGGATTTTTTTAAACCCTGATCTGTAGTTCCATCAATAAATAGATGCACGACAATGCATGGAAAAACTAGGTATAAAATAAATAAATCTTATATTTAGTCTCTCTAGGCCTGTTAATTTTAATACATAACATCCTTTATGAATTTAATCCAATTTTTTTAAATGTGCCGAGAAAAATATGTGTTCATGATGCAGCCGTCTTTTTACATGTTTTTAATTACAATAAGGTTACAAGAAGTTTCTGTGAAAACTCAAACTCAAAATCGGCCCCCGAAGTGGTGAACCTTTACCGGGTTTCGAACAAAGGACTTTCGGTTTCAAGTGCTTTCCCCCTCAGCCACAGCATCTCCATATAATCATTTAGCGTATACTTATATTTTTAAAATAATAATTAATAACCTTATCAAATTTCAAAATTAATAACATGTTACATGTAATAAAGAGAAAGAAAAGATTTATTCTTACAAAATAAGATAAATTGGCGACACGAAAAAAATTCTTGACTTACTTTAACCTACAGCTGTGTACAAATGACTTTAAAAGACTTTCCCCTCGCAAATAAAAGTTAATATCTCCATTGTCGTGTGTCATACAAACTATACATAGAATATATATAAAAAAAATAAATATATCAATATTATAAATATATCTAGATCTGTGCTCTATGTTGTCTTATTTAGGCTGTCAAGTGTAGGCCCCTATAATGAGGATATGTCAAAACTGCACGCTATAAAAGTAGTTAGTTATCTTTTAAACTTATAACTAAAACAAAGTTCAAATAAAAAAAAATATTTTTTTTTGAAAACAACATTTGAATCAGTATTATATTCAATGAGTTATTTAATAAATGGAAAATACATTTTATAATGATCCATTGACACTTTTTACCATTGTCACCTCAGATGCAAATTTTATTGAACCGATGCGCGAATCTATGAATGAAGTTTGATTCATTATGACGAAGAGAGTGACCTTTTAAAAAATCTACTTTCCCCTGAAGTTTTTCATTTAAATGTGGTGTAATTTTTTGAAAAATTTGCTTGCATATATAATTTAAAAAATCAGATGGTTCACTTTGGGAAAAGAAAAAAGTAGCCCTTGTATCATAACTTTGAATGATCTAAAATATATTGATGTCCGACTTTCATTTTCTCTTCTAGTTTCTGACATCGAAACGGGACGGACAGACAGGCCACACAAAAATTATAGCGTCACTTCCCCTTTCGGGGGCCACTAAAAATAAATAAGGGGAACAACCTGAATTCAAATTTGTAGACCAAAGTCTTCTCTGGCTACTCAACCTAACGCCGTAACCACGCTGCTAGCGAAGAGTATACGAAAATGGAGGATCTATTGTTTCTATTTCATGTTTGTGTTCACTGAGCCTTAGACGGCAGCCTAATATAAAGGGGACTAATTCAGATTAAACCTTCACTTTAGTCAAGTAATATTTCTTACCCTTGTTTGAGATACCTAACAAAGTAATTTATTGCCAATATAGCTGATTCTTGTGTTGTCAGGTAAAAGAGATAATTGTGCAAAATTTCAGCTTTTTCCGAGATTGGGTGTCGGAGAAATAACGTGTACACATTGTAGGCCAGACAGACAGAGTAAGTTAATAAACGTTTTGTAAACAAGGAAGCATTCTTGAAACATATTTAAAAAATGATTTTTGTTTTTGTATTTCAAGATTTTTATGAACAAGAAAAATACAAAAGAAGTAAGTGTTTCAATTCTCTTTATAGAATTTCATTAGTTATCAAAACTTTTACAGTATTTTACTTTTTCACTTGGATTAACCCAAAAGCTTATCAGTATAAATTTTTTTATAAATTTTGTGCCTCTCCTGGACGCAAATTGCTTTACGCTTATCAATATGCGCAGAATCAGCATTCAATTTAAATCGAATACAGTAGTCTAACCAAAACTATGTATAGTAATTTAGTGATTACATTCTTTTTAAATTAATGTAAATTCCAATAGTTGTAAATGCCTGACGACCCGTGTCGGCATTCTTCTGTGTTGATTGCATTAGGTGTTGTTTAGTGTGATTAAAGATGTCTTGCTGTTGCTTGAGCTGGGATTACTTCTTGTCTCGTATGACTACTGCTATAACACCACAGTTATTAATTAACACAGATTGAGAGAGTCAATGCTCAGCAGACAATAAATTTATTACAAGAAAAGAGCATAACAATTGACTGGCCAATCCTGCCATCAAGAAATACTTATCGTGTCTAACAAAAATCCAATAGATTACTCTTAGGTACACAACTTATATCACTTCTCTGAGTCATATTACAATACACGATATTGTACAGTTGCTTACTCTCTGGAGTCCAAAAATCAACTGAGGTTTTCACACCGCGGTCAGTCACCGACCAATAAGTTTACTCGTAAAAAGGCACAAGCTCAATTAGTGACTATCCAGTCACTTCATGTCACAATGGTTCTCAAATGGGTGTGTGACAATAGTTAAACTTGTTTCTGACAGGATCTAAAACAGGGGTCTCAAACTCATATCAGCATGTGGGCCGCAGTGGAAAGTAACAACCAGTTAGCGAGCCGCACCACGAAAAGAGAATGTTTTTTCATTAAATTTTACGAACACTACTGACACTGCAGTTAAATGCTAAAAATAAAGTTTTTATAACTATTAATTACATTTAGTGTAGTTTATTACATGCACAGGCAGTTTAGTTTACTAAAATAAGTTGACGTTTGTCTCTGTCACTAATAAAAAAGCAGAAACTGTAGTTACCAAAAAAAAACCACTATAATTACTAGGCCTACTGCAGATGGCTCGTCACTCATGTTTCTGTCCACTCAGCCGAGAGCAGAGACCAGATCATCGACGTTAGGCCTGAAGTCGCGTATAGTGGCAAGCCACAAGGTTGCTCTCAGATGCTCATCAGTCAGTCTTGATCGTATTGCTGTTTTGTTGATCTTCATTTTCGAGAAAAACTGTTCACAAACGTACGTACTCCCAAACATCGCTAGATTTCTAGCAGCTGCGCAGAATTAGTTTGGAAACTTCTATCTGGGAAGAAACTGGTAGAAATCTGGGACGCCAACATCAGCGTATTTTTGATACAGAACAGTGTCACACTGCAGGTCCAGTAGTTCCATCTGGACTTTCTCTGGAACGTTTTTCAAGTCAACTGCGAACTGTAGTTCGAGAGCAGTGAATTGCTGAAAGCGGTGTTCAAAATCTTCCAGTAGTTTGGAGAGGATGTCTACGTAGTCTTTCAGGCGCTGTGGTTCAACCGTTATGCTTTGTAAAAAAAGAGAAATAAGCTAGGTTTCCATCTGCCAGCTGAGTGGCCCACGAAGTCAGATTGCATCTGAATGATTTGATGCGGTCAAACATCACGGTAATCAGCTGCTTTGTGCCCTGGGGTTGTAAATTGAGTGCATTGAGATTTTGCGTTATGTCAGTAAGAAAAGCAAGATTCGAGAAAAACCTTTGGTCACTGCACTGAGGTATGTCTCTGTCTTTCATTGTCATGAACAATGCTATTTCCCGTCTCAGTTCAAAGAATCTCTGCAGCACTTTTCCACGACTCAACCATCTGACTTCCGTATGATACAGCAACTCTCCGTATTCCGTTTCTAAATCAGCTAGAGATGACACAAACTGTCTGTGGTTGAGACCCCATTCACGTATGAAGTTCACCGTCTTCATGACAACATCCATCACGTTCTTCATTTGTAGACTTTTGCCACAGAGTGCTTCTTAGTGCAGAATGAAGTGTATGGCTGCAAAAGGTCCCCCCAAGCTGAGCTGATTCCGTTTCTCTACCAATAATCCAACAACACCAACCTTCTCTGAACACATTGTTTGTGCACCGTCCACAGCCACTGAAACAAGTTTTTTCCTACGGTAGCCCACACACCTGTCAACACAAGCTTCCAGTTCTTGAAACACGTCGCGTCCAGTCGTCGTTCCTTTTTTGGGTAGTAAGTCCAATAGTTCTTCAACAACAATGTTTTCCCGACATTTTTAAAATTAATATGTGTTTAACCCTTTAACTGCGAAGCTGTTTTACAATGAGTTCATACAAAATGGAATTACAATGCTGATGTTTAGAGGCTAAACTACAACACGCGTTTAATGAATATCAATACAATTTTTTTCCTATATTAAGGTTAATTTATATTATTGGGAAGACATAGCCGTAGACAGCGCTAGGTGGAGAGGGATGGTGACCATGAAAGCTATGAACAGTGAAAAAACACGGGCCTCAGCTCTGGAAGAAAAGCGTGTCATGTAAAAAATAGCCGGCTCCTGTATTACCAAAGCGAAAGCCACCTTAGCTGCGATATATGTGGACGGGAGTGTTTCTCTAAAGTGTTCCACGAGATGAGCCATAGTCGTTCTACGACTGAAGGAAGCAAACAATATATATATATATATATATATATATAACGGTATTTATTTAACTCAATTGTAAAGCTAACATCGAATCATTGGATTCCGTATGTCACCCCAGTTTATCACGTGTTTAATTTTGAAAGATTTTAAAACAATTATCCATTGCATTTAAACTCTTAAAACAACAAAGTATATTAAAATCGTATTTTTATATACCTACTTAAAACAACCGTCATTCCAACGCCAACGTTTGCATGCGGGACATGGAAGTCGTCTGCCGGATCTCAATGAAAGAAATCCCTAGGCCGAACTGGGACTCAATCACTTAACGAGGTTGTGAACGAATATCGCATGAGGTTTGCGGAAAATGTCCTAAGACAAAATGAACTGACTACCCATGCCAAGAATTGCAATGACATGGAGACCAATACGAGGAAAGAGTATATCGAAACGTCCTCTCATATAACTTGGCGCCACACTTTCCTGTAGGACATATCAAGGCAGTGCACACCAGGCTGGAAGAGGCTTCAGACATTGCTAGTGACAGATCTTCACAGAGAAATTTTGCAGTCTAATGCCCAAGGGAGGATCTAAGTGTAAGTTAGTAAAAAATTATTAACGGATGAAATGTTCTAATTAACATGTTTTAATTATATCTTTTTGTGCAGGAGAAAAGTTTCTAGGTATGTATTCAACTTGTGTAATTTGTAATTGTGATATAATCAGCAAACAAAACTGAATACATTGAATGCAATTTATAAATTGTACAGTAATTGAGTGATCATATTTGATATTTTTAATGTGAATTCTTTTAGTTTAAATTGTATAGTATATTGGGACTAAGTTGCTTGTATTATTGAATTTGTGTATTTGTATACAGTTATATATATGTCACAGGGTTTTACATATGTACATTGTTATTATGCATGCATACAATAAAAAGTTGTTAAGTTCTCCTTTCAGAGCTGCGAACTATTGGGCAGATATGTTGAGATTATATGTTTCGTTGGTCAAAGGTTAACGAGCAGGCAGGGGCGCCCGCGGTATTTTTGCAAGGGGGGTGCAAGTTGCGACCTAAGGCTTTAGTCGAATCTTTAACTTTCTTACTTTCTAGTTAAGCAGATCATTAAAGAAAAAGACTAGTGCACCCCTCACCCGTTTGTTTTTGCTCCTCTGTGATATTAAGAGCACTGTACATGTTTGTTTTATGAAATAAAAGATAAAATAAACACGCGAACAAGCTATTTACAGCCCAGCACTTGCAAATTTACCGCTCAGGTTTTACTCTGGCAATGAAGTAGTCACTTCATCTCAAGTGGCAAAGGGTAAAGATCGCCTCTCGAAAAGTAAATGTCACAGACAAGGTCGGCCATCAACTCCTTATTAGCTTATTTTAGTTCATTACAATAATAGCTGCTTGCAACTGTGCTTAAGTGAAAGCACTGCTGGTTAAGTTGCTACTTTCAAGAAGTGAATTAATTTGAAGGTGCATAAGATTGTCTAAAATTTGGCTACTCGGAATTCAAGGAGAGGGGGTGCACGTACATGGTCTGCATCAATTCCTGATAAGCCAAGGCTAGTTTTGTTTAATGCACACACACAATTTCCTTCTCAATAATAAAGATTATTATTATTATTATAAAAGAGCGAATATTCATTCTCTGGCGAAGCCAGGGTCGAGTTTCGTTAATGGGAAACAAAATTCATCGTAGTCCCTTTATCAGTTTCCACTGAGAAATTTTCTGGTGATGTGGCAGGTCTGCAGAAGTACCGCCCTCTGACAGGCAACGAGAATGTTCCTAGGAATTCCAAGGGCCTTGAAGGTATCTGTGAGGTCAGTTGTTATTATACCCTCGGTTGATATAACAATGGGGTATATTGTTATTTTAATAATTTCCATAAACGCTAAATCTCCAAGCCAAGGTTCCCATATTTTCGTTGTTTTTCCAGCTCAGTTTTTTTTTAATTATGAGATAGTGGTACGGCGATGTCAATAATGGTAGCGGCCTTTTCTTTTTTATCGATGAGCAGCAAATCAGGGCGATTAAAATCTACCGTTTTGTCAGTCAAAATAGGCCTATCCCAGTACAGTAGATGATCCGTAGACTCGAGAACCTCTTGTGGTGAGTATTTGTAATATGGAGGAGTATCCTTACCGATCAAATTGTGTGTCAAAGCTAAGTGCTGGTGTATTAGCTTTGCAACTTGGTTATGGCGACCTAGGTAGGCAGATTCCGATAGGGCTGAACATCCCGCCATTATGTGTTCAATTGACTCACCCACATTTCCACATTTTCGGCATTTGTCAACAATTTGAGTTTTAGGATATGTTTCTCGTAATTTTTTGTTCTAATTACTCTGTCCTGTATTGCTGTGACAAAGCCTTCAGTTTTAGGGTAGAGATGACCTGCTTTGAGCCATGTTAAGGAAGCAGCCTTGTCAATGTTGCCCTCATGTAATAAAGCCTGGAATTTCCCGTGAAGTGTTTTTTCTTCCCATTGACGAATCTCATGCCCGACGTCGTCCAAACCGACATTAACATCAACATCGTTTAGGTTCAGAGGGGTTGCATCATAGTCATATTTGCGTAGGAATGAAACTAGTTCATTGCAGGAGGCGTGCATAGCTTATCCTTACAACTGTACTTCAGTGGAAGCATCACAGTTGCTACTTAAAAGTTAATTGAAGGTTCTAAAAATTGGATAGAATTCGGGTACTCAGAATCTTATCTTATCTTATATAATACAGACGTTACTTCAAAAAAGAAGATGATTACGTCCTACGCGTCATGCATTTAGTCATGCATATTAACCAATGACTTAAATTCTGCCAAGTCACTGGTTTTCCTGGCTAGCTCAGGCAACCCATTCCATGCTCTAATAGCACTAGGGAAGAAGGAGTATTTGTACAAATTTGTCCTAGCATATGGGACGAGGAATGTGCCTTTATCTTTGTGTCTTTCAGAGTATTTTATTAAATTTTGTTTTTGTATTTGAAGATCATGGTTCAGTGTTTTATGTATTATTGCTACTTTACTTTTGAGCCTTCTGTCCTGAAGGCTTTCTAAATTCAGTGATTTTACTAAAGGTGTTACTCTAGTCAAATGTGAATATTCGTTTGTTATGAATCGCACTGCTCTATTTTGTGTCTGTTCTAGTTTCTTAATGTTTTCTTGAGTTGAGGGGTCCCAAACAGAGGATGCATATTCTATTATTGGCCTAAATAACATTTTAGTTTTATGTTCTTATTTGATTTATAGAAATTTCTTTTAATAAATCCTAATGCTTTGTTTGATTTTTTTGTAGTTTCATCAATATGTGGATTCCATGATAGTTTTTCATTTATTATAACACCTAGGTATTTTGCGTTTTTAGTCTTTGTTACTGGTTTGCCATGAATAAGATAAGTGGAATTAATTTGTTTTAGTTTTTTTGTTATCTTAATAACTGACATTTTTCTGGGTGGAAAGACATGCTCCTATTGGATTCCCATTTCTGTAATTCATCTAATTCTCTTTGTAAAATATCTGTGTTTTGTGTTGTTTTTATTGTTCTATATATTATGCAATCGTCTGCAAATAATCTGACTTTTGTTCCTGAAGTAATGCAATTTGGTAAATCATTTATGTAAATTAAAAATAGTAGTGGACCCAAGACTGTACCTTGAGGTACACCTGAGTTTACTGTTATCGGTGTTGATTTAGAGCCATTTATTATTACAGTTTGTTCTCTCCCTATCAGAAAGTCTTTAATCCACTGATGCAGTGGACCAATATTTTAATTTTTTAAGCAAACTATGGTGGTGAACTTTATCAAAAGCCTTAGAAAAATCTAGTAAGATAGCATCTATTTGTTCACTATTATCTAAACCTTTTGAAAAATCATCAATTAGTCCTATTAGTTGTGTTTCACATGATCTATATTTCCTAAAGCCATGTTGGTATGGTGTGAGGACATTATGTTTGTCTAAGTGGTTTATGATGTTGCTACATATTATGTGTTCTAGGATTTTACATGTGATGCTAGTAAGTGATACTGGTCTGTAATTTCCTGGGTCAGATTTTTCTCCTCTTTTAAATAGGGGGGTGACATTAGCTTCTTTCCAGTCCTTTGGTACTCTGCCCTGGTTAAGTGAAGCCTGAAAGAGTATTTTGTACACTGGGGCTAGCTCATTACTTAGTTCTTTGAGTAATCTAGCTGGAATACCATCAGGTCCAGAAGCTTTATTTGGTTTGGTGTTGGCTAATAGTTTTTGAATTCCATTTTCTTGTATTACTATATCTTCTATGTTGTCTACTTGGTTCAAATTCAGTAATATGTCTTTGTCTCCTGGGGCTGAGAATGCTGATGCAAAGTATTTGTTTAGAATGTTTGCTTTAGTTTCATTATCATTATGTATTATGTTATGTTCATCTTTTAATGGCGCTACGCCTGTTGTTTCCATTTTCTTAGACTTAATGTATGACCATAGGTTTTTGTTGTTATCTTTAGATATTACATTGTTTATGTATTCACTCTGCAGCTGTCTGCTTACTTTTTGGGTTAAGTGTTTAATTTTTATATACTTTTTGTAAACTCTTTCTGCATTAGTTTCTTTAAATTTTCTATATAGGTTTTCCTTCTGTTTACAAAGCTTTTTTAGTCTATTATTAAACCAGCATTTATTTATTTTGTTTGAAGTGTATTTAGTTGGTATATGATTTTCTATAATGCTTTTAAGATGGTTTTTAATGAAATTCCAGAGGTCATCGACTGGTTGGTTAATGTCTTTTTCTAATAAGAATGTTTGTTGAAAGTTTAATGCAGCTTGGTGTAATTGTGTTAGGTTACATTTATTCCAGAGTAAGATTTTTCTTTTGGGTTTTGTATTGGCTACTGCTTTTATCTGACTGTGTATTTTTATGATCTCATGGTCTGATAGACCAAGGATAATATCATAATCAACTACTAATCCAGGTCTGTTGGTTAAGAAGAGATCTAATGTGTTGTTTAATCTAGTTGGCTTTTTAATGATTTGATCTAAACTTAGGTTGTGTAAAGTTTCTATGAAAAGCTCATTTATGTCCTTAAGGTTTTGGTGTTTATCTATGGTTAGTGTTTTCCAATTTATATCAGGTAGGTTGAAATCACCCATAATCCAAAAAACTGCATTTTTATTTGTCTCTTTAAGTGTAGTAATCTGATTACATAGTTCCTGCATGTATTCTAAACTAGAATTTGGTGGTCTGTAAATGCTGCCTATTATTAGGGATGTTGAGGTGGTATTAATTTTACAAAATGTTGATTCTACATTTTTTTAGTTAGGTGAGGTAATTTCTTCTGCTATAAGAGTGTTTTTTATTGCTAAAAGAACTCCTCCATAGGTGAGGTAATTTCTTCTTCTATAAGAGTGTTTTTTATTGCTAAAAGAACTCCTCCATGATTATCAGCCCTATCTTTTCTAAAAATTTCATAATTACTATTGAAAATTTCTGCATTATAAATTTCAGGATGTAGCCAAGTTTCTGTGCCTGCAATTATGTCTGGTTTCTCACATTCTAATAAAATTTCTAAGTCTGCTGTTTTGTTCCTAATGCTTTGAAAATTTATTACTAAGGTTTTAAGGTATTTTGGTGTTACTTCTTTAGTAGGTTTGTTTAGTGAGGCTGTTGTATTAATTTTAGTAGATTTAGGTTTAACAGGAGTGGATCTGGCTAGTGGTTGGTGAGTTTGGTTTGGGATGGTGTTTAGGATGAATCCAGGGGGGATGCTCGTGCACGACCTTGCACCACCCTGTGGGCGCCCATCCGAGCAGGGTGTCATGTGGTCAGCACAACGACCAACAGCCTATACTTTCCTTAACTAAAGTCAGGTATTCATTACAGCTGGGTGGACACTGTTACGGTCGTAGCGCAGCACGGTGTGCATAAATAATGGTGCGAATTTGTGTAATGAATGGAAGGGATGTTAAAAGGGGAAGCCGGGAGAAATTGACAGGAAGAGAGATGAAATGTTCGTATTTACATAACTTGTTGTAATATTAAAGTATTTATAGAGTAATAACCTGAGAGTCTATTATTATTTCGAAGAGTCTTGTGTCGTAACAGACACAAGAACCCTCCGAAAAATTCCGAAAATCCCAGGCTTCACCGAGATTCGAACCCAGAATTACAGGTTCGAAAGCCAAGGCTTAATTACTCAACCACAGCGTACCCTAGTCATGCATGTTAACCAATGACTTAAATTCTGTCAAGTCAATGGTTTTCCTGGCTGGCTCAGGCAACCCATTCAATGCTCTAATAGCACTAAGGAAGAAGGAGCATTTGCACAAACTTGTTCTAGCATATGGGACGAAAAATGTGCCTTTATCTTTGTGTCTTTCTGAGAATTTTTATAAAATTTTGTTTTTGTGTTTGAAGGTTATGGTTCAGTGTTTTATGTATGATTGCCACTCGACGTTTAGGTCTTCTTCCTGAAGGCTTTCTAAATTTAGTGATTTTACAAATGGTGTTTCTCTAGTCAAATGTCATTATTCGTTTGTTATGAATCTCACTGTTCTATTTTGTGTCTGTTGCAGTTTCTTAATGTTATCTTGAGTTGAGGGGTCCCAAACAGAGGATGCGTATTCTATTATTTGGTCTAACCAAGGTTAAATAACATTTTTGTTTTATGTTCTTATTGAATTTATAGAAATGTCTTTAAATAAACACTAATGCTTTGTCTGATTTTGTCACCCTTTTATTTTGGATGGCCGTTTGGTGACATTAGGTTCATATTATAACGTTTCACGTTGTAGGCTTTGTTACAATGAATTCTTCATACGATCATACACCTCTCGCAAATTGGGAAATAACTCTCGATGTAGCAGACATAAAAATACGTTTAATAAATAAAAAATAAATATACATATATATAACAACACCACAATGGATTATAATACTACGATCCACGAATATCCACTAATAATCCTTTATAGAAATACTTGACAATAGCTTATTGACTACTTATAGAATTATAGAAATACGTTTAATATATGGGCAGACTCTTCCATGGATGGCAAGTACCTATCCATAATAATAAAATATTTTGAATTTTTTAAGCAAACTATGGTGGTGATTTTTGTGAAAAGCCTTAGAAAAATATAATAAGTTAGCATCTATTTGCTTACTTTTATCTATTCTAAACGTTTTGAAAAATCATCAATTAGTCCTATTTGTTCTGTTTCACATGATCTAAAGAGGACTCACTATTATATACATTAAAAAGAGTTTTAAAAATTTTTTTTTTTGGTTCACAGTATAAGGTTCTGATAAACACCGATGCACGGGCGGTCATTGGGGGCCGCCTTTGAGTCTGTGGAAAACTCAAACTCCTTTTGTAATCTTTTTATTTTTTTTTCTTTATATTAGATTCCTATTTATGTATGGTATTAGCATCAGCTCTACTATCCATTTCCATTTAAAACCTTACTCGGTGACCTTTACCTGTCATAGCTGATGTCATTCTTTCCGGTTTTTTTTGTTTGTTTTTGTTCGCTAAGGACAATAAAACAATTGTTTTCGATCCACATGACTTCATCTATTGCTGCAGCAGTTTTTCATGGTCAGACTTAATCTCTAATACATGCTGAATTTTAGTTTTGCACATCAAGGCAAAATGATGTTCGCCCTCTACTGGCTAGGTAAAAGAATGTTTTCTTTCTATTTTATTTTTTTTTTAAATCTACAAGATGCATCAGATTTTTATTGTTTTGTTTTTGTTTTAATATTTTAATGTTTTTCATGTTTAGATTTTTAAAATAACTACAAATAATGCATAATTGCATTTTCCCAACTTTTCGTAGCTTTCGAGACGGGAGCTTTACAGTAGTAAAACGATAAGCAAAAGCTGCACATTTTACCTTGCATTTACCGTTGAAAACTAGGCGCGGCGGCTAAGCGGTGAATCGCTTAGCTTCTAAACCTGAGGTGCTGGGTTCAAATCCTGTTAAATGAAATTTAAAATTTCGGGAACTTTGGTCGCTTCTCAGTCCACCCAGCTGACATTAGTTGGGTAAAAGTAAAGGCGGTAGGTCGTTGTGCTAGCCACACAATATCTTCGTTAGCCGTGGGCCACAGAAACAGATGACCTTAACATCATCTGCACTATAGATTGCAAGGTTCGAAAGGGAAACTTACCTTTTTTTCTACAATTCAACAATTCATTGTTTCAAATAATTCGTATTATCTCTTTTATTATTGGTTTGAAGATGAGTATGATAGAAAAGTGGAACATGCGAGACAGACGAGTAAGTATTATAAAAGCTAAAACTAGTATGATGCTGCTCAGTAACGTAGCTAGAAATGTTCTACCATTTGGGGGCCCAGTGGGTTTAACCTCTTTAAGGCCCCCATCAAATAATTAATATTTAATGTAAAATAATTCTCCACTCCCCCCTTTTTCCCTTTTTCCCGCCTCTTGCTACCAAACTTTGACATATTTACAAATATATTTTTAAATCCAAAAGAGATACCTTAAAATTATAATTATAGATTTGTATGTTGTATTATTGCATCTGTATAATTCATATTTTCTTTGGAAGTAACGTCTGTAGTTTATAAGATACAGTTTTCAAAATGCGCTGATTTAGCTATCAATCCAACTAAAATATTTGTGTCTATTCCAATGTAACGTACATTTATGGAATGATTTCACATTGGATTCTACATTAAATGACTATAGTTTAACTTATGATTCAATTTATTGTAATTCGTGTATTTTATAACGTTGATATTAATTATAGACATTGTTCTAGCACAGAATTACAAAGACCTGAATGTATGCCTACACATTTGTTTTTTAAATGGCAAGGGACAATAGAAGTTGCAATCAGCGGAGTCACAGGCTCTGCCAAGGTGTAGCAGTGTGTGCTGCAAACAGTTCAAAGGTCTTAGGTTGACTCCCGAAGCCTTTCAACTGTTTGTGTATATCTGCAAGGCAGGTTAAAAATTCAGATTTTTATTTATCCTATATGGGTAGCCAACCAAGCGAAATAAGCCCCTGCCGTCCAAAGTTTACTGGTTAAAGTGCCAGTTTGTGGTTTCTCCTGTATTTAAAAACTGCTCTTTGCCAGGAGAGAAGACAATACATTAAACTGGTTGCCGGAAGTAATTTGAGACAAATGCCAATGGAAGCATTGTATTATATGCAGTGGAGTTTTTGTATTTATCACCACTTCCGGCAATAACAACCTTACGGAAATGGACGGACAAGGACTGTTGGAAAATCTTAAATACTAGGTCTCCCGTAGAGCCCTGGTAAGGAACTCTGCTGTTTGGCGTAGTGCCTCATAGCTTCCATACAAACATAGTGAACCACTGTATACGTCTTCCCGTAGCACTCGGAGATGAGGACACTCTTGCAAGACGTGCGTCACTCTCTTCTGATTCCCCGCAGTGTCGGCAACGGGCATCAAAATTTGGCCGAAACCGGGCGAAATACGCACCAATGGGGAAGTGTCCCGTAAGCCACTGCGCTATTATCGTTTGTTCCGACCTTTTTAGCCTCCACCACGGGTCCTCTCGATTTGGGCGACGGATGTGCTACCGGACTCCCCTGGCATTTTCGGAATCATCCCAGGATTTCAACCATTTGTCATGTACCCACTCACGTATAACTGTGGTAGCCTGTTGGAACGTACTTGGTGTTTTGAAAGTGGGCACGGCCAGCGCTCCTTCTCGTGCTAGAGCATCAGCCACGGCATTGCCCCTCACGCCGCAGTGCGAGGGCACCCACTGCATAACGATGACAGCTCCAATAAGTAGGCGGATGTTATTTGTGGCGCCTAATGCCTCTTCCACCAATTGAGACTTTCCTCCTAAGCCAGCCATGGAACTGTGTTCGTGTTTTCCGTTAGGAACTGTTTTATCCAGTTGTAGGTCCGCCCGCGTACGCCCATGGCTCTAAGCTTAAGATAGAGGCCTTGCTTCCACACCCGGTTATACGCCTGTTTCAGGTCGATAAATACTATGTGCTCTCGGACCTCTGGAACCCATCGGCCACCTCCTGCGTGAAAACTGTGACCTGGTCGATCGGGCTCAAGCCTGCCCTAAAGCCAGTCTGCTCTGGCGCTAGGATACCGGCACTCTCAAGGCTCCACACGAGTCGCTCGCTGACCATCCGTTCTACTTTCTTGCCGATAGTGGAGGTCAGGGATATGGGTCTGTAGGACTCCACGCTAGTCGCGTCTTTCCCCTTTTTTAATATAGGAACAATGTTAGCACAGCGCCAGGCCCTGGGTAGTCTGGATTCCACCCAGGTTCGATTCACAAACTCCAGGAGTTTGTCTTTCGCTAATTCCCCGAGGTGTTTTACCATCTCGGGTGTGACCTTGTCTAGCCCCGGAGCCTTTCTGTTTTTGCACTTAGCTATCGCTCTGTCCAGCTCAGCACGGCGGAAGGGTGCGTTGCACATGTCCAGGTCTTCACATCCATTCGAATCCCTCTGGAGTCTTTTACGCTCCTTGTTGAGGGCTATGGGGGTGGCTGACTTCTTTTCGGACTTGCTTACTGAAGCGAAAAATTTGTTAAGCAAGTCGGCCATTTTTCTATCTTTAGCTACTCGATCCCTACTGGGTGAGAATAATGGGTTGGCTGTACGCGCCGAATCTTTGGCCTCAAGATTGCGAAGAAGGCTTTAGAGGTATCCCGAAGATCCAGCCCGGCACAGGCATACCTCCAGATACCAGAAGTTTCAAATCTAAGTTATAATAACCAACTAGCTTTTTTAAAAAAAATGAAATGGGAACAAACAATCCGCCCTTTTTTCCCTAATTTATTAAAGGTCTGCTTTCTCCTGAATTCACGCGTTTTGACACGGGCGCAGTTCATTCCTTTCTGCCTCAATAGAAAACAGCGGCATTGAATATATACAGAGTGCTGTAGACATCTCTCACTTCACTTTTTTTTCAACATGTATTATCTTCACTTGTTTGTAACTGATTTAAGCTTTGCAGCCTAAAGGTCAATTGTTTTTGTTTTTTTTTTGTTTTTTTTTTTAAACCGGGTTTCCTACATATAGTCTATGTTTGACGTAAATTCTATTAATTCGTTCACCACTGTTTCAATAGACCTACCATCCTACTATTGGACTGAAAGCGAATATGCGGTGGATAAGGGAATACGAGAGAGACAAAAATTACGCCGAGAATACCGTGAACTTGAACGCCAACAAAAACTTGAACGTGAACGCCAACGTGAACTTGACAGTATAAACGAACGTGAAGGTTTACCGTGATTTCTCTCGTATTACATATAATAAACTGAGTGAATCAAAGCGATCTTTTTTTGTCCTGTTTATCTAATGTATTTTTAAGATTTCTCAAACAGTAACATCGTAAAAACTTCTGAAGTTTACATAGAATCTCAATGTGGATTCCAAAATGGTAGAGACACTATACTCACGCCATCCTCTAAACTAGTGTTTCCCAAACTGTGTATCATGGATCACTAGGGTTCAGTCAGGCCTAACTACGTGTTCCACGAACAATTTGAATAATTAATTCTATCGTTAAGGCAGAACAAAAAAATGACGAATTCTATAAAAAATATCGCTATGAACTTTGACCTGCTCTAATAATTTTGACTCTAATTTGAAACAAAGATACGATACAAAGATCAAGCATTAATTGATTTTGTAGCACACTATTCTAAAACAAGTCTAATTTATTTTACTTCAGTTTCCTACAATCTGTTTGAAGCCTTTTCTGGTTATGTTAAAACAAAAACAAATATAGTGACAGGCTTCACAAACCAAACATTGGAACTCAGCTTATCAATATCGCGAATGAAAGTAATTATCTATGCTCTTCATAGAATCAATACCATCAAAGTGATAACATTAATTTTTATAAAGCTTATATCTGAATAAATAAATAATAATGCTAAATTTATAATAGAGTTTAATTATTTAAACAAATAAGAAATAGACATGGTCACACGGGTTGCTTAACTTTGTATTTCTCGATCTAACAAAAGCACTTGATATGTTCATAAAAGTGAACATTTTCAAACTATCAAAATTAAATATTTTTTTTACAATTTGGATGTCCACCAGAAAAAAAAAACTCCAGACGAAATCAAATGTACAGTAAATTTTTTCATGGAGCCCAGTAAAAGCACCTTTTACTGTCGGCAGTTTTGTCAAACAGAGCTTTAGTCTAGCACCAACTTGTATGGTATATTCTTGTCCTGTTTATAGCTTTATGCTTACAACATTATAAAGGGTGTGATTTTCAGGGGAACTCTTCAGTGTGCCCAGAAGCAAATAGTAATGCAGGAATTATGTTTATTATACAACATTTCCAATCTGAAATTGCAACTATCGTTACCGATATTGATGTTTAAACATACACAAATACATACCAAAAAAAAAAACAAATTTTTTAAGCATAAAACACGTAAAATCATCAAATATATTTTGTTAATAAGATAATTCTTCCATTTATGAAAGAGACCACTGTTCCGTCAAAGCGAATATTTGATTCTTACTATCTAAACACAAGGCTAAAGACAGGGAGGGAATAAAGAAAGACAGTCAACGAGTGTTGCTTGGTGCCCCAACGGTCCAACAGACTAAGGGATAGGTAAAGGTAAAAAATCTAATAAATGAAAGATTTTTTAAATTTTAGATTATTTTACCCCGCTCCTAATCCCCAACGAAACAAATCCTGGCTAAGTGTAAATAAAAGAGTCATAAAAAAGAAAATTTCCCCTTTTAGATCCTGCCGCCTATGGGGCAGATGATGTTAAGATCATCTGTTTCTTTGGCCAAATGTTAACAAGGGTACCATGTGGGCACTAAAACAAACAAACGCCTTTTATTTTCCTCAACTAAAGTCAGGTACCCATTAGAGCTGAATGGACTCAGGGAAGCCATAAAAATCCCGAATTTCAAAATTCCAGTCGTCACCGAAATTCAAACCCAGATTCAGAAACCAAGTGTTTAACCACTCAGCCACAGAGTCATGGTATATTATCAAACTACAGTTGATGATGTGCAAAAGATTCCTAAACGTTTTCAAATTTATTAAACCATGGAACTATTATTAGAAAACAGTGTCTTTATGTTTTTTTTCGCGCATCCTTATAAACTGTACTTCTTGTATGAATAAAAATCTTGGTCATAGAACCAATGAGATGATAAGATTAACTAGACAGATTGTGCAATGATGTAAGCCTACATTTGTAATTACAGAAATTTTAATGAGCCTTGTACCTGATGAGATTTTATGTTAGTTAAAGAAGAAATCTCTAATCATGAAGATGTTTTTTTTTCCTCATACGAAAATCAACACATGGTCCCAAACTATAATAGAAAAGAAAGATTACAAATTAAGTATCTTTTAAACGTGAGACGACTCAGCTGTTTTTTTTTAGGATAGCTGTAGTTGGAATTGAAGTTTATCTAATAATAATTTGTTCTAATATAAGTAATCTCTGACGATCCAAGCAAGAAAAGGAACCTGACAGATGTAGGCTAGAAACAGCGTATCAAATGTACTCACAACAAAGTAGAAGGATTAAGCATTGAATGAGTTTCAAGATTTTTTTTGAGTTGTCGTTTATGCCTGGGCTCGTTTTCCCAGTCCCCTGATATTCGTCTTTAGTCATAAATAACGTATTAGCCGATAACAATAAATATAATGACTTAATTACAAAAACTGAATGATGACATCGCATATTCTTGTTATGGAACATTATCCCAGGCAAAGGGGGTACATATTTTAATAATACAATAATAACCATCTTGGCATATCCCTTCTATACACTGCTGGCAAGATTCTGGCTAGTGTGTTGTTGAACTAACTACAACACCACCTAGAAGTTGGCTTACTTCCGGAGAGTCGATAAGGCTTCAGGCAGGGTGGAGACACAGTTTACATAGTCTATGCAGTCTGACAACTAGGACTTGATGCTTAGATAAAAGTTGCAAAGGGAAAAGATCATCTCTCGAGACATAAAATGCCACAGAGAGATATAAATGAGCAATAAGATGTCACTACAGAACAGAGGCACCATAGAGCAGATAGATTCATAACAAATAAATATTCAGATTAAAAAAAAACAACTAAACTTATAGTCACTTCAGGACCAAATCAAACAATAATTATTGTTTAATATATAATGAGCTAATTCGTTGTTGTTTTTTTATGAATTAATTCTTGTTTGTCAGGTACAAGAAACAATTTTGCTAAATTTCAACTTGATTCAAGTTTGGGCGTAGGAAAAATAACGTGGACAGTTAAATTATAACTTACAAATTAAAAAAAAAAACAAAAAAAAAACAAACTAAAATACTATTCAGAAAGACACAACGATAAAAGCACACTTTTCATTCCTTACGCTACGGAAAAGGGATTTTTTCCATAGTGCCGTTTTGTCATGGAATGGATAGCGAGAATCAGATAACAAAATCAAAATCTTGGCAAAGTTAAAATCTCTGGGTACGCCTAGGACGTAATTATCTTCCGATAATAAAGAACGTCTTTAATTTATAAGATAATGTAAAGATAACCAGATGTGCCAAACAGTTTGTACGATGTGCTGGTATTCATTAGCCTGGCGTTCCTGTACCACCTCAGCGTGCTCGCCGGGTGAACACCCTGCTCTGACAGAGGGGTGACCAAGGGCACTGGTTGCTCGCTACTGACGGATGAGCAGGCAGCGAGTGTAAAAGTGCATTCAAATGGGTTATGTCCAGGCCCCCACCCCCCGTGGGGCCCCGGTTAGTGAGTCTCTTACGGGTTCTCTAAAAAGGGGATAGCGCTGGACACCTCGAGGGTTGGCTGGGATCTCCTGGGTCCCGGCTGATTCGCGGGTCTCTCTTTGTGCAAAAACTGGACTGACTGGCGCAGCCTTCGATGGCTGTGTCGGGTGGTCTGGTTTGCTCCTACGAGCTAGGCTCTAACTAGCTCGTTCCCCGGTGCGCTAGTAGAGGAATTCGCCGCGAACAATGGTAATTACAATACTGGAAATATCAAGAAACGTGTACCACCCCGCTCTTGCCCTGCAGGAAACTATTTCTCAGGTATTTATTAGAGCTTGTCACCACCTGATGTCATTATGGGGTGGACAAGGAGAAGATCTGTTTATAAAGAACATCAATCAAATGTCTAGATCCCAAACAAAAGAACAAAGGAAACTTATTTACAAATCGAACAGCTTCAAAACTTGTTGCTAATTGGCCAAGCTTCCGATATAACAAACAAATATACTGAGAATTGCCTGATTTTGGAAACCACTGCGCAGTTAATCTGAAATATAGGATTATTGATCTGAGCCCTCCGACATATAACAGAGAACGAAGAAGAAGAAAAAGACCAATCTGCTCTTTAATGTAAGGTAGCTTTTACAGGTTTAGATAGAGGATAATTCCATTAACCGGGTTACCCGCCTCAGCAGATTAATGTATTATTCAATGTCTTCAACAAACAAAACAAAGAACTTAGTGAACAAAATAAAATTTGAATCTTTATTTAAAAAAAAAGGTCAACGCTCGTTTAACAATATATCATTTATTAACTCTTTCTCTCCGTAATTATTTTCCACATTCTGGTGGAATCAACGATGGTATCGTCAGTTAGGTTTAAAAGAGTTAATGTAATAGGATTGGTTGGAAAACATTAAGATACATTATGCTACTTTACAAATGTGATTGGCAATGCATATACTCATAGATAAGTAATACACCTCACTTAATCCCGTCCGCAGGGTCCAGGAACTCTAACAACCTCATAAAGGTGGACATGACTCTGCTCTAATCAAGGTCTGGATCAACCAGCCCAAGACCTGGTTCCATCACGGCCTAAAGTCTGGCTCAATACAGCATAAGATCTAGCACCTTGAAACATAGAAGAGTCATAACCATAATCATTCAGCACAACCGTCTTCTTCACTAAAGGAAGTACAGGAAACTATCGCATGACACACACAATTCTTAACAAAATGCACAAACACACACAACTAGTTCATACACTAGAACACAAAATGATGAAAAAAAAAAACATTCTCGGGCACGCGAAATCTTAACATTGTGAGAAACAAAAATCTGACAAAGTGAGTAAGTAAGCCACGGCCGCCTTGACCTGCTGTACAAAGTGTGCACAAGACAATATCAAATACTTTTTAATTAACAAAGGCAAGAGAGAGGTATTGAGAAAGACGGTCGACGGTCAAGTGTGGTACCCAAAAAACAGACTAAAGACAGGTGAATTAAAAGTGATGTAGTGACTATACAAGCTAGTCAGTTTTTTTTAAATCATGTTTAATGTTTGAACTTTTTTTCAGTCCCTTGTTATACGATATATCGGACAGATTTTATTTCCCAATTTCTTAATTTAGAGTACAATTTATAAATTGTTTTTTCTAATTCCTTTACATAGTGAACCCGACGTCAATAAGAATCATTCCCACACTTCAAGGACATACATTTACTTTTTTATTTGGTTTTCATTTAAGTGCATATTTTATTTTGGTGGACGGGGGGTGATTTTCGCATTTTTAATTTCAGCCACATTTCCAACATAAATACGTATAGTAATTGAAGGGAAACAACCGCGTGGTACGTGGCAAAACTTAATTTATTTTACTTGACGATTTGTTTATGTTGACTCAACAATTTGTTGTCTGTTGTTTTTTTTTTTCTAGTAACAGCGAAGTGTATAACCACGTGACTGTAGATCTGTCAATCTCTTTCAATGTAAACAAATAAACAAGTGGTTGTCTCCAAACAGATGGAAATTTAGATTGACTTCAACTGCCAAGCTATACATCATTTATAGAGTAGCAACTATATACACGCAACACACACGCAATTAGATCAACGAATGTCACACACACACAACCAGCGCATGATGGATTGCGCTCCTTGGCGTAGAAAAATGAATTTAAAACAATAGAATTTGAAAATGTTTAGTGTATATGTCTTACTCCCAGAACACGTGACTGTCAGGGGGGGGGAAGGTATGGGGAGGGTGAATGTTACTTTGTTGATATTTTGGCATGATAGTTATATCTCTTTGTTTATGTACTCCCTGGCCCAGGTTATGAAAGTGAATAGTCTGCACGTGTTATGAACTGAACGGTTAAGTCTTCCTTACACGTGAAAGAGAGTGTGTTAGTTAGTGAGTCTTGTTCCGGTCCAGGAAGTTTGGACGGTGCTTCCTGGACTGGTGTTTTTGTGTATTAATATTTTCTTCAGAGTTGATGTCTTTTTTTTGTGCTCTATCGGATATTTAAGTATATTATGCATTTCCATGAATATCTGGAGTTCAGGCTGAAGTATATTCTTGTATTAATTGTTCTTATTGAAGTAACCCCAAATGAGCCAAGTAATAAAAGAACCCGACAGTAGCATCATACACTTCTCAAATGGTCGCGAGATACTGAAAGGAAGATCGTTTCAGACACCACACACATTCTTGTATCTCTCTCAATGTAGCTACATCAAATCGGCAACAGGAGTTGATACGGCGGTATAGTTGTTTACGAAGAAATATTTGTACAGCCTGAATTACGAGCTGCCAATTGTACAGTATTGCCTGTAATTTATCGAACATTAAAATGTTAAGTTACTTTGGAGCTCTGAGTTATCAAGTTGTTTAAGTTGGTGGTGTGTGTTGGTATGTGGTGTAGTTTGCAGAGAGCCTGGATAGTGAGATACGTTACAATACTGTTCCGCCTTGATTACTGCAACGCCGTGTATCGTATACCCGATGACAAAGTATTCAAGTATTCAGAACAACGCCACACGAATATCCTAATAAAAGCAAGGCGAGATTCTGCTACTACGTTCTTGCGCACGCTCCGTTGGCTTCCCGTGAAAGTGAGAATCGACTACAAGGTGGCCACACTTTATCATCAGTGTATATATAACAATGAGATGCCCTTGTACCTTAGCGAACTGGTCACTCCATATGTCCCACAGAGAGACCTGCGCTCAATTGACTCAACGATTCTAGTGGTGCCACGTTTCTCCCTCAAAAGCTACGGTCTGCGGGCTTTTTCAGTACCAAAGGTTTGGAACTCACACCCCTTTGACCTTAGACAGACAACATTGTACATTACATTAAGACCTATCTTTTTAAAACTTTTTTTTTTCGATTTGTTTTTCATTTTAGCTCTTGCATTTATGTTTGTAATGTTATCACAACGCCTTGAGCCTACATCATATTTATTTACAGCGCTTTATAAATAAAATTATTATTATTGTTATCCTTTTGGGTAAGTTTGATTTGATAATAGATTGGCTTCATTCTGTTGTAGAATGACTATGGTTTATCTCGAACGAGATAAAAGCCTTGGCATTGTTTATGGTCGTAACAATGTGGCCTCAACATGACACCCTCGTTAACCGTTGGCCACAAAAACAGATGAACTTTACATCATCTGCCCTATAGATCGCAAGGTCTGAAAGTGGAACTAGTTAGGCCAGATTCACATCTAACTTTACATTCACCTTTCACCAATCCTTTGATCTGCTGGACCGTTCTTATTCATTCTTATCTGTCATTTTGTCTTTGATATAATTTCATTCGGATGTTCTTTCTGAAAATATTGAAGCCTGCCTGGGTGGACCACTTCGGGGGCCGATTTTGAGTTTGTGTTTCCACACTAACTGTCTTTGTAACCTAGTTCTTTAATACGTTGTCTTAATAATAGATGTAAGCATTATCTCTATGTAGCAGGTTAAACTCCCACAAGGTAAAGTGTTTTTTTTTCCACGCGTTATCTTATTCAGCCTCCCATAGTCACACAATAATAAAAAATCTGAGACCATTTGAGTCGCGTGCCTTTGGGAGAATTTTATAAGTAATGATTGGAAAAATCAGCAGCTGGGTGGACTCAGAGGCACAAAAAGATTGAAAATCCCAGTCTTCACCAGGATTCGAACCCAGGACCCCGGTTCCGAAGCCAAGCGCTTTGCCACTCAGCCACCTCGCCTCCGCTGACCTAACTGATGTCTTATAATTGATATAATTGTTTTGAAAAGACTCAATCTCTTATTCGAATCCTCAAGAAAGAAAAAATTTTTGGTAGTATGATATTTAAAAAAAAATGACAATAAAATACACTTTACTACTATTCGTTTTAAATCTCAATTAGGATCTGGAGTACATGACACAACCCTACAAGCGTGACCCTTTGTAACTCCGAGTTGAGGATAAATTCATATTATTTACTATTCATTTTAATGTTTAAGCAGGCCATTTAAAAGTTAAAATTACTTTATCTATCCAAAGGAATGGAAATTTAGATTGACTACATTTGCTTACCATAGACATAATTAAAAGAGCAGCTACAATATAGACGCAAATGCAAACACAAAGATACACACACTTCAATAAACAACAGCCACACACACACAATCAGCGATTGTTGAATTATGCTCCTAGTTACAGCCTCAATCACGATATCCTATACTTTTTAGCGAGCAATGCTTGCATTTATGTATGTATGTATGTATGTATATATATATCCAAAGTCAGTTGTGCTTTAGAACGCCTACAGGGGTAAGTTGGCAGAATAAATCGCTCCGCCTGTCTAAAAAAATTAGTGTCTACCTGTGACGACCCTTGGTGTATGTTTGTAAAATGTTTTGTAAAATGTTTGACATGTTTCGGATGTTCCTTCAGAGTTGAAGATAATTACTTCCTAGTCCTAACCTCCCGCAGGACGACGGGGGATGGGAGCGACAGTCCAGCGCGCAAACCGCACGACCAGGCAGCCATGAGTGGCTTGTTTAGTGTCTAGCAGATAATTATTTTGAGTTTGCCACGCCCTGGGCCACCAGAGATATATAGGGAGCAGCCACGCTACAAAACAAACAATGGAGAAATTACAAAAGCTTTTAAGAAATGATGAATATTTATTTACATGAATGTACAAGGCAGAATAAAATGGAAAGGGGGGGGGGGAGGGATTCGCATCAATCTCTTTAGTGATATTTTATCATCATACTAGGCACATAATGAGAGAGTATGTCACTTTTGTCCTCCGTACTTATCTGGTTGTCCTACTGATGCAGCAGCTAAGCTGTGAACGTAACTATAGAGTTGAAGCTAGGTGCTGAAACCAATGATGACACATACATATATGAAACATAAATTAACAGCAGCACCAGGGACCAAGTTTTTAAATGAGAGAAAGTAGTGAATTAAATGCGACGAAAATAAGGGACTGCGCCGGCCAAGGCTCGAACAAGTGACACGCTAGGCGGTGTAGTCGTTATCCCCCCCCCCCCGCCCCCCCCCACCACTTTATTCTGCCTTGTACATTCATGTAAATAATATTCATCATTTCTTAAAAGCTTTCTGTCAGAGGAATTTCCAGTAACAACTAGAGTCAAACAGAGATGTCTTCTTTCACCACTCCTGTTTCTTCTAGTATTGATTGGGTCTCAAAAGAAGCCTACTCTTCAGGGAAAGGAATCCAATGGACTTTCACGCAAAAGCTAAAAGATCTGGAATTCGCTGATGACATAGTCTTATTATCACACAGACTACATGATATGCAATAAAAGGTCACAGCTTTAAGCGAAGTAGGAAAAAGAGTAGGCCTCAAAATAAACCACCAAAAAACAAAAGTACTTAAAGTAAACAATAAACAAATTGAAGACATAGTACTGGATTCTTAGTAGAAAATTGTATATACCTTGGGAGTGTAGTCAGTGTATCAGGTGGAACAGATGTAGACAATAAACGTCGTATAACTAAGGCGTGTCAGCTGTGGGAGATGAGTGGACAGAAAAATATAGAGGTATAGATTTTAGAGAAGAAGTGGAGATGGATTGGTAACACTTAGAAAATATACCGATAACAGAGCTAGACAAGCCTTAGAGTAGAACTCCCCATGGAACAAGATGCAGAGGAAGATCAAAAAGAACGTGGCGACGCAGCATACCTTATGAAGCCGAGAAGACCGGAAAGAGCTGGGAAGCCATTAAAAAAATAGCAAAATACCGTACAAAAGTGGCGTGTTTTTGCTGAGGCGCTATGTTCCATTAGGAGTGAAAAGATGATGATGATAATGATGTACAATTACATTTAGAAATAACAAAACACAAAAGCCACTCTTCAGATTTGTAGTCTTTACCCCATCGTTCATTGTCGTCATTACAAAAATATTTCCAAAAAGAGTTCTGGTAAATATCTTTCTTTAACAAATTTTTCAACCCAGCGAGGATCGGTCACCTGGTACTAATTTATGCATACAAATCACAGAACATGCATACGCCTATGAAATGATCGCGAGAATCGATTACTCAACAAGAGATGCGCTGTACGTGTGTCATGAGGAGACTGTGTTTCAGATACCGCAACTCTTCTAGTGACTCAATAAAGCTACATCACATCTAGATCTACAACATGATAGCCCGAAGTTTGTTACTCCTGCTTCTTTTTATCATGCTTTTGGGTGAGTTTTTTTTTAAAGTCTATCTATCTATCTATCTATCTATCTATCTATCTACTCACCCACCCATCCATCCACCTATCTATATTGGCCTTCTATTCAATGATCTGTATACAGTGAACTTTTGTCTTTACTTTTCCAGGGCTTTCTCAGTTTTAATTCTTGAATCCAGGATATCTATCTTGTCATTGGTGTTTCCTAACCCCGAGTCCGTCTGTTCTCCTATAAAAACAATTCCTTACCTTACTACTGGTGATCTAATCTTGTATGCTACTGGTGATCTAATCTTGTATGCTACTGGTGATCTAATCTTGTATACTACTGGTGATCTAATCTTGTATGCTACTGGAGATCTAATCTGGTATGCTACTGGTGATCTAATCTTGTATGCTAATGGTGATCTAATCTTGTATGCTACTGGTGATCTAATCTTGTATGCTACTGGTGATCTAATCTTGTATGCTACTCGTGATCTAATCTTGTATGCTACTGGTGATCTAATCGTGCATGCTACTGGTGATCTAATCGTGCATGCTACTCGTGATCTAATCTTGTATACTACTGGTGATTTAATCTTGTATGCTACTGGAGATCTAATCTTGTATGCTACTGGTGATCTAATCGTGCATGCTACTGGTGATCTAATCTTGTATGCTACTGGTGATCTAATCTTGTATGCTACTGGTGATCTAATCTTGCATGTTACTGGTGATCTAATCTTGTATACTACTGGAGATCTAATCTTGTATGCTACTGGTGATCTAATCGTGCATGCTACTGGTGATGTAATCTTGTATGCTACTGGTGATCTAATCGTGCATGCTACTGGTGATCTAATCTTGTATGCTACTGGTGATCTAATCGTGCATGCTACTGGTGATGTAATCGTGTATGCTACTGGTGATCTAATCGTGCATGCTACTGGTGATCTAATCTTGTATGCTACTGGTGATCTAATCTTGTATGCTACTGGTGATCTAATCTTGTATTCTACTGGTGATCTAATCTTGTATGCTACTGGTAATCTAATCTTGTATGCTACTGGTAATCTAATCTTGTATGCTACTGGTGATCTGTTCTTGCTTTGCTTTAATTACGTTCAATGTTTGGATTTATTTGAAACTGACAGGTGTCCGTATCTCCCGCGTCTTCCACCAATGCTTCTCAGAGGAGCGTTTGTAAAGTTTCATTCTTTCCACCTATCTTCATTCAGCCCGCGAAGATCTCACTTCAGTTCAGTAGTGCTTTAGAAAGCCTCCAGGAGTGAGTTGGCAGAATAAATCGCTCTTAACCTCACTCAAGCAGTTTCACAGGAGCTATTCGACTTCTGACACCAGTTGTAAAGGCTCTCTATATTCATGTTTTCTGCAAACTGCACCACTCATATACATATACAGAGAGGGAGAGAGAACGTGAAGGACAGGTTTCACTTTGTATGCATAAATCACGTTCTTTGTCGTTCTTTAAGAAACAAGTAATTATAAAAGACGAATTCTGTTTCGGCATTGTCAAAATAATATAAAAAAATGATTCAGGTCTTTTGTTTGCTAAGTGGGCATAAAACAATCGGATTTTCGCTTTGAACATATGTTTTGGTGATGGATGCTATTGGCATGGTCAGCTTGACCATAGGTTTTGGTGATGGATGCTATTGGCATGGTCAGCTTGACCATAGGTTTTGGTGATGAATGCTATTGGCATGGTCAGCTTGAACATAGGTTTTGGTGATGGATGCTATTGGCATGGTCAGCTTGACCATAGGTTTTGGTGATGGATGCTATTGGCATGGTCAGCTTGAACATAGGTTTTGGTGATGAATGCTATTGGCATGGTCAGCTTGACCATAGGTTTTGGTGATGGATGCTATTGGCATGGTCAGCTTGACCATAGGTTTTGGTGATGAATGCTATTGGCATGGTCAGCTTGACCATAGGTTTTGGTGATGGATGCTATTGGCATGGTCAGCTTGAACATAGGTTTTGGTGATGAATGCTATTGGCATGGTCAGCTTGACCATAGGTTTTGGTGATGGATGCTATTGGCATGGTCAGCTTGACCATAGGTTTTGGTGATGGATGCTATTGGCATGGTCAGCTTGACCATAGGTTTTGGTGATGGATGCTATTGGCATGGTCAGCTTGAACATAGGTTTTGGTGATGAATGCTATTGGCATGGTCAGCTTGACAATAGGTTTTGGTGATGGATGCTATTGGCATGGTCAGCTTGACCATAGGTTTTGGTGATGGATGCTATTGGCATGGTCAGCTTGACCATAGGTTTTGGTGATGGATGCTATTGGCATGGTCAGCTTGACCATAGGTTTTGGTGATGAATGCTATTGGCATGGTCAGCTTGAACATAGGTTTTGGTGATGAATAAAAGTAGTATTTACTTTCATATACCCTTTAGTTTGTTGCACCAGCGGCTGCCACACAAAAGCATCGGAAAAGTATGAAAAGCAAGTTCTAGAACACCTATTGGTTGCTAATAATTTGCCCAAGTTCTACACATTCTATATAATGACTGACGCTCGATACAAAAAAACAAAAGAAAAATTTAGGGACTTGATACCTGTGATGAAGAGTAGGTTAACCAATGGTAAGCAACTATTGTATTACTTTTTCTGTTTCCATAGCAATCAAATAATGAAAAAAAACATCCAACTTTAAGACGTTGATTAAGTAAAACTTACATAAAGGTGTAATTTCTTTGCTATTGTTTAAAAGGTTTGTTATATAAAATGCACTTATTATCCTAAAGAATTATTATTTTATTCATATATTCATATATTAATCGAAGTAACAGTTTTAGCTTAAAATAGATGTGTGTAAGCTTAAAGTAACTTTTAATCGAAAGACGTCGTGCCCACTGACAGAAATAACTTTAGTTGGCTGTCATCAATACCAAAAACGTAAAGCCGTTCTGGCTCTATGTGTATTGAAACAAAACTTCAATGTCCTGGTAGGGCAGCTTCTAACTAAACGTTTTCAGTGAGAGTAGGAACTGTCCTAAAAGCGTCCTTATAAATGCAGACGCTGAAGTAAACAAAAAATCCTAACTACAAAATCAGAAGAATTTTAGTAACGACAATTGCTAGAAACTTGAATAGTGTAAATTTTCTTTCCTACAATACCTCTGTTCAAGTCAGAACTTTCTGGAACCTGTGGGGTCGAGGGTGGAACCTGGACACGGGATTTCAAAAATGGCTTCAACGATTTTCCTATAAATTTAACAGTTGATATATATTGCTAAGAAAAAAAAAAACTTACTCTTTGGCCATTCGGGAAAACTCTAGTTTAAATGTTATAATTTTTCGAAGTATAAAAGAGATAAATAAAAATTTGGCTAAACAGAAGTCTAGATCTAGATTTAGTTCTAGATGTCTATATAATGTAAGAACCAAGACATAATTTCGCAATTTAACTAGTTGCGCTAGTTCTATCGTTTGTTCATGGAAATAATATTACCGAAGTACGAACGAATTCGATACCTGTCTTGAGCAAATTTAAAAGAAATTTTTTTTTTTTTTAAATTTTAATTTTAAGTGGTTTAGCCTCTCATCATCAATCCATCGTAGTCGTGATCTTCCTTCGAGTCGCCTGCCATTTATTTTCGCTGGTATACATTGTTAGCTCCTCTGTTCTCTGACATTCTTTTTAAGTGACCTACCCAACGTATGCCGTTCTATGTTTATTTCTGTCACTATCGGAGGATCTTCAAACAACTGATATATCGTATAGTTTTGAAGTCCTCCATCCAGTTTCTTCTTTATTTGCACCTTAAGTTTTTTCCAAGTATTTTCTGTTCCCAAGTATTAAGTCTATTTTCGGATGTCTTTGTCAGGTGAGAAGTCGCCCAGAGGCTGGAATATGGGTTTGTGGTAGAACAGATCAATTTCGGAAGCGGAGATGTAAGTATTAAATGATGTCATTGTTGTGTGGTTTCATTAGCAAACAATGACTTGTTGTAAATCTAAGGCAGGCAACTCAATGAAGTTCTCGCACCACAAGCACTGGTGAAGGCAGGGTCGCAACAATATTTCAAACTAATATTTTCACTTTTACACAACATATACACTTTCGAAAAACATTTTAGCAGTGTTAATTTACAGTTATCATTATACACCAATTGACGTATCAATTAAAGCTAGTCAATAAATAATATAATGTACAGTAGTTTAGCAATTACTGTTGTGAACTCCTGACCTGACTTTAACATTGACAGAATAATCGTGTGTCTTTCAATAATTCAAGGAGACGCCAGGGATTAATTAAGAACAGAAATATAAATTAAATAAAAAGCAATCAGAATAACTGTAATAACTGTAACAATATATGATGTAACTCTGTTACTAAGACGGATGATTATTAGAATAACGACATTAATCCTCTAACTAATTCTTGGTACCCATAAGCAATGGGTTGACACAGGGAACATCCTAAAAGTCTCATAGTTCCGTATCTCAGTCCGAATTCTTCTGTTAGTAGGCGAATTACTTAACCACTTAGCCATCAACCTGAAGAATGGTAAACAATAACGCCAACATTTCGATATTTTTAGGTTTAGATTTACAAGTCTCTATTATATGTAAATCTTCTTATCTTATATAATATAGACGTTACTTCAATAAAGAAGACAACTACATCCTACGCGTCATGCATTTAGTCATGCATATTAACCAATGACCTAAATTATGCTAAGAAGTCTTAAATCCCCTTTTTTACTTCATAGTCGTATAACTGTTTACTGAAAGTTTCAAAGTTTATCCACTCATATCTGCAGAGTTTAATTCTGACTCAACGACAACGTAAAAGCTCACTTTGACCTTTGCCCATAAGATTTTATATGGATTCTCAAAACTGAGTGAAAAGCGACTTCTCAGAATATTTAGGACCCCCGTAATTTCTGTATCGATATAGATAGAACAAAAAAATGACCGAATAAAGATCGTATTTTGGGCCTATGTATTTTGCATTTAGAATAGAATTGCAACTCTGGATTGAAGCTGATAGCTTTTAGATTCTATCCAGAATATCAATGTGGATTTAGGCATGGTAGATCCCCAAGACATTTTCTATTCAAATTCTGCAGGAGAATTTCAGATTGAAAGAAAGAAGGACTGGTTCAAAGAAGGAAAGAAAACCAATGACTTGATAAGGGCTTAAGTCTCAAATTAAAATCCACAACTAGATTTATAGAGATACTCGCTGGACGTAGCTCTAATTATGTTTTAAATGAACATTTGTAACTTACAAAATATCGTAATCTTACCCATGGGACTCAATTGACCCCACCCCCCCTCCACCACCACCACCCTTCCAAAAAATTGACACTGGAATGATTTAACTCTGATCTTTTTTTTTCCAGTCACTGGCTTCCTAAAGTAAGAGAAAATAAGCAACAGCTTGTACAACTTGTGTACACAGGGGTGGTGTAGGTACCAGCCTCCGTAGTACACGAAGGAAAGTGTAAGATCCATTCCCTACAACCGATTGTTAGCGCATTGGTTTGACAGCTGGGACGATACCGATGAAGGCGGTGAGCTATGTAGGCAGACGAGCAGACCAGACCGTCAGGATGCGTGATGGCAGCTTAGTCGAGCGAAGCAGGCCGTCCCAGCCCAGTTCCGAGGCGGTCACTGTCCCAACGATGTTTATTTTCGGGTGGTTTTGAGAACACTACGCCACAAGTGTCGCTCCTGCAACGAGGTCGATAAGACAGTTAACCACATTAGGAATGTCGCATTTTGCATGAAGGGCAATCGGGACAAGGATATGAGAAAGAGAGAGAGAGAGAGAGAGAGAGGTGGTTCATGTGTGTCAACAAGGTGACTTAATGACGCAGTGCCAGCTTTCTTTCACGTGTTCTAAGGCAGTAATGTGTCATCATGACCTTTTACTGATGGGGGTTTCTGGTACGGCACCAACCTCTTTCATGCAAACAAGAAAGCGAAAGTACACATTTTCATGCGCGTAGTTTTTCCTTATAAGTCTATTAGTAAAGTAAATTTACGAGAATTCAGAAAATAGGTTTAAAAGAACGCAAACTATCGTTACAGGATGAACCTCACCACCACACATCAATACATTAAAGCCAAACTATAGTCACAGAATTCCATGAGCGAAACCAGGAGTAATGTGAGGTTAAGATCTAATCTTTCATACACTGAATTGTTTGGCTTCAAAGCAAAAGAAATGTTAATCATCCTTAACATATAAAAAAATTTTCTTTCTATGTCTTTTAAAATTAATTCAATATAAAATTAATAATGTAATTTTTTCTCTTTACTCATTATTTAGTCAATGAAGCCTGCAAAACCAAAGAAAACATTTCTCTTCAGTACCTCACATCCATTGCTTTTCTGTTTCTAAAATTAGAGATGAAAATGAAAATAAAAAAAATGTTTATTATATTTGACAAGATGTTCGGATTATAAGAGAATTAAAAGTATGGAGACGAAATCACTATATTGAGAGACGAGAATTTCTGTTCATTTTTCCACTGTTTCAAAAAAAATATTTTAACAACAATGTGATCTATAACTTAATCTATAATTTGATCAATCATTGAAAATAAAAATCTGTATATATATATATATATATTTGCTTTGTTGTTTTATTTATAACGACTGCACTAGTGAAAACTAATTGTGTATGACTTTCGTTTAATATAGTTCAGGAAATCTGCAGTCACAGATATAACGAACTAATTAATTCAAAAAATGCTTTTGAAACACAAAATTGAAGGTTAATTTTATTATATAATAAAATCAATGGATCTTCTTTTGTATTTTCATGTGTCAAAGTAAAAAACTATCTGCGCAAAGTGTATTTCTAAAAATTAGATCTAGGTCTAAATCCTTTCGATCTTTTCTATGTCAACATTGTAGACATGGCCTAGATCCATAAAATACTATAGCAGTAATAGAGTCGGACAACTTTTAGGGTCTTAAGTTTGTTTTAGGGCTACAATACATACACTAAGGTCTTAGTTGGTACCTAAGAAACATTCCTGCCAAATTCTATCAAGATTGGTCAAGCGGTTTTGATGTCTACAAGTAACATACATACACCTCACATTCTACTTTATAGTATAGAAGATAATGGAGCAACACATGTAATAAATTAAATTAGAAATGAACAAATTAATTTAAAACACAACGAGTGAATTTTTTGTTTACTAAATATGCTGAGTTAATTTTCAGGCGTTTTTCTAGGTTCTATTATGTTATTGACATTTTATTAAAATCCCCCCACCAATAAAAAATACAAGAATTTTCAATATAAACTAAACACTGTTTATAGTTTGACAGTATCGCGATAACGAAATCGACACATCCTTAATCTTATGACTTACGGATAATGTCTTATTTACATTATCACATCTCTACATTGATAACAAGGTCATGTGTATGTTTGGGCTACCAAGACTTAGAATCTTACATTCATTTGAAAAAAATTAAACAAGTTGTGAAAACTGTTATCAGTCGATCAACAAACATAGAAACTCTTAAAACCAGGAGACATACAAACATAGAAACTCTTAAAACAAGGAGACATACAAACATAGAAAACTCTTAAAACCTGGAGACATACAAACATAGAAACTCTTAATACCAGGAGACATACAAACATAGAAACTCTTAAAACCAGGAGACATACAAACATATAAACTCTTAAAACCAGGAGACATACAAACAAAGAAAACTCTTAATACCAGGAGACATACAAACATAGAAAACTCTTAATACCAGGAGACATACAAACATAGAAAACTCTTAAAACCAGGAGACATACAAACATAGAAACTCTTAAAACCAGGAGACATACAAACATAGAAAACTCTTAAAACCAAGAGACATACAAACGTAGAAAACTCTTAATACCAGGAGACATACAAACATAGAAAACTCTTAAAACCAGGAGACATACAAACATATAAAAGTCTTAAAACCAAGAGACATACAAACGTAGAAAACTCTTTAAACCAGGAGACATACAAACATAGAAAACTCTTAAAACCAGGAGACATACAAACGTAGAGAACTCTTAAAACCAAGAGACATACAAACATGGAAACTATTAAAACGAGGAGACATACAAACATAGAAACTCTTAATACCAGGAGACATACAAACATAGAAACTCTTAAAATCAGGAGACATACAAACATATAAACTCAAAACCAGGAGACATACAAACAAAGAAAACTCTTAATACCAGGAGACATACAAACATAGAAAACTCTTAATACCAGGAGACATACAAACATAGAAAACTCTTAAAACCAGGAGACATACAAACATAGAAACTCTTAAAACCAGGAGACATACAAACATAGAAAACTCTTAAAACCAAGAGACATACAAACGTAGAAAACTCTTAATACCAGGAGACATACAAACATAGAAAACTCTTAAAACCAGGAGACATACAAACATATAAAAGTCTTAAAACCAAGAGACATACAAACGTAGAAAACTCTTTAAACCAGGAGACATACAAACATAGAAAACTCTTAAAACCAGGAGATATACAAACGTAGAGAACTCTTAAAACCAAGAGACATACAAACATAGAAACTATTAAAACGAGGAGACATACAAACATAGAAACTCTTAATACCAGGAGACATACAAACATAGAAACTCTTAAAATCAGGAGACATACAAACATATAAACTCTTAAAACCAGGAGACATACAAACAAAGAAAACTCTTAATACCAGGAGACATACAAACATAGAAAACTCTTAATACCAGGAGACATACAAACATAGAAAACTCTTAAAACCAGGAGACATACAAACATAGAAACTCTTAAAACCAGGAGACATACAAACATAGAAAACTCTTAAAACCAAGAGACATACAAACGTAGAAAACTCTTTAAACCAGGAGACATACAAACATAGAAAACTCTTAAAACCAGGAGACATACAAACGTAGAGAACTCTTAAAACCAAGAGACATACAAACATAGAAACTATTAAAACGAGAAGACATACAAACATAGAAACTCTTAATACCAGGAGACATACAAACATAGAAACTCTTAAAATCAGGAGACATACAAACATATAAACTCTTAAAACCAGGAGACATACAAACAAAGAAAACTCTTAATACCAGGAGACATACAAACATAGAAAACTCTTAATACCAGGAGACATACAAACTTAGAAAACTCTTAAAACCAGGAGACATACAAACATAGAAAACTCTTAAAACCAGGAGACATACAAACGTAGAAAACTCTTAAAACCAGGAGACATACAAACATAGAAAACTCTTAAAACCAGGAGACATACAAACATATAAAACTCTTAAAACCAAGAGACATACAAACGTAGAAAACTCTTAAAACCAGGAGACATACAAACATAGACAACGGACACCAGGAGACATTCAAACGTAGAAAACTCTTAAAACCAAGAGACATACAAACATAGAAACTCTTAAAACGAGGAGACATACAAACATAGAAAACTCTTAAAACCAGGAGACATACAAACATAGAAACTCTTAAAACCAGAGGCATACAAACATTGACAACGGACACCAGGAGACATACAAACGTAGACAACGGACACCAGGAGACATACAAACGTAGACAACGGACACCAGGAGACATACAAACGTAGACAATGGACACCAGGAGACATACAAACATAGACAACGGACACCAGGAGACATACAAACATAGACAACGGACACCAGGAGACATACAAACTTAGACAACGGACATCAGGAGACATACAAACGTAGACAACGGACACCAGGAGACATACAAACGTAGACAACGGACACCAGGAGACATACAAACGTAGACACCAGGAAATAGTGGTTTTTTATATGCTACCAGACATCCTCAGTAATAGTTTCAAGGATAATCACACAGTAACATCATTGTCGCATTCAATAAACTAAGAGTGAAGTAAAGTTTCCCATTTAAAGCCATGCGATCTATGAGGCAGAGGATGTAAGGTCGAGTTTCTTTGCCAAGGGTTAACAACCATGCTCAACTTATCCCTAACTAATGTCAGGTACCAACAAGGGAAATTGATCCTTCAGTATTCACAGACACGGCTAAATATGTCGGGTTCGTACCCTTACATAACACTTAATTTCTTTCACACTCATTCTCAGATAAAGTTGAATAGATCTAGCTTGACAATACATCTTTTCAATCAGAAATCTTATTACCAATTGTTTCAGTTTAGCCCAATATTGTGCTTATAGCTTTCTCAGTAATGTGCTGCGATCATATCTAGTGTCTGGACCATTCAAGGGAACTAATTCAACTTATGCCACCATTTCTGATGTATAAGTTATTTCACTCCTTCTGGAAAGCAAATATGTGTTCGAAATTTCAACTTGCCAAAAGTTTCATCTTGATCTAAAATTAGGTGTAGGAGAAATAGCATAAATAGACTTCTTACCAGACATATAGAAAGTGTTGCTATGAGCTTTATACAAATAGAGTAGAATGCTTAATAATAAATGAATATTTTTATTTTACTATTAAAAGAAAACTAAATCATTTAACGTTTCAGACATTTCAGGACTAACAGAAAATTAAAAAGTAAAGAGGCAATTATATATATATATATATAGATATAGATATATAGATAGATAGATAGATAGATAGATAGATAGATAGATAGATAGATAGATAGATAGATAGATAGATAGATAGATAGATAGATAGATAGATAGATAGATAGACGGACGGACGGACGGACGGACGGACGGACGGACAGACAGACAGACAGACAGACAGACAGACAGACAGACAGACAGACAGACAGACAGATAGATAGATAGATAGATAGATAGATAGATAGATAGATAGATAGATAGATAGATAGATAGATAGATAGATAGAGAAAGATATAGATATGAACTATACAGTTATTTATCACTGCAGCAGTAAATATTTGTTTTGTTTTTTTGAGTAAGTATAAAAAAAAGCCGACAAGGCGGATGTGTGATGGCATCAATATTATGTTGTCAAAGGTTTTCATATCATTAATCTATTTTTGGTATCTCCCCAACACCATTGTTTGTTATAGGCAACAGTCAACTCTATGTCTATGTCTAGACGCACATACATATATTAAACATAAATGAATAACAGCACCAGGGACCAAGTTTTTAAGAGAGAATACGAAAATAAGGGCATGCGCCGACTGTGACTGTGACTCGAACCTGTGACTCCGGATTCGACACCACCGCCTAGCGATAACGCACCAAGCGAAACTAACCTCTAGACCATCGGAATGTCCAAAAAAACATTCTTCTGATCCAGAGTCATTTCGCCCGGTATGCAAATTACCACCCCAGTGGTCAAAGGTCACAAGCCCCAGCTAGCCCCTCCCCCACCCTCGCAGCAGAGAGCTTGGTCCCTGGTGCTGTTATTGATTTATGTTTAATATATGTATGTATCATTTGTTTCAGCACCTAGCTTCAGCTCTATGTCTAAACGTAACACGTTATACCACGACTGGATAAAGCCCCTCGTGCTCTCAGCATCACCTAAAAGTCTAAATGTTCCTATTACAAAAAGATGCCAAATGAGCAGAGCTTTAGTTAATACGTTGTGCTTTCTGCATTATTTAAATCCAAATGTTCCACTACAGAATAGCTAGGTTGACAACTTTACCAAACGTTTGCATTGATAGGTGGTTGGAAGAAGTCAGCTGGTTGCAATTATAAAGAGGACAAGATGACCCATGCAATACAATGATGCACGTGTGTAATTACTGTTATTCTATTAGCCATAAAAAATCAAATCTCTATTCAAAAAGATAAGGAGTTTGTTTTTCTTCAAAGTAGAAAAACATTCAATGTACAGAATAAACAAAAAAAAACTTAACAGCAATGTAAATTGGTTTACAACGTGTTACTTAGCAGCCCAGATGTTACGTCACACTGCTAGGCAAAAACAGGATTGGAAGTTTCTTGCCCACAGAAACATATAACCTTCTTTGCATCATCTCCCCTATATATTACATGGTCAAAAAGGGAACTTAACTTTTCTTTGTATTTTAGATCACCTTTATTATTATACTTTAGTGACATTTACTACTTCACTATATCTACTATTGCTTTGAGGTTCCGCTTCATTACATTCACGTAAACGGAAATGGGGGGGGGGGGGACCAGTTTTTTCCTGAACCAGACGCGAGTTGCCCGTAGAGAATGACTTTCGAGATTCCTACTCCCTCCGGCGAACATGTCCAAGCCAGTGCAGGCGGCGTTGTCTGAGGTCTGTAAAGACGCATGGAATACCCGTTCAAGGATCTCACAATTGCACACTCTCTCCTGAACATGTGACTCTTAAGATCCTTCGAGGTGCAGCGCAAGTGGAATGAGTTTAGTTTTCTCCCATGCTTTGAGTATGTAGTCCACGACCCACTGGCGTACAGTAGCGTACTCAGAACGCAAGCCTTGTAGACCTCCATTTTGGTCGCTGTGGTGAGCTTTTGATTTTCCCAAACTCTTGGCCTTAAAGCAGGGAACATTGATACTGACCATCGACCATAGGCCGCAATTTATCTATAGCATACATAACTTAATGACAGAGGGTTTATTTTTGTAACCGAAATTTTGGATTTCTTAACTATAATAAAAAGGAGAAAGTATTGGTCTGTCTGGTGGGTGGGGGGGGGGGGTTGCATCAATCGCCTGCTCCTACCATCTGGGACAACTCACTTTATGTAATTTAATATTAAAGTGTGGTGTGATATAACATACAAATGGGTTCCAATATCAATAAGTAGCCTATATTATAAAGATATTAAACTAATTATGTTCAGACGCTTTAATTTTCTGTTTAAAAATTGGACCGCCCCCTAAGCCCCAAAGAAGCGGCCAAGATACCAAAAGAGGTATGACATGATGTAAAGATTGGTCAGAATATATATTTCAAGTAGTTTGTATCATATAGATGTGTAACTAATTTTGTTAACAAACTGTGTTTTTTCTTTTTACAAAAAAAAAACAAACAAAATTGGACCGCTCTCCCCACTCGAAAGTAGAAAAGGGGCGGGATCGATGCAATCACCCCCCCCCCAACCAACATACCAGAAGGGGAACGGCATCTTATAAAGATTGGTTAAAATATATATAGTAGCTTTTATCATATAGAAAGATAGCTAATCATGTTAACAAACTGTGTATTACAAAAGAAATTTATAGCCCCACCCCACTAGAAAGTTAAGGTTCGGGGGGGGGGGGGAACAGGATTGATGCAATCGCCCCCACCCCAACTAAATCGATCAAAGGAGTAGAGTGGTTAAAATATAAATATATAGTATATATTATTAACATAAGTAAAGAATTTGTATACAGATTGTATTATTTCTCTATTAAAATTCGCACCGGTTGGGGATCTCCCCTAAAGCCCCCTCCTATAACTGCTACATATTTCAAAGCACATTTATATCTAAGAATAAAAAGAAAATTATCTACAAAACAATCGTAAGTCCAGTAGTTTGGTATGCAAGTGAATCCTAGACCCTTAGAAAAACAACCGAAAATCTGCTAGGTGCTTGGGAAAGAAAAATCATTAGGAAAATATATGGCGCCATGCATGAGGAAACCGGATGGACTCGCACCAACCAGGAAATAAAGCAGCCATACGAAGACCTCTCCATGGTAACGGAAATTAATAGGACAGGGCAGGTAGACTCGAAAGAAAGAGAGAACAGATTTTCCGCCAGCGAAAACCAAAATGCAGGCGTCCCAAAGCCAGGCCACGAGTTCTTTCTTGATGATGTAGAAGATGGTCTACAACATGGAGACGTAAAGAACAGGATAGATCAGAAAGGAAAGAAGTGCTAGAGCAGGCCAGGAAAGTCTGTGTGTTACACATGCGAAGGGATGGATGAATGTATAACACATGAATTAAATAATAAGAATTCAATACAAAATGAGCTCATCAGCTTTATGAATATTATCGATAATTAATTGAGTCCACCTATCATCCTATTACGGTACTATAATAGTTCAAAATCCTAAACCTAGGTCATACTTTTATTATAAACGTCATAATTCTGTGTATCACGATACAATTTTTTAAGACCTTTTTAAGTCCAAGCGCATATCTCTATATTTAGAAAATACTTCTTTATTCTATTCTCTATTTCTTGACAAGATAAGCAACAAATAAACTGGATTTATAAATCCAAACACATAGAAATTCCGTTTGTCTATAACAGTCTACTTTAGTGTTAGTATCACAACAGTAATAACATACACACAAGCACAAACAACTTGCACACAACTGAATAAACAAAATTCCACACACAGCCAGTGCTTGATGTATTGCGCAATTATGCATTTCTTTGTGACGAGGAATTATCTTGAAACACTCTATAATAGTAAGGAGTGTCTTCGAGTCCAAAGATAAGTGAGGAATGCAGTATTTCCCGTGGCTGCGCAGCCCCAGCTGTGACCTACATATTTTGCCACATCCAGTTCAAGCATAACCATTGTCCGCAGGTGGCCGATTAGATTTTCTTTTCGCCGTCTGCGTTTGTCATCGGCAGCGGATCTTCTTTTGGTCTCGAATGTGTATCCCGCGGCCTTTGTGAGTGACCTCCAGCTATCTCGTTCGAAGGCCGCATGCAACCAGGTTCTCTCTTCTATGTCAGCTACGGCAAGTTGACGCCTAAGCTGGTCTTTGAAGCTTTGAAACACTCTATATGACAATGATATAAATACATATCTACTTCATGTGTACATATCCCAGAGCACATTGCGTGTATACGCTTCTGAGATGATCACAAGATTCGATTACAAATCAACATCTGCGATAATTACTTGTCATGAGAAGGCTATTTGAAGACAACCTGTTTCAAACACTACATTAATTGAAGTGGACACAGTTGAATCACATCTACAAAATGGTAGCCAAAAGTGTGTTACTCCTGTTTCCGTTCATCCTTTCTTTTGGTAGGTCTGTTATGATTTTTATTATGATTTTATTTTAATTTTTGATCTACAACGGATGTTGAAAAAAGCTCGGGGAAAATATATATATAATATAAAGCAGAAAGTAAGGCTTATGTATGTATTATATTATAAAAATCAAGACTGTTTGACCAATCTTGATAAAACCTGACATAAACGTTCTTTAATTCTAAAGAAAAAACAAACCAACGGGTAGGTAAAGTAGACCTAGAGCAAACTGAAGACCCTCAAAAAAGTTGTCTTAGTCTATAAAAGTATATTACAACTTCATGGATCTATGTCATATAGCCATGTTTACTTGAGACAAGACCGAAAGGTCACGCATGAGCAGAGCAGAAAATCTCGAAAAGTTGCAATCCACCAGGGCTAAATCTAATTTCTAGATCTCCTGCTCGGAACATAATGTTATACTTTTACACATGAACATGAAATAGTGTCAATTTTTTCATTATTTTAATGCAGACTAGCCTTCAAATGTGTGTTTCAAAAACGCATACACTTAAATTCCCTATAAATTTCCTGCTTAACTCTTTCTCTCTGTAATTATTTACCACATTCTGGTGGAATCAACGTTGGTATCGTCAGTTAGGAGAGAAAGAGTTAATGATTCCCAACAGCATGCGCTGGAGTTGAGTCTGGTGAATGTGAGTTATTTAAAAAAAATTATAACATTAGTATAACAGTAGTTTTTACCTTCATCTTTCATTAATTAGCATGTTGGGCCGATGGGTGCCAATCATTAAAAGCGCTGGAAGAGCAATGGGTAACAGAGGAACTGAGGAATTTAAAATTTGATCCGAGTAGAATCAAACAGATGAGAAATAATGTAATACTGAACAAGAGATACCAGGAGCTGCAATCGGAAATGCGGGGAGTGCTTGAGGACATAATGACAGAATTTATGGAATGTAAGCGACTCTTGCAATAATTGAATCTTTCTTTCCAATTAAATCCTTAAATACAATCTATCTTTTTTTATGTTATGTTTGAACATTTGGCTGAACGAATATTTGCTTTGCTATTCCCATCAATATGATTTATGTGATTTGAACAATTTGCAAGAAACATTTCCTTATTATTATTATTATTATAGCTTTTATATAGCGCTACTTTCATGCTTATAGCATGCTCAGAGCGCTTTTGGTCCAATCTCATTTGTGGACCAGTGGGGGGGAGGGGGTATCTAGGAGTTGGTTTTCCGTGCTGCCTTTAGGCGCTCAGTAAACACAACTCTGCCCGAGTCGGGTGTCGAAACTCGAGCCCCCTTCTAGGTAGCCAAGCGCACTTGGCCTCTCGACCACGCTTCCCACCATAATAAAAATATTATTGTTGTTATTATCACGTTAGAAACAAACAAGTATTCGTTCTCTGGCACAGCCAGGCTCAGGTTTTGTCGGGAGAAAATTGTCTTAGAATGATTTATCAATGACTAAATAAATCAACCAAATCTGGGACACACCGCGAGGAAACGTAAACATTAAATGAATTTTGCATTCAGTATTTTCATTTCGCATTATGAAAAAATAACGAAAAAAAAAAAGCCGCGACTTTTTATTTCAGCCGGTAATCGGACTTTGCCGAACAAAAAAAAAAAGTAAACGTGTAACAGTGCAAATTGTGAGCTTTAAGCCGGACAGTTCCGCTAAATGGGAATGGTATGCAGTTAATCACAAATCAAGTATCTTGAGTTTGCTAACTATCCTGCCTGAGCGTGTTACTTCGCTCTTGAGAAAGGGAGGAGTCGATTAAAGTGACATGAGACAGGCGTGGGGTATTATGAACGAAATGGGAGGAGCAAAAGTCCAAAGTAAAAATAACTTGCTTAAAGAGACGACAAAACATTATCCACCGAGTTAAACGATTTCTATTGTCGTTGCGACACTAACGATTTTAATTATCTAAGACTCAAATCCTTATTTAATATCCCATTTGTTAGAAGAGAGTAAAGACGTGCTTTTCATAAATAGAATATTCTGACAATGAAGAAACATATGATATCTCTTATAATCTGCAGATGAGGAGATGTATTTGGAATTAGAGGGTGATGAGGATTTCAATAATTTACCCAAAGCTGAAAAGGAATATTTACTAGGACCAAATAAAAAGAAGAAACAGTTCATTAATTCGATAAGAAAGTCGCTCACAAACAAATTATTGCAGGGTAAGCAGCTACTAAAGTATTTAATCTTAAGCTCTACTGGCAAATCCAATACAGTCTTGCATTAAGATATATTTTTGTTTGCTATCGTGTTCAAACGCTTAGTTAAGTGTTGTGTTGAAATGCCGTGATAAAGCTCCTAGTTTCTGAACTGGGGGGGGTTCTCGTGTTCGAATTATTTGGTGAAATTGTTTGGTGAAAAGGTAAGGCGGTTGGTCTTTGTGCTGGCCATATAACATCCTAGTGAACCATAAAAACATTGACCTTTTACATCATCTGCCCTACAATCACATTGTCTATTAGAGGATCTTTTTAGTTCTATGCACTAATTGCGAATTCCTTAACTGGTGAAGTCACATTTTTAAATTTTAGTTTTGCTCCTATGCAGTTTACTTTTTTAAGTTTAAATAATATTGTATGTAAATTAACATATTTCCCTGAAATTTTGAAAATATATTATTTACTTTAAAATTTAGTTGTATAAAAATCCCTTTTGATACCGCCGGTAATTCACAATTCTAAATATGTAACAATATGGGGTGGGCTATGAAAAATAAAATTTAGTTTCAAAATACAGGTTTAACTTTGCTTATATGTTTAGAATTCCCTGCGCTACGGAGAATTTTTTTTTGTTTTTAAATTTAACTATTGTATTGAAAGTACAATTGATTGGCAACACCATTGATTGGCAACACCATTGATTGGCAACATCATCGATTGGCAACACCATTGATTGGCAACATCATTGATTGGCAACACCATTGATTGGCAACACCATTGATTGGCAACACCATTGATTGGCAACACCATTGATTGGCAACACCATTGATTGGCAACACCATTGATTGATTGGCAACATCATTGATTGGCAACATCATTGATTGGCAACACCATTGATTGGCAACACCATTGATTGGCAAAACCATTGATTGGCAACACCATTGATTGGCAACATCATTGATTGATTAGCAACATCATTGATTGGCAACATCATTGATTGGCAACACCATTGATTGATTGGCAACATCATTGATTGGCAACACCATTGATTGGCAAAACCATTGATTGGCAACATCATTGATTGGCATCATCTATATTCAAGCATTATTTTGGCCCTGTGATCGATATTTGTCTAGTAACTAGTTTTCATGTCTGGAAAATCTGGTCATCTTAATTTAACCTTCTATCATGGCTGCATGGTCGTGCGGTATGCGCGCTGGACTGTTGTCGACACGATGATCCCGGGCTTATACCCTGCCCGCTGTCATCTCCAGTCGTCGTGCGGGTGTTTTTTGACTAGGAAGTAGATTATCTTCAATTCTTAAGAAACGTTTTTGTTTTTGTAAAATGTTTTACATGTTTCGGATGTTCCTTCAGAGTTGAAGATAGTTTACTTCCTAGTCCAAACCTCCCGCAGGACGACGGGGGATACGAGCGGGCAGGGTTTGAACCCTCGACCGTCGATAATTCCGAACGACAGTCCAGCGCGCAAACCGCACGACAAGGCAGCCATCCGAAACATGTCAAACAAAATGTTCAATAGTCCATCAAAACGCGGCTAGTACTGTTATAGATTTCGTGAAAACCAATGCATTGCTACAATTGTTTTTTTTTTTAATTGTATCTTTTGTACAGAAAGAAAAAAATTGAAAAAAATACAAGGTATGTATTAAACTAGTTTAACATAATCTGATATGTTTACCAAACTATTGCTATTTTTAACTAAATTGGACATTTAAACAAGATGTAAACTTTCAAAAACACCCGTATAAATATAAATGTATAGTTCATGAAAAATCACTAACCCTTTTAACTACTCCACTAGTTCAACTTGTTGATGATAAGAGCTCAGTTTTGTAAAACACTATAAGACATCCAGCCTTAGCTATTTTTTTAAGGTGGAATTTGGATTGCGTAGACCAAAACCACATATTGGGCGAAATGTCGAACACAAATTAGAGCAAAGTCTGCTCCTCAACCGCAAATATAATTCTTTCCAAAGGTTCATCGCGAAAATCAATAAATCAAATACGTTGTAAAGATCTTTGTTCTACAATTATGCAGACAAAGAAAAGCTTCTGTCGGTCATCTTGTGCTAATGTTATAACAAAATCTTAATAAATTAAAAATAAGAACAAATGTAACCTAACAACACCTAGTCTCTCGTCTCGGTTTATCAGCCACTTGATTTCACAACATATACATTAGCATTCTAATTTAAATTCTGAAGGTAATTTGGTCCATTCGCTTTTAAAAGATTTTTTTTTTAAACTTGATATAGGCCCCTACTTACACAATAAAGCAAACACTGCTTTTCTCGCTACGGAGACTTTTAAAAACTTATTCAATGGTTTAATCTTTTTTTTATTATATCTTTTGTGCAGCACAAAGACGAAGGGGTATGTATTAAATTAGTTTAATATAGTGTAATAAGCCTGACAAAATATGACATATTTTCACAAATTTCATATTTAAACAAGAGATACGCTCTCATACATGTGTGTCCATCTATATAAAAAGTTGCATAGCCTTCTTCATGGACTTTATTCATTTAAAAATTTAGCTAATACCTCAATCACTGGACTTAGTGGCCGAGAGTAGTTAAACATTTGACTTACGAATCTGGAGGTCATCGGTTCGAATCTCGGTAAAGAATTTAAAACTTTGGGATTTTTAGGGCGCCTCAGAGTCCACCCAACTCCAATGAGTTCCTGACTGAAGTTGGTGAAAGTAAAGACGGTTGGTCATTGGGCTGGTCACATCACGCACTGCTCGTTAACCGTTAGCCAAAGAAACAGATGACCTTAACATCATCTTCCCCATAGATCGCAAGGTCTGAAAGGGGAACTTTACAATTTACTTGTATCGATTTGAATCAAATACATATTTCTATCCAATATAATTTACAGTTATTACAAATCACTAATGTTTATAATAAAAAGTCCATTTATTAAACTTATCAATCTTTGTTTAGTAAAACACTGTAAAGCATCCAGCCTCAGCTATGTATTTTTATAACTAAAATTACTCTTTATAATAATAAAAATCTTTATTGTCCGTATGGAAATTTGTCTTACAATCTGTGCATTACACCAAACAAAAAACATTATAACTATAAGAAACCAAAGTGTACATTTCATGTCTGGAATATCTGGTCATCTTTTATTTAACCTTCTATCATGGCTGCATGGTCGTGCAGTATGCGCGCTGGACTGTTATGGTCAACACGATGATCCGGGCTTATACCCTGCCCGCTGCCAATGTTAACCACAGTGGCTCAGTTGTCTTAGACGACTGTGGACAGCAGATGGTTATAGGTTTTAATTTGCGAGTTTTCATCTCCTATTCAGGCTGCCAGACAAAGGTATGGAGACCAGTCAGCTCATCAACCGCAAATAAAATATTTACAACAGAATCGCAGACTAAAATGAGTGTATTAAATAAATACTTTCTGTAGAAACAATTAGAAACAAAGTTAGGAACTATGGCAGCAAGCTGTCTCCACAAAGATATGTCACTAACAATGTCTAAAGCCTCTTCCCACCTGGTGTTCAATGCTCAGAGGTCTTCCACGAACGTGTGGGGCCAATTTATACGAGCACGTCCCTGTTTGCCGCTTTCCTCGTATTGGCCTCCATGTCATCGCAACTCTTGGTATGCGTAACTAGATAGGAGCTATTCATAAATACGTAAAGTAACATCGTTTCAAGACGCCATACCAGGAGGCAACGGTTAAAAGCTAAAGATATTTTAAGAACTGAATCTTTTGAATAAATTCAATGGAGCTAGCCAATATTAAAAGGGCACATTTTTATGACCAATGAAGAATAATCTAAAAAAAAAACACTAATGATATAGCAAAATTAAGGTCATTGGTTAATATGCATGACTAAATGCATAACGCGTAAGACGTAATCATCTTCTTTTCTAAAATAACGTCTGTATTATATACGATTAGATAAGATTAGAAATGTATTTTTTTTTTCAAAATGGCGCTGCACTGTGGCGACATGCAGTTTGTGCTTTCAAATTGAACCCCCTGTTATTGCTTTGATGGATGCATTTCAGATGTTCATTTGTTATTAGTTATGTAGATGACTTTTGTCATTCAAGGTGGGCTCCACAATGAGTATTTACATTACAATTGTTGCTAGATCTAGATTTGTTCAACTTTACTTATTCTAATATAAATTAAAGAAGAAAATGGCAACCCGAGAGACCAACTCCTCAAACTTCGTTCAAAGAGGAAGCCTCTTCAGCCATGTTAAGCCAATATACATTTTCTGTACCCTTCTTCTGCTAGTAAAAGGAAAAGATTGCAAAGGAGGACTACTGCAAAGGCTGAGTCCCACCCCTTCCTACGATCATTCTATCTAACGTCCGCTCAATGAGAAACAAAGGAGATGTGTGCCCATGTACGCTACGACCACGTTTTTTTAGGGAATGTTGTCAATTATCGTTTACTGAGACATGGTTAGAGGAGGACGACAACGATGATCTGATTGTTATTGATGGTTTCTCTTGCGTGAGATCTGACAGAACGGCTGAGTCTAAGAAGAAGAAAGGCCAGGGGGGGCTGTGTGTGTACATCAACATCAAGTACTGTAATAACTACACGGTTAAAAAGAGAATGTGCTGTCCTGATCTAGAACTACTGGCGCTTTCATTGAGACCATTTTATTTGCCACGAGACTTTGGCGTTATTTACATAGTCCTGGTTTATGTTCCGCCTACAGCCGAGACGGAAGTTGCAGCTGAAATCATCGTTAATCAATGTACATTGAAGGATGACCTACCCACCTTCTATCAACATATCTCATGTCCAAGAAGAGAGGACAGAACTCTGGAGACTTATGTTACTGTAACATCAAAGGAGCATTCACATCTTGTAAAAAGCTACCACTAGGATCATCGGACCACAAAACAATACAAGTGCTGCCTACTTACCGCACGAAACTTAAAGTCTTTTTACAACAATTTAAAAGAATGGACTCAATACAACATTCTCAAACTACAGGGTTGTCTAGACTGCACCGACTGGAATTTGTTTAAAGAGAGCAATTCAAATCTGGAAGAATGGGTCGAAGCAGTGTCGAATTACATTTAACTCTCTCAAAACATGTGTATCAGTACTAAGAGTATCAAGATATACCCAAACAATAAACCATGGGTCACTGCAAAACTAAAACGGGAAATCATAAAAAGAAAATAGCTCAACGAAATCTCAACGTCACTCTTGAGGAAGGGAGGAGAAACTACCGCACAAAGCTGGAAGACTCGATTAAGTCAAGTGACATGCAGGATCACAAGTCAAAGGTAAAAATAATCTTGCTAGAAGAGACGACAGAACATTATCCAATGAGATCAATCATTTCTATTGTGGTTTCGACACTAACGATTTTAATTATCTAAGACTCAAATCCCTTGAGGATGTCAATGTTAACAACTGTTAAGAATTAGCGATTACTAAAGAGCAAGTTTGTAACATTTTCAAAAACGTCAACCCAATGAAAGCTGGTGGGCCTGATGGAATAAAAGGGCGAATCTTAAAAGAATGTGCTGAACAACTAGCTGAACCTTTCCAAGAGATTTGTTCCACTTTATTACTAAACCACAAGATGCCACCTGTGTGGAAGTCATCTATAATTGTACCTGTGCCAAAGGTTTCCAAACCAAAGGAAATGAATGACTTTAGACCTGTTTCACGTACTTCCATTGTGTCTAAATGTTTAGAAAAAATGTTTAAAATGTTGCTTCTGAATGATCTTTGTAGTAAGTTGGACCCTTTACAATTTGCTTACCAAAAGGATAAAGGTGTAGTGTAGATGATGCCATCCTAAATATTTTAAATTGTGTCTACAAACATCTGGACTTACCAAACACTTATGTAAGATTGTTCTTTATTGATTTCTCATCAGCTTCTAATACCATACTACTTCATTTACTTATTGAAAAAAATGAAAGAGTTGAAGATTAGTCCACATATACTATGGGCTAATGAAATTTTGACCCAGAGACCTCAGATGGTTAGGATAAACAATGTAATATCAAATGCACGCATAGTTAACACCCTACCCACTGCCATCTCAAGTTCGGTACGTGACGTTTTGGCGACGCCGTTTTGGCGACGCCGTTTTGGCCCCGCCGTTTTGGCGACGGGACGTTTTGGCGCGAGCCGTTTTGGCGACGGGACGTTTTGGCGCGAGATATCATTTGACGATAATTTAATAAGCACGTAACTTTTATAATAATGTTTATTGCACTCTACCATAATATTGTATGTATAGTATGAATTCTCACACCGTTCAGCGAATTGTCGTTTTTTTTTTATTATAAAGGTTTTGCTTATTTCATGAATATAGGCCTATAATAATTCAGATTCCTGAATGGTAATGACATGCTATATGTGAGTTCTGCTAATCGCACTGGATGACATTTTTGGATTTCTTTCCAAAAGATTTTGTTTTTTATTTGACATTAGTGTAATATACGAACTAGCTAAGTGCCACATTTTAATATAACAAAAACCATGTTAACATCTAAAGCTCTATTACGCTGAATGACAACAATAACTCCACACATAGTAAAGATCAAGACTCGGAATGTGGTCAGTACTCTAACGTGAATAGATATATTTTGAGAAATTGGGTTGGGGTGATTTGGGTGACAAATCTCGCATTGACGCAGGTAGAGTTAAACAAATGAAGACAAGACCAGCACCGAGCACTGGTCGTTGGCGTCATGCGTCTGGCGATCATCTCCTTGGGAATGGTCATTACATGTGACACCTATCCCGCCCCCTCTCTTCTGCTCACATTTCACTCCTTGTATATACTCTTTCGTCCACCCCTCCCCTCTCTCACGCGTAAGACGATAATCTGTTTCTAGCAGTCCACTTGACATCACTAGGTGCGAATTTATAATCCTTAATCTTTAATTCCGAGAGCGGCCCAAAGTCTACCCCTCTCTTTCAATCTCTTCGCCCCTACGTCTTTATAAGCTCGCGTAGTTTGGACCATTCACTAATAATTTTATCCAGTACGCAGACAGACTAGAAAAACTTTCGTCATTTTATTCTATTATATTTCTAACTAAAAACCTGGTGGCAGTCTATATAAAAAATGGAAAAAGTCCAGTCGAAGCGAGGAAAAGACAAAATTTCGCATGAAGGATATCTCTATGTTTTCGATAAGTTTAGTGCAGACCACTCTAAGAAGTTCTGGCGTAGTGAACTTAAAAATGAATGTAGAGCTGGTCTACACACAGATGCTGTAAACAACGACCTTGTTCTAAATCAAAATGATGTGAAAAACAAACACATTTAGTACGTGAAAAATATGTCTTAACACAAACACTCGTGCAAAACATAGATATGAATAATTCTTTTAAAAGAAATAATACAATAAACGTACATAATGTATATCGCGCCAAAACGTCCCGTCGCCAAAACGGCTGGCGCCAAAACGACCTTCGCGCCAAAACGGCGGCGCCAAAACGGCGGCGCCAATACGTCCTGCTTCGCTCAAGTTGTAGTGTGGGAGGTTTGGACTAGGAAGTAGATTATCTTCAATTCTTAAGGAACATCCGAAACATGTCAAACAAATTATTCAATAGTCAATCAAAACACGGCTAGTACAGTTATATAGACTTCGTGATAACAGATGTATTGCTAAAAACATTTTTTTTTAATTATATCTTTTCAACAGAAAGAAAACTGCTAAGAAAAATAGAAGGTATGTATTAAACTAGTATAATACAATCTGATTTTTATAAAAATATTGCTTTTTTTAACTAAAATTGACTTTTAAACATAAAGTAAAATTTCAAAAAACACCCGTATAAGTATAAATGTATAGTTAATGAAAAATCACTAACCCTTTTAACTAAAACTCCATTAGTTCAACTTGTTTATGATAAGAGCTTAGTTTTGTAAAACAATATAAGACATCCATCCGTGGCTATTTTTTTAAAGTGGAATTCGGATTGCGAAGACCAAAACCAAACACTGGGCGAAATGTCGAACAAAGTTAGAGAGCCGCCCATGTACCAGTTAGAGAGCCGCCGATGTCTCCACTTAAAGAACCGCCGATGTCACAGATTCAAAGCGACGGCAGTATTGGTCCTGGTAGATATAACCTAAGACCATGAACAAGCAGACCTAATTATAAGGTTTAACATTGTATCTATGTTTGTATATCATATCTCAATTTCTAATCGAACATCAATAGGCTTAATATGACACACTTAGAAGTCTACTTAGAACTGATCATTTTATAGTCAATAACTTTTCTAGTTAGACATTTTTAATTGTATTACTTATTTCATTATTATTCTAGACTACAATAACTAATGGTCTAACTTCATAATTCATAATATGGCACTTATGAACTAATCATTTATAGTGTATAAAATGTGTTGATGGTTATATAATGATTTTTCAATGGAGCAATAGTGTAAGTACTTAGGCCGCCTTAGGGATCTATCATTGTTTATTTTCTATTATTCACATATGTATGTAAGTATTCTGTAGGGATACTTAAACCGCCTTAGGGATCAATCATTGTTTATTTTCTATTATTCACATATGTATGTAAATATTCTCTATGGTTACTTAGGTCTCTGGGAGGTGCGGTGGCTGAGCGGTAAAGCGCTTGGTTTCTGAACCGAGGGTCCCGGGTTCGAATCTTGGTGAAGACTGGGATTTTTATTTCGGGATCCTTGGGCGCCTCTGAGTCCACCCAGCTCTAATGGGTACCTGACATTAGTTGGGGAAAAGTAAAGTCGTTGTGCTGGCCACATGACACCCTCGTTAACCATAGGCCACAGAATCAAATGACCTTTACATCATCTGCCCTATAGACCACAAGGTCTAAAAGGGGAACTTTACTTTACTTTTTTACTTAGGTCTCCTTTATTTTCTATTATTTACATGTTTATGTTCCTATAACTTTTAGACGGGGTGAATGTATTGTAACTGAGTTGTTTATTTTCCGCATGTGTCCAGCGTATCAGAGGGTGTCTAGGTCTAGTGTGTGTGTGTGTTCATAGTACTTTAACAATGTGAGACGCGCTTGTATTCGTTCACTGTAGCCAAATCTAGTTGAATAAAGCCAATATCGTGGTTTTGTAGTATTTGTTATTCCATTACAGACGAAAATCACCTTTTGGACCGAACGTCAATCACATTTGCTTAGTAGTCTTAGACGCCTGTTAATTAGCAGTAGGCTAGGCTGTATTGTGTTGTTTTTTATTTGCGATAGCACCTCTAAGGCTGTTAATTAGCAGTAGGCTAGGCTGTATTGTGTTGTTTTTTATTTGCGATAGCACCTCTAAGGCTGTTAATTAGCAGTAGGCTAGGCTGTATTGTGTTGTTTTTTATTTGCGATAGCACCTCTAAGGCTGTTAATTAGCAGTAGGCTAGGCTGTATTGTGTTGTTTTTTATTTGCGATAGCACCTCTAAGGCTGGCTGCCGAACAAAACTTAGAGGCAAAGCCTGCTCTTAAACAAATAGAATTCTCTCCAAAGGTTCATTGCGAAAATCAGTAAATCAAATAAATACTTTGTAAAGATCTTCATACTACAAGTATGAAGACATACCAAAGCTTCTATCGGCCATCTTGATATCTGTAATCTTGATGTTGTAACCATAGACTTAAATATATTATATCTAGACTGGAAACCGGAAAAAAATTCTTATGCACGATTGATCGATTCACAGACCTATATATAGAGACTTTTATGTACAACTCTTTTTCAGGCAGGTTCTAAGGATGTCGCCCCAATCAATCTTTTCTGTCTTAGAAAAGTAATGATCTTTAGTTTCCAAAGTTTATACTTTATAAATAATGCAAAATCATTTCTCGGATTTTCTTAAGATTGGGCTATTTATCACAGAACTATATATTCACGTAAATATATGAAACAAAGACATTTCCTGTTAGTTTCCATTGAGATAATGTTTCAAAATTCCTAGATCGAAATAATTCATGTCTGTTGATTGGTGGGAAGCTGGTCGAGAGGATTTGAAGAGGGTTGAAAAAACAACATATTTACTTCTTAATAGTACTTTACAAAACAACGCCTTTTTTTAACTTTTTACAAAAATGTTCAAGCAATTTGTTTGAAGTGTAAAAGGATTTCCATGTCCAGTCTAGATATAATAGATACAAGTCTATGGTTGTAACCCTGCCTTGCACCAGTGCTTGTGGTGTGTATGAGAGCACTATTGCACCATAACGAGAAGGCGCTAAGATAGAGTAAGGAAGAGTGTATCAAGAGATTATGGAGAGTCTGAATTGTTGGGAACCAAGGAGCGTCTTTTGTGCTTCCGGAAGACTGTAGTGGGGACCTGGAGCGAAATGGGGAAGGCTGTCGTTGGCCCGTATTCGGGCTGCTTGTGAACAGACTTGTATAATTAGTACTGTTATGTGTTAGTCCTGGTAAATAAAAACACTTCATTAATTATTGTAGAATTTCGTTGAGTTGCCTGCCTTAGATTTACAACAACATTTTTGGGTTTCGGCACATCGGCATACGGTGCCCAAACTCCCTCAAGAGTAATTTTTCCTTTCAATCTTAAGAGCTAAATTTCATACTACTAAATAGAAGTTATCAAAATAAGGACCATTCATAGTTAAAATAGTAAAAATACAAAAACTAATCTGTTGCAAATATTATATATTCACAATTATTTTGCCCTATCACCAATAAAATTCTTGTAACAAAAAATAAAATAAAAAATTCATCTCACTTAACAAAATCTAGTCTCTATTCTCGGTTTCTCAGCCATTCTATTTCAGAACATATACATTGGTATTCTAATTTAAATTTCTGGAGATAATTTGGTCAAATCGCTTTTTCTTAGCGTTTTTTTTACATCAAAACTTCCTTAAATGTACAAAATAAAACTAACATTGCTTTTCCCGCTACGGAAACGTATTGAATAGTTTAATCATTTTTTTTATTATATCTTTTTTGCAGAACAAGAACTAGAAGGTATGCATTAAATTATATTAATATAGTGTAATAAGCCTGTCAAAATAGGACAAATTTCCACTAAAATTTCACATTTCAACAAGAGATACGCTCTCATACATTGGAGTAAAGCTCATGGCTTTCTACGGGACGAATAACTGCTTTACAGATAGTATTAATTTATTAATAAAAAATGTTTAACTATCAACTTGAATCGCGGGGGTTCGATTGCTGAGTGGTTAAGCGATTGGCTTAAGAACCTGGAAGTCCTGGGATCGATTCTCTGTGAAGATTTTGAATTTTGGTATTTTTAGGGCTGTTCAACTGAACCTCTAAACAAAATATGATAAAATTGCATTTTTTTTACCAGCATTTGTAGATTTTTAGATCTAAAAGTGATATTCGTAAATCATAAAGCTGATGCAACTTTTTCCGTTACTGATAAAGTAAATAAAAATTGTGTTACTTAATTGTTACTAAATTGAGTATTAATTGTTTTATTTAAAATTATCTTTTGTGCAGAGATAAGGCTAATAGGTATGTATGAATTCGTTTACTATAGTGTTATATAAACACATATTTTAACTAGTTTCACATTTGAATAATTAAATTAAGTTAACTCTTTCAGTGCCAATGATTTCGATCGAAAACAATGGTGTTTTCTGCGATGAACACAAATTGTCAAGGGGGGTAGAGTTAATAAAACTAACATAACTTTTGTATGTTATTAAATAATCTAACATATTTGATTGAATTTAAAGGAAAATGAATGGGCTACATAATTATGATGAATAAAACTAATTATTCACGAAAATCTTTTTTCGTTAATTTTAAGCTGCTCAAATAGTAAAAATATATAAAATTAAATAAACAATCTGTTGCAAATAGTATATATTCACAATTATTTTGCCCTACACAAATCAAAATTTTGTAAACATGTCGCAATAAATTAAAAATAAATATTCAACTCTGGAGATAATTTGGTCAAATCGCTTTTTTTTTTTTTACATCTGAACTTCCTAAACGTACATAGTAAAGTGAACATGGCTTTTCTCGTTACGGAGACTTTTAAAAACTCATTGAATGGTTTAATTCCTTTTTTATTATATCTTTTGTGCAGAAGAAAGACTAAAAGGTATGTATTAAACTAGTGTCATAAGCCTGCCAAAATAGGACAAATTTCCACTAACATTTTACATTTAAACATGAGATACGCTCTCATACATTTGTGTAAAGTGCATGGCCTTCTACGGGACAAATAACTGCTTTGCAGATAATATTAAATTATTTTTAAAACTTATCTAGATTATCTATCAACTTAATCGCGTGGGCTCGGTAAGCCCAATGTTTAACCACTTGGCTTACGAACCTGAGGGTTCTGGGTTCGAATCTTGGTGAACAATTTAAATTTCGGGATTTTTTGGGCGCCACTGAGTCCAACCAACTTTAATAGGTACCTGACTTAGGTTTGCACTGGTCACATCACACCCTGCTCGTTAACCGTTGTCTTTAACATCATCTGCCCTATAGATCGCAAGGTCTAAAAGGGGAACCTAAATATTTACTTTTATCAATTCGAATCAAATACATGTTTCTATCCAATATAATTTACAGTTATTACAAATCACAAGTGTTTCTTCAACACCTTGAGATCTGGTGTCGAAGGTAACACATTTCTGGGTCGGCGCCCCCCCAAGAGTAATTTTGCTGGTGACAAAGTAATATTCTTCAGTGGAGTAGTTCTGTAGTCTAATCGCGACAGAAATTTGTCTTCGCATTTCTTCCACAGTTTCTTCACTGTCTGTATAGCTCTTTCTGCCTCGCCTTTTGAACTCTGAAAATGAAGACTCGAAATTCCATGCTCTATTCCGTATGATTTACAGAAATGTAGGAATTATCTTGAAGCGAATATACTCTTCATTGCTTCGAGGATATCTGATGTTTCCCGTGACAGTTTGACATCAACAAACTTTGAGAGGTAGTTAACTAGAAGCACATACTTTTCCCCCTTAAAGTTAAACAAATTACACCCAACCATGTTATATGGAAGGTCTGGTGTCTTGGTAGGTATAAACGGTTCTGACACATTTTGATTCTGATGTTCAGCACACCTACTAAAATCCCTAACTGTCACTTCAATGTCTGCATTCATGCCTGGCCAATACATGACTTCTCTAGCTCTCTGCTTACACTTCACTATTCCTAAATGAGAGTTATGTATCAGATTTAGCTAGTATAAAAGTAAGCTTGGTGGCATGACTATTCTCAGACTTTTGTATATAATTCCATTAAAAGTTGATAACTGGTCTCTTGAATCCCAATTGGAGTCTCGCTTCTTGTGTCTGGCCAACCAGTCATAATTACTTCCCGAAGCATTGAAAGTTCTTTGCTAGTACAGTCTTAAATTTCATTGTAGTTCGAATCACTTACAGAGATCATAGCACTGAATCATCTGTAAATTCATATGTCTGCTTATCAATTCGTTGTAGTAGTCCTAAGCATTCAGCTGTGTCACCACTCAAAATGTTCTCTTGATTAAGGTCTACTACCTCAAACATTGCTTTCACCTCTTGGGTATTATTCTTCAAAGGTAGCACCATTGCTCCTAAAGTCTTAATGACATGGTTACTGTTAGACTTGATTGACTTTGCTTAATAAGCAAATTTTACTTTGTCTTTGAGGTTTTCAAACTCTCACTTGAAAAGAATGTTACACCTAGTTTTTTACAGTACACTTGTCTTCAACGACATTGACGTTCTCAATTTTACACTTTTTATACTGGCTACGTGCATTACTAATAGAAATAATATTTTCATCAATGTGGCTGTCCTCCTCTATCAGATTAACGTTGCGTCTTTTTCATTTTGCAGAAATTGCATGTGGTTCCTATTGCTGGACATTTTCCCTTTTCGTGGTTCTTGCCGCATTTCCTACAAAATTTATCTGAGTTGTTTGTCTGTAACGTTAGACTTCTGCTTGAGTACACTGTGTTACTGTCTCTTGATTGCTAGAACTTCTTGGCGCCTAAACATTTTCACTTGGCTTTGCGACATCTCGTATTGTTTTCCGATTTCTATAGCCTTGCTAAGGTTCATCTTCTGTCTCTGATCAAATAGTCTTAAGTGTACCTTTTCGCGTAAGACTACACCATAGATCAAATCAATAAGCATATCATCTGGATTGTCATACATATATATATATATATATATATGGCTCCAAATGAGTCATTGGTTTTGGCTTAATCTTGAGACGGGGCAGAATCTGGTGTGGCTAATCAAGCCAATTCTAGAACGGCAGACTTTGCCACAATTCGTACATGTGTATGCCTCTGATTTAGGGCTAGCGGACAGGGCAGCTTTCTTTTTTTCCCTCTTGATTAAGTCCGCTTCAATTCTTTTGTTCTCGGCAAGGGTTGTCCCAGCACGCACAGTCTGTCTTCATGCACTCCGGTCTTTGGCTATGTTTTCCCACATACTTTCGCTGATGCCTGTGGCTCTCATGTCTCGATGTCCGAGCCAACGTAATCTTCTTTGTGTCAGGAGAGCATGCATGCTGTTCATATTGGCCAATCTCAAAACTTCCTGATTGGAGACATGGTCCCTCCAAGAGCATACTCACAGTCCATAATGAGAAGATTTAGGTCTTTAACAAAGTTATCGAAACTTTTTCCTTCTACCTGCTTTCTCAGATGTTCTTTAAATCTAGACACTCTTCCCCTTATGAAGCCTTCTATTTTCTTATATAGCAATTGCGGATCTTTCCTATTCTTATATAATACAGACGTTACTTCAAAAAAGATGATTGAATACGTCCTACGCGTCATGCAAATTAACCAATGACCTAAATTCTAGAGTCACTGGTTTTCCTGGCTAACTCAAACAACTCATCCCATGCTCTAATAGCGCTAGGGAAGAAAGAGCATTTGTACAAATCTGTCCCTCTTCACTATCAGTTGACCTATCCACATTCCCAGTCATCCGGCTTTTTGTTAACTATCGGCACCAGCTAATGGTCCTTTGAAACAAAAGCTCACCTGTTGAAATCTTAAAAACTCTTGATATAGATCTTTTGCATTCCAATTCAAGATTGGTTGCTCAAAATAAAAAGATGCCATTATTAGATTATTATTATTATTATTATTATTATTATAGCTTTTATATAGCGCTACTCTATGCTTATAGCATTCAATCTCATTTGTGGACCAGTGGGTGGGTGGGGATATCTATGAGTTGGTTTTCCGTGCTGCCTTTAGGCCCTCAGTAAACACAACTCTGCCCGAGTCTGGTGTCGAACCTCGAGCCCCTTTCTAGGTAGCCAAGCCAAGCCACGTTCAAGCGCACTTGGCCTCTCGACCACGCTTCCCACAATAGAAGCCTTTGTCTGGACAGCTTTTTAAGTTTTACTCTGACACCTAAATATGACACCAATCCGAAATACTCGAGGGAAACTTTTAAGATGATTTTAAAAGATAATCAATGGAAATAATTCGGTTGAGCTAGCATTCTAATATAATTGTAAAAGGAGTGATACAGTGCACTTAAAGAAGAATAGAGATTTAAACTTAAAGGAAATGTAATTAGATCTTTATTCTACAATAGTAAAGACAATCCAAGGCTTCAGGCGGCCATCTCATTTAAAGAAACAATCAGACGCCAAACAATCAATAATATATAATAAAATCAGTTTTCAAACTTCTGTTCCTCGTCTCCATTCCATTTCAGTAAATATATAAAGCTGTTGAAACAGATTAGCTAAAACATCATCTGCTTTATAGATCGCAAGGAGTGAAAGAGAAACTTTTTTAAACTTTTACATAGCTGCTAAACTTAAAACGTTGAAAACAAAATATGGAAAACTCGCATTCTACAAGCTTTTGCAGTGGGCAGTGTTCTTTTTATAGATTCATACATACTATACCTATGCCATTAAGCTAACTTCGATTTTTTTCTAATAGGATAAGGTTAGAAACATGTGAATTGCTGTAACTTGATTTGTTGCATTATATCTTTTGTACAGAATTCTATAGTGAAGTTATGTATTAAATTTGTTGAAGATAGTGTGATAGGTCTACCAAACTAGTACACATTTCAAAGTGAAAGTTTACATTTCAACTGAAGATACACTTTTACAGACATACACTTTTACAGACATTTGTATAGATCTATATAAAGTTGCACTGCCCCTACTGGCAAATACATTGCTATTTGGTAATTTATATTAATTTATTAATATAAAATTTATATATCATTCTAACTCGAATACATATACAAATTGCTATAATATTTATTTTTTAAATTATTTTTGTGCAGAAGTAAAACTAGAAGGTATGTATTAAATTGGCATATAATATTGCAATATGGCTATCAAACTAATAAACACTTTGAACTAAATGTTCACATTTGAAGAAGAGATAAAATCTCAAAGCCTTTTTTTTTTGTAAAGATGTATGGCCTCTATTAGACGAAAAACTGCTATACAGTTATTAATGTATTTTTTTATGGATTTTAAATTTAGCTTATTTATGACAAGATCACACAATATTAAACAATATAAGGAACCCAGGCTTAGCTTGGAGTTTCCAATGCAAAGACCAAAACCACTCTCAGGGCCAAATATTTACCACACTTCTCGGTAGTCTGACAGCTGTGGACAGCAAATGGTTGTAGGTATATTTTTGGTGTTTCTATTTCCATGGCAACACCCAAACATAGGTATGGAGCCCACTCTACTTATTACCCGCAAATATAATCCTTTATTCGTAGCAAAAAATCAGAGAATATATTTTTTTTGTATCGCGAACCACATTTAAAAAAAAGTTTAGGAATGAAGGGCCGCATATATTTATGAAGCTGTGTTATGACCATTTCCTTTGTTTTGGAAAGGGACAGTAGACTTTGAAGATTGAACATGCTTACTAAAATAAATTACCTGCATAAAAAGACTACGTTAATAATTCTAAGTTATCTAAACAGAAAATAGTTAGTCATTTGCTTTAAATTGTAAACTTTTAACTTATGATGACATCCATGTGTGTTTATCAATTCAAACTTAATACTTATTGCAAAACGTTTATCGTCTGGGAGGTCCTAACTTAATGGTGAGGGGATTAAAGTCACCACTTAAATCATTTTAAAAAGTATTTGCCGATGTAAAATTAGTTATTGTGGTTGTTTTTTTTTTTCAATGCTTTACTCATTTTTCACACTTTCATTGCCGTTTAGGTAAGGCTAAAAAAAAAATGCTACACTAAGAGGATGCGCAAATGTTTAATTAGGCCAATGGTTTCATTAAAAACCTGTTCATGTTTGCACAAAAAAAAATCTTGTAGTGTACTGCTGTTAGCTCGTGACGTAAGCGTGTCAAGTTTGTTTTTTTTTCCCTTTGACGTCATGGAGAATTCTCATTCATAAAACATTCTAGCCAAAATAACACTCAAACATTTTGAAATCGATATAACAGCCAACCTCAAGTTTTCTCCTTGTGGCCATTTAGTCAAGAATTCGTTCGTTTCTCACTTCTCATACGTTGAAATTTTAAAGAAAAATTGTTAAAGCCGTTTTCGAGATAATATAATATATAGCTACTCTTAATGTGAAGTAAAGACAATTCAAAGCTTCCGGCGACCATCTTGCACAAATGAAATGATTTACACCGCGTGTAAACTTCTTTTTTCCTTTTCAAATCTTTTAAAATGAAAATAATGACAAGAAATAAGTAGACTCAGATCATTAATTTATATACAACTTACTTCACAAACTTATGCCCCTTTTGTCTTCGTTCATTAGCAGTTCGATATCAGAACCATGCATTGTTAAGCTTAAACTCTTCCCAAAATATGGTACCATCGCATTTTCAATAGTTATTGTAGTTTGTTTTTTTTAGATCTAAATGTGATGTTTTTTTTTAGATTTAAACGTGATGTTTTTTTTAGATTTAAACGTGATGTTTTTTAGATTTAAACGTGATGTTTTTTTTAGATTTAAACGTGATGTTTTTTTTAGATTTAAATGTGATGTTTTTTTTTTAGATTTAAACGTGATGTTTTTTTTTTAGATTTAAACGTGATGTTTTTTTTTTAGATTTAAACGTGATGTTTTTTAGATTTAAACGTGATTTTTTTTTAGATTTAAATGTGATGTTTTTTTTTAGATTTAAACGTGATGTTTTGTTTAGATTTAAATGTGATGTTTTTTTTTTACATTTAAACGTGATGTTTTTTTTAGATTTAAACGTGATATAAGAAAATCAAAAATAATACAGCTTTTTTTTTTTCATCACGAATGCACTTTAAAAAGTTATGTATCTCTGTAATCAGTTGTTGTTTTTAAATATCTTTTGTGCAGAAGAAAGACGCAGAGGTATGTATTACATTAGCTCGATCGATATATAGTGTGATGTGTTTACTAAAATAGTAAATATGTTTATTTCTGTTGCTTATTTACAAACACACACACACATACATATATATATATATATATATATATATATATATATATATATATATATATATATATATATATATATATATATATATATATATATATATATATATTATAATTATATTGCAATAGTTACAAGACTCAAGCCATAAATATTCGGGTGTAAATTTATCTTATCTTGTATAAAAATGCAGAGGTTACTTCAAAACAGAGGATGATTACGTCCTACGCGTGTTGCTATGTCAATCTTGTCTTATGTTAATCAATGACTTACATTGTGCCAAATCATTTGTTTTCCTATGTGACTCCGGCGGCTCATTCTATGCTCTAATAGTACCAGGGAAAAGGAGCATATGTACAAAATCGACCTAGCATAAGGAACAAGGAATGCGTCTATATCTTTGTGTATTTCTGAATATTTTTATTAGGTCTTGTTTTTGTATCACACAAACCTCTTGAAACTACAGCTGCCTGTGCTGGATGAGAGAAATGTTTTTTCTTGAAAACATGTGCTGCTCAAATTTGCTAAAATTTTGGTTTTGATTTTGATGTTTAATTCAGAATTAGTCATCAGAATTCATCGGGACTCATCGTATGAGTTATGACATTAGCACCACTACAAGAATTACACAAATAAATGAAAAACTTTAATGCAAGGATCAAATGCCTTGAGTTGCCGGGAAAAAAAATCCATTCTTCAAAAAAGATTTTTTTAATTGGCAGAAAAATTTGAGGAAAATAATTTTACCTGCTCTCTATAAAACGAAAATGACAAACCTGACAAACTGATATTAAGATGATGTCTGTAAAAGAACATTTGCGCATGCTGAGCAAATTATTAATCTTCAGGACATACTGTTTTGCACTTGTCAGTAGTCTATTCAGAGATCACATTTAATGAAGACGAAAATACTATAGCCACTGACAAAGTTTGCCTATTGGGATATGAAATTTCTAAAGGCCTACTCAAGTCAGACCCTGACAGATTCCAGGCTTTAAGAAACCTTCCTCCTCCTCAAGATATGCGCTCACAAAAACGAATCGTGGGCATCTTGGCGTACTACTCGCATTGGATCCCAATTTTTTCTAACAACATAAATGTTTTGGCAAATAATACGCCGTTCCCTCTTTCAGAAACAGTAAAGACAGCCCTTAACGAATTAAAGCTGGAGCTGGAGAAAATTGTAATGAAACAACAAATACTAGTCTACCAATACCATGGCTTTATTCGACAAAAGTAGACTACAGTAAACAGTGAATGAAACCAGCACGTCTCGCATAACACTGATGCAGTACTATACACACACACACACTGGGCATGACCTTCTGACACGCTGGACGCACGCGGAAAATCAACTCAGTTACACTACAAAAGTCAAAGTTGAAGATTTCCCAAGACAGATTTTTTTGAACTCATCATACCGAAGTAGCGATAAATGATTTCTCTTCTTCAATGTCAGTTACACAGCGGGATCAAGTTTTATTAGTCACATCCCGATTAGTCTGTCTTGCGTGTTGTCCTTCTTTTTCCAATAATATATTCTTCTTTTGGTCCGACAGTTACGCTGGGCAGGGCAGTATCCAGTAAGGGAGACGAACGTATGCCAAATGCAATCTTTTTTTTGGTGAGCTAAAAGGTGGTCGACGTAACAGAGGCGCCCCACGGAAACGCTACAAAGACCAGCTTGGGCGTCAACTTTCCTTGGCTGACATAGAAGAGAGCACCTGGTTGCATGCGGCCTCAGAACGATACAATCTGGAGGTCACTAACAAAGGCCGCGGGATACACATTTGAGACCAAAAGAAAATCCGCTGCTGAGGACAGACGCAGGCGGCGAAAAGAAAATCTAAATCGACCACCTGCGGACAATTGTTATGCTTGCCATGTATGTGGCAAAATATGTAGGTCACATCTGGGACTGCGCAGCCATGGGAAATGCTGCATTCCTCACTGATCTTCGGACTCGAAGACTAGCCTTATTATAATTATTATTCTTGCAAAACAAAATTTTCCAGCTTGCAAGTTCTCAAGTCTAAATACAGAAAAAGACTGGATGTAGAAGAGGACGTTCGTTGTGATCTCTTATTAACTCTTTCTCTCCGTAATTATTTATCACATTCTAGTGGAATCAACGTTGGTATCGTCAGTTAGGAGAGAAAGAGTTAAAAACTGTCCTGACAATTTCATGATTTGGAGAAACAAGACTGTCGCAGCAATATTGTAGCACTATAGTTTGCCATTGATGAGATTACAATCCGTGCTTCCTTATAAGACTTTTTCCCCCATTCATCAGTGGTGTGACTTCAAAAGACTAAAATCTGCTGTTTCACCAAACTCTAAAAGAAAAGATGGTAACATCGACTTTTCACTATCTTTCTAACTTGTAAAAAATCTAAACTTGACTGACTGACTAAAGCTAAGACGGGTTTTTCCCTTACAGAGCTGGTTCATTCCTATACTTAATCATCTTTTATATTACCTCTTATTGCAGAAAGAGAAAGGGAACTACAAAGACAAAAAGAAGGTATGCTTTATCTTAAAATAGTTTCCTACGTCTGGTGATATGGTGCGCAAAGTGCACTCGTTCAAGAAAATAAAGTTGTTCTTTTCCGCCATGACCCTAGTGGCAGTTACTGACTGAGAGAACTTACATCTTATTTAGCAATGCTCATCAAGCCGTTACATATTTCGATTTATTTATTTCTTAAGCGTGAAAGGCCACCCATTATTCATTATTTCATTTATATATCAAAAGAAATGGGGTCGCGGTGGTTGTATGGTTAAGCACTTGGTTCCAAACCTAAGGTTCTGGATTCGAATCCCGGTGAAGACTGGAATTTTGAGTTTCGGGATTTTTAGAGCGCCCCTGAGTCCACCCAACTCTAATGGGTACCTGACTTTACTTGGGGAAAGTAAAGGCGGTGGTCGTTGTGCGGGCCACATGGCACCCTCGTTAACCGTGACCCACATAAACAGATAATGTTTACATCATCTGCCCTATAGATTGCAAGGCCTGAGGGGGAAACTTTACCTTTCTATTATTTTTATAGCGTTAAAAACAATTTATTCTTTCCATTAACTATTTGTACTATCATTTTTTTCTTGTTTAAATAAGAGGAAGAAAAGAAAAAGGCAAATTCAAGTAAGTACTAAATAAGCTCAAAATAGTCTGATATAGTTACCATACTTTGACATATTTTACTAATAGTTCACATTTCCAAAAAAGATATATTAAAATTATAATTATAGATGTTTATGTTTATTGTTGTATCTGTATCATTTATCTTCTCTTTAGAACTAACGTCTGTAATTTATAAGATACACAGTTATCAATACGCGCTGATTTAGCTATCAATCCAAATAAAATACATTTGTCTACTTAATACAGTTATTAAATTCCTATACTATAACTTATGTTTCAAATCATTGTATTCGTGTATTTTACAACTCTTATTTTAATTATAAACATTGTTCTAGCACAGAGAGGCAAAGACCCGAATACATGCCTACATATGTGTTAGAAAATTCGGAGGTATTTATTTAATACTGTGAAAGTTTTGGGAGCACACGATCTAAAGCTTATCTGTTACTTTGGGAGCACAACAGTTTCCTCTCTCTTCGCAGCTGATGTAACAAAATTACTGGCAAGTGTCAATAGAGTGTGGAATCAGCGGACTCACAGACTTTGCCAGGGTGTCGCAGTGTGTGCTGCAAACAGCTAAATGACTTCAGGTTGACTCCCGAAGCATTTCCCATGTTTGTGTATATATGCAGGACAGCAAAGATAAAATTCAGAGTTTTGCTTCTTCAGCGAGGTGTAGCCAACCAAGAAAACGAGCTCCGGCAGCTCGAGGTTTTCTGGTTAAGACACCAGTTTGCGTTCTTTCCTGTATTTAAAAAATGTTTTTTTGCCACAAGTGTAGACCATTAGACTGGTTGCTGGAGTTTGAGACAAATTTTACTGGAAGTATTTTATTATATGCAATGGAGAGCTTGTATCTATCACCACTTCCCGCAAAAACAACCTTACGGAAACGGGTGGACAAGGACTGTTGGGATATTTTAAATTCCCGAAGCTATTTTTAAATCTGTCTCAATAACCAACAAGCTTGAAAATGAGATGAGAACAAATACTCCGCACTTTTCCCTTTTTTTCTAAGTCAGACCGCACTGCCTTCTCCCGAATTCCCGCGCTGTGACACCAGCGCAGTTCATTCCCTTTCTGCCTCATTAGAAAACAGTGGCATTGAACAGTTATGGCACTTGTCCCTTTTAGTGTGCTCCTTTGTAGCGACCCCGAAAAGGGAAAAGTCGCTATTTGGTTTGTGCAAAATGTTCTTTTGTCCGTCTGTCACACTCAGATCTCGAAAACTAGAAGAGTGAAGTGTTTTAATATACCGGTACTCCTTTTGTTTAGGTTCATTGGGCTCGCTGTTACTCGCTAAGTTACAGCAATATATTAAAATGAATAACCACAAGTTTGAAAACATAGAAATTTTTAAATATTTATAAAGCATGATAATTTCTACAATGACTTCATGTCAGAAGTAATGGAACGACTAGCGGCTGGCAACAGAATGTTTTATAACACATAGCGGATTTAGAACTTTTAAGAGGGAGGGCGATTTTTTTTTCAAATTCTGACGCCCAGTAAATCATAACGCTATAACCCTATGTATAAACTTATATATATATATATATTCTATCATGGCTGCCTGGTCATGCGGTTTGCGCGTTGGACTGTCGTTCAGATTTATCGACGGTCAAAGGTTCAAACCCTGCCCGCTCCCATCCCCCGTCGTCCTGCGAGAGGTTTGGATTAGGACATAATTATCTTCAACTCTGAAGGAACATCCGAAACATGTCAAATATTTTACAGAAAAAAAAATTTACAACGGCTAATGAGTTTTTAAAACATTATTACTTTTGCCAATCAAAACAAAATTATGTCTTGAATATTCATTCAAAATAGGCGAATTCGATTGATATCCAACGGGGCCACCTCTGAGTTTGTTTGATAACACAAACTTGCTTTGAAATATTTTTTGTTTGTGTGTGTTTTCAATTTGCAAATCTTTGTGTGTACTGTTAGAGCTACTAGTTTCTGCCATTTTCCATTGGCATTAAAGAAGATATCTTTTCCATCATCAGATGCTCTAAAATATGAGAAACTTGTTTAGATAATTACATTAAAACAACGCGATTTAATGTGGAACTAATTAGTCTGTATGGCAGAAGTGCTTTACCTAAATAATACAAGAAATGATTCTATAAGTAGCTTCCCTTGGTATAGTCTGTGGAGTAATTTGTATTACAGGTAACGCCCCCAACCAAAGTGTGTTAAGAAAAAAATTTGACATAAACATAGAAATGATATAAACAGAATGATATTTGGTAGTATCAATCAATCAATCAATCTATCTATCTGTCCATCCGTGCGTCCATCAATCCATCCATTTATCTATCTATCGTGTTATTTTAATGTACAAATTGTGTTTTGTCTTTCTCCTCAGGACAAACTCAGATGTGTTTATGGAAAATCTGTCCAGCGGCGCCATGGCTTGTCGACAGGAACCGTTAATGGGACAGCCGCTGAGGGCATTGCATCCGTTTCTCTGCTATTTATAAAAAATTAAAGCTAAAATTGTTATACAATGTTTATATCTATATCTATATATATACAAAGTAAAAGATTTGAAAAGATATTTCACAGTGCTGCGTAGTGTAACAGGATATTATTCAACGACTGTAACTACAACAGATGATTTCAACAACAAAAATATTTGCACATTGTACAAAAAGGGTTGATTCTTGTTCGTTCTATTGTGACTATTTCTTTTTTTTGAAAACACGAGACATTCTATTACAATGATATTTTGACCGATTAATGAAAAATAAAAATGTGTTGTTGATAATGTTTTTTTTTTTTAATCTTGTTCATTAATATTTCTCTTTTACTGATGTCTTCTGTGTTTAGTTCAACAATGTCAGGTGGCCGAGCCTCGCTCGGTTAAATAATTTCCTAAGTCATTTTGGGAATATTTTTGTAATTAAGAAAATGAACGATCAGATAAAGATTACAAATCTGAAGAGTTGCTTTAGTGTTCTGTTAGTTCTAAATGTAATTGTACATGGCGATTAAATATAAAGTCTCTAAAGTCTTCCTACAGTCTAGACAAACCACACCTCACGTCCGTCTTATAGTTTTACAATACATCTTTTGCAGTGTAACTTCTTAGATGGTTACGTTCAGACATTTAATTATGGAATTAGTATATTCATTATGGAATTAGTATATTCATTATGTCTTTAGTACGAAACATCAAGTGACGCAAATCTCTACGTTATAGGGTAAAACAGGCACTTTGTGACAAAGTAAAATGGCGCATTTTTATTAATAGACTTAAATCATTGCATTAGTTTTCTAAAGAAACGTTTCCGTGGGCACCTCTGTTACGCCAAACAATATGCTCGTTATCCATACGGGATACGTGCCCTGCCCAGCCTGACTGTTGGACTATAAGAAGTTCATACCGGCTTTTGCCATCCATCCATCCCAATGGTGCTACAGCCCGTGCAGGGATATGACCTGCTTTTACACATCCCTCCATTCAGATCTCAACTGGGCATTCCATCTCCAAGCCCTAACCCCAAGCTTTTTACCGAGGTTAATAGTTAAATAAAAAGAGGCTGCAGCGTACGCAAACTCGTTGGCCGCTGGCTAGATATCATGTTCAGTGTGAGCAAGTAAGGCGTAGAGAAGCTGTGTTATGACCATTTCCTATGTTTTGGTACGGGACAGTAGACACAAAGCACGAACACATGGTAATAATTCACCAGCAAAAAAAAAATTATAATAAGGCTTGTCTTCGATTCCGAAGATTAATGAGGATTGCAGTATTTCCCGTGGCTACGCAGCCCCAGCTGTGACCTACATATTTTGCCATATCCAGGGCAAGCATAACCATTGTCGACCGGTGGTCGATTAAGATTTTCTTTTCGCGTCTGCCTCTGTTCTCGGCAGCAGATTTTCTTTGGTCTCAAATGTGTATCCGGGGCCTTTGAATAGAGCTAATTCTTTAAGTCCGTCAGTTACGCTGGACAGAGCGGTATCCTGTATGGAAGACGAATCTCAGACGAACGCATGCCAAAGGCAGTCTTTTTTTGGTGAGCTAAAAAAGTGGACGACGCAATAACGAAACGCTTAAAGACCAGCTTAGGCACCAACTTGCTTTAGCTGAAATAGAACAGCTGCAGGTCACCAGCAAAATAAACAAAGTACAAGGTATCTACACCGCTCTAGGCAATTCAAGTGTTATCAATTTATAAAGCCTTCAAAACACAATAACTAATCATACATCGGCACATTTAATTTCATTACTTCTCTTTCATAGTTCAAATAATAAATCAATCTACAGTAAGATGGTGCGCAAATGTTTAATTAGGTCTATTTATTCTTTAAAACTCGTTCTTGTTTGTAAAGAAATATTTTAGTGTACAGCGGTAAGTCTAGTGACATAAGCAGCGTTTGTTCCGTTCACGTCACGGAAAATTTTCATTCATAAAACATCCTAGCCAAAATTAATTTTTTTTGATAATGAGACATTTTCAAACCGATATAACGGTCCACCTCGAGTTTTCCCAATGTGGCCAATGAGTTGAGAATTTTTTTCGCATTAATATGCATGTACCTTGCAATTTTAAAGAAAATCGTTAGAGCCGTTTTCGAAATAAAATTTATATATATATAAATATATATACAAGAATTGCTCGCTTAAGAGTATAGGATATATCAACAGATGAAAGGACACCATCTGTACAACGGTTAGAGGATATTTTCGTACGAATAAGATGTGGGCTCGAAACACATAAACCTTCTCGTAGCTTCCTAACTTGCTCGTTTTGTTTCTTTTCTAAAATGTTGAACATGTTTCGGATATTATTTCAGAGTTGAAGATAATCTACAGCCTAGTCCAAGCCTCCCCCAGTACGACTACGGAGAGGGGGATGGCACCGGGCAGGGTTTGAACCCGGGACCATTGAGACTATTTTTTTTTTACAAAGCTTATATCAACTCACTCTGTCTGTCTATCTGGAATAACAGTGATGCCCAAAATACGGCCCGCGAGCCAGATCCGGCCCGCGACGTGGTTCTATCAGGCCCGCCGAAACATTGGCACAAAGTGTAGTAAAGGTGTTATGTTATGTGTGTGTGTTCAAATAGTGACGTTGGGAAGAGGTAAGTGATTAGTTGTGAATGATGCAACATAGGTGGCGTTGTCGTCACTTAGTCTTTGTGAGGGGAGACGACTCCAGAAAGTAAGACTGAAAGGTTTAGTTACTGTAGTGAGTTAGATTTTGTTCAAAGATATTATCACATAAGTCTATAACAGTTATTTAATCTCGTTTCAACTTGATTTTGTTATAAATAAAGTGTTATTCAGTTTCTCACAAAAGGAAGTTATTCAAGTTATTTGGAGTTATATTAGTTAAGATATATTACGCCTACAATGGTTTAGTTGTCTACAAGCAGTTTGGAGGATTTACAAGTTGTCCCATTTTAAGTAGAGAAATGAAGCCTTTTTGCCGACGCATAAAAAAAATATAAACTTCCAATATCGTATGGATGGGATATGTTTCTATTCAAGTAGTTTCAGGTTAATTTAAAGTCTTTTTTTATACCATTTCCTTCTTGTGGCCCGCGACACGAGTGTCGGAAATTAAAAAGGCCCGTAGGTCAAATTAGGTTGAGTATCACTGTGGTAAAAGATTGTCAACGTTATTTCTTGGACACTATCTCAGATCAAGCTGAAATTGTGCACACTTATTTCTTTTACCTGACAACACTAAAATCAATTTATTTTAAAGATAATCAATTACTTAATTAAACATTGGTAATAAGCTATTTTGTTTGGTGTCTCAAAGAAGGAAAAAAATAGTACTAGACCGATGAGGTGATATAAGCTGAATTAGTCCGCTTTGTAGGTCGCCCCTTTAAAGTAGCTTTATACAAACAACTGAAAACTCTAAGATCTTCAATTTTCATATGCGCCTCACTTAAATTTTTATTTTTTAAGACTAAGACTAAGACTGCTTTATTGATCCTTATGGAAATTTTTTGTGAGTACAAGACTTTTTTCTCGTCTAAAGACAACACAACAGAAACATTCACATAAATAGAACAGACACAACATGAAAAGTTCATTCAGCGACTACACACGGGCATCTTTGTCCTTTTCATGTTTCCTGATCAACGAGTGGCGTTGATATAGATCTAGTCTGACCGAGTGAGGTACGAACGAGATTTAGAACCTCTCTGTTCTTGTTTTGATTGACAGCAGTCGCCCACTTCACGAAGACCTGAGGTAGTTCTGACTTTTGTTCAAAAAGTACCTTTAAATATGGTAATGTGTAATTTGTGATGCCCTTTTTTAGATATTTTCTAGACGGCGCAACAATTTAGATGGAGCGTTGCCTTGCCAACAAGTTATTCCGTATGTTAGCAGATTTTGTATAGTCGCGCCGTAAAAAGTGTCTAGGATCTTCTTGTTTAGTTTAAAGCTATTTAGTTTGTATAGAAAAAATAGTCACTAGGCTGTTTTCTTTGTCAGAGTTCCAAGGTGGTCTTCCCAGGGTAGCTTGTTATCAATGATAACGCCTAGATATTTATATGCCTTCACTTGTTCTATAGATGTTGTATTTATTTGCAGCTCGTGCCTTGTTTGTTTTTTCTTTCTAAAATCTATTATAAGTTCTTTAGTTTTTTGTGACATTCAGTTCTTGAAAGTTGTCAGTGCATCAAATTGTAAACTCGAGCTCCGATACTGAGTTTCGTCTTCTGAAATAAGACCGACTATGGCAGTATGATCAGTGAGTTTAACTTGAGTCATAGATGCTTCTTATGTCATTAGTGTAAAGAGTGTACAGTACAGGAGAAAGCACACAACCTTGTGGAGCACCCGTACATAGTACTCGAGTTGACGATTTGGTGTTGTGGACTTTAACATACTGGGGACGTTTGGTTAAAAAGTTTAGAACCCATGCTTGTACGTAAGGGCTGACATTTAAGTTTCTCGGTTTGTTTATCATTAGATGTGGCTGTATGGTGTTAAAAGCCGAGGAGAAATCTACGAAGAGGACTCGTGCATATGTTTTGGGTGTATCGAGATGCTTATAAAGCTGGTCCAAAAGCAATAGAATTGCATCCTCAGTTCCCCTGGCTGCTTTATATGCAAATTGGTGAGGGTCTAGGCTGTTATTGACTTTTGCTACAAGTTGTTTAAGCATATATTTTTCAAATCATTTCATAACTATAGATGTTAGTGCTACTGGGCGGAAATCATTTAAGCAATCTATTTTTGGTTTCTTTGTTACTAGTACGATCTCAAGTTTTCCAGATGTGTGGAATTACGCACGTTTGCAACGAGTGGTTAAAGATGTGAGAGAAGATAAAAGAGATTTGTTCCGCACATAGCTTGACCAGCTTGCCACTAATTTTATCTGGTCCAGAAGCTTTTGTTACGTTTACTCTTTTAAGTAATAAGGTCATCTCATCTTAAGTTACAAAATTGACGTAGGGTTCTTGTTTTTCTTTGGTCAGAGTGTTGAAAATTTCTTTGTGTAGGTCAACAAAATCTTCTTTGTCGAAACGAGAATAAAAATCATTGAGTTCGTTGGCGAATTTCTCCCCATCATCATCTGATAAACGTTCTCGTTTTGAGGTGCAGCCTGTTATTTTCTTCAATCTTTTTTTTTTTATTTTTAGCGGCCTCCGAAAGGGGAATATACGCTATTAGTTTTGGGTGGTCTGTCTGTTCGTCCGTCCGACCGTCCCGTTTAGATCTCCTAAACTGTTCACTAATAATAGTAACAAACACGGAAGGTTATTTAGTAAATTAGGTTACTATATATACTATATTTTCAACAAGATTTTTTGTTTAAAAAAAATATAATTGTATGGCTAAGTTATATAAATTCTATCATACTGACTTATACATTTAAAAAAATATTTTTTTTTGGAAGAGAAAAATTCTATTTAGAAAAAAAATAATAAAAAAATAAGATAATTCTTCCATTATGAAACAGATGACTGTTTTATAAAAGCGAATATTTTATTCTCTTATCATCTTTTAAATGAAAAATTAAAAAAAAAGGATTATTTTTTACTCCGCTCCTCCCACACGAAACAAATCCTGGTTAAGCGAATGTATTATGTATATAATCATTAAAAAAATAAAGTTCCCCTTTCAGACCTTGAAATCTATGGGGTATATGAAGTTAAGGTCATGTTTCTTTGACCAACGGTTAACCAGAGTGTCAGGTGGCCAGCACAACGACTAACCGCCTTCCCTTTCCCCAACTAAAGTCAAGTACCCATTAGAGTTTGGTGGACTCAGGGAAGCCCTAAAATCCCGAAATTCAAAATCCCAGTCTTCACCTAGATTGGAACCTAGGATTCCAGGTTCGAAAGCCAAGCGCTTAACAGTTCAACCACAGAGTAACTGTATATATCAAACTATAGCTCCTGACCTAGATGATGATGTGCAAATGATTCCTAAACGTCTACAAATGTATTAAACCATGGAACTATACTACAAGAAAACCAACTTCAGTATAGAGTACAGCGTATAGAAAATAGTGCATTTACCCATTTTCTTGCGTAGCCTGCAATGCCGTGTTGCTAAGAACATGTTTTCATTTATAACTTAAAATGTACTTAATGTAGGAATATAAATCTGGGTCATAGACCCATTGAGATGATAAAAATTACCCAGAGAGATTGTGCAATGCTCTAAGCCTCAATGTGTAATTACAGAACTTCTATAGAGCCCTGCACCTGAGGAGATTATATGTTAGTTAAAGAAGATATCTCTGTTCATCAAGGTTTTTTTTTCTATTACGAAAATCAACTCATGTTCCTACAGTACGGGACAAAAGAAAACGTGCAAATAAATTAGCTTGTCAACGTGTGAATAACAACTTAGCTGTTTCTTTAGGATGTAAGCTGGAAACAAGAATTTCAAATGTAGGCACAACACAATAGAAGGTGTAAGCCTTGAATAAGTTTAAAGATTCTTGTCATAGTTGTATTTTATGCCTGGGCTCGTTTTCTTATGCCCCCTGCTATTCGTCATTAGTAATGAATAACGTACAAGCTGATAACAATTAATATAATGATTTAATTACAATAAACTGAATGATGATATAGCCTTATCTTGCTATAGAACAATTTGGCGTATATATTTTAATAATACAATAATAACTTTCATAGGCTGAGTAGTTTGTCCTTGTCTCTAGACTGTACATCAGGGGTTCTCAACTTGTGGATCGCGACCCCTTTGGGGGTCGATTGACGATTTGCCAGCGGTCGCCTAAGACCATCAAAAATAAGGATTGTTATTGTCTATTCTTCTTTTGCTGTGTGTGTCGGGGGGGGGGGTCGAGGCAGAGTGGTATATAATAAAAAGGGGTCGTCGAGCTTAAAAGGTTGAGAACCGCTGCAGTGTACATAATGTATTCGTTGAGAATGACGTAAGACACAGACGGTGCGTCTCTCTGAACAACAGGGACTTAACCAATGAAGTCTTCTCGAATACAATCGCAATCAACAAAACCAATGAAGTCTTCTCGAATACAATCGCAATCAACAAAACCAATGAAGTCTTCTCGAATACAATCGCAATCAACAAAACCAATGAAGTCTTCTCGAATACAATCGCAATCAACAAAACCAATGAAGTCTTCTCGAATACAATCGCAATCAACAAAACCAATGAAGTCTTCTCGAATACAATCGCCATCAACAAACCTAAAGCCCGAAGAGATCTGCAGTTTCATTACCAAAATACCCAGCAAATGCAGTCAATTCATGATGATCGTAGTTTTTGGTTTCTTGCTGCTGCCAGTGCTCCGTTGATACAAAGCTACGTTTTGATTCAGAGGATGACATGTAAAGAACTTTCTGAGATCCTCTCCCATCGTAAACTGATGGATGTGTTTCACCTGCTATTTTATCGAGCGCTAACTATGACCGCAACTCCGCAAAACGTACATACATTTACCAAGATAACTGCACTCTTCAATCTTGTTCAAAGAAGCTTTCAAAATTATCAAATCGCTACACAGCTTGCAAGGACTTCTCCTCCAAGGCATAAAAAAAAAACGTTATCATATTCTATGCCTCAACAAAATTAATAACAATAATTATCTGCAAATGAAAGCGAATCGTCACAACTAAGGTGATGTAGAACAGTTCACGTCCTTTGTAGTGCGAAAAATTGAAAGCCTATAATAAAGCCGCTTTATTACAAGCCTGAAATTATGTGCACTATAAAGGGTGTTAAGCACAAGGCACATGGTGGGACATCCACTCCAGAGTCGCCTATACTAGTTTATTACAATACTAGTTCATTCTTTTAACTGTACTTCAGTGGAAGCACTATTTGTTAATTGCTACTTAAAGGGAGTTGTTAATTGATTTGAAGGTGTAGAAACATTTTTTTAATGTACTAATTCGTTATTTTGTAAATAAATTGGTTCTTGTTTTGTTAGGTACGAGAAAAAATTCTGCAAAATTTAAACTTGATCGAAGATTGGGTGTGGGAAAAATAACATGCAAAACTTTTGACCAGACATTCATACAGAGTGAGTTGATATAAGCTTAGAGAAAATAAATCATAACTTACAAATACAACCTTTTAATAATAATATGGTTCAGAAAGACACTAAGATAAAGACACATTTTTTTTATTCCATATGCATGGAACGGGTTGCTTGAATCAGCTAAGAAAACCAACGACTTAGCAAAGAAGAACACGATTAGATAGACTCATGGATACGCCTAGGACGTAACTATCTTCCGATAAAAAAGAACGTCTTTAATTTATAAGATAATATAAAGATAACCAGATGTGCCAAACAGTTTATACAATGTGCTGGTATTCATTAGAGCCTCTCCCATGATGTCATTATGAGGTGGACAAGGAGAAGATCTGTTTATAAAGATCATCAGCTTGTTCCCACAAACAATCAAACGTCTAGATCCCCAAACAACAGAACAAAGGAAAACTATTTACAAAGTGACCAGCTTTACAACTTGTTGCTAATCGACCAAGCTTCTTTTTAATGTCTAGGTGAATTTTTACAGATTTAGATAGAGCAGTGCTCTTCAACCTTTTTGGCCTACCGCCCCATTTTCGTATTCTTTCTTTTAAACAAAATCCGCCAGCGACTCCTTCTAAGAAAATGCTAATCAAGGAGCGAAAGAAGAAAAAAATTCAATAAAATGTCATTTTTGAATTTGTTTTCATGCTGTCAATAAGAGATCGTTCATTTTGTAACTATAATACAAAAAGTATGTCACATAACTTACAGTGATTAGACATTGTCATGACTTTCTTTCAAATTCTTGAATAGTCTAGAGTTCACATCTAGTAAGGAACTGAGTTGGAGTTATTTTTCTTGGAGGTAAATGTCAATTAGGAGCTGGAGTACATGACACAACCCTACAAGCGTGACCCATTGTAACTCCGAGTTGAGGATAAATCCACATTTATTTACTATTCATTGAATTGATTAGCAGACCATTTGAAAGTTAGAAATTACTTCATCTATACAAACTAATGGAAATTCAGATTGCCTACATTTGCTCACTAAAGATACAAACACACAAATACACACAATTGAATATAGTCACACAAACAGCCAGCGATTGTTGAATTACGCTCCTAGTTACAGTTTAAAATGACATGATTACGATGTATCCAGTATATGCGGATAAATCCCAGAACACTTAACGTACATACGCCTCTGAGATAATCGCGAGAACCGATTACAAAACAAGAGACGCACTCTACACGTGTCATGAGGAGACTGTCCTTATCTGATGTCACCACTATTCTAGTAACTCACCAAAACTACATCGCATCTACAACATGATAGCCCGAAGTTTGTTACTCCTGCTTCTTTTCATCATGCTTTTGGGTGAGTTTTTTTTTTTTTATTACAGCATATTTATCTATCTATCTACCCACCAACCTATCTATATCTATCTACCCACCTACCCATTCATCTATCTACCTAAATTGGCCTGCTGCGCAATGATGTGTTTACACTGAACTTGCGTCTTTACTTTTTCGATGGATTTCTCTACTGCGTCTACTGTCTAAGTACCAGTGACCTGAGCCTCGCTCGGTTGATTTATTTGTTGAGGAAAGATATTTACTTATTTTGAAAATATTTTTGTAATGACGAAAATGAGCGATCGGGTTAAGACTTCCGATTGGAAGAGTTGCTTTCTTGTTCTATTAGTTCTAAATGTCAATGTACATGGCGATTAGAATAGACAGTCTCTTAAATACCCTTACAAAACACGCGCAGGACGTAATCATCTTCTTTTTTTAGTAACGTCTGTATTTCATAAGATAAGATCCAGTCTAGGAAACCACAGCTCACATCGAGTTGTTTACATTGCATCTTTGGCCTAGAAGTATTGGTCTATTATTGGCTTGGAAGAAAGTCTTTGCAGTGTAACTTCTCAAATGGTTACGTTCAGACATTACTATTGACATGAGTATATTCATTAAGTCTTTAGTATGAAAGATAAAGTGATGCAATATCTCTCGGGAATAACATGGACTTTTTTGTTTTGTTTTTTGCTTTTAACAAAATAAAATGGCAGAAAGACATAAAAACATTCCTTTATATTCTTAAGAAGGATTCATTTGATCAATTTTTAGACAACAAAAAAGGTCGGGGGAGTCAACTAATTCGCATACGCTGCCGCTTCTTTTGTTTTCTCTAAAATTTTTAAAAAAAAAAACAGACTTCACCCAATAAAACCTACTCAGCTTTACAGGTCCCCTTAACGTGGTGGACCAATTCACATACTAGGAAGCATGTTATCGAATGATAGTATAGTTTTCAAGGCAAATTGATAACCGTCTAGCCAGGGCCAGTAGTAAGCATGGTATCGACTGACGTTTATTTTTCAAGGGAAGTTGATAACCGTCTGGCCAGGGCCAGTTGTAAGAATGGTATCGAATGACGTTTAGTTTTCAAGGGAAGTTGATAATCGTCTAGCCAGGGCCAGTTGTGCTCCTCTATAGGAGGAAAGCTTCCATGTTCTTGCTTGCAATTGGAGATCTAATCTTGCATGCTATTGGAGATCTAATCTTGTATGGTACTGGAGATCTAATCTTGTATGCTACTGGAGATCTAATCTTGCATGCTACTGGAGATCTAATCTTGTATGGTACTGGAGATCTAATCTTGCATGCTACTGGAGATCTAATCTTGTATGGTACTGGAGATCTAATCTTGCATGCTACTGGAGATCTAATCTTGTATGGTACTGGAGATCTAATCTTGCATGCTACTGGAGATCTAATCTTGTATGTTACTAGGAATCTAATCTTGTATGCTACTGGTGATCAAATCTTGTATGCTACTGGAGATCTAATCGTGTATGCTACTGGAGGTCTAATCTTGCTTGCAGCTGGAGATCTAATCTTGTATGCTACTGGAGATCTAATCTTGTATGCTACAGGTGATCTTGCCGTTCTTGAAAGCTGCTGATATGTTCTCACTTTGCTTGAATTACGTTCAATGTTTGGATTTATTTGAAACTGACAGGTGTCCGTATCTCCCGCGTCTTCCACCAAAGCTTCTCAGAGGAGCGTTTGTAAAGTTTTAAAGTTTCCTTGTTTCCGCCTATCTTCATTCAGCCCTCCGCCCACATAGATCTCGCTTCAGTTCCTTCAATTAGAGTTCCTCAAGCGGTTTTGCAGGAGCCATACACTATTCCACTTTTGACACCATTTGTAACGACTCTCTCCATCCATGCTCTCAGCTAATTGCACCACACGACACTACCAGCACACACATAAAGGGAGAGAGAAAGACAGTCTAAATTTTCATTTATTTAGAAGCTGACCATGTCAATAGCATTGATCACCAGTACAGATGTTGAAAGCAGCACATTAACTTTGCCAAAATCCGATTGTTTTATGTCCGATTTTTATTTTATATCCAATCAACAAACGAAAAAGCCTCAATCATTTTTTTTAATTAATATTTTGCCAGTGACTTAACAAATAATGTCTTTTGTTATCAACTGTTTTTTAAAATGCACTGGCTTTTGTAATGTGTATAGAAAAAAGGCGAAACCTTTTGTATAACATGAGTATAAATTGATGTACTTTCCTCTCTCTCCTATAGTTTGCTGTACAAGATGTTGTCAAACAAAAGCATCAGACAAGTATGAGAATGTCATTCTCGAGTTTCTACTGGACGCTCAACGACTGCCCTTGACATACAAAAGTTACATACTGAAAGACGCTCGATACATAAAGCTGAAAAAACGTTTGACGAAGTTTGTACCTCAATTGAAGCGTTGGTTAAAGAATAGTAAGCAACTATTGTATTACTTTTTTTTGTGTTTCCATGGCAATCAAATAATTAAAAACCGTACAGCGTTATGAAGTTGATTAAGTAAAACTTACATTAAAGTAAAAAAAAAAAAATGTTAATTTTAAAAAGGTTTGTTAGATGGAATGCACCTAATGTCCTCAAAATAATTTGTATTTCACTAATATATTCATATATTATTCGAAGGAGTATTAGCTTTAAATATACGTGTGTAAGCTTAAAGTAATTATAACCAAAAGGCATCCTATCCACTGACAGAAATAATCTTTACCAAAAGTTAAATCCGGAGGCGCGGTGGATGAGCGGTAAAGGGACCGGGGTTCGAATCCTGGTGAAGACTGAGATTTTTAATTTCGGGAAAAGTAAAGGCGGTTGGTCGTTGTGCTGGCCACATGACACCCTTGTTAACCGTAGGCCATAGAAACAGATGACCTTTACATCATCCGAAGCAGGACGTTTTGGCGCTGCCGTTTTGGCCCCGCCGTTTTGGCGCGAAGGTCGTTTTGGCGCGAGCCGTTTTGGCGACGGGACGTTTTGGCGCGAAATACATTATGTACGTTTATTGTATTATTTCTTTTAAAAGAATTATTCTTATCTATGTTTTGCATGAGTGTTTGTGTTAAGACATATTTTTCACGTATAAATGTAAATGTGTGTTTGTTTTTCACATCATTTTCTATAATAAACATTTTGCCTTGTGTATGTGTGTTTATTAAGAGGCACACTTTTATTTTCAAAAAAATTTTTTAAGATATTACTTTAAAATTAAAAACAAAATGAAACGATGATAGACTAAAAATTGATGCAATTATTTGTTTACATTAACATTGGTTTATTTAATGACTGTATGGTATCTCCAGCTATACATACTTTACACTTGCTAATAATAAGTAAAAATATAATACATGTACCATGTTTCTCAAAATACTTTAAGTTAAGTATAGACACCATGGTTATTTGCCTCAGTCGCTGGAATTCAAGAGTTCATTAAAAATTCATTTATTAAATTATCGTCAAATGATATCTCGCGCCAAAACGTCCCGTCGCCAAAACGGCTCGCGCCAAAACGTCCCGTCGCCAAAACGGCGGCGCCAAAACGTCACGTACCGACATCATCTGCCCTATAGACCACAAGGTCTGAAAGGGGAACTTTACTTTTATTTTTACAAAAGGTAAAGCCATTCAGGCTCTATTAAGCAAAACCTCGGCGTCATGGTTGGGCAGCTTCCAATTTAAACGTTTTCAGTAAGAGTGGAACTGACCTAAAAGCCTCCACAGAGATGACGGACGCTGAAGTAAACCAAAAATTTATAAATGCAAAATCAGAAGAATTTTAGTAATGACAATTGCTAGAGACTTGAAAAATGTAGATGTTCCTTTCTTATAATATCTCTATCCAAGTCAGAACTTCGTGGAACCTGGAGGGTGGAACCTGGACACGGATCTCAAAAACGGCTCTAACGATTTTCCTATAAATTTAATAGTTGATATTGCGGAGAAAAGAAATACTAGTTTGTTGGTTATACGGGGGAAAACTTTAGTTTAATTGTTATAAAAATTGTCAAAAAAAAAGAGAGAATTTAAAATTTGTGTGACCGGTCATTTCATCCCCTATTAAATATTTTTTTCTTATTCATTCTTTAATTGTGCTGTTAAGGCTTTGACTTTAAGCCCTCATTATAATGTAGAATGCTTTTTGATATTGTGTGTACATGCTATTAATGCGTTTATAGTGTTTCCCCTTCCACTTTACATTCTTGATGAGAAATCTTATATTGTAAATCAGGGTGCGTACTTAGCTATAGCGCTTCTATTGAAATTGGGGGGTGTAATATTAAATTTTCCTATGCATGACGTAATGATCAAAGGCCATGTTGTGGTGGAAGTAGTGGAAATCTTTTGAGAGATGAGAACGATTAGAATACTTATGACCATGCCGCTGATATCTCCTTATGACCATCTTTCACTTTATTTTAATTTTCAATCGCTCGTTCTTGAAAATGGGCGCTTCATTTTCAAGCTTGAAATAAGGTTTTATTTTTTCTAATGAAGGCTGACTGAAGGATATCTTGTGGCCTATATAAGTCTCGCTTTGATTCCTTTTAAACATTAAAGTTCTGTAGGACTTTATCGGTTTATATTTCATATTTCTGTCGATATTTCATTTCTACATGTATATGTAAGTAGGCATTTTGTTTGTTGATATTCACTTTAGATATCAACTGTGGTATATTTATGTGTACTTACAGTCAATAGCCTATCTATCTTATTGATGTAGTTTATTGCAGATTGTAGATGAACACAAAAAAACTTTGTTACATGACCACTATTTTTATACATGTTTAATTTTTTTTTTAGTTTTTAATGGCATTTACTTTTACTCTTATCAGATGTCTTACACATTTTGTCATGTAAATAAAAATGAATATATTAAATATTGCTAGTTTCAAAAATTTTACAATTAGGCATACTATTTGTTAGATAAAATGATCAAATGATGCAAAGAACAGGGGGTGAAATGACCAGGGAATGAAATGACTAGGGAATGGAATGACCAGGGGATGAAGAGACCGGGGATGAAGCGTGACCTCCGTGACCCCATATCGAAGGTGCCGGATGAAATGACCGGGAACCCAAAATTTGGCTATAAATTTGAGTAAAAAAAAAAAACATGGCATTGTCAGCCGAAGTGTACCTTTAACTAAGTTGTTTATTCCATTTAAAGTTGCTTTAAATTTTTTATTGATTATTCAAGCTTTCCTTATATTACTACGTATATCTAATAGAGATGACACGTTGGTTGTGTATCCATAAGTAGATCAAGAACTAGACTAGATCTTAAGAGTTCTAACCAGAAGTCTAGATCTAGATCTTCTTATCTTATATCAAAATAGATCTAGTTATAGATGTCTATATAATGAAAGAATCCACAAATAATTTCACAGTTATAGTATGTAGCTCTCGCCTATAGGATCATTTGGATCGAGCCGATGGTGCCAAAGTACGAACGAGTTCAATATCCAACTTCAGCATTTTTTTAAAATTATTTTTCCTTTTTTTTTTTTTTTTTATTTTTTTTTCAAGTTGTTTTTTCCTCTCATCGTCAATAATAATTATAATAATAATAATAATAATTGTATTTATAAAGCGCTGTTTAACAAACAAAAACAATCCATCATATTCGTCCTCTGCCTTTGAGTCGCCTGCCGTTTATTTTTGCTGTTTGCTCCTCTGTTCTCTGACATTCTTTTGAAGTGACCTGCCCAAGGTAGGTTGTCCTTTTTTTTATTTCTGTCATCATTGGAGGATCTGCAAACAACTGATATCTATTCTCGTTCGTACGTGTTCTACTCCCCCCCCCCCCAAGGGTCTTCCATAGGTTTTTCTAAGTATTTTCTGTTGCCTAGTATTAAGTAGATTTTCGGTTGTGTTTGTCAGATAAGAGGTTGAGAAGAGTCCTGAGTACCTACAACTAACAAATTTGGGAAGCGGAGTTGTAAGTATTAAATGATGTCATTGTTGTGTGGTTTCATTAGCAAACATTGACATATTTTAAACTAATATTTTCACCTGTACACAAAATATACACTTTTAAAAAGCATTTTATCAGGTCTTAGTGTAAATTTATAATTAGCATTATGCACTAATTTACATATTAATCAAAATCGAATACATTAGACCATACACAATATAGTTTGTGAACTTCTAACATGGTCACATCAATTAACGTACTTCTTTCAATAATTCAGAGAGACGCCAGGGATTCATTAAGAACAGAAATATACATTAAATAAAAATCAAATCAGAATGACTGTAATTGTAGACACCGGAAACAAATGTTAAACTATTCAACATACACAACTATGAAACTGACTTCTACAATACTTAAACGACTAGACTCAAAACTTAGCCCTCTGACAACAATAACTAGAGTCGAGTCGCTATTGCGGAACAGGCATGTTTGCGGAACAGCTCGTCGAAATTAGTTAAAATCTACTTTATTTTGAAATTTTTTGCTAAACTACTGTAACGGTACTGCGCAAGGTCCATTTCTCTACATTTCCAATATACGGGTTTTCCTTTCACTGCAGAAAATTAATTTTGACTCCAGGTTAAAGTTGACAGTTGTGGAATCGCCCATTATTTTTCACGTACCAGGAGAAGTCAGGGTTTAAGGCTTTTTAAAAATTATAATGACACATCACCAGCATGATACACATAATTTTCGGTTTATAAATGGATGTGGAAACACTTCATTTCATAGCTATCTACCAGGAAGTCAATTTAAAAAAAAGGGAGCTGTTCACCCAGTTTTTACCTTTTTAAAGATAGTCACAATTGTGAAACACTATAGATGTTATTTATCTGACCTGCGCATTTAGCTTAATAGTTACAAGTGATTGAGATTATCGGAATTTAAATATGAGTTTGTATAAGTATACATAAATTTAAAAACATTTAGAGAATAATATTACACATAATATAGAATTTATGATTACCAGATGTCCAGCAAAAAGAAGACAAATCATAATATCAACTATATACAATATTAATATAACAAAAAAGAATTAAAGAATAGTGGAAAATAAAACTTTGTAAGGAAAATCAGGGTAGTGTGACGTCAATTTTAATTAAAGAAGAGGTAAGGCATCTAAAAGTGACAATGTGTGTCTTGAGCTTTAATAAAATAAAATTAATGTAAAGGATAAGGAGTTCAAGTATTATATAAGACTAATAAGTATATGCTTTATATAGGCTTTGTTCCGACATTTTTACAGTGTTCCGCAATTGTGACTTCTTAGAAAATCCTGTTCCGTAATTGTGACTGACCATATTCTCAGTCGATTTGAATGTAAAATTTAAATGTGTTGCAAAACTAAACAATGCGTCTATTTTTATCGGAAAATGAATGGGCGATGTCTAGATACTTTTTAGTTTTTCTATAGGTCTAACCATTGCGGAGCAAAAAATTGAAGACTAAAAGTAACAGCAAACTGTTCCGCAATGGTGACTCTACTCTATCTCTCAAGGGTCGTAACTCTACTTTAACTAATAGACCGATGAAATTAAAAGAAACAAACCTAGAATTCGTTATTTATCCTACAACCAAGTTTCTATCAAGTGCTAATGACAATACTATATCCAAATACAATCATCACAATTACATTAACATCTATTCCAACAGTGTAGCGTGACTTACTTATGACATTAGCTGAGTGACTTTAGCATAATGCTTGCTTCATTACATTCGTGTATGTAGCATGAACATAGATGTACCACAGAATGGCATAGACGATATTCACATAAATATTATTCAGTAATTCGGATGTTTGATGTACAAGTGATGTAAAGCTCATATAATTCTTAGACGGATGATTACTAGCATAACGACCTTATGCCTTAATCTCCTAACATACCTATAAGCAATGGGTTGACACAGGGAACATCCTAAAAGTCTCATAGCTCCGAATCTCAGTCCGAATTCTTATTTGTAGGCGAATTACTTTACCACTTAGCCATCAGCCCGAACGATAAAGCCAACATGTCGATATTTTTAGGTTTATCTTTACAAGTCTCTATTAGGTGTAGATGTCTTAAATCCCCTTTTTTACTTCATAGTCGTATAACTGTTTACTGAAAGTATCAAAGTGTATCCACTCATATCTGCAGAGTTTAATTCTGGTTCAACGACCACGGAAAAGCTCACTTTGACCTTTGACCACGAGTTTTTCTGTGCATTCTCAAAACAAAAGATCAAAAAGTTTACCTTTTGGGTGAAAAGGGACTTCACAGAATGCTTTAGGACCCCCCCCCCCCCCCGTAATTTCTGTATCAATATAGATAGAACAAAAAAATGACCGAATAAAGATCGTATTTTGGGCCTATGTATTTTGCATTTAGAATAGAATTGCAACTCAGGATTAAAGGTGATAGCTTTTAGATTCTATCCAGAATATCAATGTGGATTTAGGCATGGTAGATCCCCAAGACATTATCTATTCAAATTCTGCAGGAGAATTTCAGATTGAAATAAAGAAGGGCTGGTTTAAAGAAGTAAAAAAAAAAAAAACAATGACTTATAAGAGTTTAGGTCTCTAATTAAAATGCACAACAAGATTTATAGAGATACTCGCTGGACGTAATTATAATTATCTTTTTTTAAATGAACCTTTGTAACTTACAAAATATCATAAAATCTTGTCCATGGAATTCAATGTCCCCCCACCCCCACCCCCGGGCTCAAAAAAAATTGACACTGAAATAATTTCACTCTGATCTTTTTTTTTTCTTCCAGTTGCTGTGTTCGTAAAGTAATAGGAAATAAGTAACAGTTTGTAAAACTTGTTACCCACGGGTGGGGTAGGTACCAGCTTCCGTGGTAGCAACTGCACTCGTGCATGACGCACCGTACACGTCCATCCCTGACATATCGATTGTTGGCACATTGTTATGACAGCTGGGACGCTTACGATAAAGGCCGTGAGCTATATAGGCAGATAAGTAGACTAGACCGAAAGGATGCATAGTGGCAGCTTAATCGAGCGGAGAAGCGGAGAAGGCCGTCCCAGCCCAGTTCCGAGGCGGTCACTGTCCCATCGATGTTTACTTCGGACGATTTCGAGATAAACTGCATCGAGGACGATAAGACAATAGACCACATTCTCTATGACTGTCGCGTTTTGAATGAAGGGTAATCGGGACAAGGATATGAGAGAGAGAGAGAGAGAGAGAGAGAGAGAGAGAGAGAGAGCGTTCTTTCACATGCTCTAAGGGAGTAATCTCATCATGATCTTTTACTGATGTGGTTTCTGGTACGGTACCAACCTCTTCCCCGCCTCCAAATGAAACACGAAAGCAAAAGTACAAACTTCATACGCGTAGCCCTTCCCATATAAGTCTATTAGTTAAGTAAATCTACGAGAATTCAGAAAATAGGTTTACAAAAAAAAAAGCAAACTTCAGTTACAGTTTCTGCCTTTAAGGATTAAACCTAACCCCACACACATCAATACATTCAGGCCAAACTATAGTGACTGAATTCCATGAGTGAAATTTAAGGTAAAGATCTAATCTGTCATAGACTGAATGGTTTGGTTTCAAAGCTAAAGAAATGTTAATCATCCTTAACATATACATCCCAAAAACAGTTCTGTCTACGTTCTTTGTATAATTAAAACAATATACAATTAATAATGTTTTTTTTTCTTTACTCATGATTTAGTCAATGAAGTCTGCAAAACCCAAGAAAACATTTCTCTTCAGTACCTCACATCCATTGCTTTTCTGTTTCTAACATTAGAGATGAAAATGAAAATAAAAAATGTTTATTATATTTGACAAGATGTTCGGATTATTAAAGAATTAAAAGTATGGAGACGAAATGACTCTATTGAGAGACGAGTATTTTCATTCATTCTGTTCTGACTTTTTAAAATAAATATTTCAACAACAATGTAATCTTATAACACTGCTATTTTGAACAATTATTGAACATAAAAAGTCTGTTGCTATATATATATTTATTTATTTATTTGCTTTTTTAAATTATTATTTTAGGTTCTATTATATTATTGACATTTTATTGAAATCCCCAAGATAAATTAAACAATGATTAAAGTTTACCAACAGTATACAAAAATCGAGCTACAATGGACCTCATCACCAATCGTAAACAAACAACATTTAGCCACGTGATTCTATATATCTTCTATACAAATTATGCAATCCATAGTGGCTGTCACGTGATACGTATTTTTCATTGTTTTATCAGCATGATGACGTGGCTAAATGTGTTTATTCGAAGCGGCTAGCCAATATCTCATTATCTCAGACGTCCATTCACTTTCGTCTTAAGGCGATGTCGACAGCTGGTAAGCAGCTGTTCTTGAAGAGAGAGGCAGGTCCATTCTTTTATGTGATCTTTCCAGCTTTATTTTGGTTCTTTGGGTGACACTTACGTCGTGCTGCTTCCCTTGTACCTCGTAGAATGACGTTTGACAGTGAGTCATGTCTTTCAGTGTGACCAAACACAGCCCAGCTCTCATTTCTTCACAGTATTGATATGCTCCTCTCCCTTCGGCCAGCCCACACAATTGTCTCTCAAGGAAAACTCTTAGGCCCGCTACTGTTTCTAATTTACATAAATGACCTACCAAATTGCATTGGTTCAGTACTGAAAATTAGACTATTCCTCTTGACTAAGGGAGTATTGTTGCAATGTTTTGTGCCATGTGTGGTAACAAAGCGTCTGAATAAAAATAAATTCACTCATGAATCTAGCGGGTTATAAAGTGTAGCTTTTCTAGTTAACACTGGCCAAAGAAAGGAGAATAACTAAACATCCATAGTCCCTCTCTAACCAGAAGAAATGGGGGGGGAGTTAAATAAATGAGAAATGAAACAGCTCTCACGCAAATAGCAAGACAAAAAAAAAGATGCCTATTACAAGCTGTCCTAACATGACATGAGCAACATATAGTAAAATTCATCTCTGAACTAGACACAGCAGAATGAGACAACATATGTTCCAGAAGCCAAAATTAGGTGATAAGTGATAGGTTAGGTTTTTTGCATATCAATACGATTTAGGCCATGTCGTGCCCCCCAAAACTAAGGATTAGTGAGATTGGCACTTGAGGAGCATCATCAGAGAATGGCAACCATGTCTATCAAGAGGCCTGAAAAAAGACACTGGTTCCAACCCCCCCCCCTCCTTTTTTTTTTCAATACAACAAAACTCTATGGAGAGCTGCCGATCTGGAAACCATTGCAGGTATAGGGTTACTTGTCTAAACCTTCCAAAATAAATATGAGAACGAAGAAGAAAAAGAATCTGTGATTAGGATCTCTGAGTTTGTTTACGTGCAAAAGGATTCAATACCCAGTCAGGAGTATCCAAGTAAAGAATATTTTCAAATCTTTAGTTTAGGTCATCATAGAACAGTATAGAATAGACATAATAATATAATAATAACAATTTGTGCATTACACCAAAAAACATAACTATAGAAAACCACAACAGACTCACTTATAATTTACAAATTACATATATGAAACAATAGTAAACAGTACTGAGTGGTAAGTTGGTTATTATTTAAATTATCAGGTCAGATTAACTGCCTATTAGAATAGAAGTTCTTTTAATTGTATGAAATATTTATCTTTTTGAGGACCCTCTTCGGTCATCTCAGGTGTGAAGACCCCCAGTTTGAGAGCCGCTGTGCTAAAGACTGGTGAAGACAGTATACTATTTATACTATACTATAATTACTATTTGACACCTGCACCTAATTCATATGTGGGAATGATCTCACGCAAGGGGTGATCTTTTTGTCAAGCTTAAAGAAGGATGGTTAACAAAGGAACTGTTATAAAGGACTTATCAAGCACTATTTCAACCTCATTAGCATTGAGGAAAGCAGCTGGCCTCTGAGAGCAAAGGTTGTTGGAAACAAAACTTAAATAGACCCTCAACAGGCAACAACTGTGTCGACATTAAATGCGGCAAAAATAAACAGGTTGCAACTGGGTTTGCATGTGAAAAATACTGTACTCATTATTTATCTTTGAGATTGAAGCCAATGACTTATACTTTGATGAATTATAAACATTTTTAACATGTTTCATAAATGTTCTCAAATATAAAAAAAATGATTAACAACAGATCTGATATTTTCAAACCATATAGATGCCAGAGGAATAAATTGAAAAAACATTATTGTTTCCTAGGTGCTTTTAAGGCTGAACAAAAAATGTAATACTTAGACATTTATTTCTATAAAGGATTATTTGTGTATCTTCTTTCAAATGTGCTGTTATTATTATTATATATATTAAACTTATTATTTGTGTCTGGTATATTTAGAGTATTTCTCATTTACAAGAGAGGTAGAAACGTGAAAGTATGCATCCTGATAAGGCCTACAATATGCAACATTATAATATGAAAATATGTCACCCACGACCATCCCAAATAATGTTCTGACAGAAACAATTGAATATTTTGTCCAAATTAGAAATAGCTTCTTTTTCAGAATTAAATAACAAATCCTCAAGCGAAGACTTTCTCCCAGAGTTGAGCAAATTTTCTTCACATACATGACTTATGCAAAAAGGTTTGGTTCTAAGGGATGCATGCAATAATTGGCAGAGCAATAATTTATGATGAATAATTCACATACATCTGAAAGGTTTGTTTGCCATGAAAAAATTTGTCTGCCATAAATATATATATATAGCTGCCCACTTCAAGGAATAAAAATTTTTTTTTTATAAGTCCACCAAAATGAACTTTGTCAATAAATGGAATAGACCTTAAGACTTAAATGAATTTCGCAAATGAAATCAATAATAATCTTGATGAATGTAAGTTATTTACATTAAATATTTAAACATCTAACCTAAGAAGGCATCCTCAATGCAAGAGATAAAAGAGAAAAATGAAATGAAAAAGAAACTAAATGTTAGGAAATCTTGTGATTTTTTTTTTAAATTATGTCAAAGTAGAAAGAAATTGTTTTGCTTCAAATATAAAGAATTATACAGAAATAATAGTTCCTTCCAAACAACACTTAAAGAAGGATATTAAGTAGTGAGTTTACAATCTATCTTTCTTGCTAAATAAAATAAGAAGCAATGTGTCCTACCTTAATCAGTTGCTTCATTTGTAGATCATTAAATGAACTTTATCACATTAAGGATGTGACTGTTCCTAAGAAGATTTTTAGATTGGATGTGAATATTGATGAAGTGACTGCTAATCCATATTTAGATTAGATTAGCTGTGAATATTGATGATGTGACAACTAATCCATATGTAGATTAGATTAGCTGTGAATATTGATGATGTGAAAGCTAATCCATATGTAGATTAGATTAGCTGTGAATATTGATGAAGTGACTGCTACTCCGTATGTAGATTAGATTAGCTGTGAATATTGATGAAGTGACTGCTACTCCATATGTAGATTAGATTAGCTGTGAATATTGATGAAGTGACTGCTACTCCATATGTAGATTAGATTAGATGTGAATATTGATGAAGTGACTGCTACTCCATATGTAGATTAGATTAGCTGTGAATATTGATGAAGTGACTGCTACTCCATATGTAGATTAGATTAGCTGTGAATATTGATGAAGTGACTGCTACTCCATATGTAGATTAGAAAAGCTGTGAATATTGATGAAGTGACTGCTACTCCATATGTAGATTAGATTAGCTGTGAATATTGATGAAGTGACTGCTACTCCATATGTAGATTAGATTAGATGTGAATATTGATGAAGTGACTGCTACTCCATATGTAGATTAGATTAGCTGTGAATATTGATAAAGTGACTGCTACTCCATATGTAGATTAGATAAGCTGTGAATATTGATGATGTGACTGCTAATCCGAATGTAGATCAATTGAGAATGCTGATAATTTGATTGCTACTCCATATGTAGATTAGAATAGCTGTGAATTTTGATGAAGTGACTGCTACTCCATATGTAGATTAGATTAGCTGTGAATATTGATGAAGTGACTGCTATTCCATATGTAGATCAGGTAAGCTGTGAATATTGATGAAGTGACTGCTACTCCATATGTAGATTAGATAAGCTGTGAATATTGATGAAATGACTGCTACTCCATAAGTAGATTAGATAAGCTGTGAATATTGATGATGTGACAGCTGCTCCATATGTAGATTAGATAAGCTGTGAATATTGATGAAATGTCTGCTACTCCATAAGTAGATTAGATAAGCTGTGAATATTGATGATGTGACAGCTGCTCCATATGTAGATTAGATAAGCTGTGAATATTGATGAAATGACTGCTACTCCATATGTAGATTAGATAAGCTGTGAATATTGATGATGTGACAGCTGCTCCATATGTAGATTAGATAAGCTGTGAATATTGATGATGTGACAGCTGCTCCATATGTAGATTAGATAAGCTGTGAATATTGATGATGTGACAGCTGCTCCATATGTAGATTAGAATAGCTGTGAATTTTGATGAAGTGACTGCTACTCCATATGTAGATTTGATTAGCTGTGAATATTGATGAAGTGACTGCTATTCCATATGTAGATCAGGTAAGCTGTGAATATTGATGAAGTGACTGCTACTCCATATGTAGATTAGATAAGCTGTGAATATTGATGAAATGACTGCTACTCCATAAGTAGATTAGATAAGCTGTGAATATTGATGATGTGACAGCTGCTCCATATGTAGATTAGATAAGCTGTGAATATTGATGAAATGACTGCTACTCCATGTGTAGATTAGATAAGCTGTGAATATTGATGATGTGACAGCTGCTCCATATGTAGATTAGATAAGCTATGAATATTGATGATGTGACAGCTGCTCCATATGTAGATTAGATAAGCTGTGAATATTGATGATGTGACAGCTGCTCCATAAGTAGATTAGATAAGCTGTCAATATTGATGATGTGACTGCTGCTCAGTTTGTAGATTGACTGTGAATATTGATGATGTGACAGCTGCTCCATATGTAGATGAACAGAGAAAGTTGATAATTTGACTGATAAGCTGTGAATATTGATGATGTGACTACTGCTCCATTAGTTGATTACCTGTCAGTACTGATAATGTGACTGTTGCTTCATGTGATCATATGATAAACTGTACATATTGATGAAGTGACTACTGCTTCATGTGTAGTTCATTAGATGAACTTTGAATATTGATGTGATTGCTGCTTCTTTTGCAGATCATTAAATGTTTATTGTGTAATAGTTGATCATTAGCAGAAATCAGAACACTGATCTGGATCTTTTTTTTAGGTCATCAGCTTGTACAGTACTTTAATCTACAAACAAACAAAAAATGGATAAAATATTGCACTCAAGAATTTAAAAAAAAATGAATTGAAACATTTAAATATAAAATGTATAATATTATTACAATGATTGTGTCATTATCACAAATGCACTATCCCATTGATGTTTTAACAGCACTTGCTAAAAGTGAAAACTAAGCTTTGTGAGTACAGATTTGATTGTATTTTGACAAGATGCTTTTATCAGTTCCTTAACTTATTTAAGTCTTTAGATATATACATTCAGGTAATACTGAGCTGATGCAATGACAATATTCTGGAGCAGAGAAACATCCTTGTGACAACAAAGACAGTTTTAGGTAACCTATCAAACTTAGTACTGTACCAGAGTAGCTTATGACATTTCTTATTATAAACTACTAGCTGCTATAGCATTGAGTTTTCTTTTTTTTTCCCCATTACATTGTCAATTTTTACATACCTTTTCTAGAAGTTAAGATTTTTTTATTTATATCTGTAGTCATTGTTTATATTTTTGGCTGCTGTACTTGCAAATATGTGCTTTGTATCAGTGGGTTCAACTCAATCACAACTGTATTTTATATTTAGCTTTAAAAAAAAAATACAACTTTTGAAAACTTTTTTTTCATGGGAGATCTGGCCAGTATCATATGATTGCTAATGCAAACATTTAATAGAATATTTTAAATAATCTACCTGATGTTCCTTAAGATGATCACCAAATAAAAAATGTGAAAACATCTCATTTCATTACTGATCCCCTTGGCTGGCAATGCAGATAAGTAGAGTGGGAATACTTATAGCCATACACTTAGCCTGACAGCAGGATTTGGTGCACCACTAATGATCATCACATGTGCATTACAAGAATGACTAAGCAGTGATGCTAGCTTTCATGTGTCCATTACAAGACTGACTTACAAGGATGGCTAACTTTGAATAGACTTTCATGTCCCATTACTAGAATGGCTTAGCAGGGTGGTTAACTGTTTGGTGTATTTTAAAACAGCGGCTGTAAGCGAAACCTGACAAACTGCTTATGTGTAATCAGTGCCTGCTTCTCGAATGTATTTCTGATCTGTCTTTTAATTGTCAATTATTCATCTGTTCTTGAACTATTTTCTGTGGTGTTGCAGTCTGTCCATCTTAGCATAAGTGGCCGCTCAACAGCAAATCAATCAAATAATTAAAACACCAACTTGACCATGTTAAGGAATACTTCAGGGATGGCATCTTGAGGAAGGCGAGATTGCTGGCTGACCAACTTGGTATTGAGTTGGTGCTGCCGAGACTTTGCAGCCGACAGATACAACGAGCAATAACAACATGTTTAAATTTTGGGATTAATAATTAATACTAATAAAGAAAAAAGCTTTACATTCCTATCTTGATTCGTTAGTTTCTTCATTAACGTCTTGATTATCAAGCAATAATAATCATAATGCTCATTGCAATCTGTTTTGTCTACATCCTAAATCGATGCAAGAATTGCAACGTAAAGAAGAGATCTAGCTCTAGATCTAATCTTGAATCTACTAAGTTCTAACCTAACAAGAAAGCTAGATTACATTTTTTTTTCGTAATACACTGACAGTGAGTGTGGGATATGGTCACATGCATGGTGGATCTTCCTGGAATCCATGTCTCTAGTCTAGATCTAAAATATTTTCAATGAAATGAAACGATAATCCAATCAAGAATCGAACAATTAACACAATAATCCATCGATTCACATAATAAAATACAGTTGATGGTGAAATTCATTTTAAATTTTTTTAAATGCCGATCAATCCAAACACTAGATCTAGATCTATAGACTATTGACCCTAGACCTTCATGTCAGTCTCTGATTTTCTACACAGCTCCAAGTGTGTCAACAGTGCACGAGATTCTCAACAAAATTGTGTCCCCCTTGGAGCCGTCTGCTGGAGAGAAAAGGGGAAGCAATTGTCATAGATGCGATAGTCATTTCACAAATTCGGCGTTTCTGGCATAATATAAAACCAAGTTCTTTGTGCATGTTATTACACATGGAAAATGTATATTTCTTATATCTTCATATCACAATAAAAAGCCAAAGATCTTAATCTGATCTTAGATAACTGGTAGATTTAGTCCTATAACTAAAGGATGCGACATTTCTCTGGCAGGACTAAAGTAAAGGACCCCCTTTCAGACCTTGCGGTTTATGGGGCAGATAATGTAATGGTCATCTGTTAATCTATTTCTTTGTCCAACGGTTATTAAGCAGGGTATCATGTGGCCAGCACAACGACCAACTGCCTTTACTTTCCCAAATTTAAGTCAGGCACCCATTAAGTTGGGTGGACTCAGGGGCATCCTTAAAATCCTGAAATTAAAAATCACAGTCTAAAAACTGAGATACGAACCCGGGAACTCTCAGTTCGGAAGCCAAGCGCTTTACCACTCGGCAAACACGCTCCTTACAGGGATAGGACTAAACAAAAAAAAGTTCCCTTTCAGACCTTGCGATCTGTAGGGCAGATGATGGAAAGGTCATCTGTTTCTGGGGCAGGGCTACCTTTAAAAAAATCATGTTCTGCTGGTGTGACAGTTCACTACTTTCATGAATAGGCTAAGTACCATTTGATATCTGCGCTGGGTCGGACACTTATTTACTATAACACGCATGGAGGACGACCGCATGGCAACGGGATCTCCTTTGGCGAGCTTAAAGCAAGGACGGTGTAACAGGAATGCCCCATACGCGCTATAAGTCATGCACATTAACTAATGACTTAAATTCTGCCAAGTCACTGGTTTTCCTGACTAGCTCAGGCAACCCATTCCATGCTCTAATAGCACTAGGGAAGAAGGAGCATTTGTACAAATTTGTCCTAGCATATGGGACGAGGAATGTGCCTTTATCTTTGTGTCTTTCAGAGTATTTTATTAAATATGGCATGCTTTTAGATATTATTTTAATTAATAAGTGGATTTTTTTTTATAAATTAAAGCTTTTGCAAAAGTGTAGAGGCATCCTTAAAAATTCTGTTCTGCCTCCACGTACTTAAATCCGGCCCTGATTACCTCAACCTCCACCTCTCAACAATTTAAAAGCATTTTACTCCTCTTCCCCCTACGTAATTTATGACGAGCAGACAAAGGGAGTGAAGGTGATGTTATTTTTTGAAGTAGGCTACAGAAAATCTAGTATATTAGCATCATAGGGTACTTTTAAATCCATAAGTAAGTATTGATCTAGCAAGAATAATAAAAGACATTGTTACCAACGTTAAAAATTAATTTATTAAATTTAGTATCGTCGTTTTGTCTAGGTTCCCTTTGTCAAATGTTTACATGTTTTGGATGTTCCTGGAACAGACACAAAATAGAGCAAGGGGATTAATAACAATCGAATATTCACCTTAAGTAAAATCAATAACTTTAGAAAGCCTTCGAGAGAGAAGACTCAAAAGTAAAGTATAAGTCATACATAAAACACTGAACCATAATCTTCAAATACAAAAACACAATTTAATAAAATACCCAGAAAGACACAAAGATAAAGGCACATTCCTCGTTCCATATGCTAGGACAAATTTGTTCCTACTGCTATTAGAGCAGGGGCTCTCAACCTGTGGGTCGCGACCCCTTGACAATTTGTCAGGGGTCGCTTAAGATCATTGAAAATATGGCCCATTCTAACATGTCAAACTTGGCACATACAAGTTTTTTTTTTTCAACGGAATTTTCTATTTTTATTGTTATTCGAAGATAAATGTAGCAGACAGTTGAATCAAAATTGATTTCAAACATTTTTATTGTCGCAGCAGAAAAAAATAATTAACAGTCAAAGTAAATGCCCTAAATGCATAACGCCTGGTAAAGCTCTGGACTGTCGTACGTAAGGTCAAGAGTCATTATTAATTGTAAATAATTAATAAGATATAAGTGAAGTTTAAAGTTCGCAACTTATAAAGTACACTTCCGAAGATTAGTGAGGAATGAAATATTACCCGTGGCTGCGCAGCCCCAGCTGTGACCTACATATTTTGAGACATCCAGTTCAAGCATAACCATTGTCCGCATGTGGCCGATTTAGATTTTCTTTTCGCCGTCTGCGTTTGTCCTCGGCAGCAGATTTTCTTTTGGTCTCAAATGTGTATCGCGCGGCCTTCGTGACTTCCATTTGTCTCGTTCGGAGGCCGCATGCAACCAGGTGTCTGCCAAGGAAGAATACAAAAGTGTTAAATCTGTAATATGTAAACCAATATGTTTACGTTTTAAAAATGGTGGGACAGTCCATAAATTTGAATTTTAATACGTAAACTTTGTATTGGACAACATGAACCTTGGGTGAACTCCTAATGGTAGCAGGGCAGGAAAGCATGGGCCTCTCCAAGTGCTCTGGTAAGAAACTCTGTTGTGGGCCTCCCGTAGTGCTCTGGTAAGTAACTCTGTTGTGGTCCTCTCGTAGTGCTCTGGTAAGTAACTCTGTTGTGGGCCTCCCGTAGTGATCTGGTAAGTAACTCTGTTGTGGGCCTCTCGTAGAGCTCTGGTAAGTAACTCTGTTGTGGGCCTCTCGTAGTGCTCTGGTAAGTAACTCTGTTGTGGGCCTCTCGTAGTGCTCTGGTAAGTAACTCTGTTGTGGGCCTCCCGTAGTGCTCTGGTAAGTAACTCTGTTGTGGTCCTCCCGTAGTGCTCTGGTAAGTAACTCTGTTGTGGTCCTCCCATAGTGCTCTGGTAAGTAACTCTGTTGTGGTCCTCCCGTAGTGCTCTGGCAAGTAACTCTGTTGTTGAACGAAGTGCCTCATAGCTCCCATGGAGTTCAAGTGACCCTTCAGCTATCTTCCCGCAGCTCTTCAACACACTTGCAAGTCATGCACCACTGTTTCATCTGCCTAACCCATTAGTTTAAGCAGGAATAGAAAAACTCCAGTGTTATCCGGCCCGCCCAAAACATCGGACCAAAATGTAGAAAATCGCAAAAAGGTTGAAAAATGTATCTGTCCATATTTTAGGGTTCTCACTCTTTGTTTCATGGATTTCATTCCTTGCTAGTTTCATATTCATATTATTATTTTGTTGTTCTTGTAAGAAAAACAATTTAAAAAAAAATAAGACCACATGAATGTTCTCTTAAGTTTAATTCTTTGAAATATCCGGTGCTCTCTTGAGCTAGCCTTGTACGTGACATCTTGTGAGTGTAACCAAAGGCATCATTACGAATCATTTTGTTTTGGTATCAACGCAAGTGGTGCGTTAGTGAAACGGGAGATCCGAAGAAAACAATAAGTAGACTCTGAACCTAAAACTTCGAAGATAAAAGGAAAAGTCTGGTTGGATGTCACAGCGGACTTGCAGCAAAAGATATCAGAATTTTTTTTCCCTAGTGCTATTAGAGCATGGAATGGGTTGCCTGAGCCAGCCAGGAAAATCAATGACTTGGCAGAATTTAAGTCATTGGTTAATATGCATGACTAAATGCTAGACGTGTAGGACGTAATCATCTTGTTTTTTTTAATGTAATGTCTGTATTATATAAGATAAGATAAGATAATAATATGCATCCTTGCCCAAACCTCACTCAGGATGACAGCGGGCAGGGTATGAACCATTCACCATCGAGACGACCCAGTGGCTATACCGCAAACAAATCTCACCACCAAGAGAAGGGGATAAATAGGACTCTAGCCCGGGGTCCCAACATGTTATGCTTCTTGTATAAGAATTTTAAATTGTTTTTTTTTTGGGGGGGAGGGGGCGAGGTGGGAAAGACAGAGAGGGCACATACATACGCACCCAGTTGTTTGGGGTCCAAATATTTCTCGGGATTGGCCTGCAATTAAGCAAGCGTTTATATTTCTATACTTTATAATTCGATTCTGAATGTGTACTAACCCTAGACAGGATATCAATGATTATCCCACTTGTAAACAATAAGCTTCCATGAATATTTCAACATCACTTGCTAGCATCAGAAGCCAACAGACGTAACCGTCTTCTGAAACAGTGTTGCGACAACGGGTCTAATGTCTGGGGGTCACCTATAGCCGCTTTCTCATATAATCAAGGCTTCTTTGAAAAATCTGTTTATTAGAGCTTCTGTATGATCCCAGCAGCACCAAACTCAAAACAATATGGAAAAAACAGGCATAATCCTAAAACACCAAAATCATTCTGATGCGCTCCCTGGTCAAGCCCACTTGCTTATATGCTTGCGAGTCTTGGACGCTGACTGCAGAACTAGAGAGGAGGATCCTAGCGATGGAATTAGGATTCTACAAAAGGATCCTAGGTATCACATTTAAAGACTACATTTCAAGACCGCATCGCGAACGAAGAGATTTAGAGACAGAGTTGCCACAGCGATTGGACCCCACAATGACCTGACAACCAGTGCTTTTTTTGTGACGGTACGCTAGGGTACGGCGTACCGGCACCTTTTTTAATGAGAGGGGGGGGGGAGAATATTATTTTCTTGTATTTTAACGTTTATTATTAATTTATAAGTTGTTAAAAGTTAGGCAATCTATCACTTTTTTTTTACAAAAACAAAAAGCACTTCTGCCAACTATAGTAAAACTAAAACTTTGCAAAGACCTTACTGCGGGAAACAGTAGCAAGAAACAGAAGAATACACGGCCTGCCATTGAAAAGGGTTTTATTGTAGTTGCTATGAGATGTATAACCATTCTTAGAAAATTTATATAATAATGGCATTCATTTTCAAATAACTTTAACCATCACTGATAACTTTCATAATTTAGCAAAGCACAAGACAGATAAATTATTTTTTTAATTTTTTTTTGCGAAAACGCTTACTTTAATATATATTTAAAAAAAAAAAACACTGTGTCAATGTATTTTTTAAAAAGTGTTTTTGGGTATTTAATTTTAAGAACTAAGTTGTTCGCTTTCAGATAAACATAAGGAGCCGTCATACCTATATAGGCACTATAAATGATTTGGGGCGATCATATCTCCAATCGATTATCCGGTCTTAGCGATCTCAACGTGACGGACAGACAGCATAAAACCAATAGAGGCTTTTCTCTATAAGGCCGCTAAACAGATAGTTATTTGGGGGAAAAATTAATCAATGACGAGTATATCTTGACTAATGCCTAATTATAGATTATGAAGGAAAAAAAAACGCATATCAATTCACAAGGAGTGGAAGGGGCTGAATTCATTGTTTTTCTTTTTAACTAGGCCTGGATCTGTTCTGTTTCATTCATTGCACAAGAGGTTGAAACGTAGTGGTGAAATACTTTCTGTTATCAGCAGGTTTATATTTGTGTCTCAGGGGAAACTACCAGATGTGCTTTCTTTAAAAAATAGTCTATCTGAAACAACCTTGATCATCAACGCATGCGTTTAAAATTGGTGTATTTGAAGTGCACAAGTCTTTTTTTTTTAAACAAATATTTAAACAATGACTGTAAAATCATTTTCAAATGGTTTTATTCAAATAGTAAATGTACTAGCAGATGTAAGCGGTATTCATAAATATTTTAGCATTTTTATTTGGACAAAGCTTATATCAACTCACTCTGTCTGTCTAGTAAAAAGTTTGTAAACATTATTTCTCCCACACCCAAACTCGGATCAAGCTGAAATTTGGTACAATTATCTCTTTTACATGACTAAACAATAATTAAAAAAAATGGACTCTATTCTGTAATGGTGGCGTATAAATAGGAGCAAAACAGAACATTCGGAGATTACCTATTATGTGCTTCAATTTGACACTATCAATTAAACTGGATATAATTTAATCTGGTCTGTACATCTGTAGGGCGTTTGTATGCTTAAAGCATTGTGCATGCAGTTAAAATATTGCGATCCTAGTTTATGGTATTGAAAATGTTCATTTTGTTAAAAGTAAAATATATATTTATAATTTGTAGACTCTCTTATCTCAATAAATATATATATGTATAGACATACCTCTAGTGAGACTGAATTGAGTAGCAGGATGAGGATTGGCCAGCTTGGAGCGTACTTTGGGCTCGGAATTCTATTTATGGTATATCGTATCAGTTTATAATGAGTCGACATGCATTTAAAAAGAAACATTCGCCAGTCTCACTCATTTGTGTTAGAATAGGATTTGACGTACTAATCAGTAGTGATTTATGATTTATTGTGACAAAAGAAAATTACAGTTTATCATGTTTTAGGGTTTGAAACTGGAAACATAACCATTGTTTAAATTGATTTGTTTACGAGAGTTTGATTGAACTCTACATGATGAGACGTCTGTTCACAAGTATATATCAACGTTGTTCTCAGGTGAATGGTGATACGTTAGTACATTTAAGAATGTCAATTGGGTTTACATACTGTCATTATTTATAGTTGAGTAGCGGCCAGGTGACGAAATTGGTGTCACGCCCTTGTTGGCAAGTATTAAGAAGTGGACTTTAAGTGCTCACGTTCTTATGTATTGAATAGCAAAATGTAATTAGACTAACTCTCTCAAAGCACTTGGCTGGGGTTCAAACCTCGGTGAAGTCTGGAATCGTGATCTTTAGGGCGTCCCTGCGTCCACCCAAATCTGATGGGTACGTGACTTTAGTTGGGGAAAGTAAATGCGGTTTGTCTTTGTGCTGGCCATAGAAATAGATGACCTTTACATCATATGCTTTATAGATCGCAAGTTCTGAAATGGATACTGTCAGGACTTTGATTATTTATTAATACATATAAAATTGTCTGGGTATAAATTGTAATTTTAATTGCAATGTGCGTGTGTGTTAAAATTAATTATAATTAATTATAATTATAATTTCTTTTTGCTTGATAATTAAATTAGTCCCAAAGTTCAACCTAACAGAAACACCATACACGCCCATTTGTACAAACATAAATTAATAAACGATGTTTATGTGATTTACAATTAAACTATATATTTAATTCAATATTTGTACAATGATATGAAAAATTACTAATGTGAATAAAAAGTACATACATATACATATTACAGGGAGGCGCGGTGGCTGAGCGGTAAAGCGCTTGGCTTCCGGGTTCGAATCCAAGTGAGAACTGAGATTTTCAATTTCGGGATTTTTGGACACCTCTGAATCAACCCAGCTCAAACGGTTACCTGACCAACCGGCTTTACTTTTCCCCAACTAACGTCAGGTACCCATTAGAGCTGGGTAGACTCAGAGAGGCCTGAAATTAAAAATCCTAATCTTCACCAACATTCGAACCCCAGAGGACCACGGTTCGGTAGCCAAGCGCTTTACCCCTCAGCCACCGCGCCTCCAATATATTAAAATAATAGACTCTAAATTGTTTTGCAATGAACCAGGTGGTCAGCAATTGCACAGACGTGAACATGTTCTCCTCACCCCTGACCTGGACGTCGGGTCTCTCTGGGTGGTCATTGCTGACATCATTTGTGGTCATTCTTTATGGTTTCTTCTTCACCACAAAAAGAAATGTAACAGAGCAGAGCGGAAGTGTCACGTTGACCAAGGTTGGTTTTCTTAGCATAGTAATGTGTGTTTAAATACTATTGTGGATAGAGTTAGATAGACAGACATGAGAACGGACAGACAGACAGACAGATATAGACAGATAGATAGATAGACGAATAAATAAATACATAGATAGATAAATAGATAGAGATAGATAGATAGATAGATAGATAGACAGACAGACAGACAGACAGAGAGGAAAAAGGGATAAAATTGGATAAATAGAAAAAGAGAGAAAGAAGAAAAGAGAAGTTAGAGAAACAAATGGAAACAAACTAAAACTTTCATGTGTGCCAGATTGGTGGATAGTTACTGTCGACTTTATCCAGTTCTGTGGTCAAATGCAGACATGCACATTGTCTTGTCTCCCTTTATTCTGTATGTCTATCTAGTGCCAATTATTTTAACTATGGTGCCCTTTAGATAGCTCGGTTCAGTGGCCCACAGCATCAATGGCGCAAAAGGGTTCATGACTCATGACCCGTTTGGGCCCTCATGAAAACTTGGGGATGACATCTAAGTGGGTGGCTAGCTCTAATCATGCATTTGTGGTCACAATAGTTTCCAGATTGTTCCCATTTTTTTTCCCTGTATGTTCATAAAACCATTGATAGTATATAAGGAATCGGAAAGAGAGAGAGAGAGAGAGAAATAGAGAACAGGGTTGGTTTAGAAAGTTGAATTTGCAATGAATGGCGAATCCAATAGATAAAGAGAAATGACTAATATAATTGTGGAATAGTGTCATTCATTGAACAATGCTTAGTTTTTGTGTTGAAACTTGGTTCATAGTTTGTTTTTAAATACTTATACGAAAAGAACAGACTAGGCTCTATTTATTATGAATCTTTAAATTCGAAAGTCAAGCAAGGCCTTAGAGATTCAAAACGAGCCAAGAGACCCGTTGGGCAATGCAGTTCTAGCAAAATATGGGCAATTTTCTCTTTCCTTAGTAACAGTACTCAAGATATATCAAAAGTTGATCAAATTTGCATTTTTTTTTCGACACTTTTTCGTGAGCTCCGATGACAGAATGCTCAAAAAAAAGCAATTGGAGAGTCATGTCTAGGTTTTCATATTTGTGAGAACCAGTCCTTCTAAGAAGCTTTCCGTTAAAACTTTTCAAGTCTGTGTCTAATACGTGATTTAGCTGTTTCATTACGTTTTCCAAACATTGTCCCAGCATGCATCTTATTTCTCACTTTATCTGTGTCATTTTGATCAGCATTGCGGTCGTTCTCAAAGTTTTGAGTGATCGAAAATTATTTAACCCTTAAAATGCGTGAGGTAGTTAAGCTTCTAAACATCTGAATTGTAATTCCATTTTATGTTGACGCAATGTAAAACAGCTCAGCAATTTAAGGGTTAAGACTTTCTATGACACAGAGTAAGTTGGCTTCACTTACTGTTCTTTCCATTGAGCGACAAACAGCTAAAAGTTTAGAAATAGTTGCATTGGTTTCTGACTTTGCTACTTAGAAAACGATAACATTTTAATTAAATAAATATTCGATCTTTTTAGTGTTAAATAATAGACAAAGAAATAGTTAATTGTTTTTATCGATGTTTTATAGTTTTACACCTAGCACTGTTTTCGCAATTGAAATGTGTCTAATGCAGAAATTTTCAATAGTAATTATGAAATTTTTAGAAAAGATAGGGCTGATAATCATGGAGGAGTTCTTTTAGCAATAAAAAACACTCTTATAGCAGAAGAAATTACCTTACCTAACTCAAAAAATGTAGAATCAACATTTTGTAAAATTAATACCACCTCAACATCCCTAATAATAGGCAGCATTTACAGACCACCAAATTCTAGTTTAGAATACATGCAGGAACTATGTAATCAGATTACTACACTTAAAGAGACAAATAAAAATGCAGTTTTTTGGATTATGGGTGATTTCAACCTACCTGATATAAATTGGAAAACACTAACCATAGATAAACACCAAAACCTTAAGGACATAAATGAGCTTTTCATAGAAACTTTACACAACCTAAGTTTAGATCAAATCATTAAAAAGCCAACTAGATTAAACAACACATTAGATCTCTTCTTAACCAACAGACCTGGATTAGTAGTTGATTATGAAATTATCCCTGGTCTATCAGACCATGAGATCATAAAAATACACAGTCAGATAAAAGCAGTAGCCAATACAAAACCCAAAAGAAAAATCTTACTCTGGAATAAATGTAACCTAACACAACTACACCAAGCTGCACTAAACTTTCAACAAACATTCTTATTAGAAAAAGACATTAACCAACCAGTCGATGACCTCTGGAATTTCATTAAAAACCATCTTAAAAGCATAATAGAAAATCATATACCAACTAAATACACATCAAACAAAATAAATAAATGCTGGTTTAATAATAGACTAAAGAAGCTTTGTAAACAGAAGGAAAACCTCTATAGAAAATTTAAAGAAACTAATGCAGAAAGAGTTTACAAAAAGTATATAAAAATTAAACACTTAACCCAAAAAGTAAGCAGACAGCTGCAGAGTGAATACATAAACAATGTAATATCTAAAGATAACAACAAAAACCTATGGTCATACATTAAGTCTAAGAAAATGGAAACAACAGGCGTAGCGCCATTAAAAGATGAACATAACATAATACATAATGATAATGAAACTAAAGCAAACATTCTAAACAAATACTTTGCATCAGCATTCTCAGCCCCAGGAGACAAAGACATATTACTGAATTTGAACCAAGTAGACAACATAGAAGATATAGTAGTACAAGAAAATGGAATTCAAAAACTATTAGCCAACACCAAACCAAATAAAGCTTCTGGACCTGATGGTATTCCAGCTAGATTACTCAAAGAACTAAGTAATGAGCTAGCCCCAGTGTTCAAAATACTCTTTCAGGCTTCACTTAACCAGGACAGAGTACCAAAGGACTGGAAAGAAGCTAATGTCACCCCCCTATTTAAAAAAGGAGAAAAATCTGACCCAGGGAACTACAGACCAGTATCACTTACCAGCATCACATGTAAAATCCTAGAACACATAATATGTAGCAACATCATAAACCACTTAGACAAACATAATGTCCTCACACCATACCAACATGGCTTTAGGAAATATAGATCATGTGAAACACAACTAATAGGACTAATTGATGATTTTTCAAAAGGTTTAGATAATAGTGAACAAATAGATGCTATCTTACTAGATTTTTCTAAGGCTTTTGACAAAGTTCACCACCATAGTTTGCTTAAAAAAATAAAATATTTCGGCATTAATGGTCCACTGCATCAGTGGATTAAAGACTTTCTGATAGGGAGAGAACAAACTGTAATAATAAATGGCTCTAAATCAACACCGATAACAGTAAACTCAGGTGTACCTCAAGGTACAGTCTTGGGTCCACTACTATTTTTAATTTACATAAATGATTTACCAAATTGCATTAGTTCAGGAACAAAAGTCAGATTATTTGCAGACGATTGCATAATATATAGAACAATAAAAACAACACAAGACACAGATATTTTACAAAGAGAATTAGATGAATTACAGAAATGGGAATCAAATTGGAGCATGTCTTTCCACCCAGAAAAATGTCAGTTGTTAAGAGTAACAAAAAAACTAAAACAAATTAATTCCACTTATCTTATTCATGGCAAACCAGTATCACAGACTAAAAACGCAAAATACCTAGGTGTTATAATAAATGAAAAACTATCATGGAATCCACATATTGATGAAACTACAAAAAAATCAAACAAAGCATTAGGATTTATTAAAAGAAATTTCTATAAATCAAATAAGAACATAAAACTAAAATGTTACTTAACCTTGGTTAGGCCAATAATAGAATATGCATCCTTCGTTTGGGACCCCTCAACTCAAGAAAACATTAAGAAACTGGAACAGACACAAAATAGAGCAGTGAGATTCATAACAAACGAATATTCACATTTGACTAGAGTAACACCTTTAGTAAAATCACTAAATTTAGAAAGCCTTCAGGACAGAAGGCCCAAAAGTAAAGTAGCAATCATACATAAAACACTGAACCATAATCTTCAAATACAAAAACAAAATTTAATAAAATACTCTGAAAGACACAAAGATAAAGGCACATTCCTCGTCCCATATGCTAGGACAAATTTGTACAAATACTCCTTCTTCCCTAGTGCTATTAGAGCATGGAATGGGTTGCCTGAGCTAGCCAGGAAAACCAGTGACTTGGCAGAATTTAAGTCATTGGTTAATATGCATGACTAAATGCATGACGCGTAGGACGTAATCATCTTCTTTTTTTGAAGTAACGTCTGTATTATATAAGATAAGATAAGATACTGGGAAAAATAAAATCATAAAACATTTGTTTCTTGATTTGAAACACCTCTTAGTCGTTGAATTCTGTAAAAGAAGGTGTAGCCTACACACTTTGACACTATTAGGCCTACTTGTATGGAGTCCTAACTGAATCACATCATTACTTATAAAAAGGTGCACTACTTGCGTTGGAATGCTAAATCGACCGATACATTAAGATTACTCAATGTTTTGTCATACACTAAATTCGTCTTATTGGGGGGGCACCGAGATAGTCTTGAACCCGGACCCACGGGTACCTTGCTACGCCACTGGCTCGGTTGTGTGGTAGGCCTATGCGCTACAGACTGTCGTCACAGTGGTCCTGAGTTTGAAGCCTGTCCCCCTGCTGTCTTTGAGGAGGTTTGGGTTTCCTATGATGGAACATCCGCGACTTATAAAATATATAAAATAGAAACAACACTGAAAGGCTATTAGTTTCAAGTTTCATTTCATTTGATGTTGGCCTAGGCCTATATAGATAATATTTTGTATTCTAACTTCAGATATCCCAATACTTGTGCGCTATATTACTAGCAGTTGCTGCTACGGAGACTTGTAGAAACTCATCTTTAATTTTGACTTCAGTAAGTGAATCTTTCAATTGTATTTTTAAAAAATAACAAGCAGCGTGAGTTCGTGTGTATAAAAACAAATAATAAAAGGTACAGAAAGGCTAAGGTAATCTTTTTTTGATAGATTACTTTGTGCTGAATGGAATCCATGACAATCAAGCTCCACCAATAATTTTAATCAGTCACATCATTACATAAACTATCCTTTACACTAATTTACAATAATGTACCCCTTTTAGACCTTGCATTTTATGGGGCAGATGATGTAAAGGTCATCTGTTTCTAAGGCCGACGGTTGACGAGTGTGTCATGTGGCCAGCACAACGACCAACCGCCTTTACGTTTCCCCAGCTAATGCCAGGTACCCATTAGAGCTGGGTGGACTCAGAGGCGCCCTAAAAATCCCGAAAGTAAAAATCCCAGTCTTAACCACGATTTGAACCCGGAGAACCTCGGTTCGGAAGCCAAGCGTTATACCACTCAGTTTATATGTTTTCTGATTTATATAATTTAAATAAATTAAAGAAATAAATTTGATGTCGGGTCAGTGTTGGCTAATTGATGGTCTGGTCTTTGTTCAATATAAATCTACTAGTCTATGTAGAAGTTGCGTTTGCGGCTATCGGATCTTTGTTTAATTCTCAACCCGGGATTCGGAGTACCTTTGCATTGTGGGCCTATGCTTTGACTTCGGGTTCCAGGAATAAATCAATGGGGACCCGTATTTTCGTTAGCCAATCTGCTTCCATCGAGGCTAAAAGGGGGGGGGGGGAATGCAATCTTCGGTTACTAACAGATCTGAAATGACAGAGTAGCTCTTCACTAATTTTATTTCCCTTCTGGTGCTCACTGCCCGATATGAATTAGTCTATTAATTATTCACAACTCTTTAAATCTGGAATTCCAAGCGATCCAAACTATATTTCTATGGTTGTACCCTTAGCTTTTACAAAACTGGGAACATGAAAACTGAACACCTCTTCCCTATTTAAATTATTTAACCTTAGTTTGACCAATATTAGAACATGAATCGTCTGTTTAAGACCCCTCAACCCAAGTAAACACAGTGTTGCACGACACTACGCATTTGTTCTTCCCTAGCGCTTGTACAGCATGAGATGGGTTGCCATGAAAACTTAGAACTTAAGTGGCATTAACATCTACATTGACACATGAAATGAGTAGAACGTAATTATCTTCTCGTTTGAAGCGACGTCTGTAATTTATAAGATAAGATTAACAACTTTATTTCTGTATTAGCACGTGAATGATTTGTTCTTGTGTTGTTTAAAGCCCATTCGTCTTAACTGTAAGACCTACTCCGAAACCGGGAAGAAGCATTCTGTTGGTCGCTGATTGTTGCTTCCATGCTATGATGTTGGAATAGACTGGATCAGAAAGCACAAGCCTGCCCCTGGGTTCATTTTTCTGTTTCAAGGACAAACAAGCCCGGTGCAGGGGGATTTAAATTCCATGCTCTGCCACATCAATTCATGATTAATTCCTTATTCGTAAACTATTTGAATTTTTCAGCACTAAATATGTCTTCTTTATAATTCTGAAGAATGTCTTGTTATAGAAAAATATTTACGACTTTCTGACTTCATTAACCAACTTTTCAAACTGTTTCTTTCCATTTTGCAACCTCTCACAGCCACCTGCTCTCAGCAATGTGACACTAATGGCGGCAGTGACAGTTGTGTGTCTTCTGATTGGACACTTTTCCAGACGACAGGAAGACAACAGAGTCAAGGTAGGCCTACACAATCAATTGGCCAGATGAAGTTTCTTAAATTAAATGTTCTTGTCTTGATTCTTCAATGAGATGAAAGCTAAATCTAAATCTTTTTTTTAGGCAAAAGACGAGGCCACATTTTTAAATGATATTTATCTTAATCAAGCTATTAGGTAAGATTTTTTTTTTCGCTACTACTGCTAAGTTTAAATTACATAGTATTACCAAACTCCATTTGATTGACGACTTGAGGTCTCATGTAAAACTAAAAGCCCTGGACAGAAGATCTTATGTTGTGCGTAATGCACTAATGTCAACATACAGGTCAAGAACTTGTAATCTCCAAGACCTGTCGAAACGGAACAGGCAAGCATGGGGCTGTCTAAAAGAATATGACGCGGTTTCCTCTTCCTTCCCGCAGCGGGGACAGTCGAAATTTGGTCTGTACCGTACGAAATATGAGCCAACGGCTCGTCTTCCACTGTGCTATAAACAGCTTGTTCAGGCCTGGGCAGCCTCCACCACGGGGACCGAGGGAAGCCCGGTCAGAGCGCTCTATGTGTTCCCATACTCCGAGGGCTCTTTGGGACTCACCCCAACACTCAAACCATTTTTCCATTTTTATCGTTTGGATTGTTGCCCTGGCACGATGGGAAACTGATGCTCGGTAGGACCAGGCGTCTGCAAACATGTTTCCAGTTACAACTCTGTAGCTCGGTCCCAAATGCATTGTTCCCAGTGGGCCATAGTGTTGGCTTATATTGTGTCATCTCATAAAAACAGTGTTCCTAGGAACATTCTCGTTGCCTGTCAGAGGGCGGTTCTGCTGCAGACCTGCCACGTCACCAGAAAATTCCTCGGTGGAAACTGATAAAGGGATTACGATGAATTTTGTTTCCCTTTAACAATACTTGACCCTGGCTGCGCCAAAGAATAAATACTCGTTCTTTTCGAACATAATAATAATAATTATTATTATTATCATTATATAAGCTTAAAAGCTATGTAGGCACCAATATTTCCGAAAAAAAAAATAACGCACTCGCTTTCGTGAAATTTTATTATGTAAATTTGGATTAAATTAATATAAATGATAAAAAATGTTAATGCTGTGTTTTAATTATGATTTTCATAATGATAATACAATACCGACAAAGCCAGATGCAACTACGCCTGCATCTCTGAAATTGAATTAAAAAGAATATTGCTTAAAGTAAAGGCATGGTTTCTATTATTGGTGATTTTAAAATGACAGTTTATATTCATGTTAAAATACAACTTTAATGAGTACCGTTGCGATGTCCACGTATGGTTCTAGATGACCGCATCCCTTTTATGAACCATGTGACCCGGATAGCCTTTCCTCTTCCCCGGGAGGACGTTTCCACGGAGGTGTCACGCTGAGGCGATGTGAGCATTTCTTCCGTTAATGAGAAGCAGAATTTAATTGTTTTATAATGAACATAACACTGATTGCCTAGGTGATAAATAAAGAATTTCTACTTTAATTACTAAATCTTTATTTAACTGTCCACTTTTGTTATTATTGAAATCAGTCTTGTGAAAATTGGCTTCACCCGAGAGCTGCAAGAAAATGATGTTCCAGACGTCAGCGAGTGGGAAAAATGTTGCCAGATTTATCAGCCTTTTGAAGCACATTGGAAACACGAAACAAACGAAAAGTAAGTTGCTTTTTGATAACTTATACAATTAACACACAAGGATTTAAACTAAAATAGTAAGTGAGGTTGAAAATAAAATATATCCAGAGAATTTAGATCTAGATCTATGTTGTCACCCCTTTTTGTGTGCATTTAATCTAGATCTATATCTAGTCGCTGTTTACATAAATTTCATGATGAAAAGGCATACAATTAAAGGTTGCATTCAATGGGCTACAAGTACAACAGAAAAAAAAATCGTATAGTTTCGAGATCTAGATCTCTAAGTATGTAATCTTCTTTAATTTAACGAACGTATGTAATTTATATTTTAAAGATTTATGTAATTAATCTTTTCTTGTAGGCTTTCAGCTTGTAATGCCCTTTAGACTCGAATCTAGACCAAACCTTTAAGTTCCAGCAGGAGGCAGACTTGGCAGAGGTTTCAGAGGATGGCAGTGCCAGTGGGTGGGCAGATTCCAGCTCTGATAACCCAAACCAGATTATTAAATTAAATAGAAATGTTCATACTTTTTGTCTGTCTCTTAATAATATAACCTTTATGTTGGTCATAATAAAATGCAGTTAATCATTGTGTATAGTCTGTAACAAAACTATAGATAAGAATCTAGATCTAGTTCTTGTCCTGTATAGTACTATATATATAGACACTATATATAGTATAGTATCCATTCAAATTGATTCTTGTCTACATTATATTAAGAATTTTTTAAAAAGTTGATATAGATCAACAGATTTATCCAGATCTAAAAGTTTTTAAAATATTGTATTGTAGCTCTCTTGTCTTTTCTTAAATTATGTGTTTTAATTATTTGATATTAATTGAATTTGTTATAAACAGAAAATCAAGGAAAACAAGTCTTGTAGTGGTTCTACTGAAAACATTTGGGTTTAAATATCTTACTCTGCAGGTTGGTACATTTTATTGGACATACCAATAAGCAATTTTATTGCACATCAGTCACCTTCAAGTTAATCTTTGGCCACGAAGGAGTTTTGTCTTCAAGGCTTTGTTTTATCATTCCATTCCTAATGACTTGTGTAAAAAAAAGAAAACTCTCTTAAATATCAGATTTAATCAAGTTTTCAAATATCCTTTTATGATAGGGTAATAAAACAAGATCCAGTGACTTCAAAGAAAAAAGCTACCCCACTTATATTATTAAAAACACATTGCTATGTTGAAGATAAAAGATAAGAATGAAAGATCATGGCTACTTGTTCTTGTCAAAGCCACTAATGACAGCAGCTGACTATACAATAAAGATGGCTGCCTGGTCGTGTGGTTTGACCGCTGAACTGTCATTCAGACTTCCCAATGGTCCCAGGTTCATACCCTGCCCGCTGCCTCCCCTGTCATCCTGCTGGAGGTTTGGACTAGGAAGTAATTTACCTTCAACTCTGAAACATGTAAAACATTTTACAAATAAGGTTGTGATGCAAATGAATGATTCTACCAATGCAATGATGTAATTAGAAATCAGATGAAAGCAGGACCACTCTTGCTTTAATAATACTACAATTTATTTTTCTTAGCTGTGGATTGAGTTCAATATTATTTTAAATACATTATCATTACAACATGTATAGAAAATGAACATTTGAAATCAATATTTTCCATTTATACATTTTATAGATCAAATACATTTAGTTTGATGTGTCATTATAATCTATTTAACTTTTACCATTGTAGTTTTTCTTGTGTCTGCTGGACTTGACATACTTTTTAAATCCTCTAGTCATTGAGTAAGTTTGTTTATTTAATAAATTTAAATTTCTTTTATCTTTTTTTTCCACCATTCAAACTATACACATGCTACAAAAACTATATGAATCTTTTACATTACATATAAAAGTTTTATGCAGTTCAACTTGTAAAGCTTACAAATAGTTGTCATTATCAAGGGCATAGCTAAGAATTTTTCATCATTTGGGGGCCCCTGCATTTTATGTAATATGTAATGTAAAAAACACCCTTTTGATGGGGGCCCGGGCAGATTTTAAAATTCTCCCCCACCCTAGCTACGCCACTGGTCACTATAATGTATTATCAAGTGGGGGCCCGGGTGGATTTTAAAATTCTTCCCCACCCTAGCTAAGCCACTATAATGTATTATCACAATGTAATTTATATTTTTTTTGTGTCTGCTTTCTCCAGGTATCTAATGAAACATGTTGAAAACCAGTCATCTGCTTCACCTTATGAAGGTTGCTCGTTCATGCTTTCCATGTTCATTGTATGCGCTACTTCCGCTGTTCTTTACAATCGAGTCTACTTTTCCTGCATGCGGATGAGCAGACGTATACGAGTCTCGCTGCGATTGGCTGTATTTAATAAGGTCTCTTTCATTCAGAATTAGTAGACGTTTTTAATTTAAGTCATATTATACAATTTTGTATAAATGAATGCGACTTTGGTTCTTTTTAATTTAACTTCAGATAAAACATACTCTTCATTTAATTAAATTAGATGTTATGTTATTGGCACCTTAAAAGGACTGATATTCCTTTAACATTAATATGACTAATGTAAAAATAAGTTTTATTATTTAATTTTTTTGCTTTTGATAGCATGTAAACTGAAAAACAAAACCTAAAAGGATTTTGTACATATGCTTTTTATTTGGTCTGGTTCAAAAACATTGCCCACCTTTACTTAACTTTCATCCATTCTGCACTGTAGTTCCTATTTGAAAGTTCTTTGTCTGAAGCAATCTCTCAATATCTTCTCTGTCAAAATCAACCATTTGTAAACTTTATGTCTAACAAAACAGAATACTTTATTATTTGTTTCTTGGTTGAGAATTATTATGCTCAAATGATTCTATCATTTTAAATATCTCTAACTAGAAGTTTTTTAAAATTTTGTAATTGCAGGCTCTCACTATGACAAATGAGTCGAGAAGTAAAAAAACAACTGGCAAGCTCATTTCTTTGATAACTGAAGACTGTGATAAAATTACTGATGCCAGCACTAATATCTATTATTTTCTTATGACACCTTGCAAGGTAAAGCTATGACATTGTTCTGATTATAAACTGTCATAATTTACTTTTTAGTTATTCTATGACTGAAAACCAATTTATTAATGTCTTGGCTTGACATGCTACGTTACATAAAAAGAAAAATGAATGGAGAGCACTTTATATGGAGATTTAAAAATATTTAGGATGTTCCTTTAGAGTTGAAGATGATCTATATTTTAGCCTAAACCTCCCATGGGACAAAGGGGATGGTTGTGGGCAGGAAATGAACCTTGGACCATTGAGATGACTGAATAGCATTCCAGCACACATATCACACAACCAGGCCGGTAGCAAGTATCTAAGGGCCCAAAGAGTTAACTTGGACTTATGTTAAAGTTGAAGGTTTCAATGGCTATCACATATTTATTCATCATATTGATTATATGATTCCTTTAAGACATTAGATTTATGAAGTTTTTAGCTTACAAAACATTATTTTAATAATTTCATCAGCTCAACCAGTGCTCCTTCAAAGATTTTTTTCTGCAGTTAATGTCACAATGTTAATATATCTATATAGAAAACTCTTTTTTACTTCGATTTTGCAATCTACAAAAAAAAAGTCAATATCATTGAACTTGTATATAAAGTGTGTGTAAGTGTGTTGGCCTCCTTCAGTCTTGGGGCAACTATTGCTCATCTCATAGAAAAGATTTGATAGCCTGGGTATTAGCTATGGTTGGAATAAAGTTGCCCGCACACAGCTGTAATGTCCAGAGGAGCCAGTGACCCTTAGGCAGCTTGCTTTAAAGTTTCTAACTGTAAAATGTTGTATCACAGCTTGTTGAGATACCAGCTTTAGTTTTGTAATTTAACATTTGATTCCAAAATAAGATCTCATACCTCTATGTAGCATTCAGCCCTAACTATTGTGGAGCCCTATACGAAACAGATTGCACAGGGCCCAGTCAAAATTAAGATTTTGTATCAGAAAATACATTCGTCTTTGCAATAAATTTTTATTAAATGAAAGCTGACAATGCTGTTTTTTTATCCTGCGTAGGATTGGCACCCCCCCCCCCCCTTCCCCCCAAAGGACAATTTTGTCTATTTTTCAGGAGATTTTAATAATTTCAGATGATTTCCAGGACTTTTTCATATGTTTTGCAATTTATGGAGATTTCAAGGAGGCTCTGGAAAATCAGGAGGTCGCTAATTCCTGTTATTATATATAGTTATAAATGGTTTAATTTAATAATTTACACCTAGAATTAGTGTGGAGCCTATGAAAGCGCGTGGCTCACTGCAGCAGCATAGGTTGCAGTGACCTAAGGCTGGCCCTGTATGTCCATGTTGTACTACAACACTTCCAGGTGTACTTATCAATGTCCTTGGCATGCACCAATGACTCTACGAATTTTATGATCAAATTAGAGACAGTAGATTGACATATATTCTATTAGGACAACACTTTAAAATAATGCTTCTTAACTTCGCTCTGCTCCAATGTTCATTTGTTTGACAATCTTTATAGGTGCTGCTCTCAATGTTCATGCTATACAGACTCCTAGGTTATTCAACATTATATGGAATGGTCATTCTCTTGGCAGTGATACCTATCAAACTCTGGGCTGGTAACAAGATAATGTTTCATGAAGAAGTCAGAGATAAAATCAAGGATGATCGAATCAAGGTCCTGAATGAAATATTCAATGGTATAAAGGTATCATTGCTTCAAAACTAGTTTTTAATAATAATTGTATCATTGCTTCAAAACTAGTTTCTAATAATAATTGTATCATTGCTTCAAAACTAGTATTTAATAATAATTGTATCATTGCTTCAAAACATAGTTTTTAAAAATAATTGTATCATTGCTTCAAAACTAGTTTTTAATATTTGTCCTTTGTTCCTATGATAATTATTTAGTAAGAGACTAGTAAGGGGCTAGGAAACATGTTTTGTATAAATAATTCAGGTTTTAAAGTTGTATGCTTGGGAGAAAGCATTTATCAGCAGAATATCTAAGATAAGGAACTCAGAGTCAGCTGCCATGAAAAAGATGAACTTCTGGTGTATGCTTCTGGAGATGCAGTACAGAGCCTTCCCACTGTTAGTGAGTTGCATGGATTTATTTTTTTCAACTTAACATTTAAATTTTTGAAAGGATTTTTAAATACATTATTAAGATTCAAGTGTAGCCTACTGTGCCTGGAAACATTCACCTTTTTTTTTTTTGCTGCTGAACTTAGGGGCTTTTGCAATGAAAAAGAAGAATACTGTTCTTCTCAGCTGCTTAAAGCCATCACACATGGGGCTGGTTATACAAGGAAACAACTTTATTAACAACATAAAAACAAATATGTTGACTAATTATGAACAAATTAAAGGGAAACAGCTTTCTCATGGGAAACAAATATGGAATAGTTTTAGCATTTTTGTTTTGGCATTTCTGTTTATATTATCCTACATTTTAATTAAGCACATTATGTGTAGTAAAACCAAGGTTTATTTTTTAATGTGAGTGAGTTGCTATTGGCCATATGGTGGACTTAGTTACCAGCTGAACTTAACATATGTCTTATAGACTTGAATTTTGCTTTTAGTTACACTATATTTTTTTTATAGATAATAAACTCTCAAGAAATACAAAAACTACAATAAAAAGTAAGTTCCCCTTTCAGACCTTGGGATCTATGGGGCAGATGATGCTAGATCATCTGATTCTATGGCCAATGGTTAACAAGCGGGGTGTCATGTGGCCAGCACAATGACCATCTGCCATTACTTTCCCTAACTAAAAATTAAGAGCTTGTTGGACTCAAGGGCACCCTAAGAATCCTAAAATTCAAAATCCCAGGCTTTCGAAAACATTACCACAGGTTCAGAAGACATTAACAGCATTAACAGTATTATATATGTGGTATTTCCACATGCTTAGGTTTACATAAATATACATAAAATATGATTATATTGGTTCATATATTAATCTATAATGTTATGTATATTTTGCTGTTGTTCCTCAGGTTCAAGTAATCAGTTTCTCTGGGTTTATGTACTTAGGAGGCCAGATGACCTCAACTACAGCCCTAGTAGCATCCTCACTTTTTGGTCTCCTGTACAGTGCTTTTAACAGTTTGTCCTACGTGCTGCCAAACATGCTTCAATCTAGAGTCTCCATCAAAAGGCTCTCAAAGTTTTTACATCAAGAGGACATTCCTGAGGACATTGTCACCAAAGAAACAAATTTAAGTTAGTGGCCTACCTTTGTTTTTGTTTTAGCTACATATGTCAACTATTATTTAGTCATAGATTTCATCGTGGATCTAAAATCTATAGACTGAGTTAAGGCCCCCTACAAGTCCTATCTTAATGGCTAGACTTTCAACAGGTAGATTTTGGAAAATTTGCTCCTAGCCTTAAATCTTACAAGATCTTAAATCAGTTTCACTTCTTCGTGCTAGAGTTATACTATAAAGTTGTAGGTCCTTGTTTAACTATTTTGCTTATCTTTTTCTCTTCTTTCCTTTCTGGTGAAGTAAAGCCTTTTACAAATCTCTAGTTTACCTACTTCTATGCTTATGCTATTATTAATTAAAACTTTTAGAGTAGGTTAAAATAAAAAACGTTCTTTGAGTAAAAAAGAAATATGAGTGTAAACTATTTATGGGGAGCAGGTGCTTTTGTTAAATCTCCCAGTTTCTGGGCGGGTCAGTCTATGGATTGCAACATGACACCCTCAATAACTATTGGAAATAGAAAAACAGGAACCTAACTTCATATGTAAAGTGGAAGTACCACCATTGGAATTAAATTTATTTTGTGATTTTCTAAATTTTACAGATTGCAGTTCGGCGATTAAAATTGTTGATGGAACACTCACTTGGCAAACATCATCTCAAAAAATGACTTTGACAAAGTGAGTCTTGTAGTCTAAATAGCCAAAAGCTACAATTCAGCTTATACTAGGCTGTGATTTTAAAAAATATTATGCTTGAGTTTGCATTTCAAAAGATAACTAGCCACCATTGCTAGATTTATAACTTAAAAAGAATAGATCTGACTCATCTTATTTATAATCATGTTTTGTTGGGGTTTTTGGTGTTTTTTTTTTTTTTGTTTTCAGTGTTTTCTAATCCATATTTCAGTATAAATATGACTATTACTGAAGGTTCACTAGTGGCTGTGGTGGGCATGGTTGGGATGGGGAAATCTTCACTGTTGTCTGCTATCCTTGGTGAAATGCAGAAATTGAAAGGAAATGTTATGGTCAAGGTAATGATCATTCTAAATAAATAGAAAACTTAACTGAGTTGTGTAACAAAATCATCCTTTTCATCGTCATCTCTCGATGTCCTCTTGAGGCTGACCATTATTTCTTCAGGCACCTTATTCAAGTTTTGTTTTTTTTCTCTTTTCCATTGATTATCTCCCTTGTCATACCTTTTCTTTTCAAGTTGTTCTTTAGTGTCTTCATAGAGCCATTCTATCCTATTATTCACATTTTAGTTGCAGTCCCAGCCATCATAATTATTTCTTCCTTAAAATTGTAAAAAAAAAATTATTATTTTTTTTTTTTGCTGTTGTTGTTTTGAACAAACTATATAAACATAGAAATTCTTTTCTTAGGGTCAGACTGCCTATGTACCACAAGAGGCTTGGGTTCAAAACATGAGTCTGAAAGAAAATATTCTCTTTGGAGCAGAATACCAAGAACAGAAGTATCACAACATTATTCATGCGTGTGCTCTAACAGAAGACTTGAACATTCTGCCAGCTGGTGACAAAACTGAAATAGGAGAGAGGGTAAAGTATTGCAAACTTCAAACATGTCCAATCAGATAAAGATCTAAGAAGTGAAATAGACATCCTATTAGAACTAGAGAATTGAGAAGACTTAGAGGTAAAGGTCTTAGCGGATTTATAGATAGAAGTCCTATATATCAGTGTTATGGGGTGCATGTGTGTGTTTATATGGTTACAGTTGGAAGAGGTTAGCGATTGGTTGTGAATGATGCTACATATGTGGCATTGTCATCACTTGGTCTGAGGACAGATGACTTCAGACTGAAAGGTTGTGTTATTGTAGTGAGTTAGATTTTGTTAAGTAATATTAATACTAAAGTCTAGTACATTTATTTTATTTAATATCATGTTGACTATGTCTATTTTATAAAAAAAAGTTATATTTAGTACTGTTCACAAGGAATTTATTTAACTTACGGTTTAGTTGTCTACTAGCTTTTCGGTGCTTTAAGGCAACGAATGGTAACAACAACTAGTAATTAGAAAACAAGAAATCGTTGCAGATATACAATCATACATTTAAGAGATCCTAGCTGATATACAATCATACATTTAAGAGATCCTAGCTGATATGCAATCATACATTTAAGAGATCCTAGCTGATATACAATCATACATACAAGAGATCCTAGCTGATATACAATCATACTTTTAAGAGATCCTAGCTGATATACAATCATACATTTGAGATCCTAGCTGATATACAATCATACATACAAGAGATCCTTGCTGAAATACAATCATACATTTAAGAGAGCCTAGCTGATATACAATCATACATTTAAGAGATCCTTTGCTGAAATACAATCATACACTTAAGAGACCCAAGCTGACATATAGACATACATTTATTCTGTACTTCAAAGAAAAAAGGCTGTCTCCATAGATCAGGTTTAGATTTGTTTAGATTAGTTTTTCATAATGTTTGCATAGTTTATAACTTGCAGTGAAGCTATAGATATTTTCTGATGGACAGAAGTTTTAAAGCAAAAGTTGTGCCTAAACCTTTATTTATCAATTAAAATTGAAAATCATATTTTTGACTAAGAGGAATATAACTTAAAAAAAAAAAAACTGGCCAGGCAATAGAGTGTGTGTGGTTCTAATAGAAAAACTGAATTTAAACTGTGATGAATACTATTGGCTACTATGGGCTGGAGATATAATGTCTATACATTACATCAGTTTAAAATTAGCTTATTACTATTTATACATTATTTAACACACAACATCCTTGACCCACATTGCATTAGAGCTTAAAACAGCTGAAGCCAACCCATTATACCTGTTACTAGAACGTAATGGAGAAAACATTTTAATTTAAAAATACTTTTTTTTAATTAAAATTAATTTAGCTAATAAATAATATTAATAAGGCTAATGTCTACAATAGTTTCACTGTTGAGAGTTAATTCTAACAGAATAAAGCTATAGTTAGTACAATAAAAGTTGTAAAATAAATCACTTCTATTTGATAAAGCTTTTTTTTTTTTAAAAAAAGGGCATTAATTTATCTGGCGGTCAAAAGCAAAGAATTTCCCTGGCCAGGTCAGTGTACAGCGATGCTGACATTTACCTTCTGGATGATCCTCTCAGTGCTGTAGATAGTCATGTTGGAAAACACATTTTTAATTGTGTCATCGGGCCCAAAGGACTGTTAAAAAATAAGGTTAGTGCTTTAAATAATTTGAAATGAAGTTGTACAGCCAAGATTACACAGTTAGTATGATAGAAACTAGGGGCACGGTGGCTGAGTAATTAAGACATTGGTTTCCAAACCTGGGGTCCTGAGTTCAAATCTCTGAAGTCTGGGATTTTGAATTTCTGGATTTTCAGGGCACCCCAGAGTCCACCAAACTCAAATTGGTACCTTAGATAACTTTATTTAGGGAAAGTAAAGGAGGTTTGTCATTTTTCTGGCCACATGAAGCCCAGCTCGTTAATCATTGGCCAAAGAAATGGATGACCTAAACATAATCTGCCCTCTGGATTGCAAGGTGTGAAAGGAAAAGTATAAATGAAACATATTTTAGAGAAGTGATTACTGAAGTGAAACTCGTAGAAAGTTTTTGAAATTGATTTTATTGGAAATAGAAGGTAGAAAAATAATTTACGCCCTTTTTTTTCTGCTAAGAGGGCACAGCATTCATATAAATGTGTTCACTTGCTCCATGTAGCTTAAGAGTTGTACAACAAATAGCACAAAATAGATGTGGATCTCATGCACTATGTCACAAAGACACACTTGGGGGGAAGGGGTATGTGGAAGAAAGCTTCCCTGCTCAGCATATAAGAGCTCAGCTCCAGTTGGGATTTGAACTCTTAGCTCCATTGATAGGTAGCCAAACAGTTTATGCCATTCAATTGCATATCCCATAATAAAGTCATTGGTCAATTTTTTCAATCCAACAGTCTTTGGTAATAGTGAATGAATGAAGTAAAATTAAGTTTTTAAAAACAAATAAGATTGGTAGAGACCTGTTTTGTAAACTTTTACAGACAAGAGTTCTGGTGACCCATGGAGTGCATTGGCTTCCATTTGTTGATGAAATTATTGTTGTCAAAGATGGACGTATTTCTGAAGCTGGATCCTATCAACAACTTTTGGAAAATAATGGAGACTTTTCTCAGTTTCTTCAATCAACTTTGAACTCAAATAATAACAATAGTGAGTCCCTTTCTATGCACATTATTATTAAATATAGTCTATGCTAGAGATAAGATTCTCATTTTATTCCACTTTAATAAGGCTTTTCTTTGAGTCCAAAGATTAGTGAGGAATGCAGTATGTGTATGTTGTTGTTTTAAAATCAAATTTACCCTTAATTTATATTGCTGAAGTTATTTAAAAAATCAATATGAATAACCCTGGCAGTTCAAGATTACATTTGTATCTTGGTTTGTTTATTCTGATTGTGCATACCTTGAGTTTTTCCTAGTGTCCCAGAATTTGCTATTACTTCAATAGGTGATCAAGCTAAGTTATGTGGGCTTATGTTCTGGTATAGGCACTGAGAATTGTAATAGTGAGGTTTGAGATTTGTTCTAAAGTCCCTGAGTTCACTTAGCTATGGGTAAAAGGGAAGGAATCATTGTGCTGGCCACATACCACTGTTGTAAATCATTGACCAGAAAACGTGTGAACTTTACAAAATCTATCTTACAGGCTGCTAGTTGTTGAAGGAATTTATCTTATTTTTTAAACTGTTTAATAGTTGCACACAACAAATACACATGATCAAACATGTTATCTTTATTTTTTTTTAATTATTTGTTTTTCATGTACAATCTAAAACCTAGAAATATTAAATTAACATATTTTCAAATATACAAATGAGCCCACAAAAAACAGGCTTGAAGGTTAAAGGCCAATATGTTTAAGAGCATTGAATAAGAAATCATAAAGAAATATGTGTGTGATTTTGTCTGACAAACTTAACACTTGGTGAATAAAAAGAAATAGATTTAGTCATTTCCCTTTGAATTCTAATATTTTTAAAAAGTAGGCTATACTCTATTGAAAATCAATGGGTATAATTTATGACCCTGTCAATAGTTGCAAATTGTGTTATTTTCAATGTCAGAACTATTTTTATCATTTTCTTTCAAATGTATATACATTAAATTACATTAAAATACCAACTTGCTTTGTAAGACAATCTATTGGTGTTAATCTCAGATTGAACTCTTGTTTTATTGAAATAGAAAATAGCATGGACAAATCTCTTACATGTCAGGAAAGTAATTTAAACAACTTTAAGGACAGACAGAAACTTCACAAGTACTGGTAGGTTCTAAAGTGCATTTATTAATTCTAGTTTTTCTAATTTGAATACGATTTGATCAAAATATTTTTAATGTAACCATCAACACCAATGCAGACTTAAATTTAAAATTTAAGGCCAAGTCTCAGTAAGAATTTATTATGAGAATTCATCTAAGCTTCTATGCTCTTAAAAAAAAAAAAAAAACAGTGATGAACTTAATCTAAAGACCACATGTGTAGAAGATCTCCAGGATAACAAGAACATTGGAGATCTGACAAAGAATGCATTGAATGATGAAGACAGGGATAACACAAAAGTGAGATTTCTAACTTATTTATATATAAAAAGATTCTCAAAGGTAGTGAAAATAGTGAAGTAAGGTTAATGAGAAGTGAATAAAACATTAGTACAAGAGAAATATAAAACTGGTCTACTTAAAAGTAAGGCAACAAATATTGATCTCTTTACATAAGTATTAGGAATGAAAATATAGTCTAAGCAGATATTTAGGAAGAAATATATAGTCTATATAGCTATAATAAAGAAATATAAACTTGGTCTATGTAAGAATAAAGAGAATTTAATATAGGTCAAGTCTTTGATTATCTGTTTTGTATATTTCAGATTTCTTCAAAAATTTACCATGAATATTTAAAAGCCATTGGATTTAAAAACTTCTGTTTGATATCATTTGTGTTTATTGTGTGGCTGATATTTAAAGATGGGAAAGAGTTATGGCTTGGGAAATGGGCCGAGGACTCTAGTCTGTCAAACACAGCTTTGCACCAGTCTTCATTGTCCAGCATGAATTATTTAATTACATATGTCATGATTGGCAGCTCTGGAAGTAAGTATTCTTTTGACTTAAAACTTGGAGTGGAAAGTGTACACTATCTTTTGTGTTTCTATTATTTGTTCAAACACTAGATCTGTGGTCTCCTTTGCTCATGACTATGGATCATCTCATAGAAAGATATAATTGCCTGGGTATTGTCTATTGTTGGAACAATGTCACGACACAGCTGTTCCCTCCTCTCTACACAGCTGATGTATCCAAAGGAACTGCAAGTTTTGATACCCGTACAGAAGCTTACTGGTTGAGGTGCCAGTTACTCACCTTTTGCCCCTTCTCCTGTCAGTGGTACCAGTTCCACCGGACCCAATTACGGAGCCACTCGTGCCTAATTGAGAGAGTGTCGCACATGATGGCCAGGATTTGGACTGGATGTTGGATTCGAGGCTCTTTGAGATGCATTCCATTGAAAGCATTTTATAGATAGTGGAGTGCTTATTTCTATTACCACTTCTGGCAATAACAACCATTGCGGAACCAAATCACTAGACAAGGAATGCATGAATATAAGCCTTTTATTAGACATCTAAAAAGTTTTTGAAAAAAAATTTAAATGTTTATTCGTTATAGTTAACATTGAAATGAATTTATAGGTTATAGGTCTTTGTAGGTGATGACTTGTATCCTATATAGCATTTTAGTTCCATTGTTAGGATCTTCTGCTCTAGTTCTGCAATTAGCGTCTAGGATTTGCAAGCATACAAGACTGTTGCTATGAACAAAGAGCATCTCAGTGCTGAGGGCCACCCATTAGTCTTTCAAGATTGTTTTGAGTTTTGCAAGTGCAGCTGTGGACTGCAATTCTAGCCAGTTGTTCCTTCATCTGAAACTATAGCTCCAAGGTATTTCTGTCACTTGCCAGCTTTTTGCCTCCAATATTGATGTCCATTTTAAAGCACTGTTGGCTATTGGTCATAATTTGTGTTTGTATGGCATTGATTTGCACACCATATTCTGCGGAAGTCTTGTCTCACCAAGTCAGCTAACTCTTCTTCTGTGCCTGCCAGACCGTCTTTGTGAAGGTGAAGACTTGTTAAACTATGCATGTGCTTGTGTTTGTTTGCTTATTTTAACTGCATGTAACACACTTATTTTTTGTCTAGTTTTGTTTAGTAGCCTGTTTCTCTACTTGGTTCAGACCAAAGCCTTAGACGCTGCCAACAGACTTCATAATCAGCTGCTTCATAACATTTTAAGGGCGCCAATGTCCTTCTTTGATACCACACCCACAGGTAGGTCATGTTTAATTCTTAGTAGAACATAAGAAATAACGGGTCAAATAAAAAACGTATTAAAAAAAATATAGTTCATATAATACATTATAGAAAGAAAGAAAAAGAAAGCTGTCCTCTCAGTTAGCCTTAAAACAGATGCATCCACATGCATGGACTATGGCAAACTTTGCTGCTCCAGAATCAACTTGATTGGTCTCACCAGATTCTGACCCATCCTAAGAAGAAATTGGGACTTAGTGATTCATTTGGGTGCATCTATTGCCTTTTGATACAGAAGGAGCTATATATATAGATGTATAGATATATACTACATACATTTTATTAACAAATTTTAATAACAAATGTCTGCTTACTAGGTCGTATTATCAGCCGCTTCTCAAAGGATATACTAAGCATTGATGGTCTTGGTGGCTGCTTGGAAGAATACTTGCGTTGTTCAGGCGCAGTGTTGATGCAGCTCTCAGTTCTTTTATACTTAAATCCCAGAGTCATCCCATTTGTTCTGCTCATCACCTGCATCTTCTTGTATTTACAGGTACAGAAGTTTGTCCATAAGATATTTTTGTTCAATAGTTTCTGAAAATGATTTTCACTATCGGTACAAAACTAAGTCTGTTAAAGAGAGAATGTCTTTTGAATTTAAAAATGCCAGCTCTGTGAGTATGTGTGTTTAATGGAGGGAGAAGAGGTTTGGAAGTATTTCTTCTCGCCTTCTATTTGCTACATTCACCTTCCATTTGCTACATTCACCTTCAATTTGCTACATTCACTTTACATTTGCTACATTCACTTTACATTTGCTACATTCACTTTACATTTGCTACATTCACCTTCCATTTGCTACATTCACCTTCCATTTGCTACATTCACCTTCCATTTGCTACATTCACCTTCCATTTGCTACATTCACCTTACTTTTGCTACATTCACCTTACTTTTGCTTCATTCACCTTACTAAGATATAAGGAATATTTCTTCTGTCTCTCTATTTCAGAATCTAACTTCCTATTTATACATGAATTATCCTCTCTTGAAATAATTTCAACTTAGTGGTGTAAATAAGGAATGTAAAAAAAAAAATGTTAGATGCAACAAGAAGAAAAAATACCGTAGGTAACTGAAATTGGGGTTAATGTATGTAATGAAGGTCCCTTAGGAAACTTTAAAAATGTATCTTCAACCCTGAATACTAGATTTAATTATATTTATAATTATAATTATATGATTTGCTTTAAGTTTTAAGAGCTCAAGCCTGTATTCATTGAGTTCTGAAACTTACAATATCATTAAAAGTGTATTAATATTGTATCTGTTTTATTATTATATTAGAAGTGATCTCCTAGCTTCTTTCTGTGTTCACAAATGTATGAGAATGTTTTTTTATGATAACAACAGAAGCTCAATACCCATATGTAACAGAACATTCTCAAATTCTGTACTATCACTTAACTTAATTAATCTGTCAGTATCTCCATTGGAATTACTACTCAGTATCTTTGGTTTGGATAACAAGCACTTTGGAGGTGCAGTGACAATCTGGAGGGTTAGGGGTTCAACTCCTGGTCAAGACTTAGATTTTTACTTTCAGGATCCTTAGAGCACCTCCGAGTCCACCCATCTCTAATGGGTACCTGACATTAGTTGGGCAAAAGTAAAGGCAGCTAGTTATTGTGCTGCCACATGACAAAATCATTAACTGTGACCGGTGAAATAGATGACCTTTACATCATCTGCCCCATGGATCAAAAGATCTATATGGAGAACTTTACTTACTAACAAGCACTTTATTCTTCAAGCAGAAGCTATAATAAAATATAAATTCTTTATATTTGGCTAAATACTTTAGCATGATTTATTTCATTTTTCAGCATTTATTTTCAAAAACTGCTCGGAAACTTCGTCATTACAGAAACCAAAACTCTTCTCCTATCATTGACTTCTTCAAGGAAACCATTCACGGACTGTCAACCATTCGTGCCTTTGGAGCTCAGCAGAGATTTGTCTCAAGGATGCATACAGTTATAGAGAATCACTTGAAGTTTGACGTCTGGGAGATGTTTGTTGGGATCTGGTTTGACAATCATATCACTGTCATGTCCTACGTAGTTGTTCTAGCATGTGGGCTGATAATAGTCTGCACTGGGCACATCACGCCAGCTGAAGCTGGTCTAATCCTGATGTATTCCTCAGAAGTGAGTAGCAATAAACAAAGCAGACGTTTTATGAGAGCAAACTAGAAAGACAAATAAAAACTGACAAAAGTTATCTCACATGTTTACCCTATGTGTTTATTAATAATGAAAATATAAAAACGTGATAATGGCCCATTTGCTAGTGATAATATTAATGCTTGTCTTTGAATCTAAAGATAAAGTGGGTTGTTGTATTTCATGTGGCCATGTAATCTACATATTTTGCCCCATCTAGTGAATCTAGAGAATTTAAACCCAATTATTATAATGCAGAGCATGAGGTTTTAAGGCTGCATATCTTTTTAGTTTTTTAGTAATTGCTCATTTTTTATATTAAGGTGTTTTCAGGTACTCTGAAATAATTTAAACTGTTTTCAGTCAAATATAAAATATAATAACTCGATTTCCAACACTTTTGACAAAACTATGAACCTGCATCACAAGATAATAGAATAAATTCTTGATATAAGATTTTTTTAACGATTTAATGAAACCTTAAATAAAGTTAATTCTGAGAAGTGAATCCTGAGCTTTACATTATAAATGAATTCAAGAGAGAAACTCAAATCAGCAAAAGTGAAGAAAAAAATATTTTTGTCCCCCAACCATTTTCATAATCTATTATGATCCAAATAGAGCATTAAGTTGAAAGTGAATCTATGAGGAAATGACAATAAGAGAGATTTAATGAAAAGCACTGTTCCAAGGTTGATGGTTTTTACAATAGCTAAGTCATCTGAATTTATGTTTCACTATTCTTACAGTTTGTTTACTCCCTGGGCTGGTACATGACTCACTCAACTTACACAGAACAAGAATTAGTTTCTTTGGAAAGAGTTTTGGAATATTCCAATAAACCTGTTGAGGTCAGTTATTAGAATCTTTTTTGAAGTAACGTCTTTAATTTATAAGATAAGAAAATAATTTAGTTGTCACTCTAAAAATTGTGCTAGGAAGGTAGATATATATTTTTATTAAGTAATAAGCCTACTAATAAGATTATTAGACAAATAATGGATTGTCTGTAATTTTATTTCAAGTCTGTTAAAAACTGAAAAATTGCAGTTTGACTTGAGAGAAGACATACATAACAATAGAAAAAAAACTCATTGATCTGAGAGTCACAAACATTCCACTCTTGCTAGAAACTCAAAATAAACGACATTATTACAACATATGGTATGTTTGGTAGAAAATAGACTGCAAATATCGGAAACCAGTTCTTTCCCTTTTTTGTTATGTGTTTTGTTCATATACACAAGTTTTATCATTTTTTCAAACAAACTTTAGATTTTTTTTTCTAACTACTACCACTGTTGTTACAGGCAGAATGGGAAATTCCTGAAACAAGACCACAGCCACTTTGGCCTCAAAATGGTGAAGTGATTTTCAATGATTACAAAGCTAGATACCGAGATGGGCTTGACTTTGTCCTGAGAGGCATTTCATGTCATGTTCGGAAAGGAGAAAAGGTTGTAATGATTTAATTGCATGTATGGTTACAATGTCTTTTTTTTTTTTAATTCTCTATGTTTTATTTGTAACAATCAACCTTTTCGTTATTATTAGATTGGAGTAGTTGGAAGAACAGGGGCAGGTAAATCTTCACTTATGAGTTCCCTGTTTCGTCTCATGGAAGCAGCTGAAGGTCAGATATTACTTGACGACTGTAATATTTCTGTAGTAGGTCTACATGATCTCAGGAAAAAAATTACAATTCTTCCTCAAGTAAGTTCAAGATGTAACAGTTTGACTAACTTTTATTAAAAATTCCTTCCTTCAGTCCAAATTTCATCCTATTGATTTCATATTGAATAGAAATATATCGATACCATTACAGTAATTGCTTTAAATTTAAACATCTTTTCATTGACAGAATGTTGAAAAAAGGCTAGAGATGACATTTTTTTTAAATCAATGATTGTATAAATCTAATGCATCATATTCATTGTAAAAATTGCATTTTTTGTCTTATATTCTGTAATATAAATTATAAATGTTCCTTCCCCAAAGGAGATTATTGTCCGACATCTATTCTTGTATATTTGTCAAAGGACCCTGTAATTTTTGGTGGAAGCATACGCATGAATTTAGATCCCTTGGAAGAAAAATCAGTGGAGGAATTGTGGGAAGCCCTCAAACATTCTCATCTGAAAACATTTGTGGAAAGTTTACCTGGCAACTTAGACTACAACTGTGGTGAAGGTGGCCAAAACTTCAGGTAATTTATTTTGGCTTGTCTTTGGTGATAACTGAATCAAACAATATATGAATGTGAAAACAAAAAGTATTTCTCAGCTCTTTAAAGAGCTGCTCTCAATGACAAACTTATACTTAAAGCTCTGAGCCCAGTCTAGTAAATTGTTCTCTTTCTACTGAAAATTAAATTAATGTAGACTAATGCAGGGCCAGTCCTATGTGAAACGGATTGCGCAGGACCTAGTTTGTGGAGGTATAAGGATAATAGATCCAAGTGAAAATTAAGATTTTGTATTAGAAATAAATTTGTTTTTGCATTTTATTCATTCTTTACTATGTACATAATCACGATCAAATTTAAAAAAAATCGCTTTTGATTTTTTAAAAAAGAGATAGAGATAGATTTAGACCTATATTTAAATGCCAGTGACTCTTATAGTAAAAAAAAAGTAATGGAACTTCCGATTTAGTTAAAAATTCACCCTATTATTACCTTTTTATATCGCGCATAGATGAATGACATGTCAAAACGACAATTTAGACTATTTTTCCTGGAGAATTTCATTAATTTTTGAAAAATTAGGAATTAGCGCGGGGCCTATGGAAGTGCAGGGCCAACTGCGACCGTATAGGTTGCAGTGACCTAAGGCTGCCCCTGGACTAATGAACACAATATTGAGTAAATAGAGACTTTTACCATTAGCAAGAGTAAACATTAAAACTCTCATTTTTACAAAGCTTATATATCAACTCACTCTGTCTGACGGGTTAAAAATTTTGAACACATTATTTATCCCACACCCATTCTGAGATTAATTATTTGTTGTACCTAACAAATCTTGAATTAATAAAAAGAATTTACCAGTTAGTCAATAAATTAATGGTAATTAATTATTTTGTTTGATGTCAAATAAAGGAAATATATTCTACATTTATTGAGATATGTAGTTGTAAATTTGGAGTTCTTCTCCTTAGATAATCCTTTTTTTTTCTGATTTTAAAGTGTGTTTTTTTTTTGCTTGTTTATTACCTCAATTACTTACAAGTAGTTTTACAAAACCAGCAGTGTTACAACCTTCCTTTTAAAGTTCTTATCACATAAACTGCAAACATAATTATTACATCAAAGGTCTACAGCAACTTTGCATTTTTAAGTAATATAGCCTTAGGTGGCTGCCTCATTGTACAGTATTTGTAAAGTCTGAAGTCTTGTTAGTTTTTTCATATCACAACTGAAGAAAGTTAGTATACTTGTAATATACTTATTAGCATTTTGTAAGATTTATAGTTACTTCATTCTGTCAGGCTTTGTAAAAATGAAAAGTTACTATATATATATATAATAATAATAATAATAATAATCTTTATTATCCATAAGGAAATTTGTCTTACAATTTGTGCATTACACCAAACAAAAAACATTATAACTATAAGAAACCAAAGTGTACATTCACACCAGACTCACTCATAATTTACATGTGACAAAGTTTATACCAGATTGTTCTTATTTAATGATTTGATTGCCAGGGGAACAAAAGAGTGTTTGTGTCTGTTTGTCTTTGCTATCGGTGTCTTGTATCTCTTTTGTGATGGTAAAATCACAAAATCCTGACACAAAGGGTGATTCTTTATTTCGAGGATCTTGTTAGCTTTTTTAGAGATGTTTGTCTCAAACAACTGCCCAAATGGGGTTTGTTTTTTGCCAATAATTTTGCCAGCAGCATTTAGGATTCTATTAAGTTTATTTTTATTTTTAATGCTCAGATTGCCATACCAAGCAGTGATATTGAAACTTAAAATATTGCAGATGTGAGCGTGATAAAACATAGCCAAGGCCTTTTCGCTAACATTAAACGAGGACAGTTTTCTTAGTAGTCGTAATCTTTGCTGCCCTTTTTTGCTGATATAATCAGTATTTGCAGTATATAGTTGATTAATAGAATTTAGATTTTAAGATAAAAGGAATTTTGTATTTGCTTGTATTAATTTTTTTTAGAAAGGGCATTTACTGTCTTTTGGCCAATGTCATTGTGTTTAGCAGTCTGTAGGACCTATGGAGAAAAGCAGTTTTTATACATTTTAGTAATAGTCTACTGTTTTATGTTTGCATTAGTAATTAAATTATATTTTTGAAAGCTTATCATTTATGGAGCTGGAAAAGATGTTTTTGTGTTCACAACACTACCTTATGTTTCACTATATCATTGTGACCACTATTACTGTTCTGTATCCATGTCATAATCAACTATCAACATTTTAACTCTAACCCAGCATGGGCCAGAGACAGCTCCTTTGTTTAGCCCGGGCACTGCTTCATAAAACAACAATACTTGTCCTGGATGAGGCAACAGCTTCGGTGGACATGGAAACAGACGATTTGATTCAGAAGACTATTTGCACAGAGTTCAAGGACTGCACTGTCCTGACAATAGCACATAGAATCAACACAATATTGAACTATGACAGGTACAAACACTTTAGTGAAGAATAGACACAATGAAATGACTTGTGTGCACATTCAATCATTTTGACAAATATGTAATATGGTGGCTGAGTGGTAGAACCTTTCACTTCTGAATTGAGGTGTCTCTGCTTCAAATCTCGCTGAAGGCCTGTATAATGAATTTTTAGGATACCCTCTGAGTCAACCCAACATTAGTTTGGGAAAGTAAAGGCAGTTGGTCATTGTGCTGGCAACATGACGCCCTTGTTAACTGTCCACAAAAAAAAAACTATGATCACTACATCATGCCACAAAGATCACAAGGTCTAAAAGGGGGCACTGACCTATTTTTTGTTAATTTAAATATAAAAAAAAATTATATGAAATAGCTACAATAAACTTTTTGAAGTACAGATGCGGTACATTAAACAGTAAAAATTTTTTACTGTCAGGATATGTCTAGACAGAAGCCTTACATATTAAGATAATGGTCAACCTGTATCAGTTTATTTACAACCAAAATGCTTATCTGTTTTATCAGAATAAAGTTTATAAAAAAAAATATTGCTGGTATATTCATATTCTGTTTTAAATACTCAAATGCTACATTAAGTATTTCTTCTTTTCACTTTTTCATTCCCAGAATCCTTGTACTGGACAATGGTCAAGTCAAAGAATTTGATTCACCCAAAACTTTATTAAAGAACATAAAGTCAACATTCTTCCGATTAGCTAAAGATGCTGGACTAGTTTCCTGAGCCATGAATTTACATTGACAACAAATAACAAACAAGAAGTTGTTTGTAGACAAACCCCTGACCAGGGTGAACAGAACTCAAGCCTGGATTAATGTTTTAAAAAACAAGACATTTGTTTTAATTTATGAAACATTTCAAGCAGATGTTAACAGCTGATTGATGAATTAGAACAGTTAAGAGACATATTCTAGTCATAATGTTCAAATCCACAAATCAGTTTATAACTTGAACCAAAGTGTACATTTTTGTATTTTATCAATTTTATTGATCTTTATAGTTATAAAACAAAGTACCTCATTACATTAGCTTAGTTTTGGGACATTAGTCTTCTTGACTTTTGACTAGCCAAATGCTATATTACCACAAGTTGTAACCATTAAAAATAAAAAGAAGTTAAATATATAAACCCAAAGCCTTGGAATACATTTTAAATATTTATTTTAATGAACAATAGCTTCTAAAGCACCTAGTGCCCCAGTGAAACATCCTGTAGAGAAATTAAAGGGCAATAACTTAATGGTTCGAATAAAGTGACTTTTTGAGAGCACACACATTTGTTGTTGATTATTTTTTCCACTTGTAGTGTGTCAAGTGATGCTGTCTGACCCCCAGTGACTTGGTCATTGGGAGAACATGATGAAAGAGAGCACATTGATGATTAGCTTTTTATTAGAGTTTGAAAGCATTAAACTAAAAGAAAATATATTCTACACTGTGTTCAAATAGACACATGCCTGAACTCACACATGTGTCATATCATTTTGGGAGACAGTCTATTAAATAAAAACAATAACCTGAAGAAGGATAATAAATAAACATCTACCTTGTGGTATTATTCTTGTCTTCAAAGGTGTCTTTGCTTGTTTGACAACTTCTTTCAGAATTTTTCTTTCTCTCCAACTAGAGTGACAGATCTGTTGAAAGCAAGTATAGTAGAATGGTCTTTTATTTTCTGAGCATTGTCATTCTAATGCCACGGAAAAAAATGAATATCACTATTTATACTCCAGAGATTAAACTTAAATATATAATGGTACGGATAGAATGAGGTAATATATTACATAGGTAAAGATGTCAACACTCAGATACAAATGAAAACAAAAGGTCAATACTATATAGAGAACTCGGGAGGCACAGTGGCTCTGTGGTAAAGTGCTTGGCTTCCAAACCAGGGGTCCCGGGTTTGAAGACTGGGATTTTTACTTTCAGGATCTTTGCGGCGCCTGAGTCTACCCAGCTCTTATGGGTACCTGACATTAGTTGGGGGAAAGTAAAGGTGGTTGGTCATTGTGCTAGCCATATGGCACACTGGTTAACCACGGGCCACAGAAACAGATGACCTTTACATCCTCTGCCCCATAGATCGCAAGGCCTGAAAGGGGAACTTTACAACTATATAGAGAACTGGGTGACCGGTCACTTCATCCCCGGTCATTTCATCCCCTGGTCACTTCATCCCCTGATATTTTCATCATCTGATAATTTTATCTAACAAATTGTAATTTTAAAAAGCATTAAATGAGCAATATTTAATGTATTCCTTTTGTATTTAAATGAGAGAAAGAGAGAGAGAGTCACACCCTAAATATACATGCAAGATTATTTCCAATAAGCACTCAAACAATTAATTTTAAGGCTATAAGAACCTTATCATGACGGGTATGTTCACATAACTAGAGGCCCCCCACCAGTTTCGATATCTAAAGTGAATATCAATAAACAAAATACATACTTACATATACATGTAGAAATGAAATATCGATAGAAATAAAGAACAATAACACAATTTGTAACTTTAATGTTTAAAAGGAAGTCCGCCTTTACTAGAAAAAAATTAAACCTTATTACAAGGCTAAAAATGACTCGCCCATTTTCAAGAAAGAGCGATTGAAAAATCAAATAAAGTGAAACATGGTCGTACTTTCACCACAGCTTGGCCTTTGATGATAAGTTATCAGCGGCACGGTCATAATTATTCTAATCGCACTTCTATCTCTCAAAAGATTCCCACTACTTGCACCACACCTTGACCTTTAATCATTACGCTATAGATAAGTATACATCCAGATTTACCATATAATATTACATTTCTCATTAAGAATACAAAGTGGAAGAGGAAACACTATAAACGCATTAGTAATATAATAATAATGATAATAATAATAATCTTTATTATCCGTAAGGAAATTTGTCTTACAATTTGTGCATTACACCAAACAAAAAACATAACTATAAGAAACCAAAGTGTACATTCACACCAGACTCACTCATAATTTACATGTGACAAAGTTTATACCAGATTGTTCTTATTTAATGATTTGATTGCCAGGGGAACAAAAGAGTGTTTGTGTCTGTTTGTCTTTGCTATCGGTGTCTTGTATCTCTTTTGTGATGGTAAAATCACAAAGTCCTGACACAAAGGGTGATTCTTTATTTCGAGGATCTTGTTAGCTTTTTTATAGATGTTTGTCTCAAACAACTGCCCAAATGGGGTTTGTTTTTTGCCAATGATTTTGCCAGCAGCATTTAGGATTCTATTAAGTTTATTTTTATTTTTAATGCTCAGATTGCCATACCAGGCAGTGATATTGAAACTTAAAATATTGCAGATGTGAGCGTGATAAAACATAGCCAAGGCCTTTTCGCTAACATTAAACGAGGACAGTTTTCTTAGTAGTCGTAATTTTTGCTGCCCTTTTTTGCTGATATAATCAGTATTTGCAGTATATAGTTGATTAATAGAATTTAGATTTTAAGATAAAAGGAATTTTGTATTTGCTTGTATTAATTTTTTTTAGAAAGGGCATTTACTGTCTTTTGGCCAATGTCATTGTGTTTAGCAGTCTGTAGGACCTATGGAGAAAAGCAGTTTTAATACATTTTAGTAATAGTCTACTGTTTTATGTTTGCATTAGTAATTAAATTATATTTTTGAAAGCTTATCATTTATGGAGCTGGAAAAGATGTTTTTGTGTTCACAACACTACCTTATGTTTCACTATATCATTGTGACCACTATTACTGTTCTGTATCCATGTCATAATCAACTATCAACATTTTAACTCTAACCCAGCATGGGCCAGAGACAGCTCCTTTGTTTAGCCCGGGCACTGCTTCATAAAACAACAATACTTGTCCTGGATGAGGCAACAGCTTCGGTGGACATGGAAACAGACGATTTGATTCAGAAGACTATTTGCACAGAGTTCAAGGACTGCACTGTCCTGACAATAGCACATAGAATCAACACAATATTGAACTATGACAGGTACAAACACTTTAGTGAAGAATAGACACAATGAAATGACTTGTGTGCACATTCAATCATTTTGACAAATATGTAATATGGTGGCTGAGTGGTAGAACCTTTCACTTCTGAATTGAGGTGTCTCTGCTTCAAATCTCGCTGAAGGCCTGTATAATGAATTTTTAGGATACCCTCTGAGTCAACCCAACATTAGTTTGGGAAAGTAAAGGCAGTTGGTCATTGTGCTGGCAACATGACGCCCTTGTTAACTGTCCACAAAAAAAAAACTATGATCACTACATCATGCCACAAAGATCACAAGGTCTAAAAGGGGGCACTGACCTATTTTTTGTTAATTTAAATATAAAAAAAAATTATATGAAATAGCTACAATAAACTTTTTGAAGTACAGATGCGGTACATTAAACAGTAAAAATTTTTTACTGTCAGGATATGTCTAGACAGAAGCCTTACATATTAAGATAATGGTCAACCTGTATCAGTTTATTTACAACCAAAATGCTTATCTGTTTTATCAGAATAAAGTTTATAAAAAAAAATATTGCTGGTATATTCATATTCTGTTTTAAATACTCAAATGCTACATTAAGTATTTCTTCTTTTCACTTTTTCATTCCCAGAATCCTTGTACTGGACAATGGTCAAGTCAAAGAATTTGATTCACCCAAAACTTTATTAAAGAACATAAAGTCAACATTCTTCCGATTAGCTAAAGATGCTGGACTAGTTTCCTGAGCCATGAATTTACATTGACAACAAATAACAAACAAGAAGTTGTTTGTAGACAAACCCCTGACCAGGGTGAACAGAACTCAAGCCTGGATTAATGTTTTAAAAAACAAGACATTTGTTTTAATTTATGAAACATTTCAAGCAGATGTTAACAGCTGATTGATGAATTAGAACAGTTAAGAGACATATTCTAGTCATAATGTTCAAATCCACAAATCAGTTTGAAACTTGAACCAAAGTGTACATTTTTGTATTTTATCAATTTTATTGATCTTTATAGTTATAAAACAAAGTACCTCATTACATTAGCTTAGTTTGGGACATTAGTCTTCTTGACTTTTGACTAGCCAAATGCTATATTACCACAAGTTGTAACCATTAAAAATAAAAAGAAGTTAAATATATAAACCCAAAGCCTTGGAATACATTTTAAATATTTATTTTAATGAACAATAGCTTCTAAAGCACCTAGTGCCCCAGTGAAAAATCCTGTAGAGAAATTAAAGGGCAATAACTTAATGGTTCGAATAAAGTGACTTTTTGAGAGCACACACATTTGTTGTTGATTATTTTTTCCACTTGTAGTGTGTCAAGTGATGCTGTCTGACCCCCAGTGACTTGGTCATTGGGAGAACATGATGAAAGAGAGCACATTGATGATTAGCTTTTTATTAGAGTTTGAAAGCATTAAACTAAAAGAAAATATATTCTACACTGTGTTCAAATAGACACATGCCTGAACTCACACGTGTGTCATATCATTTTGGGAGACAGTCTATTAAATAAAAACAATAACCTGAAGAAGGATAATAAATAAACATCTACCTTGTGGTATTATTCTTGTCTTCAAAGGTGTCTTTGCTTGTTTGACAACTTCTTTCAGAATTTTTCTTTCTCTCCAACTAGAGTGACAGATCTGTTGAAAGCAAGTATAGTAGAATGGTCTTTTATTTTCTGAGCATTGTCATTCTAATGCCACGGAAAAAAATGAATATCACTATTTATACTCCAGAGATTAAACTTAAATATATAATGGTACGGATAGAATGAGGTAATATATTACATAGGTAAAGATGTCAACACTCAGATACAAATGAAAACAAAAGGTCAATACTATATAGAGAACTCGGGAGGCACAGTGGCTCTGTGGTAAAGTGCTTGGCTTCCAAACCAGGGGTCCCGGGTTTGAAGACTGGGATTTTTACTTTCAGGATCTTTGCGGCGCCTGAGTCTACCCAGCTCTTATGGGTACCTGACATTAGTTGGGGGAAAGTAAAGGTGGTTGGTCATTGTGCTAGCCATATGGCACACTGGTTAACCACGGGCCACAGAAACAGATGACCTTTACATCCTCTGCCCCATAGATCGCAAGGCCTGAAAGGGGAACTTTACAACTATATAGAGAACTGGGTGACCGGTCACTTCATCCCCGGTCATTTCATCCCCTGGTCACTTCATCCCCTGATATTTTCATCATCTGATAATTTTATCTAACAAATTGTAATTTTAAAAAGCATTAAATGAGCAATATTTAATGTATTCCTTTTGTATTTAAATGAGAGAAAGAGAGAGAGAGTCACACCCTAAATATACATGCAAGATTATTTCCAATAAGCACTCAAACAATTAATTTTAAGGCTATAAGAACCTTATCATGACGGGTATGTTCACATAACTAGAGGCCCCCCACCAGTTTCGATATCTAAAGTGAATATCAATAAACAAAATACATACTTACATATACATGTAGAAATGAAATATCGATAGAAATAAAGAACAATAACACAATTTGTAACTTTAATGTTTAAAAGGAAGTCCGCCTTTACTAGAAAAAAATTAAACCTTATTACAAGGCTAAAAATGACTCGCCCATTTTCAAGAAAGAGCGATTGAAAAATCAAATAAAGTGAAACATGGTCGTACTTTCACCACAGCTTGGCCTTTGATGATAAGTTATCAGCGGCACGGTCATAATTATTCTAATCGCACTTCTATCTCTCAAAAGATTCCCACTACTTGCACCACACCTTGACCTTTAATCATTACGCTATAGATAAGTATACATCCAGATTTACCATATAATATTACATTTCTCATTAAGAATACAAAGTGGAAGAGGAAACACTATAAACGCATTAGTAATATAATAATAATGATAATAATAATAATCTTTATTATCCGTAAGGAAATTTGTCTTACAATTTGTGCATTACACCAAACAAAAAACATAACTATAAGAAACCAAAGTGTACATTCACACCAGACTCACTCATAATTTACATGTGACAAAGTTTATACCAGATTGTTCTTATTTAATGATTTGATTGCCAGGGGAACAAAAGAGTGTTTGTGTCTGTTTGTCTTTGCTATCGGTGTCTTGTATCTCTTTTGTGATGGTAAAATCACAAAGTCCTGACACAAAGGGTGATTCTTTATTTCGAGGATCTTGTTAGCTTTTTTATAGATGTTTGTCTCAAACAACTGCCCAAATGGGGTTTGTTTTTTGCCAATGATTTTGCCAGCAGCATTTAGGATTCTATTAAGTTTATTTTTATTTTTAATGCTCAGATTGCCATACCAGGCAGTGATATTGAAACTTAAAATATTGCAGATGTGAGCGTGATAAAACATAGCCAAGGCCTTTTCGCTAACATTAAACGAGGACAGTTTTCTTAGTAGTCGTAATTTTTGCTGCCCTTTTTTGCTGATATAATCAGTATTTGCAGTATATAGTTGATTAATAGAATTTAGATTTTAAGATAAAAGGAATTTTGTATTTGCTTGTATTAATTTTTTTTAGAAAGGGCATTTACTGTCTTTTGGCCAATGTCATTGTGTTTAGCAGTCTGTAGGACCTATGGAGAAAAGCAGTTTTAATACATTTTAGTAATAGTCTACTGTTTTATGTTTGCATTAGTAATTAAATTATATTTTTGAAAGCTTATCATTTATGGAGCTGGAAAAGATGTTTTTGTGTTCACAACACTACCTTATGTTTCACTATATCATTGTGACCACTATTACTGTTCTGTATCCATGTCATAATCAACTATCAACATTTTAACTCTAACCCAGCATGGGCCAGAGACAGCTCCTTTGTTTAGCCCGGGCACTGCTTCATAAAACAACAATACTTGTCCTGGATGAGGCAACAGCTTCGGTGGACATGGAAACAGACGATTTGATTCAGAAGACTATTTGCACAGAGTTCAAGGACTGCACTGTCCTGACAATAGCACATAGAATCAACACAATATTGAACTATGACAGGTACAAACACTTTAGTGAAGAATAGACACAATGAAATGACTTGTGTGCACATTCAATCATTTTGACAAATATGTAATATGGTGGCTGAGTGGTAGAACCTTTCACTTCTGAATTGAGGTGTCTCTGCTTCAAATCTCGCTGAAGGCCTGTATAATGAATTTTTAGGATACCCTCTGAGTCAACCCAACATTAGTTTGGGAAAGTAAAGGCAGTTGGTCATTGTGCTGGCAACATGACGCCCTTGTTAACTGTCCACAAAAAAAAAACTATGATCACTACATCATGCCACAAAGATCACAAGGTCTAAAAGGGGGCACTGACCTATTTTTTGTTAATTTAAATATAAAAAAAAATTATATGAAATAGCTACAATAAACTTTTTGAAGTACAGATGCGGTACATTAAACAGTAAAAATTTTTTACTGTCAGGATATGTCTAGACAGAAGCCTTACATATTAAGATAATGGTCAACCTGTATCAGTTTATTTACAACCAAAATGCTTATCTGTTTTATCAGAATAAAGTTTATAAAAAAAAATATTGCTGGTATATTCATATTCTGTTTTAAATACTCAAATGCTACATTAAGTATTTCTTCTTTTCACTTTTTCATTCCCAGAATCCTTGTACTGGACAATGGTCAAGTCAAAGAATTTGATTCACCCAAAACTTTATTAAAGAACATAAAGTCAACATTCTTCCGATTAGCTAAAGATGCTGGACTAGTTTCCTGAGCCATGAATTTACATTGACAACAAATAACAAACAAGAAGTTGTTTGTAGACAAACCCCTGACCAGGGTGAACAGAACTCAAGCCTGGATTAATGTTTTAAAAAACAAGACATTTGTTTTAATTTATGAAACATTTCAAGCAGATGTTAACAGCTGATTGATGAATTAGAACAGTTAAGAGACATATTCTAGTCATAATGTTCAAATCCACAAATCAGTTTGAAACTTGAACCAAAGTGTACATTTTTGTATTTTATCAATTTTATTGATCTTTATAGTTATAAAACAAAGTACCTCATTACATTAGCTTAGTTTGGGACATTAGTCTTCTTGACTTTTGACTAGCCAAATGCTATATTACCACAAGTTGTAACCATTAAAAATAAAAAGAAGTTAAATATATAAACCCAAAGCCTTGGAATACATTTTAAATATTTATTTTAATGAACAATAGCTTCTAAAGCACCTAGTGCCCCAGTGAAAAATCCTGTAGAGAAATTAAAGGGCAATAACTTAATGGTTCGAATAAAGTGACTTTTTGAGAGCACACACATTTGTTGTTGATTATTTTTTCCACTTGTAGTGTGTCAAGTGATGCTGTCTGACCCCCAGTGACTTGGTCATTGGGAGAACATGATGAAAGAGAGCACATTGATGATTAGCTTTTTATTAGAGTTTGAAAGCATTAAACTAAAAGAAAATATATTCTACACTGTGTTCAAATAGACACATGCCTGAACTCACACGTGTGTCATATCATTTTGGGAGACAGTCTATTAAATAAAAACAATAACCTGAAGAAGGATAATAAATAAACATCTACCTTGTGGTATTATTCTTGTCTTCAAAGGTGTCTTTGCTTGTTTGACAACTTCTTTCAGAATTTTTCTTTCTCTCCAACTAGAGTGACAGATCTGTTGAAAGCAAGTATAGTAGAATGGTCTTTTATTTTCTGAGCATTGTCATTCTAATGCCACGGAAAAAAATGAATATCACTATTTATACTCCAGAGATTAAACTTAAATATATAATGGTACGGATAGAATGAGGTAATATATTACATAGGTAAAGATGTCAACACTCAGATACAAATGAAAACAAAAGGTCAATACTATATAGAGAACTCGGGAGGCACAGTGGCTCTGTGGTAAAGTGCTTGGCTTCCAAACCAGGGGTCCCGGGTTTGAAGACTGGGATTTTTACTTTCAGGATCTTTGCGGCGCCTGAGTCTACCCAGCTCTTATGGGTACCTGACATTAGTTGGGGGAAAGTAAAGGTGGTTGGTCATTGTGCTAGCCATATGGCACACTGGTTAACCACGGGCCACAGAAACAGATGACCTTTACATCCTCTGCCCCATAGATCGCAAGGCCTGAAAGGGGAACTTTACAACTATATAGAGAACTGGGTGACCGGTCACTTCATCCCCGGTCATTTCATCCCCTGGTCACTTCATCCCCTGATATTTTCATCATCTGATAATTTTATCTAACAAATTGTAATTTTAAAAAGCATTAAATGAGCAATATTTAATGTATTCCTTTTATATTTAAATGAGAGAAAGAGAGAGAGAGTCACACCCTAAATATACATGCAAGATTATTTCCAATAAGCACTCAAACAATTAATTTTAAGGCTATAAGAACCTTATCATGACGGGTATGTTCACATAACTAGAGGCCCCCCACCAGTTTCGATATCTAAAGTGAATATCAATAAACAAAATACATACTTACATATACATGTAGAAATGAAATATCGATAGAAATAAAGAACAATAACACAATTTGTAACTTTAATGTTTAAAAGAAAGTCCGCCTTTACTAGAAAAAAATTAAACCTTATTACAAGGCTAAAAATGACTCGCCCATTTTCAAGAAAGAGCGATTGAAAAATCAAATAAAGTGAAACATGGTCGTACTTTCACCACAGCTTGGCCTTTGATGATAAGTTATCAGCGGCACGGTCATAATTATTCTAATCGCACTTCTATCTCTCAAAAGATTTCCACTACTTGCACCACACCTTGGCCTTTAATCATTACGCTATAGATAAGTACACATCCAGATTTACCATATAATATTACATTTCTCATTAAGAATACAAAGTGGAAGAGGAAACACTATAAACGCATTAGTAATATAATAATAATGATAATAATAATAATCTTTATTATCCGTAAGGAAATTTGTCTTACAATTTGTGCATTACACCAAACAAAAAACATTATAACTATAAGAAACCAAAGTGTACATTCACACCAGACTCACTCATAATTTACATGTGACAAAGTTTATACCAGATTGTTCTTATTTAATGATTTGATTGCCAGGGGAACAAAAGAGTGTTTGTGTCTGTTTGTCTTTGCTATCGGTGTCTTGTATCTCTTTTGTGATGGTAAAATCACAAAGTCCTGACACAAAGGGTGATTCTTTATTTCGAGGATCTTGTTAGCTTTTTTATAGATGTTTGTCTCAAACAACTGCCCAAATGGGGTTTGTTTTTTGCCAATGATTTTGCCAGCAGCATTTAGGATTCTATTAAGTTTATTTTTATTTTTAATGCTCAGATTGCCATACCAGGCAGTGATATTGAAACTTAAAATATTGCAGATGTGAGCGTGATAAAACATAGCCAAGGCCTTTTCGCTAACATTAAACGAGGACAGTTTTCTTAGTAGTCGTAATTTTTGCTGCCCTTTTTTGCTGATATAATCAGTATTTGCAGTATATAGTTGATTAATAGAATTTAGATTTTAAGATAAAAGGAATTTTGTATTTGCTTGTATTAATTTTTTTTAGAAAGGGCATTTACTGTCTTTTGGCCAATGTCATTGTGTTTAGCAGTCTGTAGGACCTATGGAGAAAAGCAGTTTTTATACATTTTAGTAATAGTCTACTGTTTTATGTTTGCATTAGTAATTAAATTATATTTTTGAAAGCTTATCATTTATGGAGCTGGAAAAGATGTTTTTGTGTTCACAACACTACCTTATGTTTCACTATATCATTGTGACCACTATTACTGTTCTGTATCCATGTCATAATCAACTATCAACATTTTAACTCTAACCCAGCATGGGCCAGAGACAGCTCCTTTGTTTAGCTCGGGCACTGCTTCATAAAACAACAATACTTGTCCTGGATGAGGCAACAGCTTCGGTGGACATGGAAACAGACGATTTGATTCAGAAGACTATTTGCACAGAGTTCAAGGACTGCACTGTCCTGACAATAGCACATAGAATCAACACAATATTGAACTATGACAGGTACAAACACTTTAGTGAAGAATAGACACAATGAAATGACTTGTGTGCACATTCAATCATTTTGACAAATATGTAATATGGTGGCTGAGTGGTAGAACCTTTCACTTCTGAATTGAGGTGTCTCTGCTTCAAATCTCGCTGAAGGCCTGTATAATGAATTTTTAGGATACCCTCTGAGTCAACCCAACATTAGTTTGGGAAAGTAAAGGCAGTTGGTCATTGTGCTGGCAACATGACGCCCTTGTTAACTGTCCACAAAAAAAAAACTATGATCACTACATCATGCCACAAAGATCACAAGGTCTAAAAGGGGGCACTGACCTATTTTTTGTTAATTTAAATATAAAAAAAAATTATATGAAATAGCTACAATAAACTTTTTGAAGTACAGATGCGGTACATTAAACAGTAAAAATTTTTTACTGTCAGGATATGTCTAGACAGAAGCCTTACATATTAAGATAATGGTCAACCTGTATCAGTTTATTTACAACCAAAATGCTTATCTGTTTTATCAGAATAAAGTTTATAAAAAAAAATATTGCTGGTATATTCATATTCTGTTTTAAATACTCAAATGCTACATTAAGTATTTCTTCTTTTCACTTTTTCATTCCCAGAATCCTTGTACTGGACAATGGTCAAGTCAAAGAATTTGATTCACCCAAAACTTTATTAAAGAACATAAAGTCAACATTCTTCCGATTAGCTAAAGATGCTGGACTAGTTTCCTGAGCCATGAATTTACATTGACAACAAATAACAAACAAGAAGTTGTTTGTAGACAAACCCCTGACCAGGGTGAACAGAACTCAAGCCTGGATTAATGTTTTAAAAAACAAGACATTTGTTTTAATTTATGAAACATTTCAAGCAGATGTTAACAGCTGATTGATGAATTAGAACAGTTAAGAGACATATTCTAGTCATAATGTTCAAATCCACAAATCAGTTTGAAACTTGAACCAAAGTGTACATTTTTGTATTTTATCAATTTTATTGATCTTTATAGTTATAAAACAAAGTACCTCATTACATTAGCTTAGTTTGGGACATTAGTCTTCTTGACTTTTGACTAGCCAAATGCTATATTACCACAAGTTGTAACCATTAAAAATAAAAAGAAGTTAAATATATAAACCCAAAGCCTTGGAATACATTTTAAATATTTATTTTAATGAACAATAGCTTCTAAAGCACCTAGTGCCCCAGTGAAAAATCCTGTAGAGAAATTAAAGGGCAATAACTTAATGGTTCGAATAAAGTGACTTTTTGAGAGCACACACATTTGTTGTTGATTATTTTTTCCACTTGTAGTGTGTCAAGTGATGCTGTCTGACCCCCAGTGACTTGGTCATTGGGAGAACATGATGAAAGAGAGCACATTGATGATTAGCTTTTTATTAGAGTTTGAAAGCATTAAACTAAAAGAAAATATATTCTACACTGTGTTCAAATAGACACATGCCTGAACTCACACGTGTGTCATATCATTTTGGGAGACAGTCTATTAAATAAAAACAATAACCTGAAGAAGGATAATAAATAAACATCTACCTTGTGGTATTATTCTTGTCTTCAAAGGTGTCTTTGCTTGTTTGACAACTTCTTTCAGAATTTTTCTTTCTCTCCAACTAGAGTGACAGATCTGTTGAAAGCAAGTATAGTAGAATGGTCTTTTATTTTCTGAGCATTGTCATTCTAATGCCACGGAAAAAAATGAATATCACTATTTATACTCCAGAGATTAAACTTAAATATATAATGGTACGGATAGAATGAGGTAATATATTACATAGGTAAAGATGTCAACACTCAGATACAAATGAAAACAAAAGGTCAATACTATATAGAGAACTCGGGAGGCACAGTGGCTCTGTGGTAAAGTGCTTGGCTTCCAAACCAGGGGTCCCGGGTTTGAAGACTGGGATTTTTACTTTCAGGATCTTTGCGGCGCCTGAGTCTACCCAGCTCTTATGGGTACCTGACATTAGTTGGGGGAAAGTAAAGGTGGTTGGTCATTGTGCTAGCCATATGGCACACTGGTTAACCACGGGCCACAGAAACAGATGACCTTTACATCCTCTGCCCCATAGATCGCAAGGCCTGAAAGGGGAACTTTACAACTATATAGAGAACTGGGTGACCGGTCACTTCATCCCCGGTCATTTCATCCCCTGGTCACTTCATCCCCTGATATTTTCATCATCTGATAATTTTATCTAACAAATTGTAATTTTAAAAAGCATTAAATGAGCAATATTTAATGTATTCCTTTTATATTTAAATGAGAGAAAGAGAGAGAGAGTCACACCCTAAATATACATGCAAGATTATTTCCAATAAGCACTCAAACAATTAATTTTAAGGCTATAAGAACCTTATCATGACGGGTATGTTCACATAACTAGAGGCCCCCCACCAGTTTCGATATCTAAAGTGAATATCAATAAACAAAATACATACTTACATATACATGTAGAAATGAAATATCGATAGAAATAAAGAACAATAACACAATTTGTAACTTTAATGTTTAAAAGGAAGTCCGCCTTTACTAGAAAAAAATTAAACCTTATTACAAGGCTAAAAATGACTCGCCCATTTTCAAGAAAGAGCGATTGAAAAATTAAATAAAGTGAAACATGGTCGTACTTCCACCACAGCTTGGCCTTTGATGATAAGTTATCAGCGGCACGGTCATAATTATTCTAATCGCACTTCTATCTCTCAAAAGATTCCCACTACTCGCACTACACCTTGGCCTTTAATGATTACGCTATAGATAAGTACACATCCAGATTTACCATATAATATTACATTTCTCATTAAGAATACAAAGTGGAAGAGGAAACACTATAAACGCATTAGTAATATAATAATAATGATAATAATAATAATCTTTATTATCCGTAAGGAAATTTGTCTTACAATTTGTGCATTACACCAAACAAAAAACATAACTATAAGAAACCAAAGTGTACATTCACACCAGACTCACTCATAATTTACATGTGACAAAGTTTATACCAGATTGTTCTTATTTAATGATTTGATTGCCAGGGGAACAAAAGAGTGTTTGTGTCTGTTTGTCTTTGCTATCGGTGTCTTGTATCTCTTTTGTGATGGTAAAATCACAAAGTCCTGACACAAAGGGTGATTCTTTATTTCGAGGATCTTGTTAGCTTTTTTATAGATGTTTGTCTCAAACAACTGCCCAAATGGGGTTTGTTTTTTGCCAATGATTTTGCCAGCAGCATTTAGGATTCTATTAAGTTTATTTTTATTTTTAATGCTCAGATTGCCATACCAGGCAGTGATATTGAAACTTAAAATATTGCAGATGTGAGCGTGATAAAACATAGCCAAGGCCTTTTCGCTAACATTAAACGAGGACATTTTTCTTAGTAGTCGTAATCTTTGCTGCCCTTTTTTGCTGATATAATCAGTATTTGCAGTAAAATTTAGTTTATTGTCTAGGATAGTACCAAGGTATTTAAAGGTTTGCACAATTTCAATAGTCTCTCCAGCTACAGAAACAATATCATTTCCCTTCTTGTCCCTACGAAAATCGATTATCATTTCTTTGTTTTTTTTTACATTTAATAATAAAAAATTATCTTTACAGTATTCCTCAATGTGTTCTAGTTCTTTGAAATACTCATTTACGTCTGAGCTCTCTGAGAGCAGGGCAAGAAGAGCCGCATCATCAGCGAATTTTGTGAAGGAGCAACAATAACTATCGGATTGAAAATCATTGGTGTACAAAATGAACCACAATGGCGATGTTACAGCCCCCTGGGGCGCCCCTGTGTTAACTATGCGTTCATTAGATATAACATTGTTTACCCTAACCCTCTGAGCTCTCTGGGTCAAAAATTCATTAGCCCATAGTATTATGTATGGACTAATCTGCAACGCTTTCATCTTTTCAATGAGTAAATGAAGTTGTATAGTGTTAAAAGCTGATGAGAAATCCATAAAGAGCAATCTTACATAAGTGTTCGGTAAGTCCAGATGTTTGTAGACACAGTTTAAAATATTTAGGATGGCATCGTCTACACCTTTACCCTTTTGGTAAGCAAATTGTAAAGGGTCTAACTTATTACAAAGATCATTCAGAAGAAACATTTTAACCAATTTTTCTAAACATGTCATAAAATGTAAAAAAGAAAGCATTCTACATAATCATATTTATATATAAAATATTTAATTGGGGATGAAATGACCGGGGGATGAACTGACCGGGGGATGAAGTGACCAGGGGATGAAATGACCGGGGATGAAGTGACCAGGGGATGAAATGACCGGGGGATGAAGTGACTGGGGGATGAACTGACTGGGGGATGAAGTGACCAGGGGATGAAATGACCGGGGATGAAATGACCAGGGGATGAAATGACCAGGGGATGAAATGACCAGGGGATGAAATGACCAGGGGATGAAATGACCAGGGGATGAAATGACAGGGGGATGAAGTGACCAGGGGATGAAATGACCAGGGGATGAAATGACCGGGGGATGAAGTGACCAGGGTATGAAATGACCGGGGATGAAATGACCGGGGGATGAAGTGACCAGGGGATGAAATGACCAGGGGATGAAATGACCAGGGGATGAAATGACCGGGGGATGAAGTGACCAGGGGATGAAATGACCGGGGATGAAGTGACCAGGGGATGAAATGACCGGGTCATTTCATCCTGACCCTGGTCATTTCATCCCCTGACCGGGGGATGAAGTGACCAGGGGATGAAATGACCGGGGATGAAATGACCAGGGGATGAAGTGACCAGGGGATGAAATGACCAGGGGATGAAATGACCGGGGGATGAAGTGACCAGAGGATGAAATGACCGGGGATGAAATGACCGGGGGATGAAGTGACCAGGGGATGAAATGACCAGGGGATGAAATGACCAGGGGATGAAATGACCGGGGGATGAAGTGACCAGGGGATGAAATGACTGGGGATGAAGTGACCGGGAACCAGAGAACTGTGTGGCTATCATAGAGAGTGCATGTTTGTAGTGGCTTAAGATTACGGATGAAATCATCAAGTTGAAATAAGACAGACAAGTGCCTAAATAGGGTTATATGCTGATGACAGGAGTACAATTCAGAGAGAAGTGACAGAGTGTGTGTGTTGTGTGTAGTTTTTAAAGTAGTTCAAGTACTGTGTCAAATAGCTTGATGTTTTATTTCTTTGTGTTTCTACAAGAGGCCAAGTGCGCTTGAACTTGGCTTGGCTTGGCTACCTAGAAAGGGGCTCGAGGTTCGACACCCGAATCGGGCAGAGCTAAAGGCAGCACGGAAAACCAACTCCTAGATACCCCCTCCCCCCACTGGTCCACAAATGAGCTTGGACCAATAGGGCTCTGAGTAGCGCTATGTAAAAGCTATAATAATAATAGTGTCATATGTATAAAGTTTATTTTTTTTCTAGTGAAGTTTTTCAAGTTCTGCTCAAGAGTTCTGTATTAAAAAACTTAACAGCAGCACCTCAAACAGCCCAAGAGAGTTGGCAACACTCATTGTGATAATCCATCAGATGATATCAAAATTAAATATCAATATCACACTACAGTGGATCCCTGGACACATTGGCATCATGGGAAATGAAAAAGGCAGATAAGCTATCAAAGGCAGGTTCATCTATGGAACAACCAGATAGACCTGTTAACTACCTCACCCTAAGGTCAATGTTATTCAACAATCACAAAGAGGAGTGGCTCAACCAATGGGCATCAGGAAACACAGGCAGAGCCATGTACAAAGAAATGACTACGCCTAACAAACTGGACAGTATTAACTTCCTCCCCCGCAAAGAACAATCTACAATCTTCCAACTAAGAACAAAACACACACCACTATTAAATTACCACCTGAAAAAAATAAACTCCACACAACTCCCCCTTTGCAGACACTGCGCCCACCCCTTTGAAACCGTAAACCATATCCTCTTTGAATGCTCCTCCCTAAGCCACCTTAGGCAGACCCTACTTCCACTACAGCCCAACATAACCAACACCCTGTACGGCAGTGCTGAACAACTGAAGAAAACAGCACACTTTTTTTTCCTTGGCACAGTCTGCAAAAGAGCTGACAGCTCAGCAGCAATAAAGCTGGCTAGAAGAAGAAGACGTATAAAACAAAGTATTATGCCTACCAAGGTTCAGCTGGACAAGTTGTCCGTAGCTACAACCCTATGACCACCCTACATCACAGTGGCCCTACTCCCAAAATACAGCACATAAAAGATGTTCTAACTTGAATCTAGCTACTTTCCATTCATGTGTCTCTAAATCAGGGGTTCTCAACCTGTGGGTCGCGACCCCCTTGGGGGTCGATTGACGATTCGCCAGGGGTCGCCAAAGACCATCGAAAAAAGTATATTCTTCTATTGCTGTATGTGTGTAAGCGGGGGGGGGGGGTCGTGGCAGAGTGGGGGGATTGTAAAAAGAGGTCGCCGAGCTTAAAAGGTTGAGAACCGCTGCTCTAAATGAAAGAAACAGTAGATACCTTCCACTTTTGCCTCCTCTGGCTGTCCTGCCCACACGATGGATGTAATGTTTGATAGTGTTGGGTATTGTAAAATTGATAACCTAAAATGAAAGTAATAATAAGTTAATAATAATTTAATTTATAAAGCGCTGTTAACAAACCAAATGTAGGCTGAAGGCGCTGTGATAACATTACAAACATAAACATGAGAGCTAAAATAACAAACTAATCTAAAAAAGTTTTAAACAGAGAGGTCTTAATGTTCTTCTTGAATCTAGTAGTAAACAATATTTATTTTACATACTGCATCACCTTATCTTACAAAATACAGACATTACTTTAAAAAAAGATGATAACATCTTACACATCATGCCCCTTCTCCTGTCAGTGGTAACAGTTCCACCGGACCCAATATCTGAGTCACTCGTGCCTAATAGAGAGAGAGAGTGTCGCATATGATGGCCAGGATTTGGAGTGGATGTTGGAGGCTCTTTGAGATGCATTCCATTGAAAGCATTTTATAGATAGTGGAGTGCTTGTTTCTATTACCACTTCTGGCAATAACAACCTTGTGGAACCAAATCACTAGACAACGAGTGCATGAATATAAGCCTTTTATTAGACATCAAAAAAGTTTTTGAAAAAAAATTAAAATGTTTATTCATTATAGTTAACATCCAAATTAATTTATAGGTTATAGGTGATGCTTGATATCCTACCAAGCGTTTTAGTTCCATTTAGGATCTTCCTCTCTAGTTCTGCTGTTAGTGTCCAGGATTAGCAAGCATACAAGACAGTTGCTATGACTTTTTACTTTATAGTGTAGATGTCGGGTAGAGACTTACAGTAGGCGATTATAAGACAAGAATGAAACAACTACAGTAATGGTTTTCAAATAAAAACCACATGAAATTAAAATAAAAAAGACAACTTAGAAAAGAAGAGAAGGTATTGATTTTAATCAATGATTCAAAGTACAAAATCGGAAATCAATCTAGTTGGTCTAGTGGTCAATATTAACTGAGCATCAGTAGTAATAGGCCTACATTCTAAAGGCAGACGCGTGTAATCTTCTGATAATCAACATTTCAGCAGGTCATAACTTTGTTTTTTTTTAGTTCATGAAGAAATAACATTCCCCTACGAGCCACTGCTTCAAGGACCTTGTCCTCTAGTTTTGAAAACAAGAGTTTATCCTGAAATAGGACTGGGAGTTTAGAGTTAAGAATCCTTTGACGTCTGCCTCGGTCTGAACCTAAAGCAGACGAGACAGTTATGAAGCACAAAAGCTCCAACCTCATTGGCTGGCGGGAAACTTCCTTCAGATACGGAAGAGCTTTATTTTCGCGTAGTCGTGAGCAATTTATAATATTTTTGTTTCTGGACAAAATGCTGATGTCTGATTTTGTTAGATACCAATTGTCAATAAAAAAGCGGGCAAGGTCAAGGCTGTCTAAAATTAAGGAAACAGCGAGTGGCGATACAGAAGTCTTAGGCCAGCCAAAGATAGTGCTCTTTAGAAGTATGTCTGTAGGACAAAAGCCTATTTTAATGAGTCTTTGAATCAGAGTGCCATCACTACCAGCAGCGATGAGGCGATGGATGATATCTCGTTTGACGAATTCAACACTAGCTCCATGTTCCAACAGCATTGTAGCTGTTTGTTGTTTTTCTTTACTGGGGGACAATTCGTTGAGCAGTATTGACAACGCCGATTTCTTTTGCTGATAATTGGGACCTAAATCAGCTTTACCATCGATTAACAATTCCAGGCATTTTAAGTTGTAATTTTCTGCAGCTAGCCATACTGGAGACATGCCAGAAGTGTTTCTGTGGTTGATATCGGAGCCAGAGGCGATCAGAAGTTGGACAACTTCCCACAAGTCACCATAACGTGCTGCTGCAAGCGACAGTGGTGTGTCCCCAAAGGAATCCTTAGCATTTACATTTGCTTGATTTTCCAGAAAAAATCGAACAGTATTTACATCTCTCACAGCCAGGTGTAGTGGGGTTCGCCCTTCGTTACTTTTCAGGTTCACAGAAACATTGTACTTGAATAAAACTTCCACGAAATCTAATTTGTGACTCTCTGCTGCTGCGTGCAGTGCCGTTAATCCCCAACAATCTTTTTGATTTACGTCAGCTCCCTTGTCCAGTAAATATTTGAGAACCTCTACACTGAAGCTACCTTGAGCGGATTTTATTAAAGCTGTATTGCCATAATCATCATTGTCTTCTAAACTTGCGCCATTTTTTAGAAAAACGTCAATCACATGGATTATGTGTTGATCTATCTCATTTGAATTAAGTTTAGGATGAAATGTCGAGTTGATATCGTTGAAATAATTCCTAGATAAAACGTTTATCAATGGTGTGGTAGAAGTTTTGAAATTCACATCGGCTCCTTTGCTTAATAAAAAATCGATGACCTCTATGTGGACAGCGCTCATTAGAGGAGTTTTATCATCGTGGACCCCATCAATGTCCGTCCCTGCGCCTAACAGTAGCTGGATGAGCTGAATGTCTCCTAGCTTTACAGCCTGTATTAACGTTTCTGGTGTTGCTATGTCAGCTCTGGTCTCTTCACCACATTCGGTTAAGAGAAAGTTGAGCGTCTTCGTGTTCTTGCTTCTTAAGGCTTGAGTGACAGCGCAATCGGCTTCGAGCTCAGCACCGTGGTCAAGAAGGACCCTGGCAGCATTCGTAAAAGAGCACTCCAATGCTGCATCAAGAGCTGAATCCTTGTAAGTTACGTAGCCTCGATGGTGGTATTTGTTAACGGGTGCCCCATGGTTTATGAGAAGTTGAATCATTTGTAAGTGTTGTCCCTTAACAGCAGACACCAGATCGTCATGGGTGAGCTTAGCGCCATGGACACAAAAAATTTCAGCCAGATCGTAGCTTCCGATGTTCAGCACGAGCTCAATGAGTGATTTTGCGCAGCACTGACATCTATTGACATCCATGCCAAGTCTGCATAACTCTCTAAAAAACTCAATATCAGATGAAAGAATAGCGTCCCTTTGCTGTATCCGTTTTAAAACATAACAGAGGATGTCAGGCCGAAGATTTTGAGTTTCTTCTCTATCACATAATTTATACTTCAGCAACGTGATGCAGGAATCAAAGTCATTTTTAATAGCTGCCAACTGCAAAGGATTTAAGTTGACCAATTTGGCACGATACAGCAAGTCCAGCAGTTTATCGAATCCCATTCTTTTGGCAACATCGAATGCACTTTCGCCTTCATTGTTGATTAGGAAACCAGACAACGAAAACGAGCTACTTTGTGGGCATTCCCCGACTTGTCTGTTCGGGTTAGCTCCAGCATTGATCAGCAATTTAACCTTCTGGAGATGAGATGTCTCGATGGCTGACATTAAAGCAGTGTTCCCAGTCGAGTTTTGTTCATCTAAATGCAATCGTCTGTTTTGTAGTAGTAACTCAATTACTTCCCTTGACGTAGCAAGCATAAGTGATGTATCGCCGTTGCTATTTTTAGCATTCACATCAGCGCCCAGCCTCAAGAGCTTACCCACAATGCCTGGAAAACCTTTCTTGGAGCAAATCATAAGAGGAGAGTTTCCGTTGTCGTCTCTGACTTCTAATCGGGTGCCATCTTGGAGGACAAACTGAAGTAGATGGTTGTAACCTATATTACAAGCCTCAAAAACAGCCCAATTTAAGGCGTGGTTGGAAAAGTGTGTAGTCTTTTGATCACACAGTCTCAAAAGTTTGTGAATCTTTGCAATGCTACCGGAAGCTATTGTTTTGAAGAAGATGGTGTCATTGAACTGAACTGCATTCTTAGTTTCCATGTTATTATCAACATCTGCTATTAATTACAGGAATCTGGAAAAAAAACAGCAACAGTAAAGTCAATGACTATAGAACTTAAATCAGTTTCAGAAAGAATGTTTCCGTATATATCGGCATGGATAAGAAAATGAACATGTTATTTTGAGTGTTAAACGTAGGCCTAATTGTTGTGCGTAAGTATAATTATACTTTTATACAATCCAGTACTGAAATAAAGGTAAGAGGGACAGACTTGTTACTTTTTTTTTAACATTCCTCTTTCAGACCTTGTGGATTATAAGACAGAAGATGTAAAGGTCATCCGTTTCTGTGGCTTACGGTTAACGAGGGTGTCATGTGGCCAGCACAACTACCAACCGCCTTTACTTTTCCCCAATTTGTTGATGCTCACTGCAACAAATTTTATAGTTCCTGGTTATAGACTTACATAGACTACACTTGACTGGACATGGAGATTTCTTAACACTACAAAAAAAATGGTCGTAATTTTTTTTTAGAAAGCTGGATCAAGGCGTTGTTTTGTAAAGTAGTTAAAAGAAGTAAAGTTTCTTTTTTTTTCATCCCTAACCTATGTAACATATAATTTAATTTTTAAATCTAGATCTAGTAATTGAACATCAAAAATAACAGTACTCTCGTCAAATAATTATTATTTTTCAATTTTTAGATGCATAATTTAGAAAGATCTAGGTAATCAATCTATTTAAATGTACACAAGATGATTTAAATCAACTTGAATTATTTCGATCTAGGATTTTTGAAACATTATCTTAAAGGAAACAAACAGGAAATAGCTTTTTTAAAATATATATTGTTAGACACCTTATTTATATAGGTTAGTTATTTTAGTTATTTAGCGACGCACCATAGTAGACGCATATTGAACGGGACTAGTGACGTTTGAGATATGTTGGGTTAGAGACCGGAAAATCAGTTAGCGATAGAACAATCGAGGGTAACGACGTGTTTAGTGACAGAGACTTCTACTGTGGCCTTTTATCAGAATAAATCTATGTGAACTTGTTCATCATCGTTCGACTACATCTCTTCACTTGTTACAACTGATGTGCCAGTTCTTGTTTGTGTTGTCGTTCAACTGCACGTAATACACCCGAACAATTACACCCAAACGATTGCAGAGTAATTGGTTGACTTCAAGACAGCCTGAACTAGCAACATCACAGTGGCGACATCGAACCGGACCTCGAAGCAGAACGTTTACTCAGGTGAGGGTCGTGCACTCGAAGATATAAGATTTCATCGGAGTACGGCTGAACACAGCATCATCGCAGAGTGACTTTGTTCTAGATCTACATGTTCTTGATCGCACGTTCAACGAGCCGTTAACTCAGGGTGACCTTCGTCGGGACAGTAATCATCGCAACGTCTGGTCTACTTAACCAGTATACTATCAAAGCAAGCCTGATCTTCATATGCTGAATCGACCTACAACCAGAGAAACCGTTCATTCATAACGGGTGAGAGATCGTTAGTGAACCTGTTGGACATATTTTTTCTTCGTCAGAGGAGCCACATCGAGTATCAAGTTTTACCTCGTCAGTTTCGAGAAGGACAGTTTGCCCGCTGTCAGAAGTATTGTGAGTACTACAAGTTTGGTAGCTAACTAAATCGAAATCGCTCTGTCGTCTTACCCTTGGAGAGATTCTTGTGGAGCAGTTTGCTCATTGAACCGGTTGCTTACCACTTTTATAACGGTCACTGTGTTTAACCTTTGGAAGGTTAGTGAAGTAATCTTTATCAGTACTGAACATTGATCTATTTAGTATTCGTCGGTCTAGACCATACCTAGACTTGTTAGCAGTGAAGTTGTGGAAACAGCTACATCCACTTAATTTCGTTGAAAACCGTTAATCGTCTAACGGAACGTCGTCGGAGGTGACCTTGGTCTCACCTAGTCTACATTGGACAGTTTGGTCTAGTGAAGCAGAGTACAACAGCAAACTTCGTCGTACTACCAGAGTAGCAGCAGAAGCAGTGAACTATTTTAGAGAACCGTTATTCGTCAGCCCAGATCAAGTCATCGTCAAGAAAGTCGTTATTCGTCAGCCCAGATCAAGTCATCGTCAAGAAAGCCGTTATTCGTCAGCCCAGATCAAGACATCGTCAAGAAATTCGTTATTCGTCAGTCGTCCAGATCAAGTTGCCGTCAAGAGACTGTTATTTGTCAGTAGTTATCTACACAAGTCAAGTCATCGCCAGAAGAACCGTTAACCTATTCGTCAGTAACTGTGTACACAAAGTCGTCGGAACTACACATACGGTCATCAACAGTCGTCAAAGAAACTGGAACATTTTGCTGTGGCATATCAGGACATCTGTGGCATTACGTGGGATACTGGTAGCACCGGAGAACAGAGTCAGAACTGGAAGAGAGACAGTGGAATTTGTTGTGATCTAGCATATTCGGGAGTCCGAACAAAGGGATCTTTCTTATCAAAAGCTAAGTGCCATTTTTCTTATTAGTATATGTTTAGATTGCCCTTAGAAATAGATTTTGTCTAAATTTGGTATGTTAGCCTGAGTAAATTCAGGTGGTGCTGAAGCCTTAAACCCGTTCGGGGTAAAGACATAATTTAGATGAAAAGCTATATTATACGTTTAGAGTTGTAATTTGTTTTGTTTGTGTAAACGTCATATCCGTTGTTGCTTGGTTACTTCGTGACGTCATCATTGTGTGCCATATTGTCATATCCCAACCCATAGCGATAGTCTCATTTAATTATTTCATTTGTTTATATTATTTTAAATTATTTATTTTTATTAATTTAATTAGATCTGTATTTTTTTTCACTTAATGATAGAAAGTGCGGGTAGGATTCTTTCATTGTGAATCAGACTAAAATAATTTTTAGTTTGAGCGGTTAAAATCAAATATGATTTTGCCATGAGAATAATGCCGAAACTGGCTATGTAGTCAAATACTATCGTCTGGCTAAATTTAGATCTGCAAATTGTTGTACATCTCTTTGGTACATTAAATCATCTAGACTCTAATTTGAAATATTATTAATTGAAAAATGAATGAAGGTAGTACATTCTAGATATATATATCTTGTTGAAGATATATTTGACATTGTATACACATATTTGTTTCGTATGGTTAAATAGAACCATAATCTACTCTAGATTTAGACTCTAGACAGTCTTTGAATTTACTCTAAACAGTTAAAAACACTTCACTGTGACTTCAGTCATACCAGATTTTAAAATTGATCATAGTTATTCATACTAGATCTAAAAGTCATAGTGCTCTTGATAACTATAGATCTAAATAGTATTATTATACATACTATAATATACTAGATTTAAATTTGTGTGTAATACTGGACCTAATATACAGATTTGAATATAACCATAATAACTCAGACTAGATTTATACATTTACTAAATCTATAGATAGAGACATAACACTTAAAACTTGTATAAAAGTGTGTAAAAACCTAAATATAAAATAAGTTTAAAGTATAGCCATAACCAATATAGGCTAAGTAAAAATATATATAAAATATAAAACACAATGGCTACATCATCATATGTGGACCTTAAGGAGGTTAAAGAAACAGCTATACAGGATGGAAAGGCCATGGAGTTAAAAGGAAAGGACTTAGCAGCTTATGTACAGCAAGTTGTGAAGGAGGAAACGGAACGTCAAAGACAAGAGATAGAGAGACAAGATAGGATCAGAAAGGAAGAATATGAGAAGCAAAAAGAGGACCGAGAACATGAAGCTAAAATGGAGAAGATGAGATTGGATGCAGCACAAGCCAGAGCCCAAACTGAACAAGGAAATAACACAAATAACTCAAATAATTATACCACTCAAAGAGACAACCCTAATTCGCAGACATGGCTAAAGAGAAAAATACAAAGTTTTGATGAACAGAAGGATGACATTGGTGATTTCCTGAAAAGATATGAGGCAAAAATGTCTACATTTAATATGCCTGAAGAAGAATGGTCTGAAATACTGATAGACTTTGTTCATGGTCAAGCTCTAACAATATGCCAAAATCATGACCATCATATTGATGATAGCTATCAGGTTTTAAAAAGAGAGTTATTGAATGCCTATGGTCATAATGCTACAACTTTTAGAAAGAAATACTTTGACAATATACCATCATTAGGAATAGAACCCCAAACTACCATTAATATGGAAAAGGATTTTTTCAATAAGTGGGTAAAATTAGAAAAAGTAACAAACTCTTATGAGGGATTAAAAAATTTTATTTTAGTGGACAACTTTGTAAATAAATGTGATCCTCAATTACAATCTTTTATTAGAGAAAGAAACCCAAAAACTATAGATGAAATAACAGAAATAATGAGAGTATACAAAAATGCATATCCAAATAAACCATTTTCTGATAGAGATAAGAGCAAAGTAGATTTAATAGGATACACCAAAGAAAATGTTGATAGAAGTAGAAATAGAAACAGATCAAATAGTGGAAATAGAAAATATAGTGAAATAACCTGTTTTAAATGTCAAGGAATAGGTCATATAGCAGCTAACTGTAGAAGAGGGAATAGTAGGTCTGGAAGTAGAAATAGATACAATGAACAAAATAACAATAGATATAGGAGTAGAGATAGGAATGACAGGGGAAATTATAGAAATAGGAGTTACAGTAGGGAATACAAAAATAAAGGTACAGATAGGGTATATTTCATGGAAGGAAATAGGAATAATTTTGCAGTGTACCCAGGGTTTGTAGATAGAATTCCGGTGGAATTAATCAGAGATTCAGGTTGTAACACTTTGGCAGTAAAAACTAAATTTGTCAAACCTCATTGGTATAAAGGGTTTACTAAGAAAGTAGAATTAGCAGATGGCACCGTAAGGGAATTTAAAGCTATAAGGGTATACATTGAAACTCCATTTTTCACTGGCTATTGTGATGGCATTGCAATATCAGAAATGAGATATGATATGTTAGTAGGAAACATAAAAGGAGTTAAAGAATGTTCAAGAAAAGAATTAGAAGACTGGCAAAACAAATACAAAAACATAAGACAAAATCATGAAAACATAGAAACACAAAATATAACAAGTATGATAATAACAAGATCAATGGATAAAAAAGATGAGAAACTAGAAAATACAATAAATGTAATAAGTAATGATGAAGAAAAAGAAACCAGTAATGTAATACAAATAGAAAATACAGATGTTAAGGAAAGTGAGATAGAAAATGAAACACAAAATAGTCTTGAAACACAAATATCTCAAAGTGAAAAAGAAACAACACCCACATTTGCATTAGAACAAATGAATGACAATATTATTGGGAAAATTTATTCAAGAATATCAGATAAAAACAATAATAATCCAATGGAGAAATTTTGTATAGAGAATAAAATATTATTTAGACAAACAAGTAATGATAATAAGAAAATAAAACAACTTGTCTTACCACAGAAATATTGGAAAGATGTTTTAATCATGACACATGATAATAATTTAGCAGCACATAGGGGAGTAAAGAAATGTTATAGGAATTTGTCAAAACAAGTATTTTGGCCTAAAATGAAAGCAACAATCAACAAATACATAAACTCATGTGACATATGTCAAAAGAGATCTAACAAAAGTCTAGTGAATAAAGCACCTATTCAAGAAATGGATGAACCTACAGCACCATTTCAGAAAGTATCTATTGATTTAATAGGTCCTTTAATTCAAACTGAAAATAATAACAAATACATTCTAACAGTAATAGACATGTTTAGTAGATATCCAGAGGCAATCCCATTATCAAATACAAGTGCAGAAAATATCATTAATGCCATAACTCAAAAAGTAATTACAAGACATGGTATACCTAAAATTATATTGAGTGATCAGGGATCTCAGTTTAAGTCAGAACAATTTAAGAAATGGACTAAACAATACAATATACAACACATATACTCTTCGGTTTATCACCCGGAGAGTAATGGTTTATGTGAACGATATGGTGGTTCATTAAAAAGATCACTAACAAAAATAATTCAGAATAATCAGAACAAGTGGGATCATTACATTAACTATGTACTATTTGCTCATAGAAACAACATCCATGAAGCAACACAATTTTCACCATATGAAATAATACATGGAAGAAAACCTAGAGATGAATTAGATGTTTTTAAAGAAAATATAATAAGCAATGAGAATAAATTAAACAATGACAGTGAAACAATAATTACAACAGAATTGAAAGAAATATGGACTCAAGCATATAACAACAACAAGAAGTACAAACAAAGTGCTCATGAGAATCTAAATAAGAAAAGACAATTGAAAACACTAGAAGTAGGAAACAATGTATTAATATTGATAAATGACCTGAAAAATAAAATTGGTAAACAATGGAAAGGTCCATTTAAGGTGATAAAACAAATTAGTGATGTGAATTATCAAATTGAAATAAATGGGAAAATTAAAACATATCACATAAATAATTTGAAACTGTATCATGATAGAGAAGATGAGTTAATACAAAACATTCAGGAGGAAATAGAAAATAAATTTTCAGAAAGAGAAGAATGCTTGATGATAATAACAAATGAAAATCTTAATGAAAATGATATTAAGGAAATACCTGTAATAGAAACAAAAGAGAATCAAACTTGGCAAAAGATTAATCTTAATAATTTAACTAAGGAAAAGTCAAAAGACATAACTAAAATAATACAGGAATACAAAGAAATTTTTTCCAGTATACCAGGAAAAACTAATATTATTAAACATGACATTAAAGTAACAGATCCAAAACCTATCAAGCTTAAGCCATATAGAATACCGCTACATTTACAAGACAAAGTAAAGAAAGAAATAGACAATTTACTAGAATCAGGTATAATTGAGCCATCAACATCTCCTTATGCTTCACCAATTGTGATAGCCAAAAAGAAGAATGGAGATATAAGGTTATGTATTGATTATAGGAAACTTAACAACATCACAGAATTTGACCCATATCCAATGCCAAATATAGAGGATATTTTACATAAATTAAATGGAGCAAAATTTTTTACTAAATTGGATTTAACTAAAGGTTATTGGCAAATACCTTTAACAGAAAATGCAAAACCTTACACAGCATTTGTAACACCATATGGTATTTTTCAATGGAATTATATGAGTTTTGGATTAGTAAATGCACCTGCCACATTTAATAGAATGATGAACATGATAATTGGAAACAAAGAAAATGTTATTTGCTATTTGGATGACATATGTATTTTTAATAATAGTTGGGAGGAACATTTGGTAGATGTAAAAGAAGTGTTCAAAATAATAAAAGAAAGTGGACTTACAATTCAAGCAGAAAAAGTAGAAATAGGATTGGAGGAAATAATTTTCTTAGGACATAAAGTAAATAACAACATGATTAGCCCTATTGAAGATAACATAAAGAAAGTACTTAATATTGAAATACCTACAACAAAAAGACAAATTAAAAGCATATTGGGAATAGTAAATTATTACAGAAAGTTTATAAAGAACTTAGCAGAAATAGTGAATCCATTAAATGACTTACTTAAAAAAGGAAAACCTCAAAAAGTAGTTTGTAATGAGGAATGTGTGAAAGCTATTGACAGAATTAAAGATGTTTTTAGTCATGAACTAATATTAAGACTACCTGATAAAGACAAAATATTTTATGTCACAACTGATGCATCTGGTAATGCTATTGGTGGTTGTTTAATGCAGAACTATGATAACTTACATCCTATATTATATGTAAGCAGAAAATTGTCAGAGGCAGAGAAAAAATATAGTGTCATTGAACGAGAAGCCTTAGCTGTAATATGGGTAATTACTAAGCTAGAGAGCTATTTAATAGGAAGGAAATTCATATTATTAACTGATCATAAACCTATTCAGTATATACAGCAAAAGAGCATGAAAAACAGTCGTGTTTATAGATGGTTCTTAGCATTACAGGAGTATAAATTTGAAGTGAAAGCTATTAGTGGATCTGTGAATATTGTAGCTGATCTATTGTCTAGAATGACATTGAAATGAAATAATTTTGTAAATAAACTATGATTATATTGAGTATGTAATATATATTAATATATTGACACCATTTATATGTTATGGAAAAGGGAGATAAGTAAAGTTGACATTAAGCATTTAAAAGTAAGTATGGATATTTTTTCTTGTGTGAATCATTTCATATATCATTGACGAAAGTTAGTTCTATGGAAAAGGGTGAGTATAAAAGAAAAATGGACAAAAGCGTATAAAAGGGTGGTAAGAAAAAAAAAATTTATTGAATGTGTAAATAAAGTCTATAATTGTTTTTTGAAATGTTGTATTTTATCAGATTACTGCCAGTGAAGAACATTTGTGACGTGTGACGTGCCCATAAGATGCCACATTTTCTTTTATGATGAACTGTGTACTAATGAAGATGATTTTGGAATGTTATGAACTGTTATGAACATTGACATGAATATGAGGAACTGTCAAGATGAAGATGTCAAGATGAAGAGATCAAGATTTTATGTTTGTGGTCTTCCCCTTAAATTGAAAATGTCCTTGTAAGACTTGACAGTAGTGGAAAAATATTGACATATTTTTTTTTTCAAGGGGGGGAGGAATCTGTTAGACACCTTATTTATATAGGTTAGTTATTTTAGTTATTTAGCGACGCACCATAGTAGACGCATATTGAACGGGACTAGTGACGTTTGGGATATGTTGGGTTAGAGACCGGAAAATCAGTTAGCGATAGAACAATCGAGGGTAACGACGTGTTTAGTGACAGAGACTTCTACTGTGGCCTTTTATCAGAATAAATCTATGTGAACTTGTTCATCATCGTTCGACTACATCTCTTCACTTGTTACAACTGATGTGCCAGTTCTTGTTTGTGTTGTCGTTCAACTGCACGTAATACACCCGAACAATTACACCCAAACGATTGCAGAGTAATTGGTTGACTTCAAGACAGCCTGAACTAGCAACATCACAATATATATATAGGTCTGTGAATCGATCAATCTAGGATAAGATTTTTTTCCGGTTTCCAGTCTAGTATAATACATAAGTCTATGTTCCTGATCTTATACCAAAAAAAAAAAAACTTTGTAAAAAAGTTTGGTGCCTTGAAAAGTATGGAAGGGCGTGAACCCCTCATTGGGAACCCTTAACTTAAAACACCTGACCTGACATCTGGCCGGTATATTCTAGTATCCCTTTTCTACTTTTTTCCGCCGCCTCTTCAAAGTCTTTGTACACACAAAAAAGCAACATTCACGCAGTTATTTCTTATTTAGGGAAAAAGTAATAAAATACGCTTACGGAAAAAAAAAGACGAATGTATATTTATACTATTAAACATTTGTATTTCAACTTTGTAGCCTGCGGCCATTTCGGATATACACCTAATTTTAAATAGAAAGATTTATTTAGAAAGCTTACGAAAAGCCACGTTCAAACTTCGAATATATCAAAAGTAGTAATCTTATATGTATGAAATTTCTCGAGAAAGCGTTTGGCGGTTCAGTACATATATAGAAAGTATTCACCGGCTTGATCATATAGATTCTAATCATTCTTATCTTATTTCTCAAAGGATTTTCTCTACTTACGCCACACCTTTGCCTTAGATGATAACGTCCTCTGTAGGATAATTCCTACCCAGTCGCCTCCCCTGTTTCGTCGCACCTTGGCCAGAGGACTTAACTTTGATGCGGCCTGCGCAAGATAATATTGACCTCCCCTACATACAAATAAAACCAGCTATACTAAAAACTATTTTTTTTAAATCATCCAGCTTCACAATAAAGCTAGGACGTTTACTACCTATATACATATATAGCCACATTTCTCTACAAAACTATGCCCGGATTTTTCGTTAACCCCTTGCAACAAACGTTCAAATCTTTTAACCCCTTAAGTTCATTCCCCTTTCTCTGACTAGATTTGTTTTTATAATTCCGTGTCCTCTATGCAGTTAAGTTCATCAGAATGAAGAAAGGGGGGGGGGCGGACAATTTATAACTAAACATGTTTATATATGAAATAAGTGCTAAAAGTCAAAGCCTTAACAACAACATTACAGAACGGATTAGAAGAAAATATTTGGAAATAAAAGACTGGATTAAATGACCAGGATATATATAGATATAGAAATTTAGGGAGACTTGGCAGAGTTTAAGTCACTGGTTAGCACGCATGATGTACTAGATTGACCCACGGATTCATAGGACGTAATTATCTTCTTTGAAGTAACGTCTGTAGTTTATAAGATAATGTTGGTCCAAGCCCTACCTTCATCGACAATTCCTTTTAAGATTGAACATGATCAAGATGATCATTGCATACGTTAGCTTGCCATCTCTAAAGAGTAGAAGGTGTCACGCGGTCAACTGTTTGAATTACCAGCTTGTGACGGGACAGGAGAAACGCAGTATGGCCACTCGGAAAAGAGGTGGGGGGGGGAGGTAATTCAGCATAACGCTTCAATCTGAGACTATAAGGCATGGTTGTGGCAAGGTGGTGGGTGAAGCGTAGTGGTCAAACATGGTGGAAAAAAAAAAGGGACTCAAAAAAAAAGTGATCTTGGGAAGGTAAATATAATTGCGTCGACTTATTATCCAGAAATTGAAGTGCTTTTGTTGGTTTATAAAAAAAAAAAGATTATGATTACGTATGTCCTAAGCGTCTCTTTTTTTGGTCAATCTAGTCAGGCATATCAATCAAGAATTTAATCTCTCCCAAGTCGTTGGTTTTCCTGGCTGATTCAGGCAACCCACTTCATATTCTAATAGGACTAGGAAAGAAGGCGTACTTGTACACATTTGTTTTTTGTATGGAACAAGAAATGTGCCTTTATCTTTGTTTCTTCCTGAATGATATATAAATACAAAACAGTCATTTATTCTTTTTATGTAGGGCCTATGTAACTGGCAAAGTACAAAATCTGGCTTTCTATAGAAAGCCTGAAGATTCCAGGCAAATTAGGAAATGATTTCCTTATTTACAACTTTGCTTAGGCATTGTATGGACGTAAAGTTAAAGAAATGACCACCTGCAGATCTTGCGATCTTTAAGTTAGATAAGGTAAAGGTAGCCCAAATGACCCATGGTAAACGAGGGTGTCGTGTGGTCAGCACAGCGACCAACTGCCGTTACATTTCCTCAACTATGGTACCCTTTATAGGTGGGTTTACTCAAAGGCGCCCTAAAATTATGGAAATAAAAAAATACCAGTCGAACGGGACCCATCGTTTCGGAATCACTATTTTAAATTGAGGCTAATTAATTTAGAGGATTATTTGAAACCTAAATTGCAATTTGTATAGGCTAAAGCTGGTATATAAATACTGTTGTTCATCTTGTGATTTATTTTGTCATTTAATAATATTTTCTTTATAAATAACTTTCTAAATAAGCTGTTCTCTACTTTGATCAAACGCCTAGGCAAAGTAGACAATGAGAATCCATCTTGCACTTTGCGGTAACATATAGGCCTATATTACTATCAAGAAAATATATTCCATTTTTTAAAGACATAAAACTAATACTTTAGTTAATAATAAAATAAAAGTTTTAATTAGAACAACTTTATAAGTTATTATTGTTTTTAATCTGATAAATAGACCTACTATATCTATCTCCAACAAATAGCTCTCCAGTAAATACCTTATCTACATGCTTTTTAAAAAATTACATTTCCATCTTGAATGATAGCGTTATTTATCAAAAAATGGCAAAAAAAAAATAAATAAATATCTATCTAGATCTTTTTAAATTGTATTAACTGCATTAATAATTGATGTTAACATGTTAATTACTTATAAATAATCTCAAACTACTAAAAAGAAAAATGTTTTTACCTGCCGTCATTAATGAAAAAACATAGACTTGATAGAACGATAGGTATTTGAATGCGTGATGCCCAGTGACGAAGGACAGTGTCCAAGCCTGTCTTTTATATTTCAATAGCCATTTTGGGGGCAGGGGTCAAGTGGCTATCCGCTGGCCAATGTGACCAAGAAAGTAACCACCTCACTACAATAAAAAGGTGATTCATTTAGACTAATGAATCTAACATTAGGCCTCCTACTTTTGACTATATCTATTTTCGTATCATTAGAAAGGGATCGAGATATATTTTGTTTATGCTCGACAAAAAAAAGATCCCATGTTTCAGGGTGGCCCATCAGGCACAAAAAAACTCTATTTAGGAATAAGGGACACAGTGGATTCCGGCTGGGTTTTAGCAGAGAGAACTTAAGGAGCCGATGTGCGAATTCTCTCTATGACCCAGTATTTTTTAGTTAATTATTAAGCTTCTGTTGAGTACGTGTCCAAAATTTAACCTCAGCACAGAGGCGTAGTGAGCGAAATGTACGCCAGGGACAAGGTATTATATTGGCGCCAACCTCCCCCATTTACCATGAACATATATACAGGACCGGCCTTAGGCCACTTCAACCTATGCGGCCGCAGTGGGTCCCCACAAAAAGGGCCCCGCACTTTCATAGGTCCCGCGCTAATGCTAGGTTAAATTATTAGCTAATATACAACTTATAACAGGGTTTTCGCAGCGACCCGATTTTACAGGAGCTCCTGAAAATCTCCTTAAATTGCAAAATGAACGAAAAGCCCTGGAAATCTGAAAAAAAAATAAAATCTACTGACAAATAGACAAACTTGAGTAGATTGTGTCTAAGCACTTAGTTTTCAATTGCCTGGAATTTGTGACGCACTCGATAAATTAGCTGAAGAGACTAATGATGCGATAATTAAAAGTGAATCCGAAACACTGTATGAAACATTAAAACAGTACAAAGTCTTAGTGTCACTTGTGTTATGGTACGGCGTGCTCTTCCAAGTCAATTTTGTGCGTAAAGAACTGCAAGGTGAAACAGTAGATTTGAGCACTGCAACGGATTCGTACAATTCAACAGCTTGATGACTTGGCTAAAGAAACTGAGAATTGATGGGTTTGTCTTGTTACAGAATATTACAGATATATATTGACGAAAATTGGCAGATGAAATGGGATCTTTAAGGCATATTCTACCAAATACCGCCAAACACAGGTAGAAATTTTAGCTTATCCGTTCACCAATGAAAGATACACTGCTTTCCCAAACTACTTTGCTGCACTCAGAATATTTTTAACAATACCCGTAACTGTGGAATCTTAAGACTAAGACTAAGACTAAGACTGCTTTATTGATCCTTACGGAAATTGTTGTGATTACAAGGACTCGTTTCTCATATAAAGACAACACAACAGAAAAATACACATAAATACAACAGACAACATAAAGAGTACATTCAGCGACTACACACAGGTATCTTGGTGCATTTCATGTTCCCTGATCAATGAGTGGCGGTGATAGAGTCTGACCGATTGAGGTACGAACGAGTTTTTGTACCGCTCCGTTCTTGTTTTGATTGACAGCAGTCGCCCACTTCGCGACGACCTGGCGTAGTTCTGATGGAGCGGGTGGCCGTTGTCTTCCAAGATTTTTTCGATTTTTCTTAGGTACGTTTGTTCAAAAAGTTCCTTTAAATGTGGTAATGTTGTGAGTGTAATTTTTTATGCTTTTTTAATGATGTTTTCTAGACGTTGCAACAGTTTAGATGAGGCGTTGCCTTGCCAACAACTTATTCCGTATGTTAGCAGATGACAAGTTGAATGATTAGGCAACTCTTGTTATTGAGTGTGATCTATGTAGGAAACAAAATTTTGATTATATACTGTATGACTTCGCAAATTTCTTAAAGTAAAGTTAATTTGATCATGATTTTGTCCTTTTTTTTTCTCTCTTCTGTTTAGGATACCTTAGCTTTTTAGCTTTTGACTTCAGTTGTCGATCTGTATACATCCTAGGAATCCTTGGGCTTTTGCCTCTTTTCTTTGCCTCCTTTTTGGGCGTTGCCTCTTTTTTGGGGCTATTGGCCTCTTTCTTTGGCTTTTTTTTTAACAAAAAGATACATATTTTATTAGTAAGCGTTCAAATTATTATATGGTATGATGTCGTCAATCAGCTCCAACGATATAATGATATCGACAACACTTTTGATATTTTTCTGTGCTTTCTTGTGTATTGTCAGGGATAAGGTTGTTGGTAATTTTTAGTTCATTTGGTATTTTTGCTCTTTCTCTATAGCAGTTTGCCTCTTTTTTTTTAACACTACGCTTGACCTCGACACCTACCACCTTGCATTCAAAGAAATGTTTTATTCTGTAATCTCAAGCTTTATTCAAAATTACCCCCCCCCGCCCAATATCCCATTCTTTTCTAAGTGGTCAAGCATCGCCTCTTCTCTCTCTCCCCCAGCTCGGGCTTTCTCCACCACGTGGTTCAAACCCTATAACACGCGACTCCTTTCAACTTGAATAGGTTGCAAGCTTATGTAGTAAAGTCTTTAAAAAATAATGAAAGTCTTGCTAGGGCCAATATTATCTTATCTTATAAACTATAGACGTTACTTCAAAAGAGAAGATATTTTTTGTTACGTCCTACGTGTATCTATGTGTCAATCTAGTCATGCATCTACTCAAGCCGTTGGTTTTCCTAGCTACTGAGGTAGCATTTATACACATTTATCTCTTATTCTCCAATTAAACTAACGCAGTTCCCTCACAAGGTGTGACCTCTATACCGTGTCATATGTCAAGATGCTGACATTACATCTATCGAATCTGACTGTGGTCTGTTGAACTCAATGTGATGGATAAAACAAATAAAGGGGTGAGGGGTGTTCATCTCTAATTCTGGAGATATAACCACACATCTAGACAGACGTCTGGTCAGGGTGAAGTATTTAAGGAATAAGAGATAACTAACCCACTCACATGTCAAGACTAAGCACAGAGTACAAAATAATGTTCCAGCCTTTGTTGCTACGTATGTACTGCACTTTTATAATTAACAATGTAAAGTTTCAATTCTATTTATATTAACACGTTTTGTCTTTGGTGATAAAAGATGTTCAGTGCTTATTCATATATTTTTAAGCACATTATTATTAATTTATTTCATCCTTGTTATCTTCCCTTTCTAATCCAAACCTTTTCCTCTTCTCGCTAGATTTACACTACCACATTGGCAACCACGGTGTCATGTTCCTTCTCTTAGTACGAATGTCAAACCACATTAGCTAATCACAAGTTTACCCTTTGTCTATCAGGCTTGTTGACTCAATCTCTTTGTGTGAGACAATCTGGACTAGTTTCATCTTGCGAGGCAGCCAGACTGTCCCTTCCCCGTTATATAGACCCCGAGGGCACGTCACGCTTGACCAGGTGTGCGTAATACCTCATTCTGGCAAAAGAGAGGGAAGAGCTAATCTTGACCGGATGTCACATTACCTATCTTGGCTTATCACGTGATATATCAAACGCTGTTCTTCCCAATCCTCTGTTTCCGGTCAAGCTCAAGCTTCTCCAATGGCGTGCAGTCGTCTCATTTACATATTTCATTCCTTGTGCTCCCTTATTCTTGTTCTTTTTCACTTGGACCTTAAGGTAAGAATCTATTCATTGCTAGACGTTTTGTAATTTGATATATACTTAAGACGTGCATTGTGTATTTCTCACTTGCGTAAGTAGGAAACATAATTATTTCATGTGTGCAAATTTCATTGCATTAACTTATGTCTACCAGTGTGTTAATATTATTATCTGTAAACAGTGGCGTCACTAGAGTTGGTGTCACCCAATGCGGTAAGCTTGGGGTTTCACCCCCCCCCCCCCCGGAAACAAATAATCTGTCCTTTGAAAAACAACAACCTTCTATTGTATAATTGATTGGTTACACCCGAAAATGATTTTCGATTCTATTTTATAAAGTCGATATATTTGACATATTATCAATAGTTATTACATACATTAAAATGTAAAATTATTGAATTGAAAAAACTTTAAAATTTTTATTAGAGATTATTTAAAAGCTCCTGCGGAAAGGGTTTTTATTTATACTTGTGTTTCTTAGCTGCTTCCGAAAAAGCTATGGACCTCATTCAACAATCGTACACAAACAACATTTAGCCATTGTTTGAATATTTAACATTGATTAACTGAGAGGAGAAGAGAGAATGAAATACACACACACAACAGTGACGCCAACACACACAAAATAAAACCCACAAAAAGATACCAATATATAAGAAAATATTCTTTCTGTAATTGGTTTAAATTTGACAGTCATTAACATTTTGTGTTTTTTTTTTTCAGAAGCCTGATCTAAATAGCTGATTTTGATAATAGCATGGCTGAAACTAAGAACGAATTTCAGCTTGACGACACCGTGTTATTAAAAAAAAACAGCTTCCGGTTATTCGTCAGAGATTCTACACATAAAACTACACACATCTCTAACCACTCCCTAAGCTTGGCAGTTGTTCAAGCTTGTAATTTTGGCCACGCCCATTTACTCCAATTCCTCGTCCAAGACGGCACGCGATTGGAAGTCAGAGACGACAACGGAAACACTCCACTTATGATTTGCTCCGCTATAGGTTTTACGGGCATTGTGGGTACTGCAGGGGTAAACGACTGTATAGAAAATAGAAAATACGAAAATATAAGAGCTGGGCTATTGAGTCTGCTGAAGAGGTATTGTAAGATAAACTAGGGCTCCAACCTCCTCAGATCAATACACTAGGGCTCCAACCTCCTCAGATCAATACACTAGGGCCCCATACTCCTCAGATAAATACACTAGGGCTTCAACCTCCTCAGATCAATACACTAGGGCTCCAACCTCCTCATATCAATACACTAGGGCTCCAACCTCCTCATATCAATACACTAGGGCTCCAACCTCCTCAGATCAATGCACTAGGGCTCCAACCTCCTCAGATCAATACACTAGGGCTCCACCCTCCTCAGGTCAATACACTAGACTTAGCTTACCTCTTAAACAAGATTAAAAACAGTCTACACTTATGAATTGTTTCTGAAAATGAAAATTTAGCTTCGGCATTTCACTTAAAAGAACTAAAAAATATATATTATTTTGAATATAAATTAGGAAGAAACCTAGAACATTCTTTGAAGAAATTAGAAAGAATCTTTATACAAAACTTCTTTTTTTAATAATATTTTGTTTACTTGAGGTCATTGTTTTGAATGTGATTGGGGTATAAATTAATGTATAAATGTAACGTGTGAGTGCAACTGACTCGCATGGCCCGCCCATGAGTTTGCATGCATCACTAACTCCCTTTATTGTCTTTATTTTAATTAATGTAATGTGTGAGTACAACTGACTTGCAAAGCCCGGGCATGAGTAAGCGTGTATCACAAGGCTTCCTCTATTGTCAAGTTGTCTTTATTTTAACCTTTGTCTTCTAAAGATCTATACATTTCTGTTTACATATCTTCTAGCCCAGCTCAAGTCAACTTCTTGCTCTTCGTTGGTTGAAAACACTTACTGACACTAATTGCATGAAATATCTCCAGGGAGATGGCTTCTGTCTTCGCTAACTAATTAATTCTGACCACTGTTAACAAGCTAGGCGTGGGGGCGGGGAGGAGTGTGTATATGAGGGGAGGAGGGGGTAAGTCGAAATGGGACATTTTAGGGAGATTGGACATTGTCAATGTAAGCCCCCAGCAGACGCGAGGGTTTACGTATAGATTAGAGAGTTTCTTGACATAGGCATTGTGGGAAGTGTTTACACGAAGCTTTGAGAGTTTCTTCGCGAGAAATCCAAAAAGTAGGAGTTGAAGGAGACGAAATAAATATGTTATGTTCAGAGGCGATGTTTAACGAATAAAGATGTATTTATGACATCTGCGTATCAATGGCGTAGTCTTTATGGGTCGAAGTAATCTTTTGCAAAATTACATTTAGTGTAACAAAGTTGGGACTTCAGTGAATGGAAGCCCCAGACCACTATAATATGCAATATATGAATTACAATTTTGTTCTTTTTTTTTTTTTTTTTTTTAAAGGAAACCTCAGAATTTGCGCTATTCAGTTTTAGCTTTATCATCATAGGAATCCTTGGGCTTTATGCCTCTTTTCTTTGCCTCTTTTTTGGGCTTTATATGCCTCTTTTATGGGCCATCTTGCCTCTTTTGTGGGCTTTTTTTTTTTTTAATGTTTTTATTTGTAAGTTACCATAATTCACAAGTATTAAATCATAAACAATTGAAAAGTGATTAACCTAAAAATATAATAACAGTAATAGAAATATTATTTAATATCAAAGACATACTACCTAACCAATGAACCCCCTAAAGACAGAAAAATGATACAAGTATACTCTACTCCAGAACAATCAACCCAATATCAGATATCCCTGACCCCCAAAATCAAACTAGATAATTCTCTACCCTAAAGTCCATTATTTTTCTAAATGTTAATTCCAAGTGATTAGGATCAAACACCTTATTATTATGTAGACATTTGAGCCAGGTAGCCCAAACAAGATTCCTGTATTCGGAAACAATAATCAAGTTAAAGTTATGTATCATTTTATTTTTTAGTTTTGGCAGCTTGTTTAAAATAATAGACAAGTTAACATTTACATAATTGCCACAGTTTGCTTCCAATAGGTCCATTACAGTACTTCTAACTTAAAGGAATAATGGTCATTCCAAATACATGTGTTTTTCGTTATCAGCATTTTCAAGGTGGCATAATATACATTCACGGTCATTTGCCCGTCTTCTAACCATAGGGGTCATCCCAAAGATAAGTCTATAACTGATCTCTCTAGCTTTTGGTGGGATATGTTTACTGTGTAGGTTTATGAATGTGTCCTTGAATTCTGTCACCCCATGAACTCTCCCCCACTTAATCCTATTCACTAGGCTTTCCTGTAACAGCTTTTTAAGTGTTGTGTATGATTCTTTAGTTTTGTTGTGTATTAAATGTTCATTACCAGGTAAAACTCTTGAAATAGATCTGTAAAATGGATGAGTGACTGTACCAAAATAGTGAGGAGTATCATTGTGTATTGGAAGAAGACTACTTAATCTTAAACCATAATAGTAAATTGTCAAGGGAAAGTTTGTTGGGTTTCTAACTACTTGACCTACAAATTTTAGCCTTAGCGACTGTATTTTTGTTTTAACATCTTGCAAGTTTATCCCCCCATCCTCTTTGTTTTGAATGAGTGTAGTGTGCTTAATGCTCCTAATAGTGTTTTTAAATATAAAGCTTCTAATTAACTTGTTCAGCTTGTTTATGAATTTAGGAGCTGGCTCTGTAATGTTAGCTAAATAGACAATCTTTGGAATGACCAAACTATTTATCAATACAGCTCTACCAAATATTGTAGAACCTGTGTGCTGATAACGTTTAATTAAGTTTGAGGCTTTGACAAAAATATTCTCCCACTGGTCTTTACAATAGAACAAAGGATTACAGGTATAGACAATACCACAAATCTTGATTTTATCAACAATTCTGAAAGCGCAATTCTCTTTGAATTTCCATTTCCCTAGTCCCATTACAGAGGATTTATTTATATTTATTTTTGAACCACTAGCTTCTCCGAAAAGTGTAAATTTCTTTAGTATATTCTCAATATCTTGCTCTGAAGATGGAAAAAAAGTTGTATCATCCGCATAGGCTTTGACTTTGATGGTTGAGAAGGAACGACCCGGTATATTTATCCCAATAATGGATGGGTCAGATCTTACAGATTCCAAGAAGGGTTCCAAGCAAAGGATATACAAGAAGGGGGATAAGGGACAACCCTGTCTGACAGACCTTTGTATGAGGATACTCCTACTGAGAGAATGATTAATTATCAATCTACTTGTTGCATTGGTATAGACAAGCTTTATATATCTGATTAACAGGGAACTTATTTTACATTTCTCAAGCACCTTGAACAGGAAGCTATGGCTTACTCGGTCAAAGGCTTTTTCTTGATCTACAGATAAAAGAGACACATTGAGGTTTTTATCCTTACTGTACATGATAAAATCCCGTAAAAAATGCGTCATGCCGTCAATGTTTCTGTCCGGGATACAACAGTACTGGTCATGTCCGATAAGTTGGTTTATGAGTGGTTTCATTCTTAGGAAAATCATTTTTGTGAGAAGTTTATAGTCCGTGTTGAGAAGTGAAATGGGCCTATAGTCGCTAGGTGAAGTGTTATTTTCAGATTTCTTAGGTAAAAGTGTGATGTATGCTTCGTTAAAATTTGGAGGAAAATGTCCCAGTTTAATGGCGTCGCTATATAGCCGCAGTAAGAGAGGACCAAGCAGGGGGAAGAAGGTTTTATAGAGTTCAAATGTTAAGCCATCTGGACCGGGTGATTTATTGTTCTTAGTCGAGTCCAGGGCAGTCCTGAGTTCGTCTAGCGTAAATGCACTCCCTAAAAGATCTTCATCTGTCTTGTCCAGCTGGTTGCAAAATTTTAGAAAATTATCTTGAGCATCAGTATATACTGGCTCTTCACTGTATATAGTAGTGAAGTGTTTTGTAAAAATATTCTTAATATCTTCATAATCATCTACTTTATTCCCCTCACTATCTATGATGTTGCTTATTATTTTACTTGATTGTACATTCTGTTCAAACGATAGGAATAGTTTACTAGGACCTTCATTACTTAAGTAATTTTTACACCTAATCTCAGCACCCCTATAAGTATACTTGTTTAATTCCTCTAGTTTTAAAAGAGTTTCTGTTTTAACGATTTCATCATCCGTATGAAATAATGTGTATTTGAGTTGTTCATATTCTTGCCTCCTACGTCCCTGAGCTAATGTAGATATTAACTGGCTTTGCTGCTTGATAGAACTTTTTAGGAGAGGCCATGTCTGTGTTAAATCGAAATGTGGATCTTGTATATCTTGTAAGTAAGAATTTAGATTAGTAGAAACTAACTCCACGAAAAGGGGAATTTCCAACAGAGAATTGTTAAATTTCCAGTGGGATGACTTTCTTTTAATTTCTTTGTTTTTTATGTCCAAAGTAACTAACACCGCTTTGTGGTCTGTGTATTCTAGTGTTTCTTCCAGATGTGACACCCGACTTATATAGAAATGATTAGGAGCATACACTCTATCTAAGCGCGTCGAGACGGGGTATGACCTATGCACCATGGTGGTGTCACGACCCATAGGTTCTAGTGTCCTGTAAGCATCAACTAAATTAAAATTCCTCTCTATCTCCTCTAAGAAATTGAGATTCGGAAAGGTTTTACGAGAGGGAGGACCCACTGCCAAAGTAGTCTGTTTATCTAATGCAGAAGTTGTGTAATTGAAATCCCCCCCTATGATAAGCGTATCCTCTCTATAATTATTGTTTAGTATATCGATTAAATTTTCATAAAAATCCTGTTTTTCCGCGCTCTTTGCTGGTGCGTAGATGTTTGCAAGTGTAAATGTTTGATTTCCTGATTCTACTCTAATGATTACTATTCTTCCCCTGGTGTCATTAAATGCATGCACTATTTTAAACCTATCTGAGACTAGAAAAATAGCTACCCCTCTACACTCGTTACCTAGGCTAAACCAGCCCTCTTTCAGCCCTATGTCGGATGTGTATTTGCGTGATTTATAATGTGTGTCTATATTTGTTTCTTGAATGAAAATGAAGTCTGGCCTGTATTTTCTGGATAGGTGTACAATGTATTTTTGCTTGTTTCTAAGACTACGTATATTTAATGATAAGATTGTAATGTCTGTCATGACTGGGTGTAAAAGTAAATTTAACCAGTTCTAGTGGTTAATTGTGGGTGTTCCCCCCTCATCTATAACCAATGTGGGTGGAGTCTCAGGAATGTCCAATGCACTAACATCAAGACTCGTGTTAGGAGGGCTTACAACTTCTCTTATAATACGCGGGCTCGCGAAAAGATCCTCACACGAGGAGACAGATAAGCATCTCTTCCTTTTCAATTTTGTCGGAGACCCAGGAGCGGACCTAACATGCTCTTTAGAGCGGAACCGCTTTTTTAGTTTGAAGTCTTCGACACTCTGGGGGGGTTTCAACCTCCGCATCAACAGCTATCTCTGGTGTACTGGCAACAACCGATGAAGTAGCTGCATCCGCCATCATAGATGAAGCCGCGACATCCGACACTTTAGATATCTTCTTTGGCGACACTTTGAAGACTCCTTTTTTTCCCTTCTCTACTATCGTGAAGCCATCCTTCTGCAACCATTTTTCGATTTCCTTCTCCTTGGGATTACCTTCTTTGACCGCCTGTGCATAGCTCAGAGGGCCTGGTTTCTCCTTGGGAGGCACAGTTCGAGCCGGGCCGGCCTTTCGGGTGGGGCACTGATTTGACCAATGCTGGTCCAGTCCACAATGTAAGCATTGTTGCCTACGACCTGGTATGGTGACTAGAACTTTATAAATTTTTGGGTCCCCTTCATACCGTAGCTGAATGTAGTGTGGGATGGGTGCATCTTTTTTTGCTTTGATGAAGGAAACCCACTTGTCCGAAGCACCTATTTTCGTCACCTCCACCTTGGATCCTTGCTCTGCAAATGTTTCTATGATTTCAACGATCTTGGTTTTCGCAATTGAAGGCGATACCCAATGTAGGGTAATTTTCAGCCTTTCTTCCTCTATTGGGAAGATCTCAACCTTGAAGGAAGTCTCACTACCGAAAGACTTACCAACAAGTCTGTCTCTTACTTTCGCAGTTGTTGGTACCAAAAACCATGTATAAGGGTTTTCAAACCTATATAATGCTGTTACTTCAGCAGCTGACAACTTGAGAGCCTCTAAAAGGCTCCCAATAGAAGATTTCATGGCGTTATTGCCAGATAGTTTCAACAGGAGAGTACCCTTCGGGTGGACAAGACCACCCTCTAAGTCCTTTTTTTCAATCAAAAACGTCGGATAAGACATTCTTTGAATGAATGCACAACAATAACAAAAGGAACAGGAAATAAACAATAAAGGAAGTATGACGCGATTGGAACGCGACCGACTCGAAGAAAATAACAAATATGAAGAAGAACGCAAATTTAACACTGCAATTAGAAAATTCAACTATATCGATATACTCCCCTGACAACTAAACACAGGAGCAATCAAAACTCCTAAGCCAGAAACAAAGAGCGTCCAAAATCCTGCAAACAATGCATTCGAATTCACTAGATCTAGAATACAGATAAAGCATCCGCCATCTTGAAAAACACATATATAACCCTACGCCACACAATAACATAATTAATTTTTGCATAAAAATAAACTTAATATCTCAGTTATAATCTTAGTAAGAATAATTTGCATAATTTGTTATTTATATGGTTGGAAAAGTTTTATAGAGATGAAGCTAGGGAACCAATGGATTTCCCGATAATATGTTATTTTTCCCATGAAGCATTGGCTCCGTCTTTGAAATTTTAAAGAATGTTGTTAGTTTTAGTTTAGTTTTAATTATACTTGTTTTCGTAAAGATTTCTAGCTTTCGCTGTAGACACGCAATGATTGTACTCTTTTTGACGTTACTAACGAAAATTCCCTTTTCCCTGAGGGATTATAAAGCTTATTATATTATTATTCCCAATACCCATCCTTTTCTAAAACGAAAACACTCCAGGGAGCAGACGATGCAAATTGGTATAAACTTGTTTCTGTGCATTGGCGTAGCTTGGGTGTGGGTAGGAGGGAGGGAGAATTTGACCCCCCCCCACTTTAGGAGGGCCCCTAATCGAGTGTTTTTTCAAATTAAATATTTTGCTAAATGCAGGGGCCTTCAAAGAGGTAGAGCCCCCCGGGCTCCCAAATGATGGAAAATTCCTAGCTACGCCCCTGTTTCTGTGGTGTTGCCAAGTCATCCAATAGTGTTGCATAATTGGTAAGCTTGATTCGATCGGCTTAAGGCTTTTACCCTTTTTTTTTTCCTTTATTTTACCTGTTCTTTCAGTTCCAAGAGCTTAGTGTAAAATATAAAACTCATTATTCTAATTATTAGCCTCGTCTTGTTACTAAGACATGTCTCTAAAACTTCAAACTTCACTTGCATCGTTTTTTTAGCATAATTCCGATAATTTTTAATTGTAAAAAAAAAAATAATAATAATAAATAAACTTCTCCTTTTAGCCATTTTGTTTCGTTTATTATTTTATTCAACATAATTGCTTGGGATATGAAAAACTAGGAATTAAAAAATGTCTTCGATTGATGAGATATGGCACTCTGCACGCAAGAGATTAAATTCGGTTACATCCGGGTAGTCTGCCTCAGGCAGACGCAGACATCCACTCATTTATTTATAGTTTTGTGGCTTTCCCACGTCTGCGCTCTTCTTATCAGATTTGTTTCGCTAAATTAGTCATAAATGAAAAAAATATTGAGGTCGATCCTAGTTGTTCTCAATTTGACGCCTACCTAAAGAAGGAAGGAGACAGGGGCAGAGAAGCGTGTAAGAAAGCTTAGCAGACGACAGGTGATGACTTGAGAGGATAATTAGTGAAATTGATACTAAAAAATAATTAGCAATTTTATAAATATAGACACCCATGAATGATTAAGACTAAGACTAAAACTGCTTTATTTGATCCTTATGGAAATTTGTTGTGATTACAAGGACTCTTTTCTCATATAAAGACAAAACAACAGAAACATACACATAAATACAACAGTTGTCATTTCTTAATCGTCCGTCAGTAGATAATGGTATTTATTGTTAATATATAAATAATATACAGAGGAAAATTTACACATCAGCTATTTCAGGGGCGTACCTATGAATTTTCCATCGTTTGAGGGCCCGGGAGGGGGGTGGGGCTTGACCTCTATTGGGGGCCCCTGCATTTTTTTATTAATATTTAATGTAATAACACTCATTTGGGAGACCCCACAATTGAGTGCACTAGGGGATTTTCAAATTCTCCCCCCCCCCCAGCTATTTCATGAGGCTGTAAAAAACACAATACAGTTTTTTTCCTAAGTATCTATCTCCTACTATCTCTTATATACTTATCTTATACTATCCTTTACATGTTATATGTTCTAGTATTTCATGTTTGATATTATCAAGTATCTCTTATTATCTTATATCTCATATTTACAAAGCCTGTATCAACTCTGTCAGTCTTTCCAGCTGTCTGGTAAAAAGTTTGAACCCGCACAATTATTCATTAGCGTAGACATTACATGAATCAATCTTAGCTGGAATAAACTGGCCAGTGTGCAGCTGAACATTCCGGGCTCACATAGGTCTCACCAGCCACATGAGAAGGCATAAAACCCCAGTGCACAGCACTCAAGACACCTGGATGACAAAAGTGGCCGTCAATGAACCACGATTTACGAACAATATATAGATTCATGAATCAATTGAATTTACTGGTTATAATTTTTTTAGTTGATACCTAGAAGGGAAATTAATCCTTTAGTATTCACAGACATGGCTAAATATGTCGGGTTTTGTGCTCTTAAATAATTGTACACATTATTACAACTGATCGAAGCAGACAGACAGGTAAAAAAAAGGTCGGAGAAATACAGGAGTTTGTTATTGTGTGGATGGATGTCGCTGTTAGAGAGTCTAATTATAATTGATTTAAATGCAAGTAGGATGAATTGGAAATATACAAAACTAGGAATTGTTAAAGTACATATAGTTGTTCGGTAGCCAGAGAAAAGAAACAATTAAAGGATTAATATAAAACAACAACAACAACAAGGATATATACGGTAGAGCTATACATATATTCGAAAATATATATATGTATCAAGTCTTAATTATTGTTGTTGTTACTTTTGTTATTAATGCTATTGTTGTTGTGTTTATTTATGTTTCTGTTGTTGCTATTGTAGTTATTGTTTTTGTTTCGTAGTTGCTGTCGCTACTATTACTATTGTTGGTGTTGGTGCTGCTTTTATTGATATTGATCTAGTTTTATCTTCGTTGCTTTTATTGTTGTTGTTGTTGTTTAGTGGATGCCGTTGTTGCGGTTGTTAGTTCTTTTGTTGTTGCTGCTGCTGCTGCTGTTGTTGCTGTCACTGTTTTTGCTGCTGATGTTTTTGTAGATTTTGTTTATAAACTATGATCTAGCCGGGGAAAATATATTGTCTGCTTTGATTCTACACTTCTATCCCAGACAAAACGACCAGACTCAATGACCCTCTTGTGATGGGGGGGGGGGGATGTTGTTGTTTGTAGTAACAAGATGTTTCGGTTTATTTCACCATAATGCTCCTATGGAGTGTACGTATTTCTGGTAAAATCAAGAGAAAAGGTGGGCGGATGATTTTGGTTGTGTAGGCTTAATAGATTTTGACGATTCGGATATGATTTTATCAGTTTAGTTCTACTACCTGTTTGGAGCTCTAAACCAACGACCAACTTTCAAAAGTCACGTACTAAGATAAAATGCTGATGGAATAGCTTTGAAATTTTTTAATTTTTTTTTTTTTGGAGGGGTAGGAGTTCTCACATGTGCATAGTCTGACAATACTTCACATCCAGCCTTTACATAATTATTGTTACAAAATCGGCTTGTTTTCATAAGATAAAAAGTAGCCGATGCATCAAAAGCTTTGCAAGCTCTATATCATGAAATCAGATTTTTAATGTAGTTTCGAATTATTGAGATCTAAACGTGACAAACGGAAGAACGGACGGACAGGACAGACAGACCACACAAATCTAGTAACGGTTTTTCTCTTTTCAACTTCACTCAAATTAGCGCTAACCAATGTATATGTGTGCATATATAATTAAAGAATATGTGTTTGAGTATTTAATAATACTCGTGTGAAGAAACAAGTCCCTTTACGTTTAAAGTGCCTTTTAATTGTGAAACATTTCAACATAACATATCTACACGGCAAATATTATATACAGATAATCAACTTCACTAGCTGACTTCCTCTCTTCTTGTTTACACACTCGTCACTTCCCGCAAGTCCCCTATCTCTCCGATACCCAACACTTGACCGTGTGTCACGGTTGACCACACACAGTAACCGTGTCACAACAACACGCATATGTGTATATTTATAGTTTATACATCTGTGTAATAACAAACGTTACTTAAGGAGGAGAACTTCACATTTACAGCCACATATCTCAATGATGTAATTGGCTATTTATTTCCCTTTTCGATATTAAACAAAATTAATTCATTATCATCATTAAATTCACTAAATTAGTTATTTATTTAACTGATTCATGTTTTTTTAATAACAATGTAAAATTGTGCACCGTATCTGGGCTCTCAAAAAAGATGAGCACCACCCCCATGGCCATTACGCTCATGCAGAGATAGATGAGCGTCAGGATTTGATAAAAGTTCACGGGGGGGGGGGGGGGGGGAGAGGGCTCCGAGGAGCGACGGGCCTGGATGGGAATGAATGGAAGCGTGTAGGTCCATTTCTCGCTTCGTATCTGTTTCTCGGGCGCGGAGGAAGCGGAAGAGGATTTGCTCCCCTTGTTGAGCATGGCCCAGTCTTCGCTGCAGTGGAACTGTGAGACGGAGATGAGCCCGGAGCTGAGGAGGTTGCCCAGGAGGGGACACGACAATTCGTTCACTGACATTTCGTTCACCGATAAATCGTTCACGACTTTTCGTTCACGCGACTATTCGTTCACCAGACATTTCGTTCACCCGATTCAGAAAATGCGGACGTTCAACTTCAAGGCAGCTTACATGTCACGGGCTCGATACCCGATGAATGTTGTACATCTTAATTTTTTTTTTTACATTTTTCTATTATATTTGGAACTAATGATAGGGGTTTGGTCTTTAAAAAAATTGCATTTTTAGCGGCCCCCGAAAGTGAAAAAGACATTATTAGTTTTGTGTGAAATGTCTGTCCGTATGCCCCGTTTAGATCTCGTAAACTACAAAAAGATAGTGAAAATTCGACATCACAATAATTTAGATCATTCGAAGTTCTGATGCAACGGCTACTTTTTTCTTTTCGGAAAGCGAAAAATCTAATTTTTTAAATCACTTATGCAAGCAGTTTTTTTCATAAAAATACACCACTTTTATAACTATTAACTATTAAACACTTAAACACATGAGACTCAAAATTAGGGGGGGACTAGGCCTATATGGTAGATACTATTAACACATTTATGCAATCGGTTGTAGATTTTTTGTATCGTTAAGTTAAGTAAGTTCTGTTATACTCATACTATATTTACACACAATATTTTTTAAAGAGAAAAAATCTATTTAGTATGCATATAAGCCAAACCTAATTTAATACAAAAAGTAATCTTGTAAACTTGATTTTCTTGTTACTTTATATAGTATGTCGAATTTAGGAATTTTTAGGCAATCCTCTCTTGACAATTCGAATAAGAGATCGACCCTTTTCTTTTTCGAAACTATTACAACAATGACAAGATGTCAATTAGGCCAGGAATGTAGTGGTAGCTGAGCGGTAAAGCGCTTGGCTTCCGAACCGGGGTCCCAGGTTCGAATCCGAGTGAAGACTGGAATTTTCAACTTCGGAATCCTTGGGCGCCTCCAAGTCCACCCAGCTCTAATGGGTACCTGGCATTAGTTGGGGAAAAGCAAAGGCGGGTGGTCGTTGTGCTGGCTACATGACACCCTCGTTAACCGTAGGCCACAGAAAAAAAAACAGATGAACTTTAAATCATCTGCCCTATAGACCACAATGTCTGAAAGAGGAACTAGTTAGGCCAGGTTCAGATCTAAGTTTACATTCACCTATCCTTTGATCTGCTGGACCGTTGGGGCACTACACAAGATCTGTCAACCTTCTTTCTCCATTCTTATCTGTCATTTTTCTTTGATATAATTTTATTCGGATGTTCTTTCTGAAAATATTGAAGCCTGCCTGGGTGGACCACTTCGAGGGCCGATTTTGAGTTTGTGTTTCCACACAAACTGTCTTTGTAACCTTGTTTGTTTGTTTTGCATGTTAAATGAGAGATTGGATTTTATTTAGTTACTTGCTCCTTGTGTGTGAAAATTGTACGTGTGTTTAGTTACGTTAGGTTAAGTCGTTCCTTAGGACCAAAAATATCACTTGATAGTCTAGAATCCCTGCAGGACGGCAGGGAATGGCAGTGGGCAGGATTCGAACTCGGGAGCATTGTGAAGACATCGCAAAAGAAATGCCACACAACCAAGCAGCCATATGAATAAAGCAGCTGCTAACTATTGACTGATGGCTGAGTGGTAATGAATATACGTCAAACAACAGATTGACTCAACAGTAATGATTGTGACGATCACACTTGCCGGGGATTATATTATCAAACTTGACAATTCAATGAAATGAAAGAAATATCTCTCTGTATTTTCTTAAAACATTTTTAATAATACTTCTTCACCTTTCACATAAAATGACTTCTCAATTCAATAACAACTTGACTTGATATTTCATAAATAAAACTTAAAGATACACGAAACTTCACTTAGTATAACTTCAACTTCAACTAATAAAACTTTAATTAATGGACCCGCTAATATCACAAAACGTATTACTAATCGAGAACTAAGCGAGGACCATCGCTCTACAAGAACTACTACAATGCGAGGACCATCGCTCTACAAGAACTACTACAATGCGAGGACCCCGTCTAACTGACTTTCCCCTAATTCATACTTTCTTTGATCGTACATTCCAGAATCATGGAACCTTCTCAGATCATTATTTTAGTAACTTTGACCTTCTAGAAGCTGACGTGTGCTATTTTTTTCCCTTAACCTCTTTCTTTGATTGGATACCTAAAATTAACTTGTTTACGCTGGACACTTGCACTGGTTTGAACTCGCTTCTAGAAACTGGTCGAAATAGGTCACAGACTTGACTCGTGACAATGATTACTTCCTAGTTAGACTGGTCTCTGAAATTATTCTTGCTGTTTTTTTTTAAATTTAACTTATTTTTAATCTTAAACTTGGGGCGTGAGGCAAAACGCATGGCTTCCTAACCGAGAGGGTTCGAATCTTGGTGAAGACTGAGATTTTTAATTCCTGGATTTTTGTGATTTTCTGAGTCCATTCAGCTCTAACGGATACCTGACATTAGTTAAGGGAAATTAAAGGTGGTTGGTCGTTGTGCTGGCCACATGACACCCTCGTTAACCGTCAGCCATAGAAACAGATGACCTTTACATCGTCTGCCCTATACATCGCAAGGTCCCAAAGGAGAACTTTACTTTTATTAAACTTCTGAGTGGAAGTGAAAAACTTGGTTTCGTTAGAGTTTGAGCATTTCCGATTTTTTAAAATAGTTTTATGAAAAAAGTCATTACCAAAACTAGAACTAGTTTATTGATCTATATTGGAAATTTGCTGTGATTACAAGGACAGTATTAGTCCTAAGAGAATGCAGTAGGTAGAAAATGTTTATTATTCACAAGCTGTGTAATATGTTAATCATCATTAACTCTTTCTCTCCATAATTATTTACCACATTCTGCTGGAATCAACGCTGGTATCGTCAGTTAGGTGTGAAAGAGTTAATATTACTTTGGGAGTTTATTAAATTTCATAATTTAAAAGATTTATGTCTCAAGATTTAAAAAAATGTATAGAGAACGTTGGTACTTTAAAATAAATCTTGGTGAAAAAAATAATGCTAGAAGCATGTAGAAAATAAAATGGTGGTGCATAAGCAAAATGACCACCTGACCATTGACAGAAAGATTTGGTCAACAAATGAGATTTAAAGTGTGTAATTAAATAGTGTTTCTTTGAATTTAAATGAAACAAAACAAAATAATTTTAAAAATGTAAAAAAAGCAAAAGTCTGAACATAATATCACTATAGAAAAAAACTTGTTTAAGACATGTCCACTGAGTATATTATATTAAAAGTGCGACAAAAAACTAATGATCAAAATATGGAACTATGTGCCAAGAGGCAAACGAAACGAGGATATCATTGATATGTGTTGGTTTGGATCTGTTTGGATATTTAACTAACAAGTAGCAATAGTACAATCTAAAAATATTTTTAGTATTATTTTTAAGACATTTCAAAATTCTCCCTCTCTCCCTCTCTCTTGTCATGTAGTCTCTCTCTCTTTTTCTCTTTCTCTCTTTAACTATGTAATCTTTCTCTCTCTATTTAATCATTTAATCTCTCATTTTTATTATTTATTTTCTCTCTTTGTGTTTAATCATTTAGTCTCTCTTATTTATCCTTTAGCCTCTCTCTCTCTCTCTCTATCTTTCAAATCATTTAATCTTGCTCTCTCTTTTAAAACATTTAGTTTTTCTCTCTCTCTTTCTCTCTCTCTCTAATTATTTAGTCTATGTCTCTCTTTCATCAATTATCGCTATTTTTTAATCATTTAATCTCTATTTTTAAATTATTTATTCTCTACTTTTTAATCATTTAATTTCTTTTTTTTTTTAATAATCAAGACTCCTTTTTTTTAATCATTTAATCTCCTTTTTTAATTATTAAGATTCTTTCTCTTTGTAATCATTTAGTGTATATTATCAACAACGACATCTACAACAACAACAATCTGCCAGGTTGTGCGGTATGCGCTCTGGACTGTCTTTCGGTCGTCTTGATGGTCCCGGGTTCAAACCCTACCCGTTTCCATTCCCCGTCGTCTAGCTGAAGGTTTGGACTAGAATGTAGAGTATCTTCAACTCTGAAGGAACAATCAAAACACTTGAAACCTTTACACAAAAAAGCCAACAAAAAAAAAAAAAAAACAGCAACAACAATAAAATAAACAATATCAAACAAAAACAATATCAACATCATCATCAACAACAAAGCCATCAAGAAGAAGATGTCAAGTGAAAACCAGAAAGTAAAGACAGGTGGATTTAAACCTTCGACCTCTTGTGTAGATCATCGATTTCTGTCAAGACAAAGGGAAATGCGTATCTTTAAAACAGGGATAATGGAACTTCCCAAGCAGGTGTCATCTCTTTCGATGTGTCATTGTCAACACCCCACGCCCCTCATCCGATGACGCATTATTTCAATTAGCCCACACAATCACTCACCATTAACATGATTGTCAGTCTCAATCATCATACAAAGTTATTGCACAATCAATATCATTCGCTCTCCAGGAAAAACGCTTTGTAAAAAAAAACAATTAAAAAAAAAAGCGCTCTATGCTTTTAGCACCATTTGGACATTTCTAGCTAATAAAAACAAATATGTTTATACAGAGAAAGAAAGACACAAGAAAGAAATTGCTGGAAAACATTTTTTTTTATTTGGATTTTTAATCTACAGTCTGTAGAAACCAGTGATGGCGGACTTATTATAAACCAGTTTCCGAAATTATAATAACTTCGATAAGCCAACAACAGAATATGCATCCTCTGTTTGGGACCCCTCAACTCCAGAAAACATTAAGAAACTGGAACAGACACAAAATTGAGCAGTGAGATTCATAACAAACGAATATTCACATTTGACTAGAGTAACACCTTTAGTAAAATCACTAAATTTAGAAAGCCTTCAGGACAGAAGGCTCAAAAGTAAAGCAGCAATCATACATAAAGCACTGAATCATATTCTTCAAATACAAAAACAAAATTTAATAAAATACTCAGAAAGACACAAAGATAAAGACGCACTCCTCGTCCCATATGCTAGGACAAATTTGTACAAATACTCCTTCTTCCCTAGTGCTATTAGAGCATGGAATGGGTTGCCTGAGCTAGCCAGGAAAACCAGTGACTTGGCAAAATTTACGTCATTGGTTAATATGAACGACAAGATGCATGACGCGTAGGACGTAATCATCTTCTTTTTTTTTTTTGAAGTCACGTCTGTATCTTATAAGATAAGATAAATATTTTATCGTTTTCTAACCAAATTTAAATTTCTTTCATTTTTTTTACTTTAAAAAATTATAACAGTAAAACCAGAGTTTTCCAAGTTTGGTCAATGAGCTAGTAATTCTGTTCCCAACGATATACAGCAACTGTCAAATTTCTAAGAAAATCTTTAGAGCCGTTTTTGAGATTCGTGTCCTCCCACCAGGTTTTAGGTTTTTGAAGTTTCCACGAAGTTTCCAATTGAATAGAGGTAATGCAAAACAAGATAAACATTTAAAAACTTTTAGAGACAATAACTCCTTTATGCAAATTATTGTTCCCCTCTTAAAAATCAATGAATGTTAGATTAAAAAAAACAAAGGAAACAATTTGTGTACACATGAAAACAGAGAATATGAAAAACAATTCTGGTTCGGCAAATGTGGAGATCTTATACATTTTACAATATTCATACAAGTGCTCCTTCTTTAATAGTGCCTTTAGATAATGGAATGGGTTGCCTGAATCAGCCAAGAAAACCAAAGACTTAGCAGAGTTTAAGTTAGTGATTAACATGCATGACTAGATTGACACATGAAATGCGTAGGACGCACTTATCTTCTTTTTTGAAGTAACGTCTGTAATATATAATATTAGATAAGAGAAGCTTGCATTTGGAAATTTCCGAAAGCGATAGTCATTTCAAAACTGATGCCAAATTTAGAGTCTTTAATTTTTTCTTCAAAAATGATAACTAGAGTACATATAAATGTCACAAAGTCAGTTTTAGATATAAAGTTTTGTAGATCCAACGAGATAATAGCTATCAAATCAGTTTTGATGTCTAAAGCCTCCAGGTCAGGTTAGATGTCTAAAGCCTCCAGGTCAGGTTAGATGTCCCAAGCCTCCAGGTCAGGTTAGCTGTCTAAAGCCTCCAGGTCAGGTTAGATGTCTAAAGCCTCCAGGTCAGGTTAGATAGATAGTTTCACTAATGTGGTCGTGAAGACACGAAGGGAAAAGGAATTGAGCTCGCCATACTGTTCACATAATAGAAAGGGCCTGCCCTCTTTATTTTGCTCTTTCTTCTCCTGAACCGCTTAAAGCTATTGCCCGTAAAAGGGGGGGGGGGGGGTGGTTCGTCGCAATATGGTGTTGAGTAATAATTTGAATGGTAGCCATGGTAACGTGTCAAGTGCGAGTGAGTCCTTAATAGAAATGTGAAGTAGGGGCTTTAAGAGATGATGATGAGTGCACGGTGACCCAGCACTTGACGGGAGGTGAATGCTGTTGAGACACCAGGTCGGTAATGATTTAGGTCAAAGTATTTTGGTAGCAGCTTCTTGGGATGGGATTACTTCCGGCCGAGTACTTAATTCGGTTATTTCCCTTCTTTAACAGAAGATCGGAGTATCACAGTTAAATATGTTCTGTCACGTCTGAGGAGTCAAAGATCTAAGCTGTTTCATAGTCTGTTACAATTTGGCTGCTATATGTATACATTTCACAAATTAGAAATTTCATTTTGTATGCAAAACGGACATATTAATTGACTATAATAATTGATACATAGATGCATGAGAGACATGTCCTAACTTGTCTTTATTTATCCGCAGCCTCCCTCAGGTGTCTGCCTATTTATTTGGCATTGTCTGCCTAGTCAACTGCCTATTGCTTTCGTAGTTAGTGCTAGTCAGCACTGCGATCTACTACTTGGCGCTATCGGCTCTACTTGCCTGCCTATTCGACAGCCCACCTGTCAACTTGTTAGGGGCGACGTCCCTATAGACCCAGAGTCTGTGCGAGACGTCATAGCTACGCCAAACCCTCCGCAACTCACTGGACTTATCCTGCTAACGACGCTTCCCAAGGCAGATCAGCTCTGTCCGCAGCACCCTTGTGCCCACGGTAGCCGGCCACCCGCCCTACTGTGCCCACTACAGATATCAGAACTTTGGATTGAGACTCCACAAGAACTGTATCACCGGCGTCCCTCTATCCGCTAGAGCGCCACCTCCAGCTGCAGAACCTCAAGCCAGGACACAGCCAGCTGCGACCCAAGCAGGACAACCAGCTAAGTTCAGAAGACAAAGTGACATACTCTCTTATTAAGTGCAAGAGTGATGATTAAACATAGTATCAATTAGAGATATGCTGGTGATAACTGAGTTTCCGTAGACAGGCGAAACACTGCACTCATCCTTAATCTTGGGAATCAAAGACATTGCCGTTATTATTGATAATATGAAATCAATGTCACCACAACGTGTTCATATTCTAAGCTAGGATTCCAAACCAAGGAAATTTGAGTTCAAATCTCTGAAGAGACTGGAATTTTAGGACTGCCCTGAGTCCACTCAACCCTAATGGGGATCTTTTCAACGTTATGCTGGCCAGTTTACGCCCTCGTTAACCGCCTCACAGCAGATAGAGGTTTATACCCCGTGCCTCTGGCTGCAATGTCAGAAAGGAAGGTTGCGTTTTTTATTTACAGTAACTAATAAGATAAGATGATGAAAATGGGAAAAGGTACAGTAAATGATAAGATAAGATGATGAAAAGAAAAAAGGTACAGTAACTGATAAGATAAAACATTACAAAGATGAAAGGATACAGTAACTGATAAGATAAGAGGAAGCGTTGAAAAGTTACAGTAACTTATAAGATAAGATAAGACGTTCAAAGGATGAAAAGTTACAGTAACTGATAAAATTAGATTACAGAAATGGTTGCAATGATGAAAAGTTACAGTAACTGATAAGATAAGATAAAAGGTTGAAAGGATGAAAAGATACAGTAACTGATAAGATAAGATAAGAGGTTGAAACGGTGTTAACTTGGAGTTTTGGATCATATAACAAAATGACTCAATCATATTAATTTTGTATCTATAAGCATTAGAATTAAATTATATTTTTTTTGGTTACTTGCATATTAAAATATTAGTGTAAAATAGATTTTTTTTGTTCAAACTAATCATAAAACACATGTATTAAAAAAAAAGCGACACAAAAAAATGTGTTCATCTATTTTATTTATTTTGGGCAACATCAAATTTTCTTCACTTATTTTTCCTGAAAAAAAAAAAAAAAAAAAAATGTAAACCATTTTAGAAATAAACTTCCTAAAGACATTACACCAAATAAAATACAATGAAAACATGAAGAATATAGAACCATGTCATTCCATTTCATCTAGCCAAAGTTCTCTCATTTAAGTCTTTCTGATGACTGAATATTAAACTCTCTTATTGATGATTAATCAAAATCATTTAATCAATTCTAAACTCTGATAAATTTCTAAATATGAATGTACACACATCAACTTATAGGAAACCAATAATTAGTATAAAAGTGATCTCTTACTTTTTACGACCAAATGATTTGAAATTTCCCTTTGAATGACTTTTATTTCCTTTCTTTTCTGCAGCTTCTTTGCGTTCCTTATAAGATGGTCTGTCAGAGAAATAATACTTCAAAATTAAATCAAGTTTCAATAAAAAAAAATCTGATTTAAAAAATGAATAAAATCTAATCAGATCCTGAGCAAACTAACTAAATGCATCATTTACTAGAAGTAAAAAGCTCACCCTGCTCTAAACTTCTTCACAGCAGACGTCTGGACATCTGCCAACTCTTCTTCATAGCCTAACTTTTTAGTTTGTTTTCTTTTCTTTTTTTTCTTGCCACTGGGCTTATCTGCAAAGTGAATAAAAGTTGACATCATTTTGTGAATGAAATCTCATTTGGGTACATGAGATAAAATGATGTAAATATATACATCTTTTTCAAATGAGTGGACTTACATGCTAAATATTTAAAAAAAAAAAGACAACCTCAGCATTCAGTGGGATTCAAACTCAAGATTCTCTGTGAGTCAAGTGCTCTTTATCATATGTCCCCTATTCCCCTGTTTTACATCTTCATTATAATTTTTTGTATACGGAGTTCAAATACACAGAGTATTGACACAAAGATTTAATAGTAATAATAATAATAAGGCTTGTCTGAAGATTAATGAGGAACGCAGTATTTCCCATTGCTAGGCAGTCCCAGTTGTGACCTACATATTTTGTCACATCCAGGGCAAATATAACCATTGTCCGCCGGTGGTCAATATAGATTTTCTTTTTGCGGTCTATGCCTGTCCTCGAAGGATTTTCTTTTGGTCTCAAATGTGTATCCTGCGGCCTTTGTAAGTGACCTCCAGCTGTCTCATTCTGAAGCCACATGCAACCAGGCGCTCTGTCAGTTAAGGCAAGTTGGCACCTAAACTGGTCTTTAAGACCTAATGTTTCCCTAAATCTACAAGTATGACTTAGTCCTAATATTTTAGCCTAATATATTGACACTGTTTTTTTTAATCTAGAAACATGTATTTACTTATCTTATCTTATCTTATATAATACAGACATTACTTAAAAAAAGGAGATCATTACGTTCTACGCGTCATGCATCAAATGCATATTAACCAATGACATAATTCTGCCAATTCTCTGGTTTTCCTGGCTGGATCAGGCAACCCATTCCATGATCTCATAGCATTAGGGAAGAAGGAGCATTTTTACAAATTTGTCCTAGCATATGGAACGAGGAATGTGCCTTTATCTTTGTGTCTTTCTGAGTATTTTTACAGGATTTTTTTTTTGTATTTGAAGATTATGGTTCAGTGTTTTATGTATAATTGCTACTTTACTTATTTGAATTTTATCCATTACACTGACTTCAAATGACTTGTCCAGTGTATTGACTAATATACCCAGTACATTTTTTGGAAAAATGAAAACCTTTCCTACCTGATTCTGTCTGCTCTGAAAATATTTTCAAGGGTTTTGCTCTATGTGATTTCTTAGCAGCTCTGATACTGTACAGCTGAGACTTGGTCAGTTCAAAGTTCACCCTATCCTCTGCCTGCAATAGAAATAAGTCTTTCAATTATTGGCAATTCTAAAACATTATCTAGAAGATTTAACGATGTCTTTTATTACAATGATAAAATGTATTTAAATTAGCCAACCTTCCCCCCCTCCCCCCAAAAAAAAGTGGCTGAGTGGTTAAGCACTTGGTTTTTGCATCTCGAGTCCTGGGTTCAAATCTTGGTGAAGACTGGATTTTGAATTTCTGGATGTTTAGGACACCCCTGAGTCAACCCAACTGTAATGGTTACCTGACTTTAAATGGAGAAAGTAAATTCAGTAGGTCATTGTGTCACATGACACCCTACTTGTTAATCGTTGGTTGAAGGAACAGATGACCTTAACATCATCTACCCTACAGATCGCAAGATCTGAAAGGGGAACTTTAATAACATTCATACACCATGGCTTGAACAGCTACAAAATTCACACCAAGACAATAAATAGAAATCTAAACAAATATAATCAAATATGAAAAAGTATCTAGCCTTATAAACATTTTAGACAATTTGTAACTTTTCAAAGTAAAAACAAAAACCTAATTATATTATTTACCTTTAAACTAAGCAAATTTTCAGAGAAAAACAAAACTGAATAAAAATTCATCCATAAATAGAAACTAGCTCACAGTTGACAAAAAAAAAAAAAATATAAATTGCTTGATTACCGTCAATTTTTTCCTAGTCTTTTTAACTTCTTTAGCATCTCGTTCAGATAATCTTAGCTTAGCTGTGAAAACAAATTAAGGACTATTAAAACTTTCACTTCAGGTGCAACAATAAACATAAGCAACTTACTGGGCCAGAAAGAGGCAAGCATGCGAAATGGTAAGACACTGTAAGGAATTTAAGGCCTAATATTATATTTACTTAAAGTTTATCAGTCACTTAACAAGGTGCTGTGGCCAAGCGGAGAAAGGTTCTTGACTTTAAATTCCATTTATGACTGAGATTTTGAAATTTGGGATCACCTAGCTCTTATGGCTATTTGTTGGCAAAGTAGAGAAAGCTTAAAGTGAGTTGGGTAATTATAACCCTAGAAGAATCTTGTCAAAAGTGGTCCCCCCCCCCCCCAAGACTGTCCACAAAATGACTGGATTACTTTATTAGCACAAATTTTGTTCTTCTTTTACCCTTTTCCATCTTTCTCTCTTTATAACTTTGGAACCAGCCCCTCTGTTGGCCTTCAGTATTGCTATCCAGTAAATTTTGAGCTTTCTGCATTTTGTTTTCCACTGCCCTCATCTGACTTTCTTCTCTCTGTTCTGATTGGATGGCTTTAATGTCCTCCTCAAGTTCTGCTATCCTGTTCCTGAACTTAGTGATAACATCTGGTGAAATGAAAGAAAATGACCTTTGAACAAAATTGTAAGTATTGATACAAATTTAAAATATGATCCTGAAAGCCTAATATTTAGTTTCTATATAATATAATATTTGGTCCATATGTGACATTCATAGAAAATCAAGAACCAAACAAAATGGTATTTCTATCTCATGAGGTATTCACATTTCTGGTAAATCATGGCTATGAGGTTTGCTTAATTTCATGAGAAAATGAAATGTGTTTAATAGACATCCTTGTAAATCATAGTAAGGAGGTTTGCTTACAATCAAGAGACTTTATATCATAAATAAATAAAAGTAATAGGATTACATCATCTATTTTCATTAAGAGTTTGAAAGCATTAAACTAAAAGAAAGTATATTCTACACTGTGCTTCTTCAGTGTGTTCAAATAGAGGCATGCCTGAACTCACACGTGTGTCATATCATTTAGGGAGACAATATTACTCTCCAAAGCAAGTCTTGATAATTATTTTATATTAAAACAATGTTACCCATAAGGCTAATGCTCGGAGATAAAGTTTTCTGTTTTCTAAAGTTGCAGTCTATTAAATAAAAAACCATAACCTGAAGAAGGATAATAAATAAACATCTACCTTGTGGTATTATTCTTGTCTTCAAAGGTGTCTTTGCTTGTTTGACAACTTCTTTCAGAATTCTTCTTTCTTTCTCTCCAACTAGAGTGACAGATCTGTTGAAAGCAATTATAGTAGAATAGTAAATTATTTTCTAAGCATTGTCTTTGTAATTCTAATGCCACGGAAAAACATGAATATCACTATTTATATTCCAGAGATTAAACATATGTATATAATGGAATAATGGTACGGATAGAATAGAATGAGATAATATATTACATTGGTAAAAATGTCAACACCCAGATACGAATGAAAACAAAAGGTCAATACCATACAGAGAACTCGGGAGGCACAGTGGCTCAGTGGTAAAGCGCTTGGCTTCCAAAGCAGGGGTCCCGGGTTTGAAGACTGGGATTTTTACTTTCAGGATCTTTGCGGCGCCTGAGTCTACCCAGCTATTATGGTTACCTGACATTAGTTGGGGGAAAGTAAAGGACAGTTTAAGGTGGTTGGCCATTGTGCTAGCCACATGGCACACTGGTTAACCACGGGCCACAGAAACAGATGACCTTTACATCCTCTGCCCCATAGATCACAAGGTCAGAACTTTACAACTATATATAGAACTGTATGGCTATCATAGAGAGTGCATGTTTGTAGTGGCTTAAGATTACGGATGAAATCATCAAGTTGAAATAAGACAGACAAGTGCCTAAATAGGGTTATATGCTGATGACAGGAGTACAATTCAGAGAGAAGTGACAGAGTGTGTGTGTTGTGTGTAGTTTTTAAAGTAGTTCAAGTACTGTGTCAAATAGCTTGACGTTTTATTTCTTTGTGTTTCTACAAATGAAAGCGTGGTCAAGAGGCCAAGTGCGCTTGAACTTGGCTTGGCTACCTAGAAGGGGGCTCGAGGTTCGACACCCGACTTGGGCAGAGCTGTATTTACTGAGCGCCTAAAGGCAGCACGGAAAACCAACTCCTAGACACCCCTCCCCACCACTGGTCCACAAATGAGCTTGGACCAAAAGAACTCTGAGCATGCTATAAGCATGAAAGTAGCGCTACGTAAAAGCTATGGTAATAATAGTGTCATATGTATAAAGTTCATTTTTATTTCTAGTAAAGATTATCAAGTTCTGCTCAAGAGTTCTGTATTAAAAAAAAAGTATTATGCCTACAAAGGTTTAGCTGGACCAGTTGTCCGGAGCTACAACCCTATGACCACCCTACATCACAGTGGCCCTGCTCCCAGAATACAGCACATAAAAAATGTTCTAACTTGAATCTAGCAACTTTCCATTCATGTTGCTCTAAATGAAAGAAATAGTAGCTACCTTCCACTTTTGCCTGCTCTGGCTGTCCTGCCCACACGATGGATGTAATGTTTGATAGTGTTGGGCATTGTAAAATTGATAACCTAAAATGAAAGTAATAATAAGTTAATAATAGTTATAATAATAATTTAATTTATAGAGCGCTGTTAACAAAGAAATGTAGGCTTAAGGTGCTGTGATAACATTACAAACATAAACACGAGAGCTAAAATCACAAACTAATCTAAAAAAGTTTTAGAAAGAGAGGTCTTAATGTTCTTCTTGAATCTAGTAGTAAACAACATTTATTTTACAAACTGCATCACCTTATCTTACAAAATACAGACATTACTTTAAAAAAGAAGATGATTACATCTTACGCATCATGCATCTAGTCATGCATGTTAACCAATGATTTAAATTCTGCAAAGTCATTGGTTTTTCTTCAAAGGAACCAGATGGCTACACAGAATAAGGATGAAATATGCACAGTGCTTAGAAGCAAATTAGTGATTATGTGCTATAGCCATAACTTTGTTGTTGTTATTATAACTGGGAAACCGTACATCAACCACAAATACATTATCAACTCTCTGTGAATAAGGAGAAAAGATTTTTTTAAAGAAGTCCTTCAAAAACAACTACATTCATTGCTGACAGCTTGAACAAACCTGCTAAATACTGTCAAAAACCGTGTCATGCACAAATTGTAAGACAAATTTCTTGACAGGCAATAAAGATGATTTCTATTATTATTATTAACCCTAAATCTCTACAGCATAGTACAAAGTCTTGGGAAGGGATGGGAAGAAAACATAAAAGAATGGACAGGCCTGCCTTTGAAAGAGATTGTATCCAGGACAAAAGACAGAGAGAAATGGAGAAAGATGATCAACAATTCTTGTGTGGTGCCCCAACAGATTAAGGGCTAGGTAAAGGTCAAGTCCAAACAACTATTTCAGTTCCTTGAATCTCAAGTATTCTTAACTCTTTCTCTCCTAATTAACGATATCATTGTTGATTTGACCTCATTAAATCTAATTAACGTTTGGTTTTATAATCTTTAATTTGTGTACTATAAAAAGAGCATGCAGACTCCTATAATTCTAGACCAAAAGTAAAATCTTTTCTCATTACAAACAAAAAATGTTATTTATTGACTTTAATCATAACAGGGTAGAATGTACAAATGTGAAAAATGAATAATTCTGTCAGAACGCTGATAAATAATTACGGAGATAAAGAGTTAACATCAAACGATTTCAAAGACTTTTTTCTTTAAAAAAAAAAACATTTTATTTAAAATCAAAATATTAAAAAAAAAAAAAAAACTGAAAATTTTTAACCTTATGGTGCTGTAGATACTTAAAATAATTAAAAAAGAGAATTAAATTAACACACTCACAGTTTTGACTCCTTCAATGTCAAGACCTCTGGAGGCTAAGTCAGTGGCCAACATCACATCAATAAGACCTTCTTTAAATTTCTTCAGCGTCTCTAAACGCTTAAGTTAGAGAACAAAAAAAAGTTGTTTTTAACCAGAGAATGTTATGATATAGAAACAAGCCATCAAAGAGTTGAAACAAAAATACTCAGAGAGGCAAGAGTTAAAAACTTCATGCAATCAAAAAGGTGACAGTGCAATACATCTTACATTTTTTTTTTTACTTTACAGTGATATGAATAGATTGGTAAATTTAAAATAGATTAAGAAAAAAAAAAAAAAAGAATTATCCTTCACACCCCAGAATGCATCAGCAAGTCAACCTTGAACTTGAACACTCCATCCCTCTCTTAAAGAAGCTGAATGAAAGAGTGGCAGGTGAAGGGGAGATAAAGCTCAGATGTTAATGACAATAAGTCAATGAAGAATCAATGTGTGGCACCTTTGGGCAGGGGTCGGAGTAAGTTGGGGTCACAGGGAGGTGAAGAAATGAAAAAAAAATTCAAGATGACAGTGAGGGAATGTCAAGAAAAAAATGTGGACCCAAGAATGCTGTGGTGGATCAAATTAAAGGACAGAAATATTTCACAATCTAACTGCCATTCATAAGTGGGAAATTTTCCTGTACACTCAATTAGCTGCTAAGCTGTTTGCTACAAAAAGTAGAGAATGAGCTAGACAACAGACAACTTATCCAAAAAGAGCACCAGAGAAGTTGCAGACCAGCTAGCCACCAGTGACCACAGACCCATATTGATCAGTATCGATACCTCCTTCAAAATATCAGAAAACTCCACCATCCCCAGATGGAACTACAAAAAAGCCAACTGGCACCTATTCTCAAAGCTCACAGACCTATACACAACTTCAATAAACTGCAAATCAAATCAGGTTAATAAGTCATTCTCAGCTTTCTCCAAAGCAATCCTCCTAGCAGCTAAGGAATCGATTCCTAGAGGAGCAAGAAAAGATTATATCCCCAACTGGTCTGATCACCTTCAACAACTCCACAATGCCACTATTGAAGCCAGAAACACAGTAGAAAATAACCCTTGTATAGAAAATAACATAAATCTAAAAGCAGCTAACGCAGTTTTCAGAAAAAAATTACCTTTCCCCCATGAGGAAAAGTTGGCATGAAAAAACAGAACAACTAAACGTAGATAGAGATGGCCACAAACTCTGGCGTATAGCCAAATGTCTCAACCAGGAAGAAAACAGAACAACTCCTATAGTAATAGAAAAGGACAACAAACCCCTGAAAGGCCAAGAAGCAGCAAATGAATTCATTAAGTTTTTCCAAAGCGTAGGACAAATACAAATTAATGAAAGTAGAAATAAAGATGTAAACTCAGAAATCCAAGATAAAATTAAAGAAAACAATCCAGCTTACTCCTTGGGAATGACCACTAATCTTAAAATGAAGGAACTAGATGAATCCCTAAAAGTCCTCAAACCAAAACAAGCCCCGGGCCCAGACAAAATATCAAATGACATGCTTCTTCACTTGGGTCCTCAAGCCAAAAGAAAACTGCTACAATTATTCAATGCTAGCTGGAAATCTGGCAGAATTCCAAACATCTGGAAAAAAGCCATTATGATCCCTATACTAAAGCACGGCAAGCCAAGAAATAAACTGGATAGCTACCGTCCCATCAGCCTCACTAGCTGTACTTGCAAACTGATGGAAAGAGTGAAAAATAGAAGGCTGACATGGATCCTTGAGTCAAATAACCTACTCACTGAAGCCCAAGCTGGCTTTAGAAAAGGCAGATCAACAGAAGATCAAATTGCCTTCATCACACAAGAAATAGAAGACGGCTTTCAAGAAATGAAATCAACAACAATTGTGTGGGTTGACTTAGAAAAAGCATTTGACAAAGTCTGGGAACAAGGTCTCTTGCTCAAGCTAATCCAGCATCACATATCCCACAGAATGTACAACTGGATAAAGGAATACCTAAATAATAGAAAACCCTTAGTTTGCATGCAAGGACAAAGAAGCCACACAGTGGGTATAAAAAATGGTGTCCCCCAAGGAGGAGTCCTATCCCCAACACTTTTCCTAATATTCATAAACGATCTAAATCAAAACCTACCAAAAAAAGTTAAGAGCAGCATGTATGCAGATGACCTTGCCTTAATTAGCACAGAAGAATATGTAGGAACATCAAAATTTCGATTACAAGATGCTCTTGATAAACTCAATAATTGGTCCAAAGACTGGGGCATGTCCATTAACACAAAAAAGACAACATATACCATATTCTCACTGTCAACAAAACAACAAACAATAAAATTAACATTAGATAAGGAAGCTTTAGAAAAAAATGACAGCCCTACTTATCTTGGAGTCACCTATGACCCGAGACTAACCTGGAAAAACCAAATAGATAAAATACAGAGTAAAGGCATCCAGAGACTATCCCTCTTGAAAAAATTAGCTGGCACAGATTGGGGAGCCAATCACAACATCCTGAAAAAGACCTATACCAGTTATGTAAGACCTGTACTAGAATATGGTGCCACAGCATGGGGCTCAGCAGCCCAAACCAACCTAATAAAAATAGACAAGGTTCAAAATATTGGTCTAAGGATAATGACAGGAGCAATCAAAACAACACCCATAAGAGCTATGGAGGAAACCGCTGCCCTGATCTCTCTGGATGAAAGAAGAGAAATAAAAATCCTTTCCCAATTCACTAAATTGGAAACCTTGGAGAGGCACCCACTCAGAACAAAAATCCACAAAACTGGCACAAAAAAACGTCTCAAAAGGACCAATTTCATACAGGAATCTCTAAACCTAAAAAAGAAACACCAACTTGAAAAAATTACTCTGGAATCCTTGATACACTATAATGAATCTCCACCCTGGGACGAAAGCCCTCTTCCTACTATAAGGGACCATATTGAAAACATAAAAAGAAAATCTGATTACAGACCAACAGAGCTCAAGGAAATAGTGAACTGTTTTCTACATACCAATTACCCTAGCAATCAGTGGATCAGAGTTTACACGGATGGCTCATCCCATAAAGCCACCACAAATGGAGGAGCTGGAATACTTATCGAATGGCCAGATGGAGGAAAACTAGAAAAATCCTTTGCAACTGGAGAGCTCTCTGACAGTCACAGAGCAGAAAGGGAAGCACTAGCTGCTACCATGCTAGCAAATCATCCAAGTTCCCCTCACAGTCAGATTGTCTTTCTAACAGACGCAAAAACAACCCTCCAAAGCTTGCAAAACTCTGATTCCCCTTATATTAAAAACCTCAGATCAGCACTTACAAAGCTCAACAACAACAGCAAAAAAACTGTTATTCAATGGATACCAGCTCACATACAACAAGCAGGAAATGAGAAGGCTGACACACTCGCCAAGAGTGGGAGAACAAACTCACAAGTAAACTCTGCACTCTATCCAGAAGAAATGAAGAAATTAATTGTAGATAAAATAAATGAGAAATGGACGAGCTCCCATCCAAATCACAAGAATGATGATGCTTACTATAAGCTATCCCTACAAGACCAACGTCTAATCTTTCGACTCAGGACCGGACACAACAGAATGCGACAACACATGTTCCGGAAGCTCAAAATTGGAACCAGTGAAATCTGCCCATGTGGAGTATCACCAGAAAATGCCGACCACGTCCTCCAAAACTGCTCTCTCTACCAAGAGGTCCGTATAAGACATTGGCCCCAAATCACTCCAATAGAAAGAAAACTATATGGAGAGCTCCCTGATTTGGAAACCACTGCGCAGTTCATCTCATATATTGGTCTAGTCATATGAACACTCCAACATAACAATGAGAACGATGAAGAAGAAGAAGAAGAGCTAGAGTAATTCTTGAGATCAGTAATAATGGAAAATTTACCTGAGCTTGTGACAAATTTCCATGCAACTCTCCGACGTTGATACCCAGCAGACCTAGCAGAATGTGCATTCGATGAGCCTGCACCTTGGTTTGTATGAACACAATACATTTATCACAAAAGTTACGAGACACCAAGGCTAAAAATAGAAACACAACAATACAGTAAAATTATCAGACTGTAAAATCATCAGTTAAAAAAAATTAGATCTACAGTATGATTGAAGTCTAACCATGATCAATGTCAATATAATAACATTATAGTCTAAATATAACTCTACAGCTAAAAATAACATGTTAATTGTTTACCTGCAACAATTGCTTCCCTGTCACCTTCCCTATTAGGTCGAATCCTTATGAACTCTTGTCTGAGACCAAGAGCGACCTCCGTACTTTGGTTGACAAAAACTTTGACAGGATCTTTTAACGACACCGCCACCAGCTCTTGAACCTGTGACAATTTATCAACACAGAAAGCTTAGCTATCAATGATATAAGTGCTAAATAGTTCATATTACACAAAGTGTTGAGAAGTATAGAAGATCAGTTCTGCAGACTACAGAGCGGAAGCAAAAGTTGTGGAAGAAAGGAAATGTACTTTTACTGACACAAAATTGCTTAACATAAAAAAAGGTGTTTTAACATTTATAATAAGGGCACTGTACAACATTGGTGTGTTTACCGTTTCTGTCATAGTGGCTGAAAATAACATTGTCTGTCTTTGTCTGGCACACAGTCGAATAATTTCCTTCATTTGCTCAGCAAAATATTCATCAAGCATTCTGAAAAGTGAAAAAAGATTAACACAATTCACTCTGCAGTTAACTCTTGATTACGTAATTTTTTCAGCAACCAACTTAAAACCCCATCTGTAGAGTGATATTCTACTTTTCAATACTAGTTGATACTTTGACTCTACAATGCACAACAGCTCCTGAATCTGGCATTTACTTAATTATCTCCTTTGAAGATTGTTATCTACTAAAACATTTAGTATCCTCAGACTTCTCTAATAAGACATCAGCAAAAAATGTCAGTGAATGAAATTCTATCCAAGACAAAGGACAGAGAGGAATGGAGTTGACAGTGCTTGCATGGTGCCCAAAATGGTCCAACAGATTAAGGAATAGGTGAAGGTGAAGAAGACGTCTCTAAAAACAAAAAGCTGATAATGTTTGTTCAATGTGCAGAAGACAAATATTTTTTTTTTGTCATAAAAGAGTAGTAACATTTTTTTTTTAAATAAATTATTTTAATTGCCAGACGAAAGCAGGGTGTGCAATTCAAGTAGGTAAAGATTGGCCCAGTGATATAAAGATTTCTAAGACTTTGCAGTTCTGATTTGGAGAGAACAAACAAAACATGTCATGTATTTTAGTTTTCGTGCTTTAATGAAAATAAATATTTCTTGAAGCTTTGTAACATGCAAGTATATTAAATGGAGACTTTAGTAAGCAACGTAATGGAAAAGAATAAAGCCTTAAATGAGAAAGGTCAATTTCCAGTTTAATGTCTTCCACATGTCATATATCATTTAGTGGAAAACTTTTGCAAAAGAGCAAGACAAAAAAAGGCTTGCTACAAGACATCTTGCTAAACATAAAGATGATCATTACAGGCATTTGTATGCTATATGTACCTCGAATGTCCCTCACTTTTTAGTATGGGCTGTGCATCCTTCTTTATTATTAAACTTAATTTGACGTGCATTTATGCAGGAAAACCCAGACTCTACTAGCTGGGGAGGGGGTGACCCGAACACCGATTTTGGTAGGGGGACAGAAATCACTGGTAGAAACGTCAAGAAAACGTTGAATTTTATGATGCCCATACATACCTATTTTGAGAAAAAGATTGAATGATTTCATCACCTTTTATATCTACAAAATAAATGGCTTCCTCACCTGTCAGCCTCGTCCAACACTAAAATCTCAATGCTGTTCAAAGTGAAGTTGACACTGTTGTGAAGGTGGTCAATCAAACGACCAGGTGTGGCTATAACAATGTCAGGCCCCAAGCGTAACATGGCTTCCTGAGATTTAATGTCAAGGCCACCTGAAAAAAAAAAAGAAAAGAAATAGTACTTATTAACAGACTAGAGACATGTTCAAAAATCTCTATCAATTAGCACAAAAGTTAAAAACCAAATGATGAGATAAATAAAGAAAAATTATAAAATCACTAAAAAATGTATCATTAATAACATGTGACATAAAGTTTAGTGTATTTGGCAGAAGAACCAAAAGACTGATTCCGAGAAAAGATTGTAAATAAGGTTTTGAGAGCAATCACGAATACACTAAGTGACAATAGACATGATGTGCATTGAGAAGGTAGTAAACACTGGTATAAACCATTAGTCACTGATACATGCTATTTATATTGCATTCTTTTATCTGCCTCTAGACTTGAAAGTCTATTTTTATTATTGACTTAGATTAGACAAATGAAAATTATGTTTTTTCCATATATAACTTAACCAATCTTAGACCACCTATCGTAAATTTGTAGTTCAAAATAAAACTGATTTATATTTACCAATATATAAGGATAAAACCTAGGTTTAAAAACAAAACATAAAAAAAAAAGTATATTGTTTCATTCATAAAAGTTCTTTCAACTTTTACTTTTGTAAAACAAAAAAAAAACAAAAAACAAAAAAATATGAAGTTCAATGTCAAACCTGCAGCTAAACAAATATCAACATTAGAGTGTTGTGCCAACTTCCTAGCCACTGTGTGAACCTGTACTGCCAACTCTCTGGTAGGAACTAGGATTAGAACCCTGGTGGAGGCTGTGGCCTTGGGTCTGTACATCAGCCTCTCTAATATAGGCAGCATGAACGCTACAGTTTTACCTGAGAATACCAGCAACAGATTTACAGAGAGTGTAAAACTAGCTTAGTAGTAGTGCATAGTAGAAGGGGTCAACTGAATATGCATGATTTACCAGTCATAAATATGTATTCTGTAAAGTGGTATGATGAATGTGTACATTTTACAATGGGACACATAAGATGGTATGAAAAGAAACAGTTCTCATCTGTTGATTAAAGTTCATGATAATTGTTTTGTTTAACTAATGTAAATGCTCATAACATTAAATTGACAAACTTCTATATATATTTTATTACAAGTTCAGCGCATGAAGGAGGGGAGGTGGCTGAGGGGTCAATTGCTTGGCTTTTTGAATCAAGAGGTCTTGAGTTCAAATCCCAGCGAAGACAGACATTTTTTTAATTTGGGTGTCTTTAGCGCACCTTTGAGTCCACCTAGCTCTAATAAGTACCTGAAACTAGTTGTGGGAAAAAGTAAAGGCACTGCCCTATACATTGCAAGCTCTGAAACAGGTACTTTACTTTTTTATACTTCAAATGATTAAACAAACAGAAGCCTGTGTAGAGCAATTAAGCTAACAGGGAGATAAATCCAGTACTAAAAGTGAGGTAAATTTGGTACTAACAGTGAGGTAAATCCAGTGCTAGCAGTGTGATAAACCCAGTACTAACTGAGATAAATTCAGTGTTAGCAGTGTGTTAACTCCAGTACTGAGATAAATCCAGTGCTAGCAGTGTGATAACTCCAGTACTAAGTGAGATAAATCTAGTGCTAGCAGTGTGATAAACCCAGTACTAAATGAGAAATCCAGTGCTAGCAGTGTGATAAACCCAGCACTAACTGAGATATATTCAGTGCTAGCAGTGTGATAACTCCAGTATTAACTGAGATAAATCCAGTGCTGGCAGTGTGATAACTCCAGTACTAACTAAGATAAATCCAGTGCTAGCAGTGTGATAACCCAGTACTAACTGAGATAAATCCAGTGCTAGCAGTGTGAGAAATCCAGTATTGAGATAAATCCAGTACTAACAGATAAATCCAGTGCTAGCAGTGTGATAAATCTGGTACTGACAGAGACAATCCTAAGGTAACAAAAAATGTCCCCTCAGTTTTGAGACACTTTACATTTCATGACATTTAAAATTTTCAAGACACAAATAGCCCCTACCTGACCCAGTGACAGCACAAGCACATATATCTCTGCCCAATAAAGCTATTGGTATACACGCAGCTTGTATAGGAGTTGGCTTTACAAACTCCATTGAAGATAGACCCTGAACAAAGAAACATATCTTTGCATGATCCACTTAAAGAAATACTTTTTCAGACATTAAGTACTAAGTTAGAAAGTTTGAAACTATGTTGACTTTGAAAGATGTGAGCATAGGTACCTTCAAAAGAGGACGTGACAAGTTCATCTCTTGGAATGTTAACTTCTCATCATATGTGTCTATACTCTCAGAGAACTGAACTTTCTCACTCTGTAAAAAGATACAAAATGTTACTGTGTATTTGCATAGCAGAAACATTGCGTGGACTAATTATAATAATAATAATGTCAAAGACTCAACATATTTATTTTTCTGCATCTTTTTTTTTTTTCAGGTGGCCTTGACATTAAGTCTCTTTAAAAATATAGTCTTGCGTTTAAGTTAAATAAAGAGATCTAATAATATTGAAGTAAATACCTGGACTTCCTCCTCTTCCCCTCTCTTTCTCTTTTTCTTCTTTTCCTTCACCGTGTCTGGATCAACAAATGAAAACACACACTTTAGTAGATCACTATGAATTATACAAGGGACATAACATGCACACAGAAGATTTATATTATTCCTGAGTCTTTTAGTGAAACATGTCTCCTTCAGGTTATCATTAAATCTTATTATTTTTCAAACATTTTTCTAAGTGTGATTTCAATAAAGTACAATTGTATGAAGTGTTAATTAAAAAGGAAAAAAAAAATATTTAGACAATGACTTGGAAATAAAATAGTTGGCTGCTATCTTCCACAGCATGACAATAGCAACAGACAATCAATCAAAACCTGTAAATACTCATTCTTAGACTAACAGTTTAGAAAGAAATGGATTTACGATACTAAACACATTTTTTATCTGCCATGAACAATTTGTCCACTAACAATTAGCACATAGTTGGGTTTTTTCACTAGGGGCCATTAAATGATAACTTTGTATTGTACATGTTTGCAGAACTTCTTCAAGTAAGTCTGCTGTAATTCCGAGTCATCTATTTTCATAAGAACATGTTAATAAGCTAGCATTCTTGTGGTGCAGGGAAATAATGATGTCGCAAATGAAATATAAAAACTTGAATAACAAAAGAGTTACCCATTTTTAAATCTTCATCCTCTGAGGAATCAATATCCTCCTCGACACTCATGTCTTCTTCCTCTCCTTCAAGTTTACCATTCTTCTTCTGCAGTCAGAGAAAACAGATTTTTCATAAATAATAATAAAAAAAAATATATGTATTAGTATAGAATCTTTCTATGATACAACTTAGACAAGTCCAACAATGTTCTAGTTTCATAAAATTTTGTATCAACACATACCAATTTTTGTTTTCGAACTTCTAGTATTTTGTCATCTAACGAAGAGACTTTGGACAATCCTTTTGGCTTATAATTGACTACATTCACCTTTGGCTCTGGTAGCTGTTAACAAAGAAGATCAAATTAGTATCAATGTTACACAAATTGGAGAATAATTAGCTTGCATCTAGGTTCTAGTTTTAAAAGAGCAGGACATTTTTATATTTATAGTTTACATATTAGGACCTTTTACATAGATCTATCGATTCTGAAAAGTCAAAGACTGCGCACACCCTGTTTTAGGGTTAGGGTATAGCCATACATACATTATAAATTTCCAAAACATAATCATGTTCTTGCATTAAAAGAATTGAAAAAAAAAAACTTAAAAAGAAGAAAACAAAAGATTTGGTTCAAATTCTCTTACTGTGTTTCCATCCTCAAATTGAAAAGAATTGTTAAAGAGAACATTCTTTCTGTTTAATCTTCTCTGCTTTACTGAGACCTGAGATACGGAAGAAAAAAAACAACAATAAATAAATAACTTCTGCGAGTTTTGTCTACATTCTAAACGCAGGCTACTTAATAATAACAGCCAAAAATGTGCCAAAAAGGATTGCATTTGAACAATGCCTGCACCCATTCCCTGCCATCCTCTTAGAGATTTGGGTTAGAGAGTCAAACGTTTTCTCAAGAAACATCTGACTGAGAAGTCATAAGGAAGGTGATGTTAGGCTGATGTGATGATCTCATCTCTTGTCTTTAACTCATTTTTAATGAGTCTAGCTCTTGGTAAGTTCTCTTAGTACTGTTACGCTGGACTCTTTCTCTAGAAATTAAATCTAATGTGTGTGTACATATATCTACTAGTAATATATTAATAATAATAATTAAATTTAATAATATATTTACTAAAAAGTAAAATAGATCTATACTATATATATATATTTTATATAAATTACTTTAAATTAATTAGCCTAAGGCCTAAAGCTTTTATTAAAAAGGCTAATGATGTTAATAATAGTAAATAGACATATATATATATATATATATATATATATATATATATATATATTTATATATTATATATATTATATTAGATCTATAGCTATATCAGTATATGATAACTTCATAAATTAAAATTTTAGTAGCAGGCAAATACATTTATTTAATTATAAAATAATTGTTAGATTGCCATATCTAGAATTCTAGATCTAGATCTAATAAAATTTAATATTGTTACACAATTTAGTCAGTTTAGAGTTTAGAGAGGGTAGACCTACATTTGTATAGTTCAAGTAACTAGTTTAATCTAGTCTTGATTCTAGAAGTCTTAGAAGATCTATTATTAGTATTATCATTATCATTCAATGAACATCTCATGATCTCTGTTCTATCTTAAAACTTAAACTTAAGATTTAGAAACAAGAGATTGGCTCTGCCTCTGGTCTGTCTCAGAGTTACACTCAAGTTAAATGGATACCAGCTCACATACAACTAGCAGGAAATGAGAAGGCTGACACAATTGCCAAGAGTGGGATAACTAACTCACAAATAAACTCAGCACTCTATCCAGAACAATTTAAGAAATTAATTGTAAATAAAATAAATGAGAAATGGACGAGCTCTCATCCAAATCACAAGAAAGATGACGCTTACTATAAGCTATCCTGACAAGACCAACGTCTAATCTTTCGACTCAACGGACACAACAGAATGCAACAACACATGCACCGGAAGCTCAAAATTGGAATCAGTGAAATCTGCCCATGTGGAGTATCACCAGAAAATGCCGACCACGTCCTCCAAAACTGCTCTCTTTACCAAGAGGCCTGTATAAGACATTAGCCTCAAATCACCCCAATAGAAAGAAAACTATATGGAGAGCTCCCTGATTTGGAAACCACTGCGCAGTTCATCTCATGTATTGGTCTAGTCCTAGTCATATGAACACTCCAACTTAACAATGAGAATGATCTCAATGAAGAAGAAGAAATTTACAGTCTGGTCTGCTCTACACTAAGTCTAAGACCTCTAAGTAGGTACTTTGATAAAAAATTCATCTTTAATGAATCTAAATGAAACTAGTATAGTTAGATAGATCTTTTTGAATGGAGTTCATTGATACCTCATTTATGCTTCTAGGTTAATTAGAATATAAGTTATGACCATTTTAGTGTCGGAGAATTAGCCTATTAAAATACCCAAAAAATTGTGACCGAAAGGAGGAGCTTATATTTATACATTTAAACTGCTATAACTTTTTAACGCTTAAAGATAATGTAATGAAATTTTCCATAGAAATGCGCAATTATGTTCTGATAATTATGACAATTTTAAATCTGGGATATCTATTAACACTTTTTTGTGTTAAGCCCTTGCTTGATGTAGGGGTAGGTGTTGAAAAACGACAGAAACAGAATACACATTCACACATAAATGGTCATAACTTTTAAACCAATAGAGATAATTGAATGAAATTTTCAACAGAAATGCATGTTTATGTGTTATTTATTTCTTCTTTATAATTCTGAGATAGAAGTTGAAACTTTTTTTTTTAATTTCTTAAATGTGGGTCGACATTTCGAAAACGACAAAAAAAACAACAAATGTTGACACTTAAATGGTTATAACTTTTTAACCAATAGAGATATGCAAATGAAATTTTCAACAGAAATGCATGAATATGTGTTATTTATTTATTCTATTATAACGCTGAGAAAGACGTTTAAGAAAAAAAAATTTTCTTTGTTAACGTGGAACGACGATTTAAAAAACGACCAAAATTTATGTTGGTCATAACTCTTTAACCAATTGAGATATTTAAATGAAATTTTGAACAGAAATGCATGATTATGTGTTATTTGTTTATTCTATTTTAACACTGAGATAAGATTTTTTTTTAAAATTTGATTTTTGATAAATGTGGAATGACAAGTTTGAGTTTTTTCGACAAAATATTATGTTGACACTTATGGTTATAACAACCAAAATTTATGTTGGTTATAAATTTTTAACTAATTGAGAAATTTAAATGAAGTTTTCTACAGGAATGCATGCATGATTATGTGTTATTTGTTTATTTTATTATAATCTGAGACAGAAGTTTTCATTATGTTGACACTTAAAATGTTGCAACTTTTTTAGCTGTAAATTACTTTTTAGGCTTTTAACTGAAATGAACAACTTTATGCTGATACTTATAATAAACTTTGGATGAATAACATGTTGGAAAAACAACACAAAAATAAAAACCAAAAATTTCTACAGTAGAGGCCTACTGAGTCTACTCAGACTGTCACTGTCAGTCACTCACTCACATAGCACACTGTGACTCACTGTTACACTCACAGTGTGACTGTTGACCGTGTCACTCACTGTCAGTAGTTGAGTAGTGTAGTGTTACTGTCTGTTAGTAGTGTTAGACTACTCAACTGAACTACTTGAAGTACTTGTAAATGAAAAAATGTAACTAGATAATAGAATAGATCTAGATTCTAGATCTATAATGATGTTATCATCTACTCAAATTCAATTTACTCATTTTTTTTACTGACTTACCGTTATTACTGTATTATCTAATATTATAATTAATTATTAATAATTTTAATACTATTAATACTAGATAAGTAGATTACTAGATCTAATATTTCTAATATTAATAATAGTTAATAGAAAGAATGAATTTTTATTCTAATGGTATTCCAGATCTAATAGTATAAACAATATTTTTAAAACGTGCATACCGCTTCATCACCAGAATCTGAACTGTCTTCACTGAGCGGTATATCATCATTTTCTTCAATAGTTTTTATTAATCCTAAATCGCTAAATATTGGCATCTTGCTTTCCCTGGAGGCTGCCATTTTAGCGAAGGGAGATAGCTCGTAAATATTTTTTTATATTGCTAAATATTTTAGTTTCGCAACAACTAGACGTTAAAATAAAGTTAGATTTATATTAATGTGTTAACATGTATTAATTTTCGTATTTGTTAAAATTCACATAAATTACAGTAATCAAAATCATCTTTTAAGTATTTTGGTTGTAAATAGTAAATCAACTAACCTGACCAAAGTTCGAAAATATCTATTCGACCTAAGTTGGCGGGGAATGGTATTGTTTGTTTATATTTTAAGACGTTTGTTTACAAAGACAATTTCCATATCTCTTGACTGCTACGGCTACAAAAATAATATGGGAATTACTGGTCTTACAAAACTCTTGGGTGATCATGCGCCAGCGTCAATGAAAGAATATGATATTAAACACTTTTTTGGTAATATTTCATACCTTCATAAATAGTCAACATTTTACTGCACTCACTCTGACTCTGTTAAATTAACTTTATTTGTTAAAATAGTTAAATTAACTTTATTAAGTGACAGTATTATTAGCGCCCCCGAAAGGGGAAAAGACGCTATATTAGTTTTGTGCGAAATGTCTGTCCGTCCGTCCCGTTTAGATCTCGTAAACTAGAAGAGATATTGAAAATCCGACTTCACAATATTTTAGACCATTCAAAGTTCTGATGCAATGGCTACTTTTTTTTTTTCCTGAAAGCGAAAATTCTAATTTTTAAAATAAATTATGCAAGCAGTTTTTTTATAAGAAAAAGCTAATTAGTATGCATTATATGTTAGACCTAATTTAAGACGAATAGTAATCTTATAAACATTTCGTGAACATTTTTTCTAAATAGCGATAAGGAATTTTTTTTTTTTTTTTTTTTTGAGGATTCGAATATGAGATTGAGCCTTTTCAAAACAATTAACTTATTTAGTTCGAACCGAGGGTCCCTGGTTTGAATCCTGGTGAAGACTGGGATTTTCAACTTCTGAGTCTACCCAGCTCTAATCATACTCTAATGGGTACCTGACATTAGTTGGGGAAAAGCAAATGCGGTTTGTCGTTGTGCTGGCTACATGACACCCTCGTTAACCGTAGGCCACAAAAACAGATGAACTTTACATCATCTGCCCTATAGACCACAAACTAGTTAGGCCAGGTTCACATCTAACTTTACATTCACTTTCACGTATCCTTTGATCTGCGGGACGGTTGGGGCACTACACAAGATCTGTTAACCTTCTTTCTCCATTCTTATCTCTCATTTGTCTTTGATATAATTTCATTCGGATGTTCTTTCTGAAAATATTGAAGCCTACCTGGGTGGACCACTGGTCGTGCTGTTTGCGCGCTGGACTGTCGTTTTGATTTATCGACGATCGAAGGTTCAAACCCTGCCTGCTCCCATCCCCCGTCGTCCTGCGGGAGGTTTGGACTAGGAAGTAAACTATCTTCAACTCTGAAGGATTATCCGAATTATGTAAAACATTTTACTTCGGGGGCCGATTTTGAGTTTGTGTTTCCACACAAACTGTCTTTTGTAACCTTGTTATTAATATTATTGTTAAAATAAGTTAAATTTAAATATTAGAATAATATAGTCAATATAGATTATTATAGATCTAGGATTCTAGGTTAATAATAGTGTTATAAATGGGTAGCGGTACTGTTAATAGTGTTAAATACTATATTCTATAGTAGGTAGAGCATAGTTACTATATATATATACTATAGACTACTATAGAGACAATAGAGTTATAGTTATAGAGTATATAATTAAGTATATATAGAGTCTAGTATTTAATTATATAATAATATGATAAATATCTAGTCTCAAGTCTGTTTACAGTTTAAAGTTTTATATTTTCGTCTTTATTTAGACATGAAACTGACATGACTGTCCTGAGTCAAAGGCTCAAAGCTCTAAAGTAAAATCTAAAAGTTTTAGATCTATATAATAAATTGAATTGCATAAACTAAAAGTACTATGAATAGTATGAAACTGTCAGTATGTGACTATCGGACTATCCTGAGTATACTAAATTACTAGCCTAGATAGATTATAAATTAAATGTAGTATTATATACTATACTATAGACTATAGAATAGTCTATAGAAGACTATAGAGCATATATATATTATATATATATATATATATATATAGAGAGAGAGAGAGAGATTGTTTATTTGTAACAAGTAACAACTATAAAAAAAAAAATAATCTATTTGTCTTGGTCTTGTGTACAAGTATGGACCCCTCCACGCACCCCTGCCTCCCTGTGAGTGTGAATTATTAAATAATCTCCTCTCTCTTCCCCCCCCCCTTTTTTTTTTGGTCAGCCAGCTAGGAGGTCTGGGGAAATGACCATCATTATAATGAATATAATGTAAGCAAACTTGATCTAGATAACTTGATCTATTTGTTCCTGCATTTTGAGCTTTATATAATAAGATCATAGATTATATTCTATGTAATGTAATAGAAAAGCTGTTTGTAGAGGAAAAAATTAACAATTAATACCATAACTTTATGTTATACTGATAATTTAAAACTTCATAGAGTATACATATATATTTAATCTATTAATTTAATGGTTTTTATATTCATATCATTGTTTATATCAACTTTTAGGAAGAAAAGTAGCTATTGATGCTTCAATGAGCATCTATCAGTTTTTAATAGCCGTACGTCAAGATGGTTCTCAGCTAACTAATCAAGAAGGAGAAACAACAAGGTATTTTCACTAATGATTAATTAATATTTAGTAATTAAAAGAAAAACGTTTTTAAATGTCCAGATTTTGTATGCATTAAATGTTAAAATAAAAAAAAATCTCCAGGTTAGTGTCCTGATTAGATGTTAAATGAGAAAAAAATAAGCCAGTTAGTTCTATTTCTTTCCAGTCACTTGATGGGGATGTTTTATCGTACCATCCGGATGGTGGAAAATGGAATCAAACCTGTTTATGTTTTTGATGGAAAACCTCCAGAAATGAAATCCGGGGAGGTAATAACATATTTCTCTTTTTTTTTTTGTTTTTAAGACTAAGACTGCTTTATTGACCCTTGGAAATTTGTTGTGATTACAAGGACTCTCTTCTCACCTATAAAAACAATACAACACATACATTTTAATTTTTAGTATTTTCAGTTAATAAAAAGGAATTAATTTTACCTTTCTTTGATAACAATTAAGAATAATTTGGAAACTAAATATGAAATAAGATGTAGATTTTATTGTGTAATTTTTGTCTTCTCAGTTGGCTAAAAGGAAAGAGAAAAGAGAAGAAGCACAAAAAGAACTGGACAAAGCAGAAGAAGCCGGTGAGATTTTCCCTTTAAGAATTACATGTTTTGTTTGTACAAAAAAAAACCCAGCTCCTATTGTTTGTAAAATGTTTTATATGTGGGAAGCGTGGTCGAGAGGCTAAGTGCCCTTGAACTTGGCTTGTCTTGGCTACCTAGAAGGGGGCTCGAGGTTCGACACCCGACTCGGGCAGAGTCGTGTTTACTGAGCGCCTAAAGGCAGCACGGAAAACCAACTCCTAGATACCCCCCCCCCCCCCCTCCCAACTGGTCCACAAATGAGATTGGACCAAAGCGCTCTGAGCATGCTATAAGCATGAAAGTAGCTCTATATAAAAGCTATATATATATATATATATATATATGTTTCGGATGTTCCTTCAGATAGTTTACTTCCTAGTCCCAAAAAATCTGTATAGATATAGTTCAAAATAAATCCTTGTTATATGTGATACTCAAAGTGTTCTTAAATTTAAAATGTAGTTTGTAGTACAGATGTGTAAGTTCATGTGGTTACTTTTGCAGGTGATGAAGAGAATGTAGAGAAATTCAGCAGGAGGTTAGTCAAAGTCACCAAAGAACACAATGACGATTGTAAGAAGTTGTTAACTTTGATGGGTATTCCATTTGTGGAGGTAATGAACGTTTTTGAGCTATACTCACGAAATAAACTCTTCTGAACCTTTGAACGTAAATGTTAAAACTGAGCTGAAAAAATGTGTGAATCAGGCAGAGAAAAAATGTTTGTGAAAAATGATACCAAGTTTATTTATAAAATATTGTAAAAAGTGGCTGTGAGGTATGTGCTTTGGACTGTCATCAAAAGTAGTGTTGCCATCCCCTGCTTTCCTGCTGGAGATTTGGGCTACAATCTAATAATCTTCATTTCTGAAGGAACATTCGTCATCATCTTCTATCCCTTTGCTGTAATAGTTCATGTAACCAAATCCATTTCACTTTTCCCGGTCAGCAGCTATTCTTAACAGGATAGTAACAGTCGATTCTTTTACATTGTCCAGCCAGCTTTTCTTTGGTTGTCTTCTTCTTCATGCTTCCTCCTCTGTGCCTTGAAAGATGACTTTTGACAGAGAGTCATGTCTTGAAGTATAACCGAACCAACTCAGCTTTCGTCTCTTCACAGTATTGAGTTCATCCTCTTTGCCATCCAGCTGGTACAAACTCATTTGTCTTCTCTTGCTGGCATATGATACCCAGCATTTTTCTGTAGCATTTACTCTGAAAGGCTCAAATTCTTCTTTCATTATCCATCTTCCACAATTATATATTGGAGTACGAAGACCACTAGGGAAAAATAAAGGACACTTATAACAACAAGAAAGAAAACCCACTGCATTATGGTATTGCTGTTTGGTATCGATATAAAGATGAGAGGAGAAGCTAAACGTTATTACAATGATTGGTTTATTCAGACATAAAGTGATTAAGACTAAGACTGCTTTATTGTTGTGATTACAAGGACACTTTTTTTCTCATATAAAGACAATACAACAGAAACTTTCATATAAATAGAACAGACACAACATAAAGAGTTGATGGAGCGACTTCACACAGGCATGATCCTTTTCATGTTTCCTGATCAGCAAGTGGTGTTGATATAGTCTGACGGAATAAGGAACGAACGAGTTTTTGTACCGCTCTGTTCTAGTCTTGATTGACAGAAGTCGCCCACTTCGCTGGGGCTTGATGTAGTTATGATGGTGCGGGTGGCTGATATATATTATCTATATATATATTATATTATCTATTAATATATATTATCTTTGGCATCTGCATTATTGAACAGAAGTTCAGGTAGCGGAATTGAATTTTACTTTTTAAACTATTGTAGAGCTTTTGAAGATAAGACAAAATTGTCTTCTTTGAAAACATAACAAAATTGACCTTTGTTCTGTAAATTATTATTATTATATTATTATAGCTTTTATATAAGTATATAATAACAACAAGTATCTTTCCTTGTTGAAGTCTAAGTATATTTTTCATTCAAATGTGTTTTCTTAGGCACCATGTGAAGCTGAAGCTCAGTGTGCCGCATTAGTAAAGGGAGGTAAAGTTTATGCCACAGGGACAGAAGATATGGACTCGTTAACATTTGGCTCCAGTGTCGTGTTGCGTCATTTAACATTTAGTGAAGCGAGGTAGGTATTTAATAGTTTGAATGTTTTTGAGATTGTATTCTTGGAGTCGTCTTAAGTCCCGAATCATGAAATTCACAATGCTGAATTGTGTCCATCACGCTTTGATTTAGTTTGACCTAATCTTTTTCATTTCTAAGAACATAAAGTTGTTACTATTAATATACATAATTTTTTAGTTGCTAGTTGTGTTTTTTGGTATTGTTTGCTGATGGAATTATGTTTTTGATTTTAAATAAATTGCAAATGCTAAACTTTTCTTTGATACTAAAAATAGCCATCACATGACTTGCCTTCTAAAAACATAATAACATGTGAAAGCCCCTTGGGTAGTTCCTGTTTTTTTAAATTTCTTCAACACTGGCTGATACAGACATTATTGAAACAATAGTGTTGTGTTTGACAGAAAACTAAAATAGACATTTTGATAAAATATGACTATTTATTACCCACTTAAGCTTGAAAAGAAATATTCTTTTAGAATACTTTTATAGTTATTATGAAAAGCCATATAAATATATTATTCAAAATAGGAAAAAATTGACTTCTTTTAATCATTTTAAGAAAATTTATTACACTTGAAAAAAAAATAATTTTTAGTTGTACAGGTTTCATTGATATTATTCTTTAATTGGCTGCATTCATTTTCATTTTTCAACTTCCTATGAAGGCCATTATGAATATTCTTCTAGTTTTCTACATAATTAAATAATTGCTTTCTTACTTTTCCCCTAAATTCCTAAGAGAAGAATGACTCTGAAGAGCATTCACAACTATAGTTGATAACATGAAACAAAATTAAGCCTTTCTCTGTGTAGGTAGTGGCTTTTCCTGATTGACTCCTTCCTTGAATGTTTGGTGGTAGAGGGTTTTAATAACCCCCTCTCCAATTATGATCAAACTTTATATTACTGTTACTTCTATTTATCATCAATGTTGTAATTTGTGTAATTAAAGACATTTTTTTTTTGTTTTATTTTTCAAAGTCTTTGAAGATTTTCAAGTTCAGTTTTTTTATTTTGTATTCCACAGAAAGTTACCAATTAAAGAGTATCAGCTGAGTAAAATTTTAGAAGATTTAAACTTAAGTCAAGATGAGGTTTGTTTCTCTTCAGATTTCAAAGCATTAAAATTAGGCTTACAGTTTTTTTAAATGCATGAAAAAAAACCCTATAATTTTACAATTTCAACAGTGATGCTAAGTTATTGGCTTAGGTTTAGGTAGTTTTTGTTTAATAAAAAAAAAAGAATGAAAAAAATATTTTTTTTTAAATATCTGTTTTTCTAAACTAAAATGTAACAAAGATAAAATTAAAGATTTGATGGATACTACAACCATTCACAGTTATAATTTATTCACAAAAAAAACCCTTAACAAACATTCTGTTTCTTAAGTAAGTTATCAGTCTTGTCTATTTTTATAGTTTTATGGGCCATTGTGACAAATGAAACATTATTTAATTTAATGAATTCAATCCAAAAACAAATGGCTTGACAAGACATATTCAACACAAGAATACTTGTACAAAAGTTTGTTTTATTTTTGTTTGTCAGTTTATTGACCTTTGTATTCTGCTTGGCTGTGATTATTGTGACTCTATTAGAGGCATTGGTCCAAAGAGAGCGATAGAATTAATCAAACAACACAGAAATATTGAAGAGATTATCAAACATCTGGACAAAAAGGTACTTTATGTTTTTTTGTTTTGTTTTTTTTTTTTTTTTTAAATTATTTTTATGAAAGAAGCTGATATGTTTGAGTACAAGTGATTCTTGGCAAAATTTTATCCTTTTTTTTTAAACTATGGCATTTATGCATTTGTATAATTAGTACTTTTTTTTTTAATTTATATCCATTCCTAAAGTTATTCATTACTTTAACAAATTGTAAAAATGAACTATGATTGTAAGATGGCAAACAATTTAATTTAATTTTAAACAAGTTAAGTTAAAAGATTTTTGCATTTCATCCCCAGAAATACACAGTTCCTGATGATTGGCTTTTTAAGGTACACAAATACTTCAATAATTGTTTTATTTTAAAAATAAACTTAAATAAATTAAATTGGTTAAATACTTAAGATAAAATGATGAAAAATAACTTTTTTTTAATGATTTAAGATATTTTTTCTTTTAAAAATTGGCTGTTAGTTTGAAAAATAACTTGTTTTCCTAGAAAAATTTTTATTAAAATTTTCAAGGCTAATTTAAGTATAAATAAGAGTGATAAAAACAAGCTCATGATTTTTTAGCTTTTTTTTTTTTCAGCCCTTCATTACAAATGTTTTTAAATTTAGCATTTTGTAAATTTCAGGAAGCTAGAAAATTATTTCAAGAGCCAGAAGTCACTGACCCAGAAAAGTTAGAGGTTGGTAAACAACTTATAAACAAACTTTAAGCTGATGTGTGTTAGAATTATATTCTTTGTTTTCACAAAACTTCTGCCACTAGTTACAAGAATATCTGCAGATAGTTATAAGAACAGAATTCTGCTCTTTGTAAAAAAACAAACAAAAAAAAACATAAATGAAAATTCTTGATATTGGCTCATGTTTTTTTTTTAAATTTATGTCTATATATCTATCATGTTTTTTTTTTTCTTATGTATGCCCCACATTCATAACCTCTTATCCTAGGCTGTCTTAACATATCCCTTTTACAATGTTTACCTGCCACATGTTTAACTCTTGTGACATTTAGCTCTTATATAAATTCATTAATTTAATGTCTGTCAAAACTTAATAGCAACCTTCATTTTTGATTCATCCAAACTAACCCAGAAAAAGATAAATTCTAATTAGACTCACACAAGAAGAAGATCATGTTATAATGCTAATTGTTAAAATAAAGTACAATTGTTATATTGTTACACATGTGAAATTATTTATATTTATGACCTATTAATCATGACCTATATATATATATATATGTGCATATATTTTTAGCTAAAATGGACTGATCCAGATGAGGAGGGTCTAGTAGAATTAATGGTGAAACAGAAAAACTTTAAGTAAGGATTGACTATTTTTTGTTCTCATTAGTAGTCTTTTTGTTCATGTTGGCTACAATCTTATTATTAGTCTTTATATTTCCTAGGGCTCTTCTTTCTTTAGCTCCGCTTTCTTTAAAGATTTTCTTACTTTAGCTCTTCTTCCTTAGTCTCATCTTTCTTTAGCTCTTCTTCCTTAGTCTTTTTTTCTTTAGCTCATCTTTCTTAGGCTCTTCTTTTTTCAGCTCTTCTTCCTTAGTCTCTTCTTTTTTTTTTAAGCTCTTCTTAGTCTTTTTTTTTTTAGCTCTTCTTTCTTATGCTCTTCCTTCTTAGGCTCTTCTTTTTTTCAGCTCTTCTTTCTTAGTCTTTTTTTTATTAGCTCTTCTTTCTTAAGCTCTTCTCTCTTTTTTTTTTAGCTCTTCTTTCTTAGTTTCTTCCTTCTTAAGCTCTTCTTTCTTAGTTTCTTCTTTTTTTTTTTTAGCTTCTTTCTTAGGCTCTTCTTTTTTAGCTCTTCTTTCTTAGGCTCTTTTTTTTTCTTATGTTCTTTTTTCTTTAGCTCTTCTTGTTCTTTCCTAGTGAAGAAAGAATACGTAATGGTGCTAAGAAACTGCTCAAGTCCAGGCAAGGTACAACACAAGGCAGGATGGACTCATTCTTCTCTATAGTTTCCACATCTAAAGCTACAACAAAAAGAAAGGTAACTTGTTTCATTTACTTTAGAAAGCTTCTGATTGGTAAAGCATTTCTTCTTGTGGCCATAAAAGTCCTTTATTTTATTTTGAGTATGCATTTTTTTCTGCATACTTTGCATTGGCGCAGCCAGTACTTTCTGTTTAGCTTGCTTTTTCTTTTTTAGACGAGATCATTGCTACTTTATTGTGCATTGATTGTTTGGCAACCACTTCACTCCACATGGTGTGTCTAGAGCTATGTCTTTCCAAGCATTTATATCTATGTTCACAAGATCTCTTTAAGACTGCTCATATGTAACTGAATGTAGTTTTTATCTAACTTGTTGACTAGCATCAAAGTAAGGTAAAAGTAAAGTGCCCCTTTCAGACCTTGCGATGTATGATGTAAAGGTCATCTGTTGCTAATTTACTTTGCTGATTTCATGGTCAACGTGGGTTTCATGTGGCCAAGGCAAGACCTACCAAACTATGTCAGGTACCCATTAGAGTTCGGTGGACAAAAATAAAACAATAATCCCATTATATACATTTCTTTTTTAAACTTAAATGGGAGTGTTTTGTTTTTCTAAATAACCAGATATGTATCTTTTTTTTTCAAAAACAATTTTTTTAAGCTGCTAAGTAGGCAGCAATACATATTTCTAATATATATGAAACTGTATTGGATAAGTGCACTCTGTATATAAATATCCATTTGTATTTTAATAGGCTGAAGAAACTAAAGGACCCCAGAAGAAAAAAGGAAAAGGGACATTTAAGAAAACCAAATAGATTTCAGATGCTGCTACTCTATAATGAATTGTACAACACATTGAACTCAAAACTGATTGGAACAGAACACAAGTTTCAAAGAGAAAATAAAATATAAAATTTTTATGGTCCTGTGCTTTTATGTTTGTCTCTTTTTTTAAACTTCATAGAATATAATGCTGCATTAATCAGACTAACCATCCTTATTTCAGAATGTGTTTGGATTCTATTATAGTAACTCCACTATATGGCATTCTTGAAAATTATTTTTTAAATAGGTTTAGCATATTTGCATATTTTGTTCATTCCACAATGAAAATGACTGAAAAAGAATTTTCAATAACAGTTTATTTTTCTAGATAGAAATGTCAGGCTGCTCTCTTGTAGGGGCTATTAAGAAATTTTGAACAATAATTTTGGTTTAATACTCTGGCATGTGCCTGTAAAGTGTTGGCCATTAAAGGTCTTACTTATCCTTCTCTTCGACTCCCAAAATAGCTCTACATCTTGACTTCTCTTGAGTAAGTTTGAGGCAGTTTGCCATTGAACTGGCCACTTTATAATATTGAAGTCACAATGACATGTACTTAACACTCATTGCCCAATTTGAATCTATCCCTCAAAAAGACTTCTTCAGACAATGTAAAGAAACTTTAATTAAATTACTCGTATGATACTTCCAAAAAGACAAGGAGACTGAATTAATGAAAGCCATTGATGTAATATTTATTAGAGTAAAAAGCTTACATCACTCCAACTGCTTGCATATGCTCAAAATATTTTCCTCATTTAAAAACAAAAAATACACTAATAACCACACTTTAAATTTAACATAACATTCGAAGAAAACAAAAACACCAATATAATAAATAACGTTCAAAACAAATCATATAATTATATCAAGAAAACAGATTCATTGGTTTCTTGCACAAATCACAAACAAAGGAAATGGTTTAAAAGTTGATTTGGTCCAAGGGCTACATGTGATAGCACCTAAAAGTACTACAACAATTATGGCACTGTCGTCAGTGTCAACTTAGGGAAGAAAAACACAAGGGATGCTTGAATCAGGGGGAAGAAATCCTAGCAGCTAGGAACCACTAAGAGCATTTTAACCCTGACAGTGAAAGTTATTTCCCCTTTCTTGTTGCTTCACACCCTGCGCATTTATGTTTAAAAAAACAACAATCTGTTACAAAAATTCAGTGTATCCATGAATATCACTGGAAAGGTACTTTACACAGCCTCTGTTATTAATGTGACCTAAAGTTCTTTGAATGTGGTGGTATCACTTATAAATCTGGGGGCAAAAAACTTATAATAACAATAAACATATTATGTTTAATTTTAGAAATGAAGCAATAAATAAGAGATGACTTTGATTATTTTTAGATCCAGTTTTCAGCATCTTGAATGTCGACTCGACAAGTTGAGCACAAATGCTTTGAGCACTTGTAAGAAATGTTTCTCTTTTTTATTTTGTGTATTCATTTTTCTAAACAGTTATTTTAGCACATTTTTTTTTTACAAACAGGCCAACTTTAAGAGTACTCTCAATACATAAATTGAATTTCCATAACCATTTGCCAAAGTTTTAGCAATAAACTCAAAAGGTCAAACAAAAACAATATTCAAGTATTAGCTGAGAAAAAAAAAATGAGTCCTTGACACAAATGGCAAATGCAGATACCTAGAGCATAGACTAGACATTCTGTATAGACTGAATATACAAACATAGACATGCTTTGATGAACTGAGTGATGCCCTTTTATAAACTGTTGATTAAAAAACGCTACAAAAGTATTGCAAGGGCAAACATTCAATGACCCAGGCCATTTAATGACACCCCCCCCCCCCCCACCCCGACCATTGTCAAGTAAGCAGGTACATTTCTAAGAAACATTATATAAAGTAACCTCGTGAGATGCTTCACTAGACAAAATTCAGTCCATCCAACACAAAACAATGATTGGCTTTAAGACTAGTACAATCAAATATGTGGGTAAGACTAAAGGTAGCAAAGGGGAGAAAATTTACAGCATAACAAGGGGAAATAATGAACAAAGAACTGGATGTGGAAGTTTTACAGCATTTAACAACAATGTGTAACGCTCAATGTAACACTCACTTCCAGCATTCACCATAATGTGTAATGTCAGTTAGTATAGCATCCACTGGGATGTATCACGTCAGTTACTAGCATTCACCAAGTCTAAGATTCAAGCCATGGAATGAACATCGTACTTAGCACATCAACGTATGAAGTTAGACTGAGGTTTGGATAGAACATGAATACATTAAATGTAAGAAGAAACAAAACAATATAACAAAAACAAGATTTTTTTAGTAATAGCTTATCTCAATGGTAAAGATCAACTCAGGTGCTATTTTGCCCTCACTGACATAGAGGAAAGCAGCTGGTCTTTGAAATAGACAACTGGAGAACTCTCACGAAGGTCGTGGTACACCATTTGAGACCTAAAAAAAAAAAGCCCTTGCTGAAGACAGGAGCAGATAAGAACATTTGAATAGACCCCCCCAGGGGGACAACGACTTTGTCTGCATCAGATGTGGTAAAATATACAGGTCGCAACTGGGTTGGCTTGGTCGCATGAAATACTGCAATCATCCTTTATCTTTGAAATTAATATCCATACTTGAACCATATAAAATGGAACTATACATAGCATGTAGAAACAAATCTTTAGGTGTCTGTGTCTACAGAAGAAACAAACAAATCCAACTTCAACATAATTGGCTCTAGTTTCACAAAAAAAACTTGGCACATTTTAAATCACTATACACACACACTGAATGAAGTCGTGATCAAGACTATCAACACACACACACACACATGAACACACTCCCAACAACACACTCACACCAATACACTCACTATAAACTTGAATTGTTTATTGGCTTTTTTTTTTGTTTTTTAAGTTATTCAAAACTATTGGTCAATTTTTGCCACAAAAATAATAATAATTTCAAAACCTTGCCATGTAACACACAATCTTCCCTACAATGGAAAGATGTATTGACTATAGTCACTATAGGTATTAAAACAAAAGTCAGCTAAAAAAGTGTCTCTGGGTCACGCAATTAGTCCTATGATCACAGCCTAGTTTGAATGTCACTGCTAGTCAGTTATGTGTTGCTCATGAAATATCCGCAAGCGTGATGATGCTGGGGGTCACATGCTTCTGTAAGATCATCTGCGATTGGTCAGCACTAAATGTCACAAACACTGATAGGTTATTGAGATTGAAAGTGCCAGGTCGGGTCACCCCAGCCTTCAAAGCCAACTGGGTGCTCTGCCCTTTTCCCAGGGTCAAGGTGGACTGGGTCAGTCCTATCCATCTCACTGCGTGCGTGGAAGGTGAGCTGAGCACATCGGTTGGATTAATACAGGAGCTCAGACTGTCTGGGGATTTACTCGTGTCTATCATGACTCGGACTTCTTTCTCAGTGTGGTTCTGGACCGTCAGTCCAACTGGTACCACGCACATACCTTTTGCAAATGGATGGTCTTTCTGGTGTGGGTGCGTGTATGAATATGAAACCAGCCTTGTGGTCACTTCTGGGTTCGGTGCCGGGCTCTCTTCCAGCTCGGAACCTTTGATAAACTTGAGAATCGGCTTGGTGACGGGGACCAGAGGTATAGGGTAGGAAATAGCCACAGTGTTTAGCCGATCCACATGAACGTGGTGCTGGCCCACAACTATCTTCATCTGGCCACTTTCTTGAACCACATACGCTTTCCATAAAAACACCAGAGTCAATTTGACCAGGATAGCGGCATCCAATGCTGCTGTTGATTCTGCTGCTGATTTCTTCAACGCACAGTCTGACCAGTCCTCTCTCTCGGGTGGCGTGTTCCCTGTGATGGCCTGGTGACAAAGCCAGCTGCGGACAAAGAAATCTGAGCAAGGGCTGCATGAGGTATTGACTTGATCCTTGTCAAAAGCAACTTCACTGAAGACTAAGTTCTTACAACCTAAACGAAATGAACACAAAAGCTTATGTGAGAAAAATTAAGAGCATCCCTGAAGATTTGTTTAGAATGTTATTGTCTCCCTTTATATTTGTGCCTAATCTAAAAAAAAAAAAACAACCTAGTATTTGAAAAAATGTTACTGTCTCCCTTTATATATATGTGCCTAATCTAAAAAAAAAAAAACAACCTAGTATTTGAAAAAATGTTACTGTCTCCCTTTATATATATGTGCCTAATCTAAAAAAAAAAAAAATATTTGAAAGAATGATTTTGTCTCCCTTTATATATGTGCCTAATCTAAAACAAAAAACCTAGTATTTGAAAGAATGTCAAGTTGTAGAAGATTTGTGTCCCTGAGCTATTCTTTGCTTATATGTATCTATCTCTATGTTCTCACAGACGAACTTTCATCGTTATATGTTAAGTGATCTCAAAACTATTTAAACTCCCTGATGTAAGCTAAAATAAACCTAATAAGGAAAGAACAAGATGGAAAATCTATCACTGGATTGCCGTAACTATTTCATGAAACAAGAAAATACCTTCTTCTTGTTCTTGCCTTAGTCCTTTCAAGACCAACTGAAGTGTTTCTCGACTGCCTAAACGCACACCTGAAAAAAAAAATTAAAAAGATTTGTATTCCATTTTGTAACAAACAGAAAAAAAAAAAATTAAGAAAAACCAAATTACAGTTCAACTTACCAGAGTGGTGTTTAGCTCCTAGACTGACCAATGTCCAGTTTGGGCTAACACATGAAACTTGAGTGATCTGCAACTCCTGCACATGAGGACGTTGTACTTGAACCTAAAGATAGAAGGATTATTTTTTTTTTATTATGATCTACAAGAACAGGACTATCTTAACAGGTTCATTGCTAAGGAATTCAAGGAATGTTTTCATCTGAATCACCGACCTGACTCAAGTTCTCCAATTCACAAGCAAATATGCAGGAGTTGAGTTCCTGACCCCTGATAGATGTCACCCGAGCTCCGGGACGAGATACAGTTGCTCTAACACTCAATGATTCGACTGTGTTCAATGAAGCCCTGTGTCGTATGACTCTGTGCCTATAATGTCAAAATGGGATCAATAATATCGCAGTTAGAAAAAGAAACTTTGAAATACAAAAAAAATAAGATAAGATAAGATAATTTTTCTTGATCCAATCAAATGGAAATTCAGTTTGACTACAATTGACAACCTCAGTGTAACTACTGTAACAATAACAATATAGATGCAAATATGAACAACATACACAAATATCAAGAACAAATAGTATTCCTGTTACATGCACAGCATAGTGTGAATGTGGAATGGTGGGAATGCATGTTTACCTGACAGTGGATGTGGGTTTGACTGGCTCGTAGTAAAACAAAAAATCTACTTCATGGATGCCACCTATATCATCCCCTCTCAGCCACATGGGAAGTGACACTGACTCGCCAGGGTTCAGAACCCCATTGACAATAGGAATGTCCAGCACATCGGGCAAAGAAAGAAATTCATCCTTCCCAGGCAGAGTGCTGGTCAGCGTTGAGCTGATAGAGCTGCACTGCGAGGCCCGCATCTGAAAGGTGTACGGGTACTTGGGCAGTTCGGCGCTGCTGCCAAATGTGAAGAACCTCGGATGAGTGGACGTGACCCTGAGGGATGTCAGTGGGCTTCTGCCAATGTTAGTAAACTTGATTTCTATGCACTGGACCTCGCCACACAGCAGGTGCTCAGGGAAATCACAGAAGACAACCTGAAAAGTGTAGGTCATAAAGTCACAACTATGTTGATATCTGTCATCTTATTTGTTGACTTATTGTGGTGAAAGCGCCCCTTTTGAGCTATGAGGGCAGATAATGTAAAGCTAATCTATTTCTATGGGCAATTGTTGAAGAGGGTATCATGCGGACAACACAATGATCAACAACGTAAGTCGGTGAACTCAGGGGCTATCCTAAGATTCCTAACTCCAATCCCAGTCTTCACCGGAATTTTAAATCTAGACCCTTCAGTTCAGAAGCCAAATGCTTTACCACTCTGTTACAACACTCCTGTTAACTCTATCATTAAAAATACTTTGCCCAAAAGCTCCTTATTTAAATGTTGCAAAACATTTGTACAAATGCTAATGATGAAGAAATCAAACAGTCATCTCATTGGTTTACTCATTTCTCTATTCTTAACTTTTTTTTTCTCCCCAAAACAACATTTTTTTTTAAATGTTGCATACATTTTTTGGCAGAAGAGTAAAGGATATTTTAAGTCTTCTATAAATGAGGATTATAATGAATAATAACATAATATATAATGGTGACGTGATAACAGATGAAGAAGGATAAAAGAAAAGATGGATTGAGCATTTCCAGGAGCTTCTTAGCAGACCTACTCCTGCAAACCCACCAGAGACACCGACAGCTACAAGAGACCTATCCATCAAACGCAGTGCACCCACCAAGGAAGAAATTTGCAGCGCAATCAAGCAATTGAAGAATGGTAAATCTGCAGGACTTGACAGCATCCCATTCAAAGACAGACATTTATACCAGTGTGAAGTTACTTCACCCTCTCTTCTGCAAGATATGGGAAAAAGAAGAAGTGCCTACAGAGTGGAAGGAGGGCTACCAAAGAAAGACGATCTTAGTTCCTACTCCAACTATCGAGGGATATAACTACTGTCCATTCCAGGCAAAGTGTTTAACCGCATCCTGTTAAACCGAATGAAAGATGCTGTAGATCCACATCTCCGTGACCAACAAGCTGGCTTTCAAAAGAAGAGATCATGCACAGATCAGATAGCGACACTACGCATAATTTTGAAACAGTCCATGGAATGGAACTCCCCTTCTCTACATCAGTTTTATAGACTATGAGAAGGTGTTTGACAGTGTGGACAGACAGACCCTCTGGAGACTTTTGAGACACTATGGGGTGCATGAAAAAATTACAAATATCATCAAGAAGTCCTATGAGGGGATGACTTGCAGTGCATGGCAGACAACTGACAGAGGCATTTGAAGTCCAAACAGGAGTGAGACAAGGTTGTTTACTCTCTCCCTTCTTGTTTCTACTAGCCATAGATTGGGTCTTGAAGACAGCAACAGACCAGAAGCGGAATGGTATACAGTGGACACTGTGGAAACAGCTTGACGACCTTTGCAGATGACTTGGCTCTTCTTTCTCACACACAGCAGCAGATGCAGGAAAAGATAGGCGCCGTTGCGGACAATTCAGCTAGAATGGGTCTTACCATAACCAGAGGGAAGAGCAAGGTGTTCAAGCTCAAGGCCTCCAACAATACACCCAATGCAGTCCAAGGTGAGGCGCTGGAAGAGGTGGAGAGCTTCACCTATCTCGGCAGTATCCTAGACCACCATGGAAGAACAGATGCAGATGTCAGAACATGCATTGGTAAAGCTCAAGCAGCCTTCCATCATCTAGGGAAATAAGCACTACCACCAAGATTAGGCTCTTTAACACCATTGTTAAGCCAATACTACTTTATGGAGCTGAGACCTGAAGAACCACCTTCACCACCATTAAAAAAAATTCAGGTATTCATCAATTCCTGCCTGAGGAAGATTCTTATGATCCGCTGGCCAGAAAAGATCTCAAATGACAAACTGTGGCAAAGAACAAAACAGCAGCCCGTTGAAGTAGATATCCTTCAGAGATGCTGGAGATGGATAGGTCACAACCTTCGAAAGCCTGCATTCAATATAACAAGGCAAGCCCTAACCTGAAACCCCCAAGGAAAGAGTAAGAGGGGACGGCCCAAGAATACATGGCGCAGCGATCTGGAAGCAGATGCCAAGCAGATGGGTAAGACGTGGGGACAGTTGGAGGGACTCGCCCAGAACCGAGATGCCTGGAGGAAGCTGATTGGTGACCTATGCCCCAGACGGGACCACAGGCAGAGATGAACATAATATTCAAGGTATTAATTTTGTAACTAAATGAGAAAGCAAGGTGGACTCAAACAAGGAGGGAGTTGAATTACTTCTAAACTAGGCATTTCTTCCTGAACAACCAGATCCAATCGTCTGTCTGGCCCATACAATTTCTGTGTGCGTTCCTCTTTGGTGCCATTCAACCTTTGACCCTGGGGCTCAAGTTTCTGCTTTCCTCTGACAACAACGCTGCTGACGTAGCTGGGCTTGTGCTGGTTAGCAGCTCCCTGGCTGGCATCTTGCTGCAGTGATGAATTCTGGGCCATGGAGCTGGTACCCAGATTGTAAGCCAAACCAACAATCCTGAGCTGGCCTGGTTGTCTGGGTGTCAGAGTTAGTTGAATCTAGTCAACAACAAACAACAGATAGACAATATTAATATCTGGCCTATTCTGTTCTTAAAATAAAAATCTAACCTAATTAGCATAGTCTTAATAGTAATTCAACCAGTTCAAGACATTAATAAGCTTAATATTACATTAGTGTTTTAATGTAAAATGACCTAAGAAAATGTAAGCAAATATGTGTGTTTGATTCAAAGTTTATTTCATATATCTTATTATTATTTATGGGCTTTTTTTTAATCACCAGTTGCCAGGATGGATTACAAGAATAAAAAATCAGGATATTATGAAAGCTTTTGATTTGACTTTAGTTAACATGAAGTCTATTTAATAGTATCATGCTTTCAAGAAGAACACAATGAAGGGTTGACATATAGCTATAAAGCTATCTCAATGGACCTGGCTATAAGGGATGACATAACTTGAGTTCAACCAAATAATAAAGCAATCTCATCAAAAGACCTGGCTATGTTAACAAAGGCTTCATCTTGACTAAGAGCCCTAAATAGAGTTAGTGTTTTAAAATAGTAAAAACAACATTCAAAAATGAGAAAGTTAATTCCTTATACTTATGATTAAAAAAAAACAACTACGTACATATTCACTTTGAATCCCCTGCACAATGACTTCTTTAATAACAGACGTCTGGATAATTTCATCTGCCAGGTTATTCTACATGTAGTGAGAAGAAATGAAAAGTTGTTAATTGTCTATTTGAAAAGGAAATGTACATCCAATTTTATAATATCACAAATCAAACATTAAACAAACTTTAATAATAGCCCTTTAATGTAGAAATATTCAAAAATGCCATCACTGAAAACTTATCAATAATAACAATTATAGATTTTATATAGTGATACTTTCATGCTTATAGCATGCTCAAGGCGCTATGGTCCAATCTCATTTGTGGACCAGTGGGGAGGAAAGGGTATCTGGGAGTGACTGGGAGAAGGTTTTTCCATGCTGCCTTTTGGGCGCTCAGTAAACACAACTCTGCTCGAGTCGGGTGTCTAGCCTCAAGCCCCCTTCATAGGTAGCCAAGCCAAGCCAAGGTCAAGCGTACTTGGCCCCTTGACTCCACTTCCCACAAAACCTATCAATAAAACATTTCTTCTTAGTGTAGTAAACAATTATTTTCTTTAAGAAACTTAACTGACCTTAACCCCAGATGTGACCTCATTGGAAATGACCTGCGGTGGATCAGGTCCTTGCAGAGCGGGAACAAATGTCCAGAGTAGTGAAACATCAGACAAGACCAACATGACCTGTAGAGGGTTCTCAACCTGAAGTTCAATGGCAATGCATTCTGAAAGAAAGACAACTAGAATATTACAGGACATGTGATGTGGGAGCATGGAACTTGGAGGAGCAAAGCTTTACAAATCTGCAGATTAAGTAACAATACAGAATGTGTAAGACTTGACAAATGTGGTCTCTTAAGTCACAATCTTACTGACTACACTGACTTAAGCATCGAAATTTAACTATGTTGTCTATTAAGACAAATCTTAACTGACTACGCAGCCTATTAAGACAAATCTTAACTGACTACGCAGCCTATTAAGACAAATCTTAACTGACTACATAGCCTATTAAGACAAATCTTAACTGACTACGCAGCCTATTAAGACAAATCTTAACTGACTACGCAGCCTATTAAGACAAATCTTAACTGACTACGCAGCCTATTAAGACAAATCTTAACTGACTACGCAGCCTATTAAGACAAATCTTAACTGACTACGCAGCCTATTAAGACTAATCTTAACTGACTACGCAGCATATTAAGACAAATCTTAACAGACTATGCAGCCTATTAACACAAATCTTAACTGACTACGCAGCCTATTAAGTCCAATCTTTACTGACTATGCAGCCTATTAAGACAAATCTTAACTGACTACGCAGCCTATTAAGTCCAATCTTTACTGACTATGCAGCCTATTAAGACAAATCTTAACTGACTATGCAGCCTATTAAGACAAATCTTTACTGACTATGCAGCCTATTAAGACAAATCTTAACTGACTATGCAGCCTATTAACACAAATCTTAACTGACTATGCAGCCTATTAAGACAAATCTTAACTGACTACGCAGCCTATTAAGTCCAATCTTTACTGGCTATGCTATTAAGTCAAATCTTTACTATGCTGTCTATTTATTAAGTCAAAATTTTACAGACAATCTGTATGTAAAGTCAAAACTTAACAGTCTACACTGTCTATGTCATAAATTGACAAGTTAACTGTCCATAAAATGACATCTTTACTGACCATTGTGTCTAAAATAATAAAACCTTACAATGTTGCTGCCTACAAACTATATTGTGATTTTATTTGATGTACAAGATATATGTCTTCTTAGGCATGTTGCTATTTTCGCTTTACATTTCATTGGTACAAACATAAATGTATCTAGAACAATTGGTGGCTATGATTCCTCAACACTCACCTCCAACAAATGCTATGGGACTCAATCTGTTATCTGATCTGTTTGTAAATAGCTGAGCACTGGGCTTCAGGGACTTGCCTGAGGCTTGGATCAACTTCTGCTCCAGCATCTCCCACTTCTGGGGATCTTCACCGTCACTGTCAAACCACATTCCTGTGGCCAGACTTTTTCTGCTGCCTTCTTCTGAAAGCAAAATAAGTATACTATAAAAAAAAAGAACTGAAATATATAAAATTCTGTATAAATATGATTAAGCCATAGCCTAAAGAAGGGGCGGAGGGGGAAGCTGGTGAGTGAATAAGTAGCATATTTTTCTATGCCCTCTTATATAGTTTCCCTTTCAGACCTTGTGATCTATAGGGCAGATGATGTAAAGGTCATCTGTTTCTATGGCATACGGTTAACGAGGGTGTCATGCGGCCAGCACAACAACCAATTGCCTTTAGTTTTCCCCAACTAATATCAAGTACCCATTAGACCGGGGTGGACTCAGAGGTGCCCAAAGATCCCAGAATTAAAAATCCCAGTCTTCACCAGGATTCTAACCCGAGACCCAGGTTCAGAAGCAAAAAGCTTTACTGCTAAGCCACAGCACCTCCGCCCTTTTATATAAAACACTAAATAAAAATGACATTTCATTTTTTTTAAATATCCTTGAAATAAGACAGTCTATAAGGACAATCCTGGTGGTAGAAGTGATACACTAAATAAACAGCACTTTTCAGACCATGAAAATAAAATCCCATCACAAGGTTAGGGTGAGAAATAAAAAAAACTACATCAAGTTAGAGATATCAGCTTCTGGACCGTTTTCAATATCAAAGGACCAGAACAAAAATGTTATAAAATTCTTTTAGTTCCTTAAAAAAAAATATGTCATATTTTATTACAAGACATAAACTTCAGAAGTGAGTTACCATTTTCTTTATGGGATGCAGCTAGAAGAACTTTTGTAGCATTGCTGTCCACTAGGGGAAGTGGCAGCTCTGGAAGGTGGCCGTAGGTACTGCTGTCTCTCTCTTCTTGAGTCAGTAATTGCTAGGAACATGAACATTCTATGTTAACCATGAACTACACAATGCTAAGACTGAATCTGTCTTGTTGAGTTCAAAGTCTTTACAAATTGTGGGCACAGAAGGTTTAAAAAAAACAAACATATGATTAAGTAGCTAAGATATGTAACTACATGATTTCTATCTAGAAATTTCAACTACTGATTAAAATCAAGCATAAGTGTGATAGGAAAACTTTTAAAAAGTGGCAAAAATTTAAAATAAAATCAATAGTAATTTTGTTCTTAATCTTTTGAAGTTAAAAATAAAAAAATTAAAAATGAAATCTTGTCATCTTTTTTTTTTTTAAATAAGTTTTTTTTTCCTCATAGTTCTCAGTAATTTTTCTAAAGCATGCTTTGTTACAATGAAAATGTTGACATTGAGATATTAGGATTTCCGCAAGGTGATAAGAAATTTTTATGGCTTTAAAATTTACAGTTTGACCAGAATGCCCCCTTTTTTTATTGTTCAATGTTTACTTAAAGCTTCATTCAAATGTTTCTCTTATGTTCTTGGCCAGACACAGAATGAAGACTTACCTTATAGACAAAAAGATATTCCCTGAGAAAAGCAGCTTGCTGGGAAGTTGGCTGCTTGCTCTCCGCTGTCAGGAGGTGCTTAAATGCTGCTGCTGCACTCTCCAGTTGCTTGAGGTTGAAGGACTGTCTGCCAATGGTGAAATGAATGTGATCCTGGAAGATGGAATTAAATAAACAAAAGTCAAGAACCTAGTCACATATTATTTCATTAACTTCCATATTAAAACAACATTTCAAGAACAATTCTAGTTTCTAGTCTGTTAGAAGTTGGGCAACATTTGTGTGATTATATTAGAGATTATAATGAGACACAAAAGAATGAATTAAAACAGGCATGAATGAGTGTACTTATCCATACGCCTTCTCCTTCACTTCTGACTTGTGACACACACATGCAACACCTTTTTTTTAAATTATTATTTAATATACTAGGAACTAGGAACTATTTAGGGGTGGTACAGAGAAGTAATATGGTGGAGTTTTCCCAGTGTGCTCGGCTTTTGGCCTCACTTGTAATCTGAGGTTCTTGGGATGTGAGCCTTGGAAATAGGAATGCAATAATTTACATCTGCTTGGATCTTTCCCAGACAGAAGTTTGTTCAGACAGGCTGATGGAGGCAAGCTTTCATAGGTCTAGAGTTCCAAGAGTCTTGGAAGTTCATCAATGTTATCCCTTACAGAAAAATTCACAAAACACAAGGACAAACCTCTGCTATGGACCAATGCTTGGCTTTGTACACTTGTAGGGCTTGAGTATAACATCTCAAGGAATGTTTCCTCTGTTAATAGGTAGTAGAAAAGAAATCAATAGTTAAACAGTACAGCACTCACCTATGTATCATTTCAACAATATATGTAGAATACTTGGTGAAAGTATTTTTTTTTTTAATAATGAAGCAAAAAAAAAAACACAAATAATAATGTTTATGATGAATTAATGGTTTTATACTTTGTATTGCAATGTCAACTTTTTAAAAAAATACTTTGAATATTGCCAGAAACAACAGCAATAGCTGAGCAATAGAAAATAGGCAATGGACTGTACAAACACTGACTGCTGTTTTTATTCCAGTCTTCACATGGGTGCACCAGTAAACCATCCTGATGTTACCTACCTGTCCTGCCTTGTTAAATCTGTGGCCAGCCAGTATCATGTGGAATGAATATTTCCTCACCATGGGAACTTTAAGTGCCAAGAAACAATGTGCAGCTTGCTCCAAGAACAGAGCACTTGTCAAATCAGAGTCCTAAGAGACACAGAGAATGTCAGTAGGATATTATTATTTTAAGTACAAAAATAAAACATTCATTTACACTTTTATTATAAAAAAATAGCTACAAATAATTCTGTAATAAGACTAATAATAATAATAATAATAATAGCAATGTTTTTGATTCTAAGGGGAAAGTGTTTCACATGACTATGCAAATAAGTCTATATTATTAACATATAACATTATTAGTTCAAGTTTGTGTCCCTAATTAACTACTTTCTAGTCAATTAACCACAAACAGTAAATACATAAAATATTACTAACGGTACACATATTTATGAGTGAACATAGCAGACTATGAAGTACATGTCTTCTGAAACTAGGAGTCTTAAGTGAAGATTAAAATTTTGAATTGGAATTTTTAGGGCCTCTGCGAGTCTACCTAGATTCAATGTTTAAATCACACCTTGATTCCATGTTTTACACATGTTTTACCCACACCTAGATTCTATGTTTTAGTCACACCTAGATTCCATGTTGGACATTTTTTAGTGTGAAAAGTCAAGTTGGTTGGTCATTGTGCTGGTCATGCGACACTTTCATTAACAAATATCAGCAAACTTTACAATCATAGACAATGGATCCAATTCTCTTCAGCCCATAAGTTAAGAGCATTTAGTTTAGTGGCCAACTGTTGAACATAGCATACAGTCGTGGCTTACTAGAAGAAAAGTTTCCATTCTTGCAATCAGCTCAACAAGTGATTAGCCCAACAAGCCTACAGCAAACATGGCTTAAATACTCCCTCTCTCCCTCAGTCATTCTCTAATGTGACATGGATTAATTATCATATCTTTTGTAACCATGAGGTCAAGAATAAATAGAATTACAAAACTACTGGCACAGACCTCACTGGTCATCTTCAGGAACTGAGTGGCTGCTTCATTGTACATGCCACGCTTCTTCAGACACTCTGTACTGGTCAGCGTTGCCCTAGTGGCATAGTGCAGATTTCTGGGGAGAAAGAAAATACCATTTCTAGTTAGAAAAACAAAGCTGTACAGCTGCATCCCATGGTACAACAAAATGTTTGTAGTAATTAAGATTGTAAACAAAGAAAATTTTTTTTTAATAAGGATTACTGGTACATTTCTGTCAATAAAATAAAATTCAAAGATTTAAAAAGTGACATATGCTGTAAACAAAAATATACAAAGAACCCTGTTATGGCTTTAAAAATAAGAAAAAGCCTAAGTATAGTTAAGTGGAAAAAAAAATGGTTTGGTTTGGAAAAATAATTTAAGTAAATATGGAACAAAAAACTAATTTTTCTGGATTTCTGAAATGATTCCTCACTTTTTAAAATGTATGTTTGTTTTGTCACTCTACGTAATTATTGAGTTAGAGGTAAATATGAAAATAATAATAAAGGACATAAAGCTTCAACATAACTTTCCTTTTGTGGTTTAAGGTCTATTGTGTGCCTAAACACTTCTTTGCAATAAAAAAAAAAGTGTCACCTGCATGAGGTTAAATAAGTAGATATAGCAGTCTCCATGTAATGATGTGGATATTGTTTCTGACTTTGGTTGCCCTGAAGAAATATTGATAAGCAAGCCATTTCCTGAAGAGTAAAAGATTAACATTAGATGGACTGAGACTTATCTTGAGCTGTGACTTAGAAACATCTACCAAAAAAAAAATAGTTTTACCAAAGCGCCAGCAAAGTGTAACCAAGCCTGGTCATTGTTGAAATCTTTCTTGGCAGTGTGGTAAGTGTTATAAGCAAACTCATACATTTGAAACAAGAATGCAAGATCTGCCAGACGCCTTAGTTGTAGTTCAGGGGCATCTTTAGTGTACCTACAAAAAAAGTAGTCATATACTTTTAAACTACATACAAATATTTAATAGTTATAAATACACAATGACCTGGTGCTTCAATAAACCAACCATTATTAGCATTTCAGAATTTTCTAAGACTAGTCTATAAAAGTTTTATATGTCTACTTACACAATAGCTGTACAAAGCTAAAGTTATGTCTACTTACACAATAGCTGTACAAAGCTAAAGTTATGTCTACTTACACAATAGCTGTACAAAGCTAAAGTTATGCCTACTTACACAATAGCTGTACAAAGCTAAAGTTATGTCTACTTACACAATAGCTGTACAAAGCTAAAGTTATGTCTACTTACACAATAGCTGTACACAGCTAAAGTTATGTGTACTTACACAATAGTAGTACTCTGTGATGCAGGGATCGCTCCAGAAGGTTTAGTACCAAACCATTTCTTGGTGGCACTCAGAAAAGATCTGTGAATACCTTTTCTTGATGTCAGCTATAGTTAAAAGAAAATGTGAATTGTGAAGCAAATTCAATCACTCATGACTCAAACATCAGAACCTATTGTCACACCATTGTTTGTTAGATATTGTGACATGAACTAGTCAGGAATCACAGAGTACACTTAAACTTCATGGGTAACATGTTTCACATGAAAGTTTGCGTGGAATGATGGGTAAAAAGTCTTGTTCTGAGAGCAGAAGAGTGTTAACATTTTTATTTTTTTTATTTTTAAGCAATCAATACTTGATTTACTTTTGTTTGACATAAAAGTTATTTACCTTTGACTTGAACATTTTTTGGATGCAATGTGTACAATCTCTAAACAACTTTTCATTAAATGAGCAATATTAATCAAAAATAGAAAAGAAAAGTTTTACAACAAAAATCTTCTAAAATCTAACCTGCTCATTCAAAAGTTTCATCTGTCTTTCTGCCCAAGGGATGAGGGCTCTGACCACAAACTCATGCATGAATATACGCAGGCGATCGTGATCACTCGGAGAAAGGCACATACCATGTGTCCTATTCTGGGGACGATCAACTGCATTCTTGTAGTGACTAGAGTACAGAGAATGACGTCCATCTCCTGAAACACCCAAAAAAAACACCACTTTCCTTAAAGTTGGCCCGTCTTTGACATGAAACTATTGCACAAAAGAATAATGAAATGAAGTTGCAAAACTATAGTTCAAGCTTAATGAGGGACAAACCTTGATAACCACTGGCTGCAGCTGTGGGGTCACTGTCAGGTGAGGGTGTGTTACGACTAGGTGGGGTTGTCGGAGAGGCCAGTGGGTGACTAAATGGGTCGCAGGAGAAAGAGGATGTTATGCCAGAAGAGCCTGAGAAGCGGACAACAAAAACTTTTGTTAAAAAACTTTCGCAGTAATTCTTGAAGGATAACGAAACAAAACAAAACAACTACTGAAATTTAATGTCAACAAAATGAACTAGATGTTTGAAATTTAATGTCAACAAAATGAACTAGATGTTTGAAATTTAATGTCAACAAATGAATTAGATGTTTGAAATTTAATGTCAACAAATGAACCAATGTTTCAAATTTAAAGTCAACAAATGAACTAGATGTTTGAAATTGTAATGTCAACAAATGAACTAGATGTTTGAAATTGTAATGTCAACAAATGAACTAGATGTTTGAAATTGTAATGTCAACAAATGAACTAGATGTTTAAAATGTAATGTCAACAAATGAACTAGAAGTTTGAAATTTAATGTCAACAAATGAACCAATGTTTCAAATTTAATGTCAACAAATGAACTAGATGTTTGAAATTGTAATGTGAACAAATGAACTAGATGTTTGAAATTTAATGTCAACAAATAAACTAGGTGTTGGGAAATTAAAGTTCAGTAGTTTGAAAAATTTAACAACTTATTTAAATAAATTAGTCACAGTCTTAGCTACACTATGTAGTATATTTCAATCACATAATTTATGTTATTTTTTCAGACTAATGACAAAATTGTCACTTATGGAACAAGAATGCTGAAAATGACAGAATGTCTTACTCTAAGCATGTAATGCAGTTTTCAGTTTTCCTATGAAGCTAGCGACCTTAATTTCCTCAGTTACAAAGCAAGTAAACCAAACAAAGCAAGAATGTGCACACAAATAAAAAGCTCCAAATCTCCAAGCAATATTAGTGGCCAGGAAAATTAATGCAAATGTAGTTTGATAACATGTTTCATTTAAACTATTATTTTATATAACAAAATAAAAATTAATGGAAATGTATTTTGGTTATAATTTTCATCTAAACTATTATTTTCTCTAACAACACAATAACAACAAATAAAAACCAAAGCTGTACTTGTTCAAATAGTTGTCAGTGTGTGATGTGAGACTTGGCTAAAGTAATTACCCACCAGACTCTTCCATGTTGTTGTCATAGAAGGAATCAGTCAGACCATTGTTTGAACCATTGTCTGGGTTGCCCTCAGAGAGATGGGATGGGAAGACTGGGGACTCATCCAGATGGTCATAGTCCATATTTTCCTGAGAAATGAACCATTACAGATAAGTCAACAAAGCAATTTTTATTCCAATGGAGCTTCAAGATAATTGATCCATCTTGTCTTATTTTATTATCTTGCAGGACTTAACAGTCATAAAAAGTAAAAGTTTCCCAGGATTTCAACCAGGAACCCTTTGGTTTGGAAGCCAAGCCCTTTACCATTAAGCCAGCATGCATTGCCATTACAGTATCAGGCAAACATCAACCTCCAGATAAATATTGATAAAATCGAAGTTTAACATATTGGCTACAGGTCAACTAGCAAGTATTGGCTTGGGGACAACTAGCAAGTATTGGCCATGGGTCAACTAGCAAGCATTGGCTACAGGTCAACTAGCAAGTATTGACAACAGATCACTATGGGTCAACTAGCAAATATTGACAACTGGTCACTACGGGTCAACTAGCAAGTATTGGCTATGAGTCAACTAACAAGTATTGGCTACGGTCAAGTAGAAAGTATTGGCTACAGGTCAACTAGCAAGTATTGGCTATGGGTCAACTAGCAAGTATTGGCTACAGGACAACTAATAAGTATTGGCTAAGGGTCAACTAGCAATCTTGTCAATGTTAGGCATACAGAGCTTGATGAAAGAGAACTTTTCACCTGTTTAGACAATGTTATCACAATGCATGTCATGATGTTGCATGTCTAAAAAGAAAAGCAGGAGCCGTCCATCAAACACTACAGCCTATTGGGGCAAAAAATAAGTTAACTTGGTGACTAAAAGCCATATCCCAATGCAATCATTGTCCCAACGGCCTGCTACGCCATTGACACGAAAGCATAAAAAAGAAAAAGAGGCTAAACATGGTGATGGCTGAGAAAATTTCCTAGTTCTTCTTCTTCATCGTTCTCATTGTTATGTTGGAGTGTTCATACGACTAGACCAATACATGAGATGAACTGCGAAGTGGTTTCTAAATCAGGGAGCTCTCCATATAGTTTTCTTTCTATTGGGGTGATTTGGGGCCAATGTCTTATACGGGCCTCTTGGTAAAGAGAGCAGTTTTGGAGGACGTGGTCCTAGTGATAACATGCAAAAGATGATGTCACCAATACAGAAATCCTTTCCTACATGAGCACTTGTCTCAGAGTGAAGTGGTGACAGAATGTTGTACGAGATTCATTGGACAAGTCCATAGACAAAACTAAACATCTTTACCAAAGTGTGACGTAACATGGAAGCCAAAGAAAGAAGGCAGCCTTTATTGAACACCATCTCAGAAGAACAAAAATCTATGGGCACTAGCTGGGAAGCTGCCTATGACTAATCTCTGATTAACCCTATCCCTACGCACCAAACAGCAGAACCTATTTAAAGTGTTTAGAGCATATCAAAAATTACAAATCTACATTTAATTCCTGTCTTATATGTATATAAAATAAGGTCTAAAAAATTATTTTTTTTAAAGTAGCAGTGAAGATAATTTGTACAGGTGACATTATGCAGCAGTGTATAAAGTTTGTGAATTATCTTCTGAAGATTTACAAAATTTGAGGTGTGGAAATAATTTAAAATGACTTTCTTGTATTGCCTGAAATTTATTTTTTGCTGTTAACTACTTGATTTAGACAAATTGTTTTCATAAAATAGAAACAATATATCTAAAATATCTTTTTGAATTGTCTTCTCTTTTCTTATATATATATATATTTCTGCTGTCAGTAAGAGAAAAGTATACAAGGACAATAAATAAATAAAGATATCAGTTTAATGCTTCCAAACACAATAACAAATGAAATATATATATATACATATTTTATGCTACCAGTGAAGCTACTGTTATTTTTATTGTATTTCTTTGTAAGCTTACTCCTTAGTATTCATTGATTCAGCCTTTAAACTATAACTCTTCATACAAGGTGGATACTAAGGAGTTTAAAAAAAAAAGTTGAAATAGGTCAGCATAATATCAATTATAGTTCAGCTGATTACCAGTGAGTGGGAAGTCTTGGTAAGAAATTGACTCCAAGGGTCTGGCTGTAATGGTGCTCCAGTCCTCATAGAGTCCAATGTGTTTTTGGATCTGGAATTGATCTGCAACAGGTGACAGATGTGCACCCCAAATGTTGCCTTCATGCTTTGGTAGATTGCTTCTGCTCTGTAAGACATTAAAAAAACAACAACATGCATTTATATTAATAAACTTAAAATATCCACAATGCATAGCTGCTGTCAAGAAGCTTTTTAAAGGTTACTAAAGAACTAAATCAATATACAGTGAATGTACATCACAAAAAAAAACTTTTACGAAATACAAAACCCACATTAAATTCACAACAGTTGCAAATAATTTAGACTTCATACAAATACTTATTAATGTAACTGCCTTCTAAATCTTGAAGACAGAACTTTTTTTTCCCCAGGCACAGAGTAAAATGTACTGTTTAAAGATGTTAGGTTTTAAGTTCCAGTTATCACAAAATATTGATAAAACCTGCTCCCATCAAATATCACATAATAAAGTTTTATTATATATATATCATAAAAAAATCAATATGTGAATGACTCCTCAATATTTTGATAAGTGAGTATAACCAGTGTGTAGTTTGTAAATAAAGGGCAAGTAGACCTGTAACTTGTAGCAAGAAGCCATGTTGTTGAATTAAATACTGTTGGCCTAATGTCAGATGTTAATTCTGTTGTTAATAACCATTGTCATCATCTATCCACTTTTAGTGGGTAAGTTAATTGTATTTTTTCTTATTAGAGCTTGGTTTATGCTACATTTTCTAGAGGATGTTGATTAGTTTGTTAGAATTAGACTATATCAATTTGTAACAATGTTACTGTTATAGGGGCCAGTGACTGTGTGTTATCGTGTGAGAAGATGCAGTAACTTTGTATGATCCAAGAATTGAACTACACGCACGAGAAGCAGCTGATGAGTTGATAGTTGTGTACCTTTATATTGATGGAAGACTACTGAGTTACTTCGCCATAAAAGACAAGTTTTTGTAATGTCAATATAGTCATGTGTATTTTTTGTTAAATACTGTTAGCTATTGGTGATTAACCTATAGAATTGATTTTCATTTTCTTTATCATACTAATTGTATTATTATTTTCATTGTTCTATTATAAAAAAAACACTTATGTTCATGGAAACACCCCTTGGCATCAATTATTTTTATTATAATTGGTTTCTATGTTCCTAACACCAAGTAATCTAAAATTTATTTCCATTTTAACCTAACATGCTCTCGTGATTTATATGCACAGTTAAGATAGACACCTAATTCATAATTGCCACTGTCACATACACTGATATGATTTATTATCCTCAAGGAAACATGTCTTACAATTCGCATCATACCTAACAAAACATGTCAGTTATAGAAAACAGAATGAACATTATGTATAGGTACTTGTGGAGATGTTAGTACTACCTGGATTGCTCCCCATCAACAACGTCGTGAAGTAAGACATAGTAGTGCAGTATACCCTGGCAGAACCAGCGCGGAAGTTTATTCGGATACTGCTGCTGCTGAGTGACCTGCTGGTTGGCTAGTGACGTGAATGTGCTCAGTGGATCCCCGTTGCTAGAAGCAACAACAAATATGCCTGGCGTTGGTTTAAGGAAAAATGTTTTTGTAAGTTAAAAGCTGAGCTATAGTACAATATTTGTTGTTTTTTTAACTTATCGCTTATCTACTCTGGCCACATTGTGTGGTTGTCACATGTGTACAAGGATACATGAGAGACAGTGGTTGAGATACTCATGGTCTGATGGAGGTAACACTTGAAAGTACACATCTCTCCAGTTCTCAAACCAAGGACTTGATGCTAAAAAACAATGACAATTAAACAAAAGTAAAATTATGTCAATATCTTGGAATGACTGTAAAAAAAAAAAATCCCCTTTTAACCTTGCAAACCATGGGACAGATAAGCTAAAATAAAATTCATTTGTTTCCATACAAGGCAATTATGACTAAGACTGCTTTTTATTGATCCTTACTGAAAATGTGTTGTAATTGCAAGGACTCTTTTTCAATTAAAAAAAAAAATAATTCTATAAAAGACTTGATTGAGTGACTACACACAGTCATCTGAATCTTTTTTTTTTGGTTATGTAAAAACATTCATTTATAGAGATTTATATTAATACACAAAATAACAATAACTGCTGAATATTTCTTATCAATTTTTGCATCATTCCAACAACGTAGTTAAAAGCAGTAGAGAATACAATGTAATGTAATTATATTTAAAGTAACTATTAAATTATAACTTCACTAACTAAGAAAAATTGTAAAGGGAGCCTAATTAAGAATCAAGCTACTCACAGTTCAACTGAAGGTCATAATTTCCAATAGAAATTCTGTCATTAGCACCAGGTTCCTGTGTGAGACCATACGTAGACGCAACAGCATCATTCAGCTGCTTTTTAATGACATTTTGTTGAAGAGGCTGGGCAGCCATGTCACAGGCACTAATGCGTAGATTGTGAATGGAATGAGTTCCATTGTTGGCATCTCTGATGTGAACTATGACAAAAAAGGATTTGTTTGTTTTTTTGTTTTTTTTACATTTATGTATTAGAAGTACTTGATGCTAGTATTTTTATTTTTTATAGACTTAAATTTATTAATAAAATTTTCTTTTGAAGTTTCTTAAGCATTACAAAATTATAGCTATGTTACATTCAAACCAGCCTTTGAAATAGTATTATATTATATAATATTATATATTACCCCATTATTTTACCATTTCTATTACCTTGGCTTCATCAACTACAATAATGTGCTACTGGTTATAGATCTAGACATTAACAAGATAGCTTCTATCAAAAAGGCAATGGTTGCAGAAAAAAAGTTTGGTACAATGCTTTGCTGACTTTCAAGACAAAACCCTAGTCTACAGGACCTGTGTATTAAGCACTCTGCTATATTATATATAGTGAAACACGGTGCACCTATTCCTGGCAGAAGAAAAAAAAAAGCTGAATACCTCCAATGCTTAAGGGAGATTCTTAAAATTAGGTGGCAATAGGAGGTCCTATAAAGAGTAGGATGTCATGGTTTGAAAATATTCAGAATGCCATAGGGTCAATATATATGTACTGGACAGATCCACTAAGATGGGCAATCTTTAAGTAGGGGTCCGGGATGGTAGATGTTGTATACACCAGAAGAAAGAAGAAGGCTGCAGCATCTGGTGATTACAAATATGCCTAACATGTGAGTGCAAATGTGTATCTAGGATTGACTTCTTTAATCAGATGAAATACATGTAGCAAAAGGAAAAGATTGCCTAAAGTCACAAAATGCTAAGTTCAGATCTGAAGGAGGTACATTTTTTTTCCCTTCTAAGTGGGACCAGTAAAGTGGAACTTTTTAATACAAATGAACCTAAGTTATAAGGCTACTAACAATCAATTTGATATAGCTAGAGCCTAAACTATACAAATTATAAAAAAGATAAAGATGCCCCATCTTACAAACTTATATTCCTTTTAGACATTTTAATCATAATTACTAATTACTCCTATTGCCATGTATGTAAGGCGGAAAACAGATTTGTAACTAAAAATGCAATTTTGAAGTTCAACATTCATTTTTTCTGTAAAGCTACTACCTGTCATGTATTTGTTTGTTGTTTTAGATAGAGCAATGTTTGTGTAAGCTGTCATATCAATAAATGTTTTAAATTCATTTTTATTATGAGTTTGTGCATTTGACAGTATTACAAAGTATAGAAATTCAGAGGAACATAATTCAATTTTAACTTCTTTGTGTTCTTCTTTGAAAAGGTAAGAAACATATTTTTTTATATTATTATATGTAAATTTAGCATATTTATGCTTAAAAATGAATGTTGTAAATATTGTTACACAAGAAAATGAAAAAACATTTACCTTGTCTTAAATAAAATTTAAAAAATTACCTTGAGTTGTGACCTAATTTGTCCGTCCTAACACAAGGCTAGAAAAGAATATTCCCCAAAAAATAAAATACTTCCAATTTCAATATAAAAACACGTTTTTTAGGCCCTTAAACATGTTTTAGATAATTTGGGGGTTTTAAAGTACTGTTGTTTTTTTTTTTTCCTTTTAGCAAAAGTGCCTGCCCGGATGTCCGTCTCAGAGAATCAAGGTCATTTGAATCCGATTTATTTATTTTTTGTTCATTCTCCCAGGAAATTTCAATGTGAGAGCATCTATACAACGTGCATTTTCAACAGTTCTAATATAGAACCATTTGATTCCAATAGGTCTTTAATATTAAAATAGTTCTTTTAAAAGCTTTATTGTCCAACTTTATTCTATAGTTTTTTAGTTTAGAAATGTTGTCAATGCTTATATGTGCGCGGACCACATTTAGCTATGTCTTGATCTAGTAATCTAGATCTAGATGTAATTTTTATCAAAGGTAATTATAGACTGTAGTTTCTATACATTATTCAGTTGAAAATATCAATTTCGTAAGTAATTATTCTGCTTTAATATTAATTTATTATAATTCCTAATCGTGCCATAAAAATAATAAATATATACAATTTTTAAAATATACAAAGATTAACATTCACAAGGTATAGTCTACATCTATTCTAGTCTACAATTGTAAGATCTAGATCTAGATTCTAAATTTAGCAAAGGCTCACTTTCTGATATTCAATGCATATAAATTTAATGTAATCTAGCTTGACAATAGGATTATGTAATAGTAATACCACTCCTAGATTTAGTAGATCAGATCTAAATATAGTTGATATTCATTTAATAAGTATTTTGATAAATAATATCCTAATTTAGATCACATCTATCATCAAAAATGTAATATTATATAAAAAATAACATGATGATAAAGAAAAATGTAATTTTTAACTGGGACGGTGGCGGGTGAGGGGCTTATTTATTTGAAAATATTAATAATAAGCTGTTTTTTTTTAAATCTTCTATAAGTATACTTTTCTTTGTGACTCATTTTTCTGTTTTTGTGGATTTGTGAAATTCATGGATTAATAGAATATATCTTCTGTGAGTGATGGATTTTTCAATATTAGGGTAAGTGTGTTTGACCTCATTTTTTATGTTAAATACTTGTGACTTATCTGATGTTAATGATTTTTTTTTTAATTCTACTGGTCTTGGGCATTAAAATTGATATATATAACATGTTGAAAAAGATGATGTTTTTTTATTTAGGGGGATATAAGGTATAATTTGCAACCTTTTTTTACTGAAGAGGTGGGGTCTGGGTAGGCTCAATTAATAGACATAAATGTTTTGTAAGATAAAATTATAAATTGTGGCAAATCATGTCATTGCTAGTGATTAGGAATATCATTATCAGATCTCTAAAAATCAAGCTATCTCTAATCTGTTACTAGTACTACTGTTAGTACTATTATTCTATAATTATAATTAACTATTATTCTACTCATCAGTAATTGAGTAATGATCAGTTAATATGTACTTGAAATAAATCTAAATAGTCCACAATCTGTACACTAGTATCTAGATCTAGTAGTACACTACACTACTGACTACATTACCCATCACATTAGTCATTAGTACATACAAGCAGATCTAGATCTAAATCTAGTACAGTACTGTGAGTGCAGCCACAGGTCAGCTGTTAACCTTCCCTTTTTTTATGTTTATTTCTTTTATTTACTTAGTTTTACTTTTACTTACTATTAATCTAGAATCTAGATCTATTTAGCATATGAACATTAAAAGTTAAGTTGACAGATTCTTATTGAGCATGATAACATAATGTATGGTCTCAAATAATAAGTATTGTATACTATAGACAGTATAGACAATTGAAAATAGACTAGCGATATTCTCAGTAACTTTATTACTTACCTTCACTGGATAATCGACAAAATGGTTGGATAAGCTGCACAAAAGTCAAATTATTTTTCTGGCATAACAACTGTGCATCAGCACTGCAAAGCACAGCTATGTGTGGGCTAAATGTATTCTGAATGAATTCACTTGCACTTTCTTTACACTGTGACATGGCTCAGGTTATCTTGAGGACACAAGACGATGGGGTTATATTTGATAACATTAGTTTACCATTTCTTGTGTTGTATCCAATTCACTGTCATGCGCCATTTTGACTGACTCCGCCACTTCCGGAATATTACGTTTAGAAAGATAGATAAATATGAGGGTCAGAGGTTATCACCTATAACCGTTTGACCTTAAACAACCCTTAACCTCTCCAACTTAACCAAGCCAGGAGGCAGAAGTTTATGGAGTGTGACCATTTTAGAGTGCACTAGGAAATTTCGTGTTTTGAAATATTATAGCAAGGTCTAGATCTAGAATTTATATCTAGGTCAAACTCTAAATCCATGCTGTAGTCTGTAGACTTCCTTTCAATTTGAAATACAAAAACAGTAGTAGATCTATAGAGTCTAGAATCTAGACTTTATAAACAATTTTTCGGTCAATTTTTCTATCCAACATGATGTTGCGATCGTCAACAAAAATCGTAGGCTTGTCAAACAGACGATTATGTAATGTTGAATTGCTAGATAAAATCTTCAAAAGATGTAAAGTTTTGACCATCGACAATATGAACCCCCATGTTAAAAATATTGAATATGCAGTAAGGGGTCCAATTGTGATTCGAGCTGGTGAACTAGAAAATGAACTGAAACAGGTTTGTGAAGGTTGTGAAAGAATCTAGAAACTTTAAGACATAAAATATTAATTATTAAAACTAATTGTGACATAATATTATTATTAATAAATAATTAATATTATAAGACCTAGATCTACAGAGTATAATATAGGACTATTGCATCCCGAAAATCATTCTCTACGGACAACTTGCATCTTGCTTAAGACAAACTGAAATACTCTATGGCTGACTGGTCATGCAGTTTGCACGCTGGACTGTCGTTCAGCTTTATCGATGGTCCCGGGTTCAAACCCTGCCCACTACCATCCCCCGTCGTCCTGCGGAAGGTTTGGACTAGGAAGTAATTATCTTCAACTCTGAAGGAACATCCGAAACATGTAAAACATTTTACAAAACTGGTCGCCCCACCTCCATTACGTGGATGTAATAAAACAGGGCCTAAAAAAAAAAACAGTTGACATTGATACAGACCATTATAGCCCTAGACCCCACTGGTTGGAGAGAGACGGTGACCAAGTAAGTTCTGGACAGTGAAAATATTTTGGGCCTAAGATCTGGAAGAAAAGCATGACATACAAAAAATGACCAGCTCCTCTACCACCAAAGTGAAAGCCAACTTAACCTGTGAAATATGTATATTAGATACTAAAGTCATTAAAAGTCTAGAACTAGAATCTATGGTTACTATATTTTATTATATATATATATATATATTTAAAGAGAATGGGGCCGGGCCTAACAATCGCAGGACCCTCAGCAAAAAGGAATGTGTGGGGCCCAGTCTGGTTAGGCATAATGTCAAAATTAAGATTTTGTATTAGAAAGTACATTCGTCTTTGCCAAAAATTTTATTAAATGAAAACTGACAATGCCAGTTTTTTTTTATCGCGCTTAGGATTGATACCCCAAAATGACAATGTTATCTATTTTTCAGGAGATTTTAATAATTTCCAGGACTTTTTTAAAAAAAATATATTTTTCAATTACAAGAGACGCCCTGGAAAATCAAGAGGCCATGGAAACCTGTTATTACATATAACTTATAATGGTTTAATTTAATAATTTACACCTAGAATTAGTGCAGGGCCTATGAAAGTGCAGGGCCCACCGCGACCGCAAGTCTTTAAGTCTTAGTAAATGTACTAATTTTAAAAGTTGAGTGGCAGCTCCCCTTTGCTGCCTGTTTGAACAAACTTTTGTTTGGAAGGATCCCAAGCATCTTATAATTTTTCAGCACTAGTGTACATATCCCAATACGCTCAGGTTGGAGGTGAGGCTGAAGGCTGAGCAATCCAGGGAAACTCCCCCATGTACTTACTCTATACCACATCAGCTGTGCAGATGTCTGCCATAAGAACAGCCCCTTTTTGGAATGGTATGTGGATAGTGTTTGTTTTACGGTCTTTCTTACACCCCTGCCAGTGCAATAAACTCAGACCTAAAGCACCCAAACAGGTTCTATGTTGCTTCCCTTTGAGTCTCCTCTAACCACTGTTTCCACCCAAGGGCTACGTTGAGACTATGAAGCCCAGGATAGTCTAGATTTAGATCTACCATCATCCAAACTGAATATTGTGGTAACATTGAAATATATTATAGATCAAAAGAAATCTTCGGACTCGAAGAAAAGCCATATTATTATTATTATTATTATACATCTATATAGACTGTTATTTCTTTCTGATCTGGAATAGGCTTTTAAATTGGAGCCCACATATTAGATCTATTACACTTTTAATTGTATAGATATGCCTGTTGAAAAACTATAGTAAATCATTAAACTGCCTGGTTAGTTGGAGACTAAAGAACAATGTCACTAAACTAATTTAGTAAAGTATCACACTGGTGTCTGCTGTATTGCACAGAATAACGTCCTAAATTTAGTAAAAATCTAGATGTTGTAAAGATGTTATGAACTTTCTAAAGCCAAAAACTTTGTTTAAAAATTAAGTGGTGACCTTAAACTGTCCCATCTGACTAAGATTTCAAATACAATTTGTTAAACTTAAAGTAAAAACATAACTCATATCATCATACTGTGGAAGTATCTAATAGACCACTTCAAATATCTTATACAGAAGATAAGAACATAGGAGATCTGTAAGACTTTTTTTCTTTTTTTTTTTCTGTGTCTTAGATAAAAATCTTAGCAAAAAAGATAGCTCTAAGCAGGGCTGGTCCTACAGATTGCAGGGCCCTGTGCGAAATGGATTGTGCGGGGCATTAAAGTAAATTAAGTATTGGAACTTCCTGTTTTGGTTAAAACTCTCCTTATTATTACAGTATGATTAAGTTAAAGCTGACATATCCTTTTTTTTTTAATCGCTAGTAAGATTGGCATTTTCCATATTGAATGACACCCGAAATGACAATTTTGTCTATTTTCAGGTGATTTGTATAAGGTTTTCAGAAGATTTTAATAGTTTCAGGAGATTTTCATAACTTTTTCATTTATTTTTCAATTTCTGAGGATTTCCAGGAGTTCCTGGAAAATCAGGAGGCAGCTGAAGCCCTTTAATATTAAGTTAAAAAGGTTTATTTTAATAATTTGCACCTAGAATTAGCGCGGGCCTATAAAAATGCTGGGCTTACGCTGTCACATAGGTTGCAGTGGCCTAAGGCCAACCCTGGCTCTGAGACAAGTATGTCTGCCATCTTAGCTAAAAACTAGTTTAAAACATGGTTTGTCGTACTTGAAGGATCTTCTGTAAAACCATAATGATGTAATGCGTAGTTATCAGGTGTGGCATGGCATCAAACAGAAATCAGTTATACTTCTAAAATGTTGCCTTTGTGGTACACCATAAGCAAGACATTTTAATCTGATGTTGCTAAGGTTCCAGTCATATTGCAAAGGAGTTTTCGTATTTTTGTTTGTAAATGAGACACAAATTGTAAAAAAAAAAATGTTACTTCTGAATGACATGCATTGTGGGCCTGTAATAAGATTGTCCATACAATATAGAGTATATGGCTATGAGATTGTCCATACAATATAGAGTATATGGTCATGAGATTGTCCATACAATATAGAGTATATGGCCATGAGATTGTCCACACAATGTAGTGTATATGGCCATGAGATTGTCCATACAATATAGAGTATATGGTCATGAGATTGTCCATACAATATAGTGTATATGGTCATGAGATTGTCTACACAATATAGTGTATATGGTCATGAGATATAGTACATGTTGATCAAAACAGGTGTTTATTTGCACTTTAATTTAGCTATTTATATTCTTCTGCCTTGACTCTGAAAATAGGTGCTAGATTTTTTTTACCTGACAACAAAATCAGTACAATACTATCAAAAATTCATAAAAGCACTGCCTAACTAGAACCTTACATGTCTGTGACATTGCTCTTGGATATTCTCTTTTGGCTTGCAATGAGTGCAAGAATTGATTGTATGGTGGCTACATTTGGTCACCTGAATAAATAATGAAATGCCCCTATTCATTTGGGAATAGTCTGTTCTGCACTCTGTAAATTCGCCTCTGTTAGTTTCTCTTGTTTTATTTTTGCCTGTGATGCCATTTAGTACATCGGGCAAAAGTCTTTATTGAATTCACAAAAACCACCTACTCCACAACTTTTATGAACATCTCTAAGGCCCATATGTTCAAAATTTCTTTGATTAGTTGTAATTAATATTATAATTATTTATGTATTTTGTTATTTTTTAATATTTTTTTTTTGTTCTGACACAATGTTAAAAATATTTTATGTATGTCATTAGTTGTATTTAATGTCCTGCGTTAGGTTTTTTAATGCACTGTTAATTATATTATTATTTATTTTTATGTTTTATTTTTTTTTTTTTTTTCATATTTTTCAGGGTGTGAAGAAAAATTTTACTTGTATTACACGTGCCAATATTGGGGATTGCCATGCTACAGGACAAGAACCATTAACTTTTCTGAGACAGGTATTCAGGATTTTACAGATTGAAAGTATTGCCACTAGCTGTATATTGGGTTTAGTGTTAGATTTTCATTCTATTTCAGGTTTGAAAATAGCTGCATAACAAAATGAAGTTTATTTACAAATTTTGACTGTTTTCTTGAATTCTTTTTCATTCTATGTATCTTTGCTCTTATTGAGTCTATAACAAAAAAACCTGGTCCACTCCTTAAAGTCTCTTTATCGCTTGCTGCCACTTGGCACAGTACTTTTTTTTTTTTTAAATTGTTTTTAAAAAGCTTTTTAATCTTGTGACATATCCATTTTATCTTTTTGGTCTGATAATACTGACAAAGCATCTAAAGGGGTAAATATAAGTTTTGAGTTATATCTTTTCTTTCAAAATCAAATCAAACAATAAATATGTCACTTTAGTTTTTTTAAATCCTAGAATAAGACCAGAAAAAAAAAAAAGATGCAGCTCTGGTAAAAACGAACTCTTTCAATCACTCTTTTGGCTCTTAGTTAATGGCAATACTTTGTACAATATTTTTGCTTGTAATTGTACTGATAATCACATATTTACACATAATATTTATATGTCATTTAATGTTTAGGGCACTTAGTTTCACATGAGTATTCAAATTTGGCTCCAGTTGCAAAATGTTTTTGAATGTAAATATATAAAAAATAAAAGCACTGTTATAAACATAATAATACAATAGTCGAAAACCATCTCCGCTTACCATGGCTTTAATTCATTAAATGACTACACAACACACATCTCTAGCATTTCGTGAACATATTCTCACTGACGAGTTTCAAGCACATTTGGCACCCGATACAATAAATAATTTTCCTAACAAGCACATTTAATTAAAAAATTATAGATTCAAAATTGTTCGGCTCTACTAGGTTGTAGCTCTCTGTGTTTATCCTCCTTTGATGAAAGATCCAAGCTTTCCGGATGATGCCAAGCAACGTGCTGACAGAATTCTCAATTCTTGTGGAGGAAGAAGCCTCGGTAAGTTGCACTTTTTTTTTTTAGTTCTAAACTAATACTATTTTCATTATTAAATGTTTCTTTAATATCATCTTTTGTATAGTTTATAACTAATTTGCAAATAACTAACTCCAATGATGGCTCTGATATGTTACAGGTGCCTACAGTGATAGTGCGGGTGTTCCTGTCATAAAAGAAGACGTGGCAAAATATATTGCTGAGAGAGATGGAATACCTGCTGACCCATTGAACATATATTTGTGTGGTGGAGCTAGTGAAGGGATTAGGGTAAGACTCATGTATCCATTGTGAATGTTTTCAACTATCCTTGAATATATTTTACCAAGCTAGAATTAAAGTGGAGTATATTTGGTTGCAATAATTTACATAAAAATTGTATTTTTAAATTCATTATTATTTATAAAAAAAATTATTGTTTATTAAATAAAATGTATTTCATAATTCATCTTTAAATTTACAATTTTAGTTAATAAACTCTAGTCTAGTAGATAATAATAGCAAGGAGATAATGTTTCTAATTCTAGAGCAGATACAAGAAATAGACAGTAGTTATGAATTAATGTTTTGTTTTGTAAGTAATCTGTCACAGTCAATTAACATTTTGTTTTGTAAGAAATCTGTCACAGTAGTCAGTTAACATTTTGTTTTGTAAGCAATCTGTCACAATAGTGAATTAACGTTTTGTTTTGTATACTAGTAGCCTTTCACAGTAGTGAATTAAGGTTTTGCTTGTCACAGAATGTAATGAAGCTGTTGATGACTACGCTGCCTGGAAAGGAAAGAGCTGGCATCATGATTCCTATCCCTCAGTACCCGCTCTACACAGCGTCCATTGCTGAATACAATGCCGTCCCAGTAAGATTAAAGAATTGTTGTTTTTTTTTTCAGTACAAACAAATATTTGTAGAATCTTTGTATTTCTGTATGTATCATTGAACATAACATTATCAATCTTTTGTTATCATCATCATCACTCCTTTGAGTTCCTCATGGAACATAGGGCCTCGACAAAAACACGCCACTCTCCACGGTCTCTTGCTAGTTTTTTTATGGTTTCCCAGCTCTTCCCGGTCTTCTCTGCTTCTTCAAGTACACTGCGTCGCCTTGTTCTTTTTGGTCTTCCTCTGCGTCTTGTTCCCTGGGGGTTCCAGTCTAAGGCCTGCCTAGCTCCGTTGCTGGTATCTTTTCTTTTGTTATAAGGTTATGAATATGTCTTTATCTCTGATATTTTGTTAAATAAGTAGTGAGAAAATTTTTATTTTCTCTAGGTTGTGCTTTATTATAAATAAAAAGCAAAGTTCAGTTCACTTTTCATACCTTGCAATCTATAGGGCGAATGATGTTTTTATGGTTGACAGTTACTGAGGGTGTCATGCGGACTGCACAATGACCAACCCCTTTACTTTTCCCAACTAATGTCAGGTACCCATTAGAATTGAGTGGACTCAGGGGCGACCTAAAAGTCCCGAAATTTAAAAAATTCCAGTCTTCATCAAGATTTCAATCCGGGTCCCCCTCAGTTCGAAAGTTAAGGGCTTTACGATTCAGCCACTATGCCATCAAAGTTTTATAAGTATTTATTTGGAAATTAGTTTATTTCATTAATTTTCAATTTGCTTGATACATTTCTTTTTATAGGACATAATTATCTTCTTTTTTGTAATATAAGATAAGGTATGTGCATAAAGTTTGACAGTGTGTCCTAATCAATATTGAACATTTTTGTGATTTGAATAATTCAACACAAACACTGATCTTATCTCAGTTATAAGTCTATAAAACCTTGTATATGTTTAAGACAATTCTTTTTAGATTGAAATACAATCATTGTATATGTTATTTGTTCAAAAACAATTTTAGTATAAAAAAAAAATTCATCAAACATTTCTGATTATTTCTCAATTTCTGTTTATTCTGAATTATTGCCCTTGAAATTTGGATATTAACGCTGAAAGCGTTTGTTGAACTTCAGATTGGTTATTACTTAAATGAAGCAGACAAATGGTCACTCAGCGTTGATGAATTGAAGCGTGCTATCACGGAAGCCAAACCCTTTTGTAAACCTAGAGCTATATGTATAATAAACCCAGGAAACCCAACAGGTAAGTTTAGTTGATCCATGTCATCAAATGATAAGAATCCTTCCCAGTTTTTTAATATGAGCACCTTCAACCATTTGTCCTCGTATCTATTTCTGTAGGCCAAGTGTTGACCAGACAAAACATTGAAGACATCATCAAATTTGCTAAGGAAGAAAATCTTTTTATTATGGCTGATGAGGTAAAAAAAAATTTTTTTTTATAAACAAAGCTGTCTGTCTGTCTGGTAAAAAGTTTGTACATGATATTTCTCCGACACCCAATCTTGAATTAAGCTGAAATTTTGCACAATTATTTCTTTAACCTGACAACACAAAAATCAATATAAAGATTAACACCAATTAGTTAATTAACTATTGGTAATTAATTATTTTGTTTGGTATCTTGAACAAGGGAAAAAATGGTACTTGACTGAGGTGAATTATAAGCTGAATTAGTACCATTTATATGTCACTGCTTTAAAGTAAGTTTGAAAAAACAGTAGATAACTATACAATCTTCTATTTTCATACACACCTTATTAGCGGAGTGGTTAGAATGTCTGCTTGAGGAGGCTTGAGTTCGAATTCAGGTTGTTTCTTTTTTTTTTAAATGATTTTAAAAAATGATCACAGTAAAATTCACCCAGACATCTCTTTCTCCCATCCCTATTTTCCCAGCTGGTCCAGATTAGGATCATAGCGTATTGAGAAAGCATGAAATAGTGCTAAACAAATCAAAAAATATTTCTAATCACACAAATATATTCTTATTGGTCTATAGATCTATTACAAACTTAATTACTTGACTGATCCAAACTAATTGATACAACTATACTTTGTATAAGCTTTGTTTGTTGTTGTTTTTTATTTTTTATGTTTAAATTGTTTTTAAAAGTTAGTACAATAATTATGAATAAAACAATTTTTAGTAACTTTTTAAATTTTGATATTTATCAAATATTTATCAAACAACTGTAGATTGATCCAGAGACTACTTTGACTTGCAATTATTTTTCCATACTAACTAAGCCCTGAGACACTTGCACCTGTCCCTTAATTAGTAGATCACATAGTTTTATAGCATTCCCTTGATGTTGTCTCCCATCACTTCTTTTGTCTGCCTCTCTTTGTTTTCCCTAGTACTGTTTCCTGTCGAAAGGTCTTTGTTAGCGCTGAGGATCTACTTTTTTTTTTTTTCTTCTTCCTCGATCTCATTTTTATGTTTATTGGTTCAGATGACTAGATCAATACATGGGATGAACTGCGCAGTGGTTTCCAAATCTGGGAGCTCTCCATATAGTTTTCTTTCTATTGGGGTGTTTTGGGGCCATTGTCTTGTACGGGCCTCTTGGTAAAGAGAGTAGTTTTGGAGGACGTGTTCGGCATTCGCTGGTGATACTTCACATGGGCAGATTTTACTGGTTCCAATTTTGAGTTTTTGGTACATATGTTGTCGCATTCTGTTGTGTCCGGTCCTAATTCGAAAGATTTCATGTTGATCTTGTCGGGATAGCTTATAATAAGCATCATCTTTCTTGTGATTTGAATGAGAGCTTGTCCATTTCTCATTTATTTTATTTACAATTAATTTTTTCATTTCTTCTGGATAGAGTGCAGAGTTTAATTGTGAGTTTATTCTACTCTTGGCAAGTGTGTCAGCCTTCTCTTTTCCTTTTAGTTGTATATGAGCTGGTATACATTGAATAACAGTTTTTTTGCTGTTGCTGTTGAGCTTTGTAAGTGCCGTTCTGAGACTTTTTTTATAAGAGGAATCAGAGTTTTGCAAGCTTTGGAGGGTTGTTTTTGCATTGGTTAGAAAGACAATCTGACTGAGTGGGGTACTTGGATGATTTGCTAGCATGGTGAGGATCTACTGATATTGCTTTACAATATTAGCTTGCATTTTTGACAAGAGAGAGTCATCTTATCAATAAAGTATTTTATTTTCAGCACTCAGTACTATAATATTAGATAATAGTATAATTGTAAGTTAGTGTGTGTCAGGTTCAGGGATGGATTTAAGGCAGGGCGGATGAGGCTACAGCCTCGGTGCCTCCACAAAAGAGAATTTAAAGCCACATGTGGTCTTACTCTCCACAAACTCACAAACATACAAAATAAAAAATTTTTTACTAAAAAAAATTTAATATATAAATATTTTTACTTTTTTTTACAGTAATAAAATGAGATTAAATGTACCAGTACTGTCTTTTTTCTAAAATATGGCTTGCTATTAGATAGCAGTATATTTAGTGATAAGGGTTAAAAATAGGATTTTTTTTTTAACTCTTTCTCTCCGTAATTATTTACCACATTCTAGTGGAATCAACGTTGGGATCGTCAGTTAGGAGAGAAAGAGTTAAAGCTGTCAAAAAAATGTTTGGGTCTCCACATAATTTAATCCAGCCCTGGTTAGGTTTATCAGATATATTCAATTATCAGGACTTAAGGTTTTATATTTTCACAAATGTTTTTTGTTTTTTTTATTTGAAGAAATATATATCGCTTTGCCAGTGTTCACTTGGTATAATGTGTATTTCTATTTCCAGGTGTATCAACATAATGTGTATGCAAAGGATTCAAAGTTTTATTCTTTCAAAAAAGTGTTGACAGAGTTAGGTCCCCCTTACAGTGAAATGGAGCTAGCATCTTTCATGTCCATCTCGAAAGGTTACATGGGAGAGTAAGAACAGTTCTTTTTTTCTAGGTCACTTCTGCCTCAACTTTTTAGCTGCACTACTTGAGAATTTTCTTTTTAATTAAGGATACCATCGCAAGGTCTGAAAGGGGAACTTTACTTACTTTTACTGTGTGCCAAAGTTTCATCTTAAATTAAGTAAAAAAGTAAAGTTCCCCTTTCAGACCTTGTGTTCTATAGGGCAGATGATGTAAAGGTCATCTGTTTCTGTGGCCTATGTTTAACAAGGGTGTCAGGTGGCCAGCACAACGACCAACCGCCTTTACTTTTCCCCAACTAATGTCAGGTACCCATTAGAGCTGGGTGGATCCCGAAATAAAAAATCCCAGTCTTCACTAGGATTCGTCCCCTGGTTCAGAAGCCAAGCTCTTTACTGCTCAGCCACCGTGCCTCCATCCTTAATTAAGCCTAATCTGTAAAGTTGTCAACGAATACCAATTTTCAGGCTACAAGATGAATAGCAAGTCTCTTAACTAATTGTTCAGAAAAAAATTATGTCCAGTTTTACAGATGGTTTGTGAACTTGGTGATTTGGTTTTCCCTAATTAAAATAATTGTTTACTTTAAAAAATATGTATATATTTTTTAATTAACTATATTGTGACTAAAATAACATTTAACCTAAATTTCTTAATTATATTTTTAAGAAGCTTGACAATAAATCTTGAATTGCAGAGCTTAAAATTGTATATTTCTTTAAATTTCTGATCATTTATTCACAAATAGTTTGCTTTAAATACATTTTCTTTTGTTACTATTATACAAAAAGATATTATTGTGTACTGAACTTTACTCTAGGTGTGGTTTCCGTGGAGGCTATGTTGAAGTGATCAATATGGATCCAGCTGTTAAGGCCATGTTGACCAAAGCTATTTCTGCTAAGTTATGCTCTGCTGTTACTGGTCAGGTTAGTTTTTTTTTAATTCTTTTCTTCCAATTTTTTTTATTTCTTACCTTGTGCTAGAACTTTTTTCTTTTAAATTTAACCAGCTTTGTGGCAAATAGTTAGCAGTAGGCCATGGTAATACTTTATAACATTCAAGTTATAATAATAGTTGGAAGCTAAGATGAAAACTTAAATGTTTCTTTTAAGCAGATTAAAAGAAAACATATCTAGGCGATATTAATCAGGTCTGGAGGAGCGTTGAAGTCAGTGTTTATTAGAATAAAAATGGCGCGCCCAAATTCAAGTAAAAACGATTGACAAATAAGAAGAAAGTGAAAGATGGCCTTCTCGAGATAAGTTATCTGCGGCATGATCTTATGTATTCTTATCATTCTCATCTCTCAAAAGATTTCTACTATTTCTACCACACTTTGGCCTTAGATGATTTCATTATGCAATATGTGCATCATAATATTGACTAAATGGCAAAAGAAGTAAATAGTTAGCTGTAGGCCATGGTAATACTTTATAACTTTCAATTTATAATAATAGTTGGCAGCTAAAAAAAAACAACTTAAACTGTTCTTCTATATAGTTATTGATAATAAAGCTTAAGTTTTTTAAAAATAATACATTTTTAAATATACACTCTCAACCATTTAAAGTTAATTGTTCAGATATTGTATAAAAATTAAATTTTTCATTTTTTTATAATCAAGTAATTGATTTTAAGATAAAAAAGATGAAACTGTTTGCAAGTTAATTACCTTTAATCACCATCTAGTTTGTCTTATAAATCTTTCTATTCCTACTTAAGATCCTGAGTGTTCTCTTTTTCTTTTATTTAACTTGAACATTGCCAGAATAACTATCTTAAAGTCAGTCAGCTAAGGTGATGCTTCTTTGTTCTCATTTTTCCTGTTGGAGGGTTCAGTTCAGTAATCCTAGATCTGAGATGAACTTCGCTGCTATTTCCAGATCAGACAGTTCTCTGCAAAGGCCCCCAAGTCTTTCTTTTACAGGAGGGTTTCAGTGTCTTGTTCAGGCCTCTTGATTGAGTATGCAGCTTTGAAGGGCATGGTCATCAGTCTCTGGTGGTGATCCACCAGGGCAAGTTTTATAGCTTCCAGTACATATGTTGTCTCATTAAGTTGTGTCTTTTTCTGAGGTGAAAAATTATATATTTATTGTGTTGGGACAGCTTGTAAAGGGGGATCACTAGCATTGAAATTGGGCTGAGAGCTGATCCATTTCTTGTTTATTCAGCTCTTTATTGTCTTCTTCACTTCTTTCAAGAGCTATGGGGGATAAAAACATATTTGTTTATAAAAAGACAGATGGGGTTATTCCAGCATGTTTTTTTCCATTATATTTTGTATTCCATCACTGAAAGATTAAAACATACAACACATATTTCAGAAGTATTGAGTGCACACATTGATATACTGAATTTATAATAATCTTTTAGTAAATAAAAAAGTGCAATATTTATTGTATATTTTGTACAAACCTAACAGAATTTGAAATTTATTTATAAGATGGATGTTGTTAGGAATTTTGAGCTGTTTTCATCATGTGCATATACAAATGCTCTAATATTATATTTCTCATTATATATACAGGCTGCATTAGATGTTGTTGTGAACCCACCTAAACCTGGGGAACCTTCTTACCCCCTTTTTAAACAGGTACTTCTTTGATATTTCTTTAAAGTTTTCTGACAATCTAGCCCTATAATAATAATTATATTAAGTATCGCTTTTATATAGTGCTACTTTCATGCTTATAGCATGCTCAGAGCACTATGGTCCAATCTCATTTGTGGACTGGTGGAGGGAGGGGGTATCTAGGAGTAGGTTTTCCGTGCTGCCTTTGAGTGCTCAGTAAACACAACTCTGCCCAAGTCGGGTGTCGAACCTCAACCCTTCATAGGTAGCCAAGACAAGCTAAGTTCAAGTGCACTTAGCCTCTAGACCACGCTTTCCTTTCTCATTTCTATATACAAAAAAAAAATTAGCATTTGAAAGTACCTTTTATTGAAAAGAATTTTTTTTTAATTGTATAAAAACCTTTTCTGTTTTAGTTTTTTAAGCATTTGTTGTTTTTTTTAAGCAAAAGGAAAAAGTTCTTGGCGACCTTGCAGAAAAAGGACGCATGACAACAGAATTGTTCAACTCCATTCCAGGAATATCTTGTAATCCAGTCCAGGGGGCAATGTATGCTTTCCCTAAACTTGACATTCCAAAGAAGGCTTTAGAAGCAGCCAAGGTACAACAGTTGACTGACATTTTGTTCTTTTTTTTCGGAATAGTATTAATGCTTGTGTATTCATTGTTTAGATAAGAGACTAAGATTTTTAAATCAGCATTTCAATTATGTCTCTAGTTTTTCTCAAGTGCTTAAAGACATCAGAGAAACTTCTAAGAAATAACCCTCCCCCAGATTACATGAAGATAGGTTATATCTGTCTGTGGAATTTATGTCTGAAGACATCACTATTTTCCCCTTTGGCTGCCTTGTCATGTGGTATGCACTCTGGACTGTCATTTGGATGTCTCGACGGTCCAGGGTTCATACCCTGCCTTTTCTCATATCCTGCAGAAGGCTTGGACTAGGATGTATTTGTTTTATCTTATATAATACAGACGTTACTTCAAAAAAGAAGATGATTATGTCCTACATGCATATTAACCAATGAATTAAATTATGCCAAGTCACTGGTTTTCCTGGCTAGCTCAGGCAACTCATTCCATGCTCTAATAGCACTAGGGAAGAAATAGCATTTGTACAAATTTGTCCTAGCATATGGGATGAGGAATGTGCTTTTATCTTTGTGTCTTTCTGAGTATTTTATTAAATTTTGTTTTTGTATTTGAAGATTATGGTTCAGTGTTTTATGTATAATTGCTACTTTACTTTTGAGTCTTCTGTCCTGAAGGCTTTCTAAATTTAGTGATTTTACTAAAGGTGTTACTCTAGTCAAATGTGAATATTTGTTGGTTACGAATCTCACTGCTCTATTTTGTGTCTGTTCCAGTTTCTTAATGTTTTATCTTCAACATCCGAAACATGTAAAAATTTTCTACAAATTTCTCATTTGACTTAAGATGCCAATACACATGCATGGTCGCTTATTTAGTGTTATAAGCAAATCAAATAATAGACAGGAATAGACATACACTTAGATAAGTCTGGGATGTAATTATCTTCTTTTTTAAGCAACATCTGTTATTTATAAAAAGATAATCAAATACAAAAACAAAATCTAATAAAATACTCAGAAAGACACAAAGGTAAAGGCACATTCCTTATTCCATATGCTAGGACAAATTTGTACAAATGCTCATTCTTCCCTGGTGCTATTAGAGCATGCAATGGGTTGCCTGAGCCAGCCAGGAAAACCAGTGACTTGGCAGAATTTAAGTCAATGGTTAACATGCATGACGCTTAGGACATAATCATCTTCTTTTTTGAAGTAACGTCTGTATTATATAAGATATATTATGTTTGTGTCGAGACTATCTCAAACTATGATTTTTACCAAAAGGCGGCTAGTTCTTTACATTTGTATTCCTCGTTAAAAACTAGCAGTGTTTTCTGCTAGTTCTTTAAATGATACAGCTTTAGATCACTATGGCACCATTGTGATGGCTAATTGTAATGAATAATTCTGATTATGCTTTAACACTTAACAAAATTAGGCCAATGAAAAGCAAAGATAAAATGATATCATAATTTATTAATTTTATTTCCTTTTTCTTTTTTTTTTTTTTGCTTGAAGTATGATCAGTGCACTAGGGTTCAATCTCCTGTATAAACATGTGGGGGGGGGGGATCTGGGAGAAGGTTTCTTTTAGGCGCTGGGCAAGGTGGAGTCAGGTTTCGAACTAGAATGCCTGTGATAGGGAGCTAAGTGTTTTTCCCACTCAGCCACACATCCCACGCTATAATATAGTGGGGATATTGTTTTTTAGCTGTCTGTCATTATTTGCTAATATGTTGATGAAATCAGAAAATGATAAGATTCTTTTGTTGATACAGATTAACAAATTTATAACAAATTTTTTTGTTGTTTTGTTTTTAAGGCCAAAGGCTTAGCCGCTGATGCATTTTACTGTTTTGCATTGTTGGAAGAAACTGGCATATGTGTTGTACCAGGCAGTGGATTTGGCCAGAAAGAAGGGACATGGCACTTCAGGTCAGCAATGAGACATTTCTAAAAAAATGTTCATTTTGTTTGATTTAATACAATTAGATATTCTTTCATTGGTGTTCAGATTCAAATTCTAGTCTGGCTCCATTGACATTATTACACATGATTTGATGGTGTTCCTGAACTCCTCCAGTTCTGTAAAAAGTTAGTCTGTTTATAGATTGCTCATAAACATATCAATTCAACTGGCTTATCTAATGAACAGCTAGATCTTTAGAAGTAACTATAATTATATTTGGTCTCACTTTAAGCTATTCCAATTAATTTAAATTTGTATTTATTCCTAAAGATTTAAATTATAATAAAAAAAACACTAAAAATTAGCTTGTCAACAAAAAACTTATAAATAAAAACTCATGGCTCCTAATTAGCTCGAAAGGGTTGCTTTTAGTTACACAAGGAAAGAGGATTGAAATCATATGTTTTTCTTTTACTATCTTTTAAATTTTCAAAAAAAAACAATTCATTTGATTCTTACAAAGTTTTTAATTTCTTTATCTCAACCTCATTTTTTAGGACCACCATTTTGCCACCACTGGACCAGTTAGCGGACATGCTTAAAAAGTTTGAACGCTTCCATGTCAACTTCATCCAGAAGTATTCTTAAAGAAGCCGTGGACCTTATCCTAACATTTTTAAACTGCTGTCAACTTTTTTTTTTTATTTCAGTTGTACTTTACTTTTTTTTAAAGTAAAAAAAACAACACATTTTTACATATATATGAGGTGTTCTTTTCATATGTGAATTCCTACTAGACAGTTGACCAGGATCATTCTTATTTAATTTGATCCACATTGCTTACTTACAGTGGCTAATCTGTTATGATCTCAAAGCTCCTCTAGTCTACACTATGTGTGTAAATAGCATCAATTATTATTTTAATTATATTTTTAGTACTTATGGATTACTTAACCTCTGTCATAAGCAAGCCACTTTAATTTTCTTTTTGCTAGTTCTATATCTGAAATAAACTGCATACTGTTCTCTAGATCAGCCAGTTTTCCATTGAGAGGACCTCAGCTTGCATTGTCCTATTTAGAGGCAAGTAGCTATGTGTTGGCCATTGCATTGTCCTATTCAGAGGCAAGTAGCTATGTGTTGGCCATTGCATTGTCCTATTTAGAGGCAAGTAGCTATGTGTTGGCCATTGCATTGTACTATTCAGAGGCAAGTAGCTATGTGTTGGCCATTGCATTGTACTATTCAGAGGCAAGTAGCTATGTCTGGCTATTACAAGTGAAAGAGCCAGTGTGGTCAATTTGGTTGTTAGTTTTCTTGACAAGAAATATCCGGTGCCTTTTTAAAAATTTCCTTGTGTTAGAATAGACTACAACCTTTCACCTGACCATTTTTCAAGAGGCTTTCTTTGTAGTGCTGCCTATTGTTAATTGCCTCTCTATCCCCCTCACTTCTCAAGGCAGAATTCATTTCCTTGGTAGATTATATAAGGTCTCTAATCATAAGGATACTGTATTGCGGAGTCTTACAATTTGGTTTGTACTGTGTGAAATCTTTCTTGATCTGTATTTTCGTTTGTATATTTGGAGATGAATTATGCTTTAGTAATACAAGAAATAATTTGTTCTCCACCTAGGAGGCTCTTAGCTGCTTAGATCATGACCAAAAAGGCATGAACTTGTGGCATTAAGAAGTCTAAAGCTTCAAAATAATATTTTACTTGCCTGTTTTGTCCAGTAGCATCATTAGGTTATAATAATCTTTGAACTGGGAATTCGCATATGAAAATAAAGCACCGTAACTTTACTTTAGATTTAAGATTTATCAAAAATGATTTTTCAAAGTTAACAGAACAAATTTTTGTTTGTCCTGACATTGAATAGAATTCTTTTTTTTTTCCAAATTCAATTCATTTAATGTAATTCATTATTTCTTTTCTGTTTTAACTCTTTCTCTCCTAATTAACAATACCATCCGTGATTTGACCTCATTAAATAAAATTAACTTCTGTTTTATAAAGAGCATGCATTCTCTTATAAATCTATACCAAAAGTAATGTTTTCTGATTACAAAAAAAATGTTATTGAGGTTTAATCATAACAGGGTAGAATGTATAAATGTGGAAAATGAACAATTCTGTCAGAACAAGGAAAAATAATTATGGAGATAAAGAGTTAAGTTTTTTTTTAAATTATATAATGCTATAATTTGAGATCTCAAGCAATTAATTAACGGTAATTGTTGTGCATGATCTTCCATATTATTTAGTGGTATTTTGGTTGCGGTTGTTGAAATATTAATGCATTTGTCTTTACAAAAATAATGTTTCAAAAAAATCAGTGCAATTGTGAATTTGTATTTAGTAATATCATTATCATTGATCTAACTTCTTATAGAGGAAGTTATAGTTTCTAGATTGGTATTTTTTATATGCATAACACTTATTGGTGCAGATAATTAACATAAGTGTAGTGTAGTCAATGGAGATTAACACATGAGGCAACAGAACATTTAAAATGTAATGCAGACGTTAGCAAACTGCCATGTTCTTTGTGATAATTTTTTTTTTATTTAAGGATTGTATGTATCCAACATGGTTGCTTTAAGTATGTCAATCACATTTTAGAAAAGAAAACGTATCTAAATTAACAAATGAAAAAAATTCATATAAAATATACTCTTAATCTAAATTTAGTAGAAAAAAAAAAAATTGAAATGTCTTATGAATGTTCAGAAAATATTCCCATTTCTAAAAAGGTCAAGGAAAAGTTAAAGAAAAACTACCCTTTAAGATGATTTTAAAAAATGGATGCTGACCTCCTTAAAGTTGGCAATCAGTTATAGTACTAGTTATAATGTATTTGCTTAAGAATATTTCTATACAGCTTGACTGAAATACTTAATACATTTTTTTGACACGTTCATTGCAATGTTATAAAACTAATAAGAAGTAATTAATATTAAACTGAACCCATTTAGAAGCTTCACTAAATGTAGTATTGTTATTGAAGTTACAGTTCGATACTACATGTAGTATTGTTATTGAAGTTAGTCAGATACTAAATGTAGTATTGTTATTCAAGTTGCAGTCAGATACTCATGACACATTTGCTCACTACAGTACTGGTATTGATATTTTATTACTATTTTTAAACCTCCATAGTAGAATGTAGTTTTATTAGTCATCTGACATTGGTGTATTAAAAACATTTGCTATAGAACAAAAAATCAGATATTATGTTTGACTTAAAATGGAACTCTCCGCTGTAAGAGATGGACTAAATTCTAAAGGACCTAATGATCTGAATACAAGTTTTTTTTGTTGTTGCTTTTTTAACTCTGCATAAAATGAGTCATGTATTAAAGATGGCATTTAAACATTTTGTTTGTTGAAGAGTCTTCTATCTACTTCCTCAGAATTTGTTTTTGTCAAATTGACTTATGGACCTAGTCTTACACTTTTTAAAACTTAATTTGTATCTTTGTTGATCTGCTTTTTCTATATATTTTTTTATGACATGAGATTGAATACTGCTGCTTTTGGGTCATTATTACAATATTATCCTTGCTTTGAATATGTGTATGCCAGTATATTAATGTTAAGTATTATATGAACTCTGAATTTTAAAACTTTAGTTCTTGACTTCATGTATATGTTATCCTATATTTTGATCTATTTGACCAAATGTTCAGGAAAGATGTATAGCAATAAAATAGTTCATACTGAACATTATTGTTCACTTATTGTTTTTTTATCTATTTGAATATGAATACAGTTCAAATCATAATTATGGTTTTAGTTTTAATTAAGAAAGTGAAATTTTAGAAAATCAAGATGTAAATGTGGCTGTGTCCACTGCAAGGGTGGCCGCCTGGTCGTGTGGTTTGTGCTTTTGAACCCTGCTCACCATCGTCCTGGTGGAGTTTTAGGCTAGCTAGGATGTAATGATTTTCAAATCTGAAGGAACACCCATAACAGGTGAATAAAAGATACAGATATGTCAGTGATGTTTGAAAGCCCTACATTGAAAATATATATATATATATATAACAAATAGGCCTATCTAATATTCTTAAAAAATCTTTTTTTTTTATATCAGACAATCGATATTCAAATTTTCAACACTGATGTCTTTGAGCTGCTTTTTTGTGCGTTTTGAGACCTTCTTGGACCCGGAATGTTCCTGCTCGAGTGAGTGGCCTTGATTTTCTTCTCTGGCGCTTTTCTTCAGTCAAGGCTGCCTTCTCGTCCTCGACTATTTTGGCGCCAGGTTTCACATCGCGGCGCCACGCATGCTCTATCCTTTGCACCCGTCTCCCAATGTCCATGTTGAAGTTTCTCATGGAGGCTTTGAGGGTGTCCCTGAAGCGTTTTATTTGACCACCTTCGGCTCGCTTTCCATCCGTCAGCTGGCTGTAAAGGGACCTTTTAGGGGCGTGGCAGATGTCCATTCTGCCAATCCCAATAGACCCATAGTTTTGTCAGGGTTGAATGGATGCTATGCGAGCCTGCTCTTTTGAGAACTTCGGTCAGGTACTTTGTCGATGCAACTTAACGTTCAAAATTTTTTTAGAGGAGTGGGAATGATTCAGTTTCTTTGCATACCATCTATATAGGCCAGTGCTGTCCACACTTTAGAGGCGTAGACCAACGAGTTGAGTATAAAAACCCAATAGACCCATAGTTTTGTACAAGTGGTGATGCCTCGTCTGTTCCACACATTTATGGACAGTCTGCCATAAGATGCACCGGTCTTGGCAATTCGCTTGTCAATTTTGTTACCGTTTCTGCAAAGTATAGGCCCATAGCTAAGATATTTAAATCTAGCCTATCTACTGCATTAATTATCAGTTCGTTTAATTTGATTGTTGTCTGAATAGGCTTTTCCTGGGGCTGACAGGTAGGCCTAAAGAACCTCCGACTTTTTAGGACTTCTCTTTCAGAGTTCTCTGCTTGCAGATGTTAGATACACATACATTGAGAACAGGTCAGTATTTTGTGTGATGTCCTTATAGCCTACCTGCAAGCTCGTGTCGCGGAGAAAAGAAAGTATGCAATAACTCATCTAAACATAGGAAATGTCGGCCCACTGTGTTTTTTTTTTTATGTTTTAGTAAATAAATATTTATTTAATTCACAATTTAAAGTGTACGCGTTAACCATAATCATGTTTTATTTTACACTGCAGCTAGAAAATGTGTTAACTTAAGTAGGCCTAGGTAACTGTTGGTCATTGAAATGTCGGGAAGTTTTTAGACACATATGCCACTATTTTGTAAACAAATGAGGCAGGTCAACACAATATGTCATGAAAGTTTGTAGGAAAGGCCAAGAATAACGAAATCTTCTAGAAACGTCTTTTAAAAGACTATAAAGGGAAAACGATGCAAGATGGGGTTATAGGTCAGTAGGCATAGTCATTGGTTAGTAGGCCTACTAGTAGGCCTAGCCTAGTTATTTAGTGCCTTATCTGTCTTAGTTCATTGGTCAATTGATCAAGATTGATTTATTTTTGTTGGTTATGCTACTTTAGTAATTTTTATAAGGGTTTACACATGTGATCTATATTTAACGTTACTGTTAGTTCATAGCTGGATTATCCATTCCCTTTGATCGAGTTTTAAAGATATCAAACTCAATTCCGACATTGCGTTTCTTCAATGAGTTACACACGGAACCTGCAAATGTTTGATTGGATTGAGAGACAGCTGGAATAATAAACATTGCAGGTTAAATGAAAACACAACCCACATCCATTTATACATTCAGTGTTTCCACCTTGTTGTAACCCTGGGCTACACTAATAGAGTGGTTATATTAACGATACTTTGTTAATCTTTGGTAGCAGGTCAAATCCTGCTACTGATTCACTATTTCATTGTAAATAATAATAACAACAGCTTTGACGAAGTTATTTAGGCCTATTTGTGTATTATGTTATCTGTAGAAATCTAAATCTAGGTTTAGACACTGAGCTGACACAAGAATAGGAAAGGCTTCTGCAGCAATGGGAAAACTCTCTAAGCGCGTGTGGGAAAATACCAAATTGACTATATATATGGCAAACAAACTTCTAGTCTACAATGCCTGCGTTCTGAGCAGACTTCTATATGGCAGTGAGAGCTGGTCGACATACATGCGTCAAGAGTACAAATTAAATAGCTTTTACTTTACGCTGCCTTCGACGCATAATGTGCATCTCCTGGAGGGATTATGTCTCCAACAAGGACGTTTTGAAACTGGCCAATGTGCACAGCATCCAAGCTCACCTGACACAGAGAAGACTTCGCCGGCTCGGACATGTCACTCGCATGCCAGATGGAAGAATCCCTGAAGACATCCTATAGGTTGAACTTGCGGAGGGAGTCAGACCCAAGTGCCGCCTAAGACTAACCCATAGAGATGTCTGCAAGCGAGACATGAAAACCACAGGCATCTACGAAAGTATGTGGGGGTGGGGAGATAACCCAAGACCGGACAGCACGGAGACAGACGTGCTGGTACGAACTTCGCCGAGCGCAAAAGAAACGAAGCTGCATCAGTCAAGAGAAAGAAGAAAGCCGCCCCCGTCAGCCATCCCTAGGACAGATGCTATTGTTGTGGCAAACTCTGCCGCCCCAGAATTGGTTTGATTAGTCACTCCAGATTCTACCCCGTCTTAAGACGGAATCATAACAGTGACTCATCTGGGCGCTTCCATTGTCTTCTGAGACAAAAGGAGCCATAACTGTCTGAATAAAGGCACATTCCTCGTCCCATATGCTAGGACAAATTTGTACAAATACTCCTTCTTCCCTAGTGCTATTAGAGCATGGAATGGGTTGCCTGAGCTAGCCAGGAAAACCAGTGACTTGGCAGAATTTAAGTCATTGGTTAATATGCATGACTAAATGCATTACGCGTAGGACATAATCATCTTCTTTTTTTAAAGTAACGTCTGTATTATATAAGATAAGATAATAACATAGAGAAACTTGAACCATTAAAATATTGATAGGTTTTGTGTATGAAAGTTGGTCTATGCACAAAGATGGAGGCACATTTCTTATTACATATGCTAGGACAAAGCTGTGCAATTCTTCCCTAGTGCCATTAGAGAATGGAATGGGTTGCCTGAATCAGCCAGGAAAACCAACGACTTAGGCTAGCAGAGTGTAAGTCACTGATTAATGTACATGACTAGATTGACAAAAATGCATAGGACATAATTATCTTATCTTTTGAAGTAACATCTGTAATATATAAGATAAGATGTCTAGTGGTGCATTTATTTTTTAAATTGCTATCTTCCTTCTTCAAAAGATGGGAAGTATTCTTTAGAAAAAAAACTAAAATATAGTGAGTGAAAGAAAGAAATAATTCAACATATATTTTAAGAATACAATCAAACAAATTGCATTATGGTTTACAATGTATTTTATTGTGAACAAATCTGGGGTTGGTATACATCCCTTCACAACCTGACATCAATCTTACAGCAAGACAGTAATGAAACCTTTACAATAAATAGCTTATTCCAGTCACACAGTAACATGTTCTAGATCAACTTAAATAATACATACAAAAATATAAATGCATAAAGTTTGTAAAAATTGATAATATGAATGAACAAAAAACATTTTTATCCACAACTGAATTGCCAGATTAAAAAAAACAACAAGCCATTCTTGAATATCATTATTATGATATGTTTCATTTCTGACAGAAAAAGGCATGAACTAATAACAAATAAACATGATCTAATGAATAACATCTAGCCCTGGCAACCCTGTTAACAACAATGTACTGTCTCTAGCCTAACAATATAAAAAAAGATAAATTGTTTTACAAATAAAACCTAGACATTTGAACTTAGAGTAAATATTTTGAGCAAAAGTATCTTTAAGCTTTTTTTGTTTTCAGAGTTTGTTAAGTCAAATGATCATCCTTCTGGTTTATATACTTCAGAAACATGTTTAAATCTTAAATTGGAAAGACTTTTAGATCTGGGTAATTATCTTCTTTTTTTGAAGTAACATCTGTAATCTACAAGATAGAATGCATGATGAAAACAATGCAAACATTTTTATTTCACAACAACTAGGAAGTGACCAATTTACTGCAAAGTTTGTAACCTAAGGGTTAAAATTATGTCCACTCACTCTTAACTTTTCTTTTTTTTTTTTTTTTTGTTGTAATTTTTGAACAAATTTGAATATTAAACACCACATTAGTAAACCTAAAAAACAATTATTCAGCCTTAACATAAATTATATATCTTTGATTCCACTGGAGGTAACTATATACTTAATTTTTGCTTAACTACTTGAAATTTGAACCCAACGTGTAGACATTCTTGATGGCGTGACCTTAACAAATTTTTGGTCGATACTTGTATGAGATAGAAGGCCACAGTAAACTGATACCCGCTAACACTCCAGCCAGTATGTAGATGTTGATGACAGTACTCTCTTTAGGAAGAAAACACTGGAAGGCTGTGTGGTTCACACTGTTGACTCGAAGCTAGGTCATGAATAAATAAAAGAGAAAATGAATCTGACTGAGGCTAAGTCACATATAAGAGAGGAAATAAATCTAACTAAGGCTAAGTCATATGCAAGAGATATAATAACTGACTGAAGATAAGTCATATGCAAGTGAGGAAATAAATTTGAATAAAATAAGTCCTATATGCAAGATAAATATAAAGCAATAAATCTGAATAAGTTCAATCATTAGGCAATAAATCTGAATATGTTCAATCATAAGGCAATAAATCTGAATAAGTCATATGTAAGAGTAAAGAAACCTATCACAGAATATAAAAAAGTGTACACAATAAAACACCACAACATGCTTACACAGATAAGATTTTTTAAAATATTTTTTTTTTACAATCTAACAGTTTCCAAAAAAAATTTTTCTTACCATCAAAAGTGTTGGGTTGTTCCTATTGCGCCAACTAAAAGATGACACACTCCATTCAGGGATATTATTGCTATGCACTATATAGCATCCATGATGTGTGTGAGCACTGATAACAAGGCGAGGTTCCAAGGATGAAAACAACTGAAAGGAAAATGTGTACAAAAAATACTTTTACTATTATATAACAGTAGCTAATATAGTAGTTAAAAATATAATGACAACTAAAATCTACTAGTAATACTAAATTACGATAGAATAGCTCATATGCTCTGATATAAAGGATTGGGGAAATAATGATGATGCCAAAATATAATAACTACGTAAAACATGCAAAACAGCTTCGGCTATGTTGTAAAACTGAGCTGAAGATTAAGTTTGGTCGAATGGGATAAAATGTAACAGTAAAATAGTCTCCAGTCCAAGTCCAGCTTTTTGGTTTGTTTCTCTCATGCCTTTTCTATTTTTAACTTTCTATTTATTTTCCCAACCGTCACTCTTCCATTCTATTGCAACAGAGACAATATCGTTATATTCAAACACCCTAATGGAAAATAGAATGCAAAGTGATGCCTAACAAACAAGATAAGACTTTTATTTAAACCAAGATTTTTACTTTAGATTTGGTTATGTCCCTGGGTTGGCTCAGCAACATAATACTGTTTGTTTGTTGAACACTTTTTAGATGTTTCTTCAGATTTTAAGATAATTACAATCTAGCCCCTACATGACAGTGGGATGGTTCAAGGCAGGGTTTAAGCTCGAGACCATTGTGAATATCAAACAACATCCCAGAGCACATACCACATGACCAAGCAGCCATCCAAAACTTGGATAATAAGTAGCCCCCTTAGAAACTAATTAGCATGAATTGGCAAGATTGAGAACTAGATTCTAATGCAGTTCCATTAACATATAGTCATTGAGTAACGAGGTTTTATTCAATTAATTGAAAATTAGCCAAGCGCTTGACCCTATGCATGCTTATACTAAGAGTAAAAAGTAAAGTTCCCCTTTCAGACCTTGTTGTCAATAGGACAGATAGTGTAAAGGTAATCTGTTTCTGTGGCTTACGGTTAATGAGGGTGTCATGTGGCCAGCACAGCAACCAACCACATTTTTTCCCCAACTAATTTGAAGTATCCATTAGAGCTGGGCGGTATCAGAGGTGCCCAAAGATCCCAAAATTTAAAATCCCTAGGTATGTCACTCAGCCAACAGCCTCCAACGAGTGGACATTGTTCTGTGTTATTTCATTGTTGAAGTTTATTTCTAATTGACCTTAAAGTTGTATATATATATATATATATATATATAATATATACTAAGAATAAGTGATATAAAACAAGCTTCTTAAAAGTAAATGAGACATTACCAACTTGGATGACCTTTGGTCAAGACTATCATAGCGAGGTTGAAATGGAATGTCTTTTTCATCTGCTGGTGCTGAGTCTTCTGTGTTACACTGCGAGTCAGATTTTCTGTACATGGGGAAATGCTGTCAAGGGAAGTAAGCAAACAAATTTAACAGGAACTCATTTATTTTCATTCAATTTCATGTTAACTGAATAGTTCAGATATACTGACAATGATGTGAAAATAACTCTTTAACGAATACTGAAAATTTAATCAAATTAAAAAAGTACCTGTAAAATAATAGGTCTTGAATAGGGCTTTCTTACACTTTTGCATGAATCATCTTTATGCTGATAAAAAAAGATGTTAAAATTTGAATTCAAAGAAAACAATCTACCTTAAAACAAGGTTACAAAGATAGTTTGTCTGGAAACACAAACTCACAATCGGCTCTCGAGGTGGTCAGCTCAGGCAGATAAAAAAAGCAGGTTTCAATATTTTCAGAAAAAAAACAAACAAACTATGAACTAAAAACTATCAACATCTACGACCCTATCTCCATCGATAAAGAATGCTTGCTGTTATACTAAGTTGAATAATTAATTCTGTTTAGAATTTTATGCTGGAGAATAAGTTGCAATGAGTGGGTCGGTGTGAAAGGAAGTATAGAATATGGATACTGTTCATGGGTTTATGAAAGAATACATAAGTGGCTGTCTGAATACATGAATAAGGACAAAGGACATATTAAGAGGTTGTTGTGTTTTTTTTGACATATCCGATGAAGAAGGAAGCAAAGTGTTTTAAAATAAGTGTTGTTATATACATGCTATTACCACAATTTAACATAACGGATGTAGACAGATTAATAAGATGAAGATCATGTGCTAATGATAGTAATCACTAAATATGACTATTCCTTTAATTAAGAATGTGTAACCTACTGAGAGACAGACGTGTCTCACGTTTGAGTAAAATGTATTGAGTATTATGAACATCTAAGTGATAATATTTTCTATGGATGTAGAGTGTATATAATTTGGAATAATTTGTGCTAGTGATTGATGGCTGAGATTGCCTATTTTGTGAACTGATATTTTATTTAATAAAGTATATGTCTGCTAGCAAAGTATTCAGTGATCATTTAATATGTGTTGTGGTTGAATTACATAGTTAGCACAACTATAATACAAGAACATTCTAACATGGCCAGAAGAGGCCCTAATACAACTCAAGAACACTCATACTAAAGAGATGTGACAGAATGCCAATGTTAATAGAAAAGCGCTAGAAGTATGAGAGCCACAGTTACAGAATGAAGCCATGACAAATTGAAGAAAACACTTTCTTTATATTTTCATTTTAAAGCTGCATCCCTTGATGAGTATTTCCTGTCTTTCAATGCATAACTACTTGAAAATTTGAACCCAACATGTAGGCATTCTTGATAGCATAACCTTAACATATTTTTGGTTGATACTTGTAAGAGATAGAATGCCACAGTAAGGTGTTCTCATTGGATATCATGAAACCCAACATGTAGGCATTCTTGATAGCATAACCTTAACATATTTTTGGTTGATACTTGTAAGAGATAGAATGCCACAGTAAGGTGTTCTCATTGGATATCATGACACAAGTAGAAGAATAACATTATTGATATTTGTGTGGATTTTGCTTGTACACAGCAGCAATCATTTAATTTTTAACTTCACAAGTTATTTCATTTTTTTTTTGGTCATTTAGTTGAAAATGAACATTACATTTAGATGTAATATGATTATCCACTATACGATTGATAAATGAAAAACTTGTAACTGTTTTTAACACAAAACAAATCAATTTAAAAATAAAAAGTAACAGAACAAATAACGAAATATAAACTTGAGAACTGCTTCCCCTATTTTCAGATTAACTCTTGATTTGTTCATACCTTCTCACATTTCTGTCTCAGGGCTAATTCATATGAAATTTCTTTAACCTTTCTCTCTGCCTGTACACACATTGTGCAGTGGTCCCCTTCCATGGCCATGGAGTTTATCAACACAAAAGTATTACCCTGTATGTCCACCATTCGTACAGATGGTGAATCAAAAGCTCTTTCAAACCTCTGGTGCTTGTGTTCAGTTATCCTTTTTTAAAAAAAAAATATTTATTTAAAATCATGATTTTAATTCTTTTTTTTTTTTTTCATTTTTAAAGGTCATTTAAAGGGAAACTCCGAAGGTTTTTCAAATTTGAGTTATTGACATATTTAAATTCTGCGTAAAAAGTTGTAATAGTAAACATTTTACCATTTTGTATTTAAATGCTTAGAAACATTTATATTTAATAAATTAGTCAGTAAATTCTTGACATCTCAAGAAAAAAAAAAAAAGGGTTCTTTGAGATTTTGTTCTTAGCTCAGTCAAATGTCACTTCCCTCAACAATACTGAAAGAGAAACTACAATTAACCAATCGTATCGCTTCATTTTTACAGTAGCTGTTAGGCTTAGTGACGGCCTAGTCCATAGCTATGGTACAGTTATATATATATATATAGAGAGAGAGAGATCTAAAAGCATTAGGATAACCAACTCGAGAAAAAAAGTAACTTTTTTATCTAAGACCCTCCCTGTCCTAAAAAGTAAATAGCTCGTGTGTTTGACTGATTCTAACAAACTGGTCAGTGTAAAGCTAGTCTAGACTACGTGTAGTCGGTAATGATAGACAACCAAGCGATAGTGTTTGTGTGTGTTGATTGGTCAGGCGAGAAAATACACACTGCCGTGGTTAGTCATGCATGTAAATCTACTTTCAACACACATTTTTTTTCTTTGCTTACAAGATCTAGATCTAACTGCATCATCATCATTCCTTTGAGTTCCTCCTGGAACATAGGGCCTCGACATAAACACGCCACTCTCCACGGTCTCTTGCTAGCTTTTTGATGGTGTCCCAGCTCTTCCCGGTCTTCTCTGCTTCTTCAAGTACACTGCGTCGCCATGTTCTTTTTGGTCTTCCTCTGCGTCTTGTTCCCTGGGGGTTCCACTCTATGGCCTGCCTAGCTCTGTTGCTGGTATCTTTTCTAAGGGTGTGACCAATCCATCTCCACTTCCTCTCTAAGATCTGCACTTCTATATTTTTCTGTCCACTCATCTCCAACAGTTTGGTGTTTTCTACTTTGTCATACCAGTGTATTTTTAGGATATTTCTCAGGCATCTGTTGATGAAGGTCTGTATTTTTTTTGTTGTGGCTTCAGTTGTTCTCCATGTTTCTAACTGCATAGACGAAGATATATTTCTTTTACAAGAATGTAAACTTTGCTGTATGGTCTCCCATTATACAGTAAGTCAATAGACTAAATTAATAGGTTAGTGTGACGTCACATAGAAACCCAGTAAAAATCTGATCATTTTGGATGCACAGGAAAATAACACCAGAAAAACTTCAATTACTAAGTTATTATATCAAATAAAAAAAAAAAAGAATAATACATTCATTATCTATAAATTAAAACTCAATATTATATAAAAAATTGTCAAAACCATCGGAGTTTCCCTTTAAATCTACTACAACATACAACACTAGGAGATATACTGTATTAAGATTTTGTTTTCTGTGACGATATAAAATATTAAACAAAAAAAAAAAAGGGGGGGGGGGGGGGGTAATTTATCTTTTCACTTTAGATCGCTATAGGTGTGAAAGGGGAACTTTACTTTTTTATTAGTATTTGGATCAAGGTATATCGAACATAAATCAATCAATCAATCTATAAATGCTAAGCAAATAGAACACAGACCTTTATATTTATAATAAATGAAATAAAACAACAACATTGTTACATTTCATGAAATCCTTCATCGTGATTGCCAGAGACAACATGAAGCTCTGTTCCCTCCGGCACAGCGAACATTGACTTGAAGCGAGTCACATGATAGTTGAACTCTTCATCGCCACACCATTTACCTTCATCTAATAAGTCCCCTGCAGATAATATAATAAATGTTAAATTTAAACTTATTCCATTCGTACAATGCTCTAACACACTAAGAAAACATGTCTCACTAGTGAGTTTAAATGTAACAATAACTTTTAAAATTTTTGTTATTTAAAGTGTGTTTTTGTCTACTTTCCTTTCATTTTGTACTCTGTCCGATAAGCTTCAAAGTGCAATGTAACTAAATCAAATTTTAATTTTAGAGTTTTAAAAAAAAAATATAAATACTAATTGTCATAGCTACTTCTCTTCCTATTGCTGAACTTTGAACTATTTTACAAACTTGGACAGATTATAGAATACTACATTAGATTGAACAACTCACCCAACACAAAAACAACATCTGGTTTATGTATCAACATGCTGGTCTGGAATGCCTGCCTCATTTGCCATTCTCTACATACAGAGAAAGTAAAAATAATTAGGTTAAATGGGATTTTTATTTTATATAAGGAACTAGCCAGCAATACTTCAGAAATATAATAACCTAGCATCGTAAATGCAAACAGCAATGATACAAGCATAATTAAATTTTTTGCTGCCTTTGAGCAGTGATCAAACGATATCTTTTTGTTAGCATGTGGTTTCTGGCAACAATATAAATATTTTAAAATCAAAACTAGACCATGGCACAATGTTCTCTGGGAGTATGCAACTGATACTTCACCTATTTTAGTTCTAGACATCCTCAACTTAACTGTCATAAAATGTGAGCAATGCTTCACTCCATTGCTCACCCACTGCTAGCCTTACCCCACAAAAAAAGAAACATTTATTTAGTTTGATGTGGTTATAACAACAACCTTACCACAGCAGCTAACATTATTATGATTATTACCTGCGCAACTTGTCAAACCAATGTCCATGCCTGAAGCCTAAAAGATGAGTGTCCGCAATGACAAGAACTTTGAGATCAGGTGTCTCTTCCAGGGATGAATAAGTTTCATGTGTTACAGATGGCCAGGTGCATTGTAACAGAACAACAATGTAATGTATAACCTGCAACAATACATTCAAGTATTCAGTTGTTACATACCAAGTAACACATGGCAATATAGTTAAGTATACAATTCTTACATACCATGGCAATATATCAAAGTCTACAATTTTATATACCATGTAATACATAGCAGTATATTAGCATATAGAATTGTAGTTTTAGCAAAATTAGTGGGAAGCGTGGTCGAGAGGCTAAGTATGCTTTAACTTGGCTATCTGTGAAGGGGGCTTGAGGTTTGACGCCCGACTTGAGCAGAGTTGTGTTTACTAAGGGCCTAAAGGTAGCATGGCAAACCTTCTCCTAGATACCCCTCCCCCCACTGGTCCACAAATGAGATTGGACCAAAGCGCTCTGACCATGTTGTAAGCATGAAAGTAGGGCTATACAAAAGCTATATTTAATTTTATTCAAAGTTACAATCAACCAGAAAAAAAAAGAAGTTTAAAAAAATTATGCATCAAAATGTGAAAAAGTTTTCTAATGTAAGTCAAGTAGTGTCCAACAGAATGTATGGCTGTGAATGTGTGGTGGGGAAAGTGGTTCTAAAGCTGTAAATTAAGAAAAGATTTACAGGCGGACAAATCTGGGTGGAAGGCATAAAAAAAAAAGAATTTCCACCACATTGAGATATGAAAAATAATTATTGCTAATAACTCCTTAAGTCCAAACTCTCAATAAAGCAATGCTAAACAATTTTATCAATCTTAGGGAACCAAAACCATCATAACAGATATGGTAGATATTTATTGAATAATGGTCATAACCTTCAGAATTAGGGCCTAGAAATCAAGACTCGACGTGACATTTTATACGTAGAAATCTTACCTCACAATAAATAAAAAATAGAAGTAATATGAGTATTGATCGTAAAATCTTGCTCGACAAAGATGCTACAATAATCTTTTTCCATGCCTCTCCAGCATGGTAAAGTGGTATCATGTTGTTACTGATAAACCGTGCATGAGGAGCTGCATTGTTAGACATCAACTCATCAACTCGTTACCTGAAAATATTTTCAGCTAAGTTTTGTTACTGCAATTTATATTCATCTTGCATTATAAAGTGGTGGTGGCGCTGTGGTTGAGTGGTTAAGCGCTCGGCTTCTGACCTGGGGTCCTGGGTTTGAATCTCGGTAGATTTTAAATTTTGGGATTTTTAGGGAGCCCCTAAGTCCACCCAACTCTAATGGTGGGTACCTGATGAAAGTTGGGGAAGGTGGTTGGTCGTTGTGCTGGCCACATGACACCCTGCTCATTAAACATTGGCTATAGAAACAGATGGCCTTAACAACATCTGCCCCATAGATCACAAGGTCTGAAAGGGGAATTTTACTTTACTTTATATAATGGTATTAAAGTAAAAATTGTAATGCAACAAATATCGGAAGAGATTCAGGTCCAGCATTTACTACAAAGCATGACTTCAAATTGGAAGAAGAAACGACCCAGTTACTACAAAGTGTATCCCTTCTCCAATTGTGTATATAGAGAAGGAAGAATGATGTGATTAGCCAGTTACAGGACCAAATTGTGGCTAAATGCTTTATAGCAATTGTCTTCACTATTGCCTGTGCATGTGTCACAACAGGTGTCTGGAAGTCAAGTGATACCTCCACTACCATATTCTGACAAAATATGGCACCACACAACACCCAGTAGGGAATATATTAAAAAAAAGTAAGTTTCCCTTTCCCTTTGAGATCTATCGGGCAGATGCATGATGTAAAGGTCATCTGTTTCTGTAGCCCAAGATTAATGAGTCTGTCATGTGGCTAGTACAATAACCAACCGCCTATATTGTCTGGCAGAATTAATACTAATGCCAACAAATGCCAGGTACCTATTAGAGCTGGGTGGACTTGCACCCAAAGATCCCAAAATTAAAAACCCCAGTCTTTACCAAGATTCGAACACGAATTATTTTATTTCACATAAAAGGAAAAAATAATTAAAATGTATGCTGATAAGTTGAAATCAGATCTTAAAAAAAATAAAAATTCAACGTATACTGTACATACTCAAAGCACTATAGAAGAAGTATTTGTACAGATTTGACCTAGCATATAATAAATAATAATATGAACAAGGAATGTGCCTTAAGCTTTGTGTCTTTCTGAGTACATTTTATTAGTTTTTTTTTTTTTTTTTTATGTTTCAGTGTTGTATATATAGTTGCTGCTTTAATGTCTTCTATCCTAAAGGATCTCTACATTTAATGATTTTTCTAAAGGTGTTACCCTAATCAAATGTAAATATTTGTTTGTAATGAATCTCACTGCTCTATTTTGTATCTGTTTTCTTGAGTTGCATATTGATATTCTGGCCTAATAACATCTCATATCTTATCTTATATAAAATACAGACATTACTTCAAAAAACAAGATGATTACGTGTTATTGGCCTAACCAAGGACAAGGTTAAATAATATATATATAATATTTTAGTTTTTCTTAAAATTTTTATTTATAGAAATTATTTTATAATAATAAAAACCTAATCACCCTAATGCTTTGTTTGATTTTTTAAAGAATTTCATCATTATATGAATTCCATGATAGTCTTTCATTTATAATAAAAAAAACTAAAACATATTTTTGTGATTTAAAAAAAAAGGGCTTTTTAGGCTTTAGGTCAGTTTAGGTACTTAAAAAAAGTTAAAGTTTAACTTTAGTTTAGACTTAAGACTTAACTTAATCCTTTTACTTTAGATTTTAGATCAGACTAGACTAGAATCTAGTGTTCTAGTCTAGATTAGCCGAATGCTGATAGTCAGTGATAGTGATAGAAGATTCTAAATAGAGAAATTCAATAGACGATCACAATTCAATAATAATAAATAAGGCGTAACTTAGTAGTAGTAGTGACTATTAGTACTATTACTATAGACTATAGCCATAGGCTATAGCCTAGGACAAAGGGGGCATAGCATAACACTTCATAACAGTACAACATTTTAATTATCATTTAACATTTAATAAGGCCTGTCTTGAGTCTAATAAAAGACATTAAAAAGTTGACTAAATTTAATTTCGATTATAGTTTATAGATCTAGATCTAGGCTACTAGGACAAGTCTGTCACTAGATCTAAGTGAACTAAGTAAGTGTCACTCACTGTGACTAAGCTTTCATCAAGTAAAATATATAGAATCTAGTGACAATCTAGTCTATATCAGTGAGTATATCTAGATCTAGATCTATATATATAGATCTTATTGATCTAAAATAATCTAAATGGCGAACTAGAATTAGATAAGATTAGAAACAATTATGCGAAACTATAAATTAGAAAGGACTGTCTATCTCACTGAACTATACATACATTTTTCCATAATTTAGATCTAGATTCTAGATCATAGATGCATGGACTAAAATGAAAAATAAAAAACGATGTTGGTCACGCCCACGGCTCCCTTACCCGCTGCCATCCTAAACCGTCATGCAAGTGCAAGAGGTTTGGGCTTCAACCTAGCCCAAATCTATAAAATAAATTAATCTTCATATCTGAAAGAGCGTCTGAAACATGACGTAAAACAAAACGTAAATTTAGGATGTTCGTCCCCATTCAGATTCAAATTATAGTATAGGCCTAAATAAACTCTCGAATGTTTTCCATGTAGATGTAGGTATCTCTCGTTTTTACGATTTTTGTGTGTACAGTAGGTAGGCCACGGGAAATACTGCACTCCTCACTAATCTTCGGATTTATTATTATTATATATCTTATATACTATAAGACGATCGAAAAAGGGTTCTATCGTTCTTTTAATAGAATATGATTCAGTGTTGTTCTTTTTAACTCTAAAAATAGAAGTAAAAAACTATATATGTCAGTCACAACATCATGAACACTGCTTAAATATTTTTAGAAATGCATCCCTAATTCAAAAGTGCATTCAATTAGATCTAAAATTAAAACAAGTCGCTAGCAAGAAGTGTATTTTTTCTTCTAAATTAATATATAGATCTATATAGTTCTATATACATGTAACTAGATTAGTTTACACTTTTTTTTTTATCCAATCATAACAATCGTTTTATTGTCTGCTACACTTGTTATTGATGTTTTCACTTCCTGTGCCTGAGTCAGAGTCAGTGCATTTTGTGTGTATTGAATTATTTTCAGCTACTGTTCAGTAAGGATTATTGATTTTATAAGTAAAGACACCACACAAACTTTTAAGACTCTATTTCGCCTTAATTTAGCCCTAAGATGAGTCTCTTAAAGAAATTGTTCGGAGATGGAAAAAAAGATAAAACCCCAACTCCACAAGAAGGCATACAAAGACTGAGAGAAGTTGAGGAAATGCTCATGAAAAAGTCCGAGTTCTTAGAGAAGAAAATTGAAGGAGAAATAGCCATCGCTAGGAAAAACGGCACAAAAAATAAAAGAGGTTAGATCTGGTTATTTGTATGTATGTATGTTCTAAATTCTAAAGACTCATTGGATTGTAAAAACTAAAATGGGTATTACAAATTTAAAATGTGATCAGATGTACTAAATCTGCTGAACCACCCCGACCCCATGATAATCTAATGATTGGCATGATTCACTGATCCTGATGATGATGGCGAGATAAGTAGATTTAGATCTATAGATTAAAATTAATTCTAGATAATAATAATAATAATAATAATTTTATTTATAAAGCGCTGTTAACAAACAAAATGTAGGCTCAAGGCGCTGTAACAACATTACAAACATAAACACAACTGCCGAAATAACAGTTAATCTAAAAAAGTTTTAAACAAGTAGGTCTTAGTGTTCTTCTTAAAAGTGGTATAGCATGTTGTCTGTCTGAGATCAATGGGGAGTGATAAGTAGATCTAGATCTATATTATATATTCAAAATAAAGGCAATTTCCGCAATGAGCGTCAATATTTACAAACTGCAACTGTTGCCAGATTGGCTTGGTTGGTTACCAATAAATTAGATATATACCACTCAAACCAAAAAATAAATTAAAATGAGTTCTCTTTTGTTGACAACTATAAAATATAGTTCTGAAAAAGTTCGATAGCGTTTGAAAATGTAGATCCATTTTATTTAAACAACTCATACATTTACTAGATCTAGTGCAAGTTATAGAGCAAATGTAGATTATTTCTAGATCTAACTTTTTTTTTGTAATGATTTTTTTGTCTATACTCTTAAGAATTAATAAGTCTTAATAAAATGTTATGGATCTGTCTTTGTGTTTTGTTTTTCTTATTTCTGTTATATGTTAATGTAATATATTGTAATGCATTATTTCATTAGCACGTAAACGTGTGTATGGTACACTGGTACTGGTATGTTTATTATTAAAATTGGATTTTTTTTTTGTTTTGACAAGAGTACAGTATAGAAGACTTGCGCCAACAGTTACTGGCACAAAAATCAATAGTTTCAGATAGATGTAGATAAGACTTATAGGCTAGTAGGCCAATTTAGATCTCAACTTTATTTAATTTAAATCGTAATCAAAATATTACTAAATAGATCTATTTAAAATGTTATCATTAGTCTATATAGATCTAGATGGTATTTAAATTGGGTTTTTTCTTTCACACAAACACACACACAAATCTAAACCTAGTCTATATCAAATAACGGTACTATATGATAGATCTATACATTTTTTTTATTGATCTATGCCCACTACTGTATGTAAGGAGCAAACTTGGAGATGTCTGACATGGCTAAACACATGTGCCCCATTCTGCTGTTAGGGGTTAGCATGGGCTCAATTAAGGGGCACTGATGAAACCCATGTGGGGCCAGTAAGAGGGGTGATCATTGAGGGGCCTGAAAGTGCTTAATTTATGAGCTCCATCTGGGGAACGAACATTGACCCAAACAGGTGCCCTTAGGGGTGAGCTTGGGCTCAGATAGTGGCACAGATTGAGAAAGCTGAAAGAGCTGTAACTCATGGGCTCTATTTGGGGGATGAAAATTGGCCCAAACAATAGGGGTCCTTAAGGGTGAGTTTGGGCTCAGATAGGGTCCCAGATGAATTCAGGATAAAACCCATGCGGGGCCAGTAAGAGGGGCAAACCTTGAGGGCTAAACACATGGGGCCCATTTAGGGATTAATGTTGGCCCGAAAGGGTGCCCTTAGGGGTAAACCTGGGCTCAGATGAATTCCTGATAAACAGACATGGGGCCATTAACAGGGGAAAACATTGAGGGGCCTGAAAGGGCTAAAGACATGGGCCCTATTTCGGGGGTTGATCGTCGCTCAAATGGGAGCCCTTAAAGTGCGATTCTGGGCACAATCAGGGGGCAAAGATAAAGCCCTAGTGGAGGCCAGTAAGGGACGAACTTTAAAGGGCCTGAAAGGGCTAAACACAATGGCCCCAATTCACTGGCGGATCCGGGGGGGGGGGGGGGGCGAGGTAGGAGCAATCGCCACCCCCACCCCTCAGCTCCCCCGCCCCTTCGGGAACGAATTTTAGTAAAGAAATCACACGATCTTTGTACGAATTTATTAATTATGTTAATAATATATACGAATTAATTATTTTTCAACCTGCTTCTAGATTATTTCGCCCCCTCCCCCATTTAGTATGTTGGCCAATCTGGTGGGATGGGGAGGTGGCGATGGCATAAACTTTCGATCGGGGGGGGGCCCATTAGCTTTATGACGTTCAATCTTTCTAAGGCTTTTTGTCGTACTTCTTACAAATGATCAGACATGACCAGCTTAGGATCCAGGGCCGTGGGTCCGATTCAAGCGTGGTCCCATCAATTTTTAGATTTATGGCTGCTTGGTGGATGTCTTTTTCCCAATATGAATAGGGTCTGAACTGGGGTTTTTTAGTACAATTTATTTCCATTTTCCACATACGGGTAAAGAACGAAATCGTGACGAGGTCACGTTGGATTTCCGCCGTGAGAGCTGCAGCGGATATCCCGGTCTGCCAGATGAGCAGGTCGTCAGCGAAGAGCAGAGATCAACATTTCAATCGTTCAATCAGATCGTTTATATAGACTAAGAAAAGCGTACATGATAATGATGAGCCCTGCGGTAAACCTTGCTCAAGTGTTCTTTTGCGAGACACGCTAGATCCGTAGCGCGACTGGACTGTCCTGTCTGTTAGGAAGTTTTTTAGTCACCGATACATATTTGAGCATACTCCGAGGTTCATTCATTTTAGCAATAATCCTTGTCTCCAAACTCTGTCATAGGCTTAAGATCTAAAAATACTGACAGTGTCAATTCGCCCTTGCGTCTTACCGTACCTCTCGGGAAACCGTCAGCTACTGACTGCATAAACACCATCGCTTGATCATTTGCACTTTTATGTTGCCTGAACCCGCCCTGTTCAGGTGCGATGATTTTGCTTTCTCCCAAGTACCACATGAGCCTTCTGTTTATCACTCTTTCAGCTATTTTCCCTACAAACGATGTTAGGGATATTGGTCTATAGCTGTCAGGTCGGTCGGCCGCCTTTCCTATCATGGACTATCGTGGCCACTTTCCAGGCCTTTGGTAATTTCCCTTACGTCCAGGTCCGATTGAGCAAGTCGCATAATTTACTTTGCACTTTTTAATAAACGGGCCATGCTTTAACGATCAACCTAACATACTTTTTGAGCCCGAGAATGAATGTGACTTACACTGCAATGTCACGGCCCATTCTCTCGTTCTTTCGCTCTCTAGGTCCCTATTTCTTTTTTACCCGCGCAGCGTTATTCCTCCCACATAGTCTTTTGACATAATTTGGAAAAACCCGCTTTATAATGCGCCCCCGACGCTGAACCGACAAATAGCGCGGACAAAATAGCGCCGACATAATTTCCCGACAAAATAGGGCATACTTAGGCTATATATAATGTGTATAAAAGTACCGGACTTATTTAAGTGAAGGTCCTGAATAGCATTTTTGTTGTGGTCTCTATCTTCTTCAGCATTAGTATTTCTAAAAGTATGCCATATTTGCAGAGAAAGAGAGTACTTTAACATTTACTTTCCATCACAAAAAATAAGCAGCTTATTATAATTCTTGCATAATTTGCGCATATGTTAAATTTAAGAATTTTTTTTCACGCCATTTTTTTGGCGGCGCTATTTTGCTCCCGCTATTTTGTCGGGGAGCCGCCCCCGACACATACACGCTCTCATATTTAGGGCCCGTAAATATTTCCAAAAGTGTAAATCAGGGGTAGGCAACCTTTTTGTATCGAGGGCCGCATTAACAAAATTTTGGGAATGGGGGGCCGCATATATATATATATATGTATATATATGTGTGTGTGTGTGCATACATACAACTTAGAAAAATACGCTAGTTAACTGTATAATGTCTTTTAATTCATATTTATACTGTATTATACATTCACTTTTCCTTTTTTTTCACATTCTAAATTGAGGAATTACTAGAGTTAGCAATTTCTGAAACCAATTTAACGATTTTTTTTAAATTTGCTATTGTCTTTTCATATTACAACATTTCACCACAAATGTCCAGTTGTACTTAATGTGAGGAATTTAACTATTTACACTCGTGCGTAATGTTCCTGAATTGTGGAACTAGCTTTCTAGTTGTTATACTTGTGACTGCTGTCAAATTATAGTCATTCACCATCGACCTGTGATTACACTTGTTTATTTTCCACAAGAAAAATACTTGTTCACATATGTATGTGTACCAAAATAATTTGTAGGGAAATTTAGAATTATTTTTAATAGATTAGCATTTTTATATGTATATACTGTGGGTACACATAATTTCTGTAGGTATTCGCGGGCCGCATAAAACAATTTGCCCACCCCTGGTGTAAATTCTTTATCAACGTCTAATAGAACAGAACAAATAAATTATATGTCATAGAAACCCAAATCTTTTTTTTTTTCGTAGACCCCTTGGAAGTCTTCGTGGACCTCTGGGGTCTATATAGACCACTTTGGAAGTGACTGCTTTAAAAATTGCACCATGGGCGTAGACGGTGGAGGGGGTGAGGTTCAGCCCACCCCCGGAAATGAAATCTCCAGTGGGTGGTGGGATTTTTGTGACATTATTTGCTTTAATTTTGTTTATTTTAGTTAGATTGCTTCGCTGGCAAGGGCGGGGTGTCTACACTCTATACATTAACTCCAGGAAGAACATATTGTAGGGTACAATAAAAATCTTTGGGAAGAATGAAGGGTCATAATGTAATAGGGATTAATTATGGACACCACACATGAATGGCGAAGTGGGGGGGGGGAGAACCCCCGAAAAAAAAAAGCATGAGTTTGGGCCAACGTTCATCCCCTGAATGGAGCCCGTGTATTTAGCCCTTTCAGGCCCCTCAATGTTTGCCTCCATCACTGGCCTTATGTGGGTTTCATTAGGGTGTTATCTGGTACCCCTGACTGAACACAGACTCACCCTAAGGGCCCCCATTCATCTTCCGAAAGGGGCCCATGTGTTAAGCGCTTTAGTCCTCCTCCAAGGTTTGACTCTTACTAACCTTCACTATAGCTTCATCTGGTCCCTTATTGAGCACACTCACCTCTCAATGTTTGCCCTCATCCCTGGTCCCACGTGGGTTTTATCAGGGCTTTATCTGGGTCCCCTAATTGAACACAGACTCATTCCTAACTAGCCCCCATTCATCCTCCAAAAGGTGCCCATATGTTTGCACCCATCACTGGCCCCACGTAGGTTTCCCCAGTGCTTTATCTGGGCCCTCTAAATAAACATATACTCACCCTAAAGGCCCTCATTCATCCTCAAAACGGCGCCCGCGTTAAGCCCTTTCAGGCACCTTAATGTTTGCCCCCATCACTGGCCCCATGTGGGTTTCATCAGGGTTTTATCTGGGCCCCATAATTGAGCACAGACTCACCCTATGAGCCCCCATTCATCCTCTAAATGGAGCCCATGTGATTAACCCTTTCAGATCACACTAGCCCCATGAGGAGTCCATCAAGGCTTCATCTGGGCCCCATAACTGATTCCAGACTCAGCCATAAGGGCGCCCATTTGGGCCAATGTCCATCCCCCAAATGGGTCCCATGTGGTTAGTCCTTTTAGGCCCCTCAACGTTTGCTCTATACTAGCCACATTAGGTTTCCATCAGGGCTTCATCTTGGCTCCCTGATTGCGCCCAGACTCAGCCCTAAGGGCCACCCTTTGGGCCAATGTTCACCTCTGAAATGGGGGCCCATGTGTTTGACCCTTTCAGGCCCCTAAATGTTAGCCCCACACTGGCTTTTGAGGGTTCCATCAGGGCTTCATATGGGCCCCTGAAATGAGCCCAGACTCAGGCCTAACGGGCCCCCATTTGGGCCAATGTTCCCCTCCAAAATGGGAACCCTTGTGTTTAGCCCTTTCAGGCCCCTCAATGTTAGCCCCACACTTACTCCACGAGAGTTCAATCAGGGCTCCATCTGGGCCCCCGAACTGAGACCAGACTTGACCCTTAAGGGCCCTGTTTGGGCTTTCATTAATTGCCCCCAAAGGGCCAAGTATCTTTGGCCCTGTTGGGGCCCACAAGTCCTTCCCCTTACAGGCCTCACACGGGTTTCACAAGGGGATTTTCTGGGCACCCTAACTGATCTCAGACTCAGCCCTATAGGCGCCTGTTCGGGCCAATATTCGTCCCCCAAATGGGGGCCATGTGGTTAGTATGAGCTGGTCCAGTTGGGGCCCTTACCTGGCCCAAAATCTTCGCTAATAATAACAGGGATCCACTCATCCGGTTTATCCGGACTTTATTTGGGCCCTCTAATGAGCCCAAACTCACCTCTAAGGGCTCCCATTCATCTTCCGAATGGTGTCCATGTGTTTACCGTAGGTTTCATCAGGGCTTTATCTGGGCCCCCTAATTGAGCACAGATTCATCCCTAACGGCCCCCATTCCTCCTCCAAATAAGCCTGATTGCGCCCGTTTGGGCCAACGTTCATCCCCCAAATGAGGCCCATGTGTATAGCCCTTTTACGCCCTTCAGTGTTTGCCCCACAATGGCTCTATGAGAGTTCCAATAGGGTTTCATCTGGGCCCCATAACTGATCCCAGACTCAGCCCTAAGGACGCCCATTTGGGCCAAGGTTCATCCCCCCAAGTGGGGCCCATGTGGTTAGCCCTTACAGGCCCATCAACGTTTGCCCTATACTAGCCCAATTAGGTTTCCATCGGGGCTTCATCTGGGCCCCCTGATTGCGCCCGTTTGGGCCAACCTTCATCCCCCAAATGAGGCCCATGTGTATAGCTCTTTCAGGCCCCTCAGTGTTTGCCCCCCAATGGCTCTTGGAGTGTTCCAATAGGGCTTCATCTGGGCACCTGAATTGAGACCAGACTCAGCCATAAGGCCCCCCATTTGGTCTAATGTTCACCTCCGAAATGGGGCCATGTGTTTAGCCCTTTCAGGCCCCTCAATGTGAGCCCTACACTAGCTCTATGAAGGTTTTATCAGGGCTTCTCTGGGCCCCCAAACTGAGCCTAGACTCAGCCCTAAGGATTCCCATTTGGGCTAATGTTCGCCTCCCAAATGGGGCTTATGTGTTTAGCCTTTTCAGGCCCCTAAATGTTAGCCCCACACTGACTCCATGAGGGTTCCATCAGGGCTTCATCTTAGCCCCCAAACTGAGACCAGGCTCAGCCCTTAGGGCCCTCATTTGGGGCAATGTTCATCCCCAAATGGGGCCCATGTGGTTAGCCCTTTCATACCCTTAACATTTGCCCCATAATAGCCCCATTAGGGTTTCTATCTGGGCTTTATCTGGGCCCCTTCATTGTGCCTAGACTTGATCCTTAAGGGCCATGTTTGGGCTTTCATTAATTGCCCCCAAAGGGCCAATTATCTTTGGCCCTGTTGGGGCCCACAAGTCCTTCCCCTTACAGGCTTCACAAGGGTTTCACAAGGGGATTTTCTGGGCCCCCTGACTGAGCCCAGACTCAGCCCTATAGGCGCCTGTTTGGGCCAATGTTCCTCCCCCAAATGGGGCCCATGTGGTTAGTATGAGCTGGACCAGTTGGGGCCCTTACAAGGCCAAAACCTTTGCTACAAAAAACAGGGATCCACTCATCCAGCGTTGAAAGAAAAAAACGATGCTAAATATTGTCTATTGAGATTTTAATAGGCCCGAAGTCTAAAAGAAATATGATCACAATAATAATGTCCATTTTAAGTAAATGTTGACAGCACCATAGGTGAAATAAAAATATAATGTCGTATTTTACTTATTTCAACATTATTCTAGACAGACATATTAAGAAATGTTGCAGTAGTCCTAGATTTATTTAAATACAATATTGATCTCAACATTATTTTATTTAAATGGTAATCAAAATATTACTAAATAGATCTATTTATAATTTAATCATTAATCTCTATATAGACCAAGATGAAGGTGTATTTAAATTCAGTTCTTATCACACACACATTAACACACACACATAATCTAAACCTATTACCTAGTCATAGTCTATATCAAATACTGCTCTCTTACATCTGTCTGAAATAATGTTTTTCCTCATCTAGATCCACTACCTACTGTACCCGTATGTAATTATTATACTTATAATTTAATGTTGACTTCATTAACATTTGACTAGATAGACGTCCCGGTATGCGTACAGCTATTTAAATTCAATATTAATCTCAACTTTAACTTAGAAATATTACATGTTGACAGCACATTAAATTTTAATCCAAAAATTCTGCACCTAGACCTAGTCTATATCAAATACAAATGCCACATCTAGATCCACTATTTTTTCTGCAATTATTGTAATTTAGATGTAATTAATAAGAATATATTTATTAATTATATAATAATATACTATTCTCTCCTCCCCCTATTCAAAACTACTGCTAGTAATAGTGTATATTCTTAGTTGTTTATTCAATCTTCATAGCTATCCGTATTTACGGTCGGTATTTTATATAGGTCTGTGAGCTCTATTATTTCTATTAGTTTATTTTCTCTCTCTTCCTATCCGTGATTGAAGTATTTAAAAAACAACTAGGTTATTCCCCCTTTTGATAATGCTTTTGGTCTTGATCCTGCTCCTTGACAACGCAGAAAAATGGCCAGGAGTGTAAATACCGACGCTCAATGCGGATATTGCCCAAAATAAATATATAAGAACATAAACTATCTAGTTAATAGTTATGTAGAGCTTGCTGAGAGGTTTACAATGATACCAAATTTATTTTTCTATTTTATATAGGAGCAAAGTTATGCTGTTTTATGTGTAGAAAAATGGACTATAATATCCTATAGACACATGAATTCTACTCAAACCTTTAAAAGTGAACTAGATCTTGCTTTGCTTCTACCAGAGAACATTCTGTTTAAAAAAACAACTCACAATTTAGTCCCCTCCCTCACTTAGTACTTTTTTTTTAGTCAGTATTGTAGCCAGTACTTGTTGCTTTATTATACTGAGAGAAAAAGTAAATTAGCAAGCTTGTTAAATGCAATATATATTATCTTATATAATTCAGACGCTACTTCAAAAAGAAAAGTGATTACATCCTACGCGTCATCCATTTAGTCATGCATTAACCAATGACCTAAATATATGATTTGATACATATAAATACTCAGCCCTTGTGTTCTGTTTTAGTTGCTCTTCAGGCATTAAAGAGAAAGAAGAGATATGAAAAACAACTTCAGCAGATTGATGGTACATTGTCTACCATTGAGTTCCAGAGGGAAGCCTTAGAAAATGCCAGTACAAACACAGAAGTCCTCAGTGTGATGGGTGTAGCTGCCAAGGCACTTAAAGGGGCTCACAATAATCTGTAAGTCCTTTCCTACTATTATACTTTCAATACTTTTTTTTATATACGTATAATATTGGTCATTATTATTTTACAAGTAGTTATTTACATTTTTTTAAATTAAAGAAATATAATGTAATGCCTTTTTTTATGTGATTAAATTTGAAAAAAAGAAAACTGCTCCAGTCTCTGGTTATTTGATAAACTTGATCAGCAACACTTTTTATTAAATGAGATTAAATGACAACTGTGATCTGCTAGGGGGTTTAAATATTTGCCTTTGTGTTACCTGCAAAATGTTCTATTTACATTTTTATAAAGTAACATTGAGACCATTACATGCTGGTAAAGTAAGAATGGTACCACAACATGGTGTCATTAAAAGTGATACAGGTATAAATAGTATGCATTAACATTAAAGATTTCAGGCTTTAGTCTAGATTATTATTTAACAGATGGTAAGAATGTTTATTTCAAATTAATTATTTTAAAGTTAAGTAAGCTTACCATCATTTCACTTCCAACTATACTCTGACCCTTCTTCTTTGAAAAAAAAGGGGGGCAAAAATCTATTTTCATTGCAATGAAGTAACTGTTGTATGCCTTGTTGTTCTTTCTTAGGGATGTAGACAAAGTCCATGATTTGATGGATGAAGTTGCTGAACAGCAAGATGTTGCTAATGAAATTTCAGACGCCATTTCACATCCTGTTGGCTTTGGTCAGGATATGGATGAGGTAATGTCAAATAATTGTTTGAGAAGGCAAAAATGTAGAGTTCATTAACATGGCTATTTTTTTGTGTTTAATTATTTAATTCAAATTTCCAGTGTCAATAGACATTTTGCACTTGACAAAAAAATGATGTCACTCGGAATGAAATGTCGCTTAGAAATTGTTTTTGATAATAGCCTTATTGGGCTTTAAGGATTACTTTTATATATAAGTATCATTTATCTAGTTAAATCAGCAGGTCATTTGTCCTGTGAAATTTTGGTCATTGTCAAATTTTGACACACTTCCTATAAATCCTGTTTTGTACAGAAAGTTCAAGATAATTCGTCAAAATTTTGAACAATAAATAAAAACCAAAGAGTGCAGAAACTTCTAAGAAATGGAAAAGTCTTTTGGAAAATAATATAAAAATTTGATCACTCATTGCCTATATTTCCAGTATGAACTTTTGTCATGTTCACTATCTATAGACTTGTCCAGTTGTGAAGTGACTTTGGATCATCTCATAAAAATGATATGAAAGGCTGGTCAATAACTATAGTCAAAACAGTATTGCCCATGCAGCATTCCCCCCCCCCCCCCTTCAACACAGTTGTTTCCAAAGGAACTGCAGGTGCCAAATACAGTGATCATTGGTATCACAGATTCTATTAGGGTGTAGTTCAGTGTGCTGCAAGCTGCTTAGGGGCAACAGCTCCTGATTTTTCCTCAGGGTTGACTCTCACATGCTCAGGTATAGCCGTAAGGTGGCACATGTTTGAATTCAGCTTCTCCTAGGTGGGTAGCCAGCTACTGCTAACAAGCCCTCTTCCTAGAAACTTACTAGTTCAGCCAGATCCAGTGTCTACGCCACACTTGAGTTGGTTGTCTGAGGCTGTTAGAGACACATGCCATTAGAGGCACTTCCAGCAATTACAACCTTGAATTGTCAGTTATATTTATAACAAACATTTTTAGCAAGCCCCATGCACTCTGGCTTGTGTTATTTTTCTCTTTGCTTTGGTTTCTTGATTTAAAAGACAATCATTGATTAAAATACCAAATTCAAATTTTCAGAATCCATTTAAATTCAAATTGATACCTATAAGTTGTTTACAAAGCATTTGACTATCCCATGAGATACTCATTTAACGTTCATCTTCCCTTTTGACACTACAGCAGCTTCTGTATATTTAGCTAAAAACTCATTTTATTTCATATTTTAATTTTGTGCTATTTCTTCTGTCCTCTTGGGTGTTTTTTCTGTGTTCTCTTCTGTTTTTTAAAAAGTCTTTATCAGTGTTGCTGAAGAGCCTTTCTTGGGCAGAATCTAGCTGTCTTGATTTCTCTTTCTTTAGTCATTCCTACTTGTCCTTCATTGAATTTGTCACATTAATCAAATACAAATACAAATTTATACTTTTTAAAAATATTTGTATTTTTTCTTCATTTTTTTTTAGGATGACTTATTGGCAGAGTTAGAAGAACTAGAACAGGAAGAGTTAGACAGACAGCTATTGGATGTGGAAGGAACAGAACATTTGCCAAGTGTTCCTACTGCTGAACCATCAGATTCAAGAAAGGCAGCACCAGCCAGAAGTAAGACTTACATTTCAATTCACATGTACAGATACAGTAACATACAAATAGCCTTGCCTTCCTGAATGTCAAAGTGCTTTATTATTCTGAAATTTGTTTTGTTTTACAACTTTTGGAAATTTCTTTAAAAATGAAGATTGTTACAACCTAGCATAAATCTCCTACAGGACGGCAGGGCTGGATCTCGGGGCCATCATGATGACACGCCTACACTTTTTAGTTTTGGACATGCCCTCAAAACCTGCTGCAGGACTTCCGGCAGTGTTTGATCAAGGGTCAGTCAAGATGACTGTCTGAAGTGCGTACCACATGACGAGACACAACAATATTTCTAAAAATGTAGTGAATCCATTTAAAATTTTGTACGCTGCTATGTGCAACTATCAGGGTGTCCGTGGTCTCCTGAAATTCCAGGATATAGATTTCTAGATCTACAAACGACACTAAAGCTTTTTGTTATCATTATAAAAAAAAACAAATTATCATTTCAAACATTGGTAAAGCAGCACTTAAATCGCATCTGAAATCTGATAAGCACAAGCGAGTCAAGTAACTCAGATGGCTGCCGTATTTGTCAAAAGGGCTGCCACAGTCTCAGTGACTGTCACTTGTACTACACTGACAGCTAAGCCAGTAACCCAACAAATTCATAGTTTTATATTACTGCTAAGAAGGCAGTCAACACAAAGTCTTTTGAGCACCTTAAAGGCTGTTTGCCAAAATTGAAATCTTAATCTCAATTGCAAAGGTTTTGCAACCTTTTCTAAAAAAAATATCAATCAGATGCACTACTGTTGGTTGCCTTTTAATGCTTTATGGCCCAATACTTCTTTAGCATTCTGCAGTCATTTTAGCAAAGACTTATAACACCAGCTGTTTTCAAAGAATGTACTTATGTTGCAGCACTGCTTATTGTAGATTTGACAGACACCAAAAATCTTCTAAATTAAAACTAAAGCCAGTGTTAGTGATGTTTTAAATTTCTAGATGGAAAGCAGAAAGTTTCTACTGACAACAGTTCTCAAACTCGTTGAAAAATCTCCATTAAAGAATGCTATTCGCCAGAGTTTAAAATGGCGAAAGCTCAAATACCCTTTGCAAGATTTTGATAGCTCCTTAAATGATTTATATGCCACTTTGAGCATCTTGGTTCTGCTTGGCCTTATCAGTGCAGATGACTGTGATAGTATTAAATCTGAATTTACACAATTGCACATTTCCATTTTAACTAATAGACTGGATAATTTCTATAGCCAGCTTGTGAACACTGAATTTTCTAAACTCTGGACAGTGATGACAGGAATGTATACCATAAGTTTGGTAATTTAATTTTATTATTAAACCTACATAAATCAACTTTGACTATTGTTATGTAATATTTTGGCACAAATTTTATGCCTGGAATTTTAAAATTTCTCCTGGAAAACTCCTGGAATTTCATATTGACTTTGGTGCAGAAACCCTCAACTATTATTTCTTCACATTTTTGTTTCGTGGTCTGTCGTCTTTCTTAGAATCTGGAGTAAGAATCTAGACCTCATTAAAACATGTGTTTGCCTAATGTTTCTTTGTAGGTCAACAGAAAGATGATGACGATGAGGCCATGCGGGAACTGGAAATGTGGGCGTCCTAGAGCTGTGCAGGTCAGGACCTAATCAACTAAATGCTGTGGTAAAAGAACCCTGAGAGAAATGCAAATAATGTTCTATCTCAATACATGTGTATCATATCATATGTGATGCTTTAGTCTCTTTTTTTTTTTTCTCTTACATGGGCCAAACAGACGTCTCTTTGTTTTGTTTGTTTTCTCTCTTGCATTTAATGCTACAAGTATACTAACTGTTTTCAGCAGCGTACAAAAAAGCTATGTCATTGCTTCATAATGAAGAAAATAAGTCGTCATAGCAACGATAGTGGGGCACTTAAGGAAAGGGGGGGGAGGAGGCAGTGGTAATTCCATTTTTAGCTACACAAAGGTTTTCATGAATGCAAATTGTGATAATACTAAAATCAAGTTTATGTATTAGATTTCAGTCATGCATGTTTTTACGCTTCAAAATTTATTTTTTTAATATGTAAAATCGTGATCTCTTGAGTATCATATACATTAGAAGCTGTTAATCAGTTTTTCTGTCATGTAAACATTACCAACTATTTCTTTAGAAATTACGCATTAGTCACAAATCAGTCAAAAACCATTTGAACTACAATGCAGTTGTTTGTTTTGTATAAATATGTCTTAAAAACCATAAGTGTAATTACATCTTTTTTTTTTTTATTTATGTTATACTAGATCAACTTTTGAATATTATTGACAGTTCGCTTTTTCAATGTCTGAGCATTTTAAATTCAAATAAATTTTCAGTTTTACATCTTGATTACTTAAATTACTTAAATTTCGATTTCAGTTAGGAGTTAGGGTTTAAGAAAGAAAAAAAAAAAAAACAGCCTTTGAAAAGTACAAAGAAATTTGCTTTGTCTACGAAGTTCAATGTTCAACTATTAATAATTCACTGATTAATATCACAAAAGGTCATCGGAATTGGTTGTTGTTTTTTTTTTCAACTTTGATAGAGATTGTACATTTTCTTTTGAGATACCTATCATATTATTCATTGAAGATTTTTGTTTAGAGAAAAAATTAAATTATGCAAATTTTATTCCTATTTTTATTTATTACAAAATGATGTTGGTTGTTATTGATCTTTTTTAAAAAAAATTACTTGTCTGTCTTATTTTTAAATTTAGACAAATGTTTTTCCGATTACAGTGCATCCTAAACTCTCTAAGGCTCTACCCTCTTTCTGACCCAAATGTTTTAGTCACTTCTAAGATCTACATTTAAATCAATAACTGTTGGTGGCAGTTAAAAAAAATTAATAATCAAAGTGAAATGATATTTGGTATGAATAGAAAGAGTTTAACTTGGACTTTGCAGCATAAAAAAAGAAAAAAATAGTTTTATGTCTTGCTCAAAGACTCATTGAAGCTTTTAAAAAATTATTTGTACTAAAATAATTCATAGGAATTTTCTTTAAGACAATCAGTATTCCTCCTCTCAGACCTTGTGATCTATGGGGCAGATGATGTGAAGGTCACCTGTTTCGGTGTCCCACAGTTAATAAGGGTGTTATGTGGCCAGCACAATGACCGCCTTTATTTTTCCCCTACTATTGTCGGGTACCCATTAGAGGTAGATGGACTCAGAAGTGCTGTAAAGATCCCGAAATTAAAAATCCCAAGATTCAAATCCGGAACATCTTTGTTTGGAAGCCAAATGCTTAACCTCTCAGCCACTGCGCCTCCAATTAATACTAAACTTATAGAAAATATTATTATTTTTATCCCTCTTTGAAAACTGCTGCATGCAATGAATTTGTCCACATCCAGCGTCCAATGTGTTGTCTGTTGGCTAGGACAGGGGGTCGGCTTAGCGGGTCTAGGCTTTGTGTGTTTCATGATTGGAAAGAACTTGTGTGAGTTCTGTTTGAGAAATGATTTTATAATTCACACCAGGCTTTGAATGAAAGTTGCGCTGTTGTACTTTGTCTCTTTTCAAACTATACATCATTTTGTATTATCTAGCTCAGCGGTTCTCAACCTTTTAAGCCAGGTGACCCCTTTTTACAATCCCCCACTCTGCCGTGACCCCCTCCACACACACACATACAGCAATAGAAGAATAGACAAAAACAATCAATATTTTCGATGGTCTTAGGCGACCCCTGAAAAATTGTCATTCGACCCCCAAGGGGGGTCGCGACCCACAGGTTGAGAACCCCTGATCTAGCTGAACATGTATCTTCTGTTGTGTTAAAAGAATAATGAAAGACTTTCATACTGACATTGCTTTCTAGTTGATCATGCTAAATTGACGTGATTGTATTCAATTTCTGTTGTACTGGGTTCATTCAGCGAGTCACTCTGTATGAACTTGTTTCTTGTTTGTGTGTACATATAAATATATGGACGCTGGTGGCTACATGTCCAATAATATGTCAATGTTTTAGAATATTGTTCAATTTGTCTTACAGTGAGGACTAGGGTATAAGGCATGGTGACTCAGTGATGATACAATCCTTTGGATATTTGGTCAGAATAAGAGTTGGCAGCAGCTCAATTATACCATATTAAAATGGCATGCTGGATAAATTCTAATTGTTTCCCCTGAGTTACTCAGGTCTGTGAGATTGTTAAATGCTCTCTTAACACTTTGATTCACTACTAAAGTAGTTCTTATTTTTCTTCTTTACTTTTGTAGTGATAGAAAACTGATTATTAAGATGTTTAATGATCCTTAGGTTTCAGTATACAGATTTAGATATATGGAAATATAACATTTGATAAGGGAGTCCACTCCTAAGTTTTCTTTGTTTTGTTCTTATAACCATTGTGATGAAAATGTGTGAACTCTTCATGATTTCTTTCCATTCTTTATGTATATTATGTAATTAAACAAAATTGAAGTCATGCATTTTATTTTTAATAGATCCTTTTTTTTTTTAAAGCATAGATTTTAGATTGTACAAAATTGTTGATTCAATTACAAATACAAACATTTGTGTGAAATCTAAAGAAAAACATAAAATATAAAAAAAAATTAAACTTATATTATTATTATTAAGCGTAATTGTATCAATTAATTTTGAGCAGTCGTGTAATTAAATTTTTCAGTAGATCTAGATTCTAGACTAACAATAAAAAAGCATTTTAAATAAATAAATAAAAAAAAAAAGGGAACAACCTGAATGGAACTTGTGGGCTAAAGCCTTCTTATTGGTGACCAGCGAAGAGTCTAGGAACATGGAAGATTGTATAGTTATCCATTGTTTCTATTTCATGTTTGTGTTTACTAAGCCTAAGACAGCATCCTAATATCAAGGGAACTAATTCAGCGTTTACCACCACTTCAGTTGAGTAGTGTTTCTTTCCCTTGTTTGAGGTACCAAACAAAGTAATTAAAAAAAAAAATTGATTCTTGTGTTGTCAGGTAATAGAAATAATGTGCAAAATTTCAGCTTGATCTGAGATGAGATGTGAGAGAAATATGTGTACAAACTTTTGGCCTGACAGAGTGAGTTGATATAAGCTTTGTAAAAACTATCTTACAACAAAGAAACATTTTAAGTTCCAATAGAAATCAAATGTACTGAAGAAAACAATTAACCAGAACAAATGAAAAATACAATCGTCAAGTTTCTCACCAATGAAATTTTCAGTAGTGACACTGCATGACAGAAGATTAAAATGTAATTGAATAATAGGCCACAATACACTGAACTATAACTTACAATACAAAAACACATCTTAATAAAACATTCAGAAAGTTAATCGCAGATTTCTTATTCCACATGCTGAGACAAACTTGTGAGTGTACTTTTTCTTTCTGTCCTTAAAAGTATGGAGCAAGTTGCCTGAATCAGCCAGAAAACCACTGACTTAGCAGAGTATAAAGTCTCTAATTAACATAGTGCGACTAAATTCCGTCGGCTTCCTTGTGGAGTGAAATGAGATGAAAGCCTGGGCATTAGCTTTGTTCGGAACTAAGGGAGGTGACTAAGGCGCCAACACGGCAGTTCTCGTCAAGGGTTACGGGCTCCTGATTTCCACTTGGAGTTGACTTCTGATGCCTTTCCCGTGTTTGGATATAGATTCAAAGCAGCAGAAGTTTGGATAATGTTTTCTTTCTAGGTGGGTAGTCTGACAAGCCCCTCCTGCACGAAGTTTATTGGTTTAGGCTTTAATTGCTCACATTTGCACATTCTCCTTCTCCTAGCTTCTCTCTTGTCTGATTACCAACAAGAACATGCATTGTCTTTCTTGCTTGAAACGAAATGTAAGAGAAAAATAATTGGTAAAATAATGAGAGCAATCAAAGCTGATCACACTCTTATTTCTGCCTTTAGGGATCCATAGCTTCTCTCTTGTCTATAACCCATACTGTTATCTGCCTTTAGGGATCCATAGCTTCTCTCTCGTCTATAACCCATACTGTTATCTGCCTTTAGGGCTACATAGCTTCTCTCTCGTCTATAGTTCATACTGTTATACTGCCATTAGGGCTACATAGCTTCTCTCTTGTCTGTAGTTCATACTGTTAGGCCTATACTGCATTTAGGAATACATATCTTTTCTCCTGACTGTAGCTAATACTGTTATACTGCCTTTAGGGATATATAGCTTCTCTCTAGTCTGTAGCTCATACTGTTATACTGCCTTTAGGGATATATAGCTTCTCTCCTGTTTGTAGCTAATAATGTTATACTGCCTTTAGGGATATATATAGCTTCTTTCTAGTCTGTAGCTAATACTGTTATACTGCCTTTAGGGATATATAACTTCTCTCTTGTCTGTAGCTAATACTGTTATACTGCCATTAGGGATATATAACTTCTCTCTTGTCTGTAGCTAATACTGTTATACTGCCTTTAGGGATATATAGCTTCTCTCTTGTCTGTAGCTAATACTGTTATACTGCCTTTAGGGATATATAACTTCTCTCTTGATTGTAGCTAATACTGTTATACTGCCTTTAGGGATATATAACTTCTCTCTTGTCTGTAGCTAATACTGTTATACTGCCTTTAGGGATATATAGCTTCTTTCTTGTCTGTAGCTAATACTGTTATACTGCCTTTAGGGATATATAACTTCTCTCTTGTCTGTAGCTAATACTGTTATACTGCCTTTAGGGATATATAGCTTCTCTCTTGTCTGTAGCTAATACTGTTATACTGCCTTTAGGGATATATAACTTCTCTCTTGTCTGTAGCTAATACTGTTATATTGCCTTTAGGGATATATAACTTCTCTCTTGTCTGTAGCTAATACTGTTATACTGCCTTTAGGGAAACATTACTTCCTTTGTTTTTTTCTTAAATATATTTTATCATCTTAATGAGTTTGAAAAACAAACAAACGCTGGGATTGTCGTCTTCATGGTTCCATGTTCGTGCCGTGCCTACCCCCATCCCCCGCAAAGTTAGGGCAATGATGTAATAAATGTTCAAGTGTGATGGAACATCTGAACATGTAGGACAGACAATTCTTATCATTTAGATATAAATAAGAAGCAAAATATAAAAAAAAGCTTTTACAAAAATTACCTAATGGGAAGAACTCATAACTTACAACTATATCTTTCAAGAATACAAATACAAAAACAAAATTTAATAAAATACTCTGAAAGACACAAAGATAAAGGCACATTCCTCGTCCCATATGCTAGGACAAATTTGTACAAATACTCCTTCTTCCCTAGTGTTATTAGAGCATGGAATGGGTTGCCTGAGCTAGCCAGGAAAACCAGTGACTTGGCAGAATTTAAGTCATTGGTTAATATGCATGACTAAATGCATGACGCGTAGGACGTAATCATCTTCTTTTTAGAAGTAACGTCTGTATTATATAAGATAAGATAAGAATGTAGAAGTATTTCCCTTTTTCGATATTAAACAAAGAATTACCAACAAATTGACTAACTGGACACTTGTTTAACTTGATCCAAGAATTGGTGAGGGAGAAATAACGTGTATAATTATTTAAGGGGGCACAACCTGACATATCTGTGAATAAAGAAGGATTTAATTCCATTGTTGGTATCAAACGGAATAATTAATAGCCAGTAATTAGTGTACTAAAAATTGATTCATTAAGTCACAGTCTAGTGTCTACGCCAATGATTAATCATGCAAAGTTTCAAATCCTAGAATGGGTAGCGGAGAAATAACGTGTTCAAACTTTTTACCAGACAGACAAAGACAGAGTGAGCTGATATAAATTTTGTCAAAAGTGTGTCATTTTGAGGTAATCTATCATGTCATTTGTTTACTAAACCTCCAGCCAACAGACTAAACAGTTTTTAGTTGCTTGATGTAAGGATTTTATTAAGAAATGTTTTCACCTTTGAGTGGGATTACGGAATACAATTCTGTTCCAAATGGAGAGCCAACTTTTGTTTTTGTACTGATGAGGAAAAAGGGGGTGGGCAAAATGAGGGCATTGTAAAATGCTGTTTTAACACTAGTGGCAATCTGGTCACTTTTATGTAAACTATAGGCCGCTGTTTCAGTTTGACTATAGGCTACTGTTTTAGTTTGTCTATAGGCCACTGTTTCAATTTAACTATAGGCTACTGTTTCAATTTAACTATAGGCTACTGTTTCAATTTAACTATAGGCTACTGTTTCAATTTAACTATAGGCCACTGTTTCAGTTTAACTATAGGCCACTGTTTCAGTTTAACTATAGGCCACTGTTTCAATTTAACTATAGGCCACTGTTTCAGTTTAACTATAGGCCACTGTTTCAATTTAACTATAGGCTACTGTTTCAATTTAACTATAGGCCACTGTTTCAGTTTAACTATAGGCCACTGTTTCAATTTAACTATAGGCTACTGTTTCAATTTAACTATAGGCCACTGTTTCAGTTTAACTATAGGCCACTGTTTCAATTTAACTATAGGCTACTGTTTCAATTTAACTATAGGCCACTGTTTCAGTTTAACTATAGGCCACTGTTTCAGTTTAACTATAGGCCACTGTTTCAATTTAACTATAGGCCACTGTTTCAGTTTAACTATAGGCCACTGTTTCAATTTAACTATAGGCTACTGTTTCAATTTAACTATAGGCCACTGTTTCAGTTTAACTATAGGCCACTGTTTCAGTTTAACTATAGGCCACTGTTTCAATTTAACTATAGGCCACTGTTTCAATTTAACTATAGGCCACTGTTTCAGTTTAACTATAGGCCACTGTTTCAATTTAACTATAGGCTACTGTTTCAATTTAACTATAGGCCACTGTTTCAGTTTAACTATAGGCCACTGTTTCAGTTTAACTATAGGCCACTGTTTCAATTTAACTATAGGCCACTGTTTCAGTTTAACTATAGGCCACTGTTTCAATTTAACTATAGGCTACTGTTTCAATTTAACTATAGGCCACTGTTTCAGTTTAACTATAGGCCACTGTTTCAGTTTAACTATAGGCCACTGTTTCAATTTAACTATAGGCCACTGTTTCAGTTTAACTATAGGCCACTGTTTCAATTTAACTATAGGCTACTGTTTCAATTTAACTATAGGCCACTGTTTCAATTTAACTATAGGCCACTGTTTCAGTTTAACTATAGGCCACTGTTTCAATTTAACTATAGGCTACTGTTTCAGCGCTAGAGAACACTTTCGGATCAGCTGCCCCCCCCCCCCAAATTGATGACATGGTGTATTTTCGAGCCTCGAACGATCTCAGATTTGGGGAGGGGGGGGGGAATTAACTAGAACTAGATATGGCTCTAAATGTGCTAAACATGTGTCTTACTAGACGCAGCTCAAGGTGTGTTAAACACGTCTCGTGAACTTGGTAATGTTTTCAGCAAAATAGTCTTGTTCAGAAACTATACTAAAAAAAACAAAACAAAAACAAACAACAGATAAACAAAGTAAAGCTTTATATATATTTATATAACCCAATATTTATTTATTATTGTAACATGTAACATTATATAAATATATTATTCTAATTATATAATAACAAACTGTACATTGTAATAGTTCTTTCTCTCTCACTAAACCATCTTTTAAAAATATTCTTTCAATGATTCATTCAATAACAACATTCTCCCTCTCTATCTCTCACACACACACAAATATTATATCCTTACTATAAAAAAAATTCTGCAGCAAGAACTCAGTTGACCACTATCACTTATAATGTCAACAACATACTGCAACATTTCTAATAGTTTCTACATCATAGTGTATATAGCCTGCTATAGATTTGCATGGTTATTCTGGCATAAAAACATCATAGAATATCTTGTCAGTCAGAGTTCGGATCGCATATCCTCATGATCAGTTAGTCACCGTAATTGTAACTAAACACAAAATAGTTCATCAAGTCTCTCCTAAAATCTCCGTTCTGACTTTATATATTTCACGACACAAGCCGCCTGGAAACGTATACTGTAGCTGGTTGTTTGTACAGGCAAATGATATAGGTAGGCCTCTACATTTACATCTAGTGTTCGTTTAACTGTTACATTAAGAAAGGACTTTGCCGGCTGTTTAAATTATCCCCAAAATAGCTAAGAGCCTCGCACAAAAAACTTTGATGCACGTGTGTATGCGTCTGCGCAAACCTAGAGACTTTTCAACCTAGAAACGCCAATTTTCTTTGAGATACTCCCACTAGATCAAATCACGCCTAACCCCCCCCCCCCTAAAAAAAGAAAAAAGGAGCATCAAACGATAAACTTGATGTGAATAGGTGCACGCATGCGACTTTAATTAGAAGAAGTAGAATTCTTTAGTTTTACCTCGTCCCTTATTATTGGGTCACGCCCAATGTCTTTGAAAACACGCCCATTTCTCTTGAGACACTTCCATCCTGGTGTGAATATCTAGTGTGAAGTTCTGCTCTGACACACTTTCTAACAAGTGTGGTCTACATGTGGTTGAGGTGCATCTGCATATTACATAATCGCACGGAGAAGTCTTGTTACCACTGTAAAGCACAACGAACTGGTTGCGCTGTTTCCTGAGAACGATAAGAAAGTTGGCAACACATATTTCAGACAGCATCGGGTGCAGGATGTGTTCTCACTCTAGGCGATGTCCTTTTGTTAGTGCCGCAGCACTTTCTAAGCATAAGTCTAGCGTCTTGCCTGAAGGTCTGGTTCAGGAAGCTGTATATTAACGGGTTAATGGCGTTGTTGATGAAGAAAGATTTCACGCAAAGCTTGTAGGCCAGCTCGCCGACTGGGCTGAGGTTCTCTTCCAAGTCCTTGATAACACTGCGCAGCACCATGACGGTGAGGTAAGGGAGAAAACTCAAGATGTACGCGAGCGTTACTGCGAATAAAACCGTGGTTGTTTTCCCCACGCGGATCTGTCTCTGGGGTGCTTTAGGAACCGAGATTTCTTTCGCGGCTTGTTTCCGTGATTTGTGTTGAGGGACATTGTCTTCTTCGTCCGTGGTGTCAAAGTTGTGCTGCTGCTGTGGTCGATGCTGTGTTGGGTTATAGTGGACTTGGCGGGTGAAGACTCTGGTTCTGCTAACTTGACGATTGGGGGGCTTGGAAAGTACGGCGCTGCCCACGAGATGAGCCACAGATGGATTTGCTGTGACCAGTTCCATCACATTCTTGTTCGATTCAATTAACAACTGGCCAGTGCCCAAGGGCAGAACTGGGAAGTCTCCTGAAATCGTTTTGATGTCAGCAAAACCCTGATTCGCCACACTTCCGTTCGTGACGTCATTTCCGGTAGCGGCGACAGCTCCCGGCTTGGTGGGGAGATTCGGGTTAAACCAGCGTGACGTGTCTTCCAGCTTCCCACACTTGCCCTGGTGTCGCTTGACACTGCCAAAGATGGCGCTGGCCAGGGTGGTTGTGGATGTCGCATTGCTGACGTTGGCGCTGCCGGGGTTACTGTTGTTACCGTTGCTGTTACCACTGGCTGTTGAGCCACCGAGCCCTTCGTCTTGCTCTGAAGACAAATCGGAGCTTGTTGCTTCTGGAACCTGGAGGAGAAATCAAATCGGAATTTAGAACCTTGATAATTTATATAAATAACAGAAGAAAAAAAACAACGAAACACACAATGAAAAGTATACTTAAGGAAGACAGTTACTAATAAGTAGGCCCACATGTTTCGCGCACATCCACTTTTATTCCAATATTTTAAATTAAACCCACATTTAACCATTATGGATATGTTTCAAATTCGGAATAATTTCTAGGTACCGGTAATAATGTTATTTCTTATTGTCCATAAGACAGATAGTTCCGCTTCTGTTGTTATTCCATTTCCATAAGACAGTTCCGGTTCCGTTGTTATTCCATTTCCATAAGACAAGATAGTTCCGGTTCTGTAGTTATTCCTTAAGACAGATAGTTCCGGTTCTGTTGTTATTCCTTAAGACAGATAGTTCCGGTTCTGTTGTTATTCCATAAGACTACATAATTCCGGTTCTGTAGTTATTCTATAAGACAGATAATTCCGGTTCTGTAGTTATTCCATAAAACAGATAATTCCGGTTCTGTAGTTATTCTTTAAGACAGATAATTCCGGTTCTGTAGTTATTCTATAAGACAGATAATTCCGGTTCTGTAGTTATTCCATAAAACAGATAATTCCGGTTCTGTAGTTATTCTATAAGACAGATAATTCCGGTTCTGTAGTTATTCTATAAGATAAATTATTCCGGTTCTGTATTTATGTTTTTTATGTATTTCCTGCAAATGCAACCTTCAGTATCTCACAAGACTGTATAGTCCTGCGTATTAGGAGTAAACTAACATCTAGAGTCGAACTTTATTCCAGGCGTCTCTAACCAATTATGGACATTTAACCACTAAAGAGGGAAACAACTCTAGGCCAACTTACGTTTTCTTTGCGGGAGCCCGCCCTGAGAAGAGCTTTGTTGGAGGACGTACTGGAAGTCACGGAGCCCATGTGGACCCGCTTCCTGCCCAGGATCGTCAGCCCGATTTTGGAGTAGAGGACAGCAAAGAACATGATGGTGACGCCGAACAAGGAGAATAGAAAGACGTAGTAGATGGTCGGGTAGACTGTTTTTCTCATGGAGTCATCAGTGGTACAGTCGGTGCCCTTCAGGACATGGCCATTGAGGTTTCGGATCACAGTCTTCCTAAGGAAACAAAACAATGAAATGAGCAATGCTGTGAAATTTAGTTTATAACAATCCAGCAGAAGTTTCTTACGAACTGCCTTTGTTAAGTTGTCACATGTAAAGTAGAAAAAATTTAGCTATATAAAAGAAAAGATTAGAGCTTAATATAGTTGTAATAGGTCATTTGTATTTAGGCCTAGGCTATAATGAGCAGCACAGCGCCCCTCTGTCTCTTTGTTTTTCCCAAGACTAGATACTGTGACACGTTGGAAGCAGGCTACAGATAACTATAGTCAGTTCAAACCTTAAACCTAAGAAAAAAAAATCTAATTGCAAAATTTGCAAACATCATGTCGACATCCATTTTTGTGTAAGGCTGGTCGTGTGGTATGGGCTCTGGACTATCGTTCGGTTGTCTCGATGGTTCCATGTTCGAACCTTGCCCGCTGCCATACCCAGTTATCCTGCGGGAAGGTAATTTTCTAGAAATCTGAAGGAACATCCGAATCATGTAAAACATTTACAAGCATTATTTGACCCATTGACCACCTCCTCTACGCTTCCTCCGTTTACTATTGAAGGCATTTTAAGTTTCAAATTAGAGGATAATATTAGCTTTAGTATTAGCTTTAGTAGAGTACTACTGGTCAAGTAAAGTAAAGTTTCCCTTTCAGACTTTGCAATTTATGGGACAGATGATATAAAGGTCATCTGTTTCTCTGGCTCAAGTGGTCATGACGTTTCCCCAACTAATTTCAGGTACTCATTAGAGCTGGGTGGACCCAAAGGCGCCATAAAGATCCCGAAATTTAAAAATCCCAGGATTCGAATTTCGGACACCTCGATTCGGAAGACAAGCGCTTGACCACTCAGCCACGGCGCCTGCTACTACTGGACTAAATTGTAATGGATCTCTGTATACTAAATGACGGGTTCACTTAATATTCTTACCTTCCAAATAAAATGAAAGTTGGCCAGGAACACACTAGACCTAGCACCACGGCTCCGACACACAGAAGTCTGGCCTTATTGGCTGTAAATTGTCTTCCCAACTGGCAAATTCGATAGTATCGATCAAACGCCACCTTTTAAAATAAAAGTAGAAAAGAATAAATAGGAGCATATCCGTTTGTTGTCGGTACACTTAACATTAACATAATTACATTTTTATGGAGTAGGTCTATTTGTTTCTGGTGAAGATCGAACTATCGTCATTATCCATCATGCAGATTGATAGGGTAAATTGTTACACTTTCTATTGGTATTGGAGATTTAAACAATTTGCAAGGTCAAGGGCGCTAAATTGAATTTCACAGGTGCCAACTAAACTATATAAAAAAAAAAAGCTATAATTTTAACACTATCTCAATGCGTGACAATTGATCTTCGAATAAAATTTCTTTTATTACCTCTAGTAAGCTGAACATTTCCTTTTAAATAAGCTTAATGCCATAGAGCAGCGGTTCTCAACCTTTTAAGCTCGGCGACCCCTTTTTACTATCCCCCACTTAGCCGCGACCCCCCCCCCCCCCGATACATACACAGCAATAGAAGAATACACAAAATACAATTCATATTTTCGATGGTCTTAGGCGACCCCTGATAAATCGTCAATCGACCCCTCAAGGGGTCGCGACCCACAGGTTGAGAACCCCTGCCATAGAGTGAAATCCTAATGCTTCATTTCTATCAGTGTTTCACAAACTTTTTTCCTTAACGGAACACTTCGCACATCTTGAGCATTTATCGGAACACTTCGCACATCTTGAGCATTTATCGGAACACTTTGCACATCTTGAGTATTAATCGGAACACTTTGCTAATTTTTGTATAGAGAGATCCATTCACGTGGTGGCCTAATAGCTAATTATTCAAGTAGTTCATGGAACGCCTATTGGGAACACAGTTTGGGAAACACTGTTCTATATTCACATTATTTTGTGCTATTAACAAAAGAACTTGGAAATTTTGAATCTGCAGGGCTTAAAAAGTGCACAAAAAGTATCGTCCGTCATGTATGAATATCTTCAATGGAATTTGTGTGCAGCGGCATTTGTATAATATTATGTAATTGTTAATTGCTCTAGTAGTGAAATTGTGAAAATGATTTCAAGTAGTTAAAATTTACATAAATAGAATAGCAACTATTGAAATAACCAATCCAGACAAAAATCTACTATATTGATTATGATCGTCAAAAAACATTCAAGGATATTATGGCAATAGGTCAGAAAGTACTACACAATATTTCAAATTTAGTTATAATTAATAATAGTAATAATAATTATAATTTTAAAAAATTAATTTGTTTCATTTTTAAAATTAATTAAGATTTCGGTTTAGTTTTATTTAATATTCAAAGTAAATGTAACCAAATAAATGTCTAATACAGTTATCTTATATCAATGTAAAACTGCTCATTGTTAGGTAAAGGCGGACAGTGGTATTTAGGTTATAAATTCTTTTATTGTGAAATGTTAAAAAAAACATTGACATGTAAATATTAAAGGTGTAGGACCCTGTTGTTGTGGGACATGTGCACTGTCTGCATCAGGAATCAATGGACAACAAATGATCATCAGTCAGAAAAAAAATATTTCGGAATTACGTGTGCTGATGACCGACCAGTGGTCAGTCAGGCCATAGTACCTTGTGATGAACAAGAAAAACTGATTCGCCCTGCCAAGTGCATATGCTCTCATACTTGCGGCGGTAATATACCAATGAAGAAACTAAATGATCATGAGCAATCCCCATTCAACCTCTCGACATTTTGACCGTCAGTTAGTCGTAATAGAAGGCCCGAGCCCTGATCTGTTGCAGGTAAGTGCTAAGGCCCGAACTCTGATCCGTTGCAGGTAAGTGCTAAGGCCCGAACTCTGATCTGTTGCAGGTAAGTGCTAAGGCCCGAACTCTGATCTGTTGCAGGTAAGTGCTAAGGCCCGAGCTCTGATCTGTTGCAGGTAAGTGCTAAGGCCCGAGCTCTGATCTGTTGCAGGTAAGTGCTAAGGCCCGAGCTCTGATCTGTTGCAGGTAAGTGCTAAGGCCCGAGCTCTGATCTGTTGCAGGTAAGTGCTAAGGCCTACTAACAGGTTACATAATTATTGGTCTCGGGTGCACAGTCCAGACGCTTTGCATTTTCAGGGATCCTTTCAAATGCTTGTCTAGTGTGTTTTGTAATTGAAATAGGAAATTAATAAAATGGCGTACCGGTACTGAGAAAATAAATAGACTATAAGTCACTATATGGTTGGAAACATGATTTAAAAAAAATAATTAAAAAGCGAAATATTAATACAACTAATAACATGGAAGAAACTTAAACGCTCTAGTTGAAGAGTTAACAAAAGAAAGACAACTCTCATGCTGGGGAAAACAACAACAACAACAGAACCTCCCCATTCCTCACCTCAATCAGGATGGTGCTGCTGGCGATGATGGTGCTGGAATGAGTAAATCTCAAAACTTTGCACGCCCACGGGGAGTCGAAGGTGTAGGGCAGAACTAGATCGGCGATCTCCGTCGGCATCCCCACCACGCAGGTGACCAGGTCCAGCGCTGCCAGGTAGAGGATGAAGTAGTGTGAGGACACTCGCGTTCTTCTCTTGCAGTACACCAGACACACCTGGACACACCATGAGTGACACATGATTTATTTTATAATACAGAAACATTCGATTCGAATTATTAACACGGGCTACCCACAAGGATCAGGGGAGATTATAAAGATACCCTATTAAGAGATAATGCTATGAATGTCATAAAAAAGGTTTATGGTCACAATGAGTGACACATGATTTATTTTACAATACAGAAACATTTGACTTGAATTATTGATTACGGGTTACCGACTGGGTTCATGAGAGATAATATAGACTTTTGCGTCTGACTGTCAGTGTAGCTCATAAGTAAGGTTTAAGATTATCGAAGATGAATTTGAAACACAAGAGGTTATTGTAAAGATGAATATAAAAAAAAAAACAACAACTTAGACCATGGCCATCTTTAACTCATTTTCTCCTTAATTATTTTTCCAAGTTTTGGAAGGAATTCTTCATTTTGCTTATTACTATTTCACTACCCCTGTTATGATTGAGCTTCAATAGCTTTGTTGTTTGTTATCAGAAAATGTTGTATCTGGTATAGAATTAAAGGGAAATGCATGCTCTTTTTATATAGGCCTAACACAAAGTCAAGTTTAAAAAATTAAACATTAATTTACTTTAATGAGGTCAAATCAACGATGGTATCGTCGGTTAGGAGAGAAAGAGTTAAAATAATAATGATTTCCCCAAAATTGTTGGTGTGACTTAATTCAAATAGGGAAAGAAAATATCACACTTTCATTTGACTAAGCAGACGTGAGAAACTTATCAACAGCAATGTATTGAGCTTTAGTTAAACAATAAGATTCTAAACGTATTGTAAATTATTCTTAGAATGCAATAACACCAATCATAAAGATGACCTCCATTCAAATAATTTTAACAAATTCGGAACAAATGCCCCTTTGGTGTAATAATTTACTAGATCTAATTAGCAGTTGCAAAACCATATATGCCTACCTATTTTTTACCAATTAATACGCATATCGTCTCTTTTAATAATCTTATAGAAACCAGACCATTATGTATATAAAAATATTCAATATTAATATTTAAAAGTTCACAATAAGAATCAATATTCAAAGTTTAGCAACTAAATTAAGGAATTTAAAAGTTGGCTACAATAAAGCATATTTTTTAGGTTTTTTTTTTTGATGTAACTCTTGTATATGTTAATTATAAAAGTTTCCTACATCTATATTTGCAAGTGCGGTCAAATGACTAATCAATTAAATAATCTGATGTTTTGATGCATAATTTACGACGCAAAAAAATGTCAATTTTACATTCGCCAAAAAAAAAAAAAAAAAAAGATACTGTAATCTTCTGCTCTAGACTCTAGGAACCAGTTAAACTCTAGACAGGAAACCAGATTGAAAGGATTTATTTAAAAAAAAAGAAGAAAGTGTGGAAGGAATCTTACCGTGGCATTTCCTATCGTGCCTACAACAATGAGAACACCCAGGAACACGGTCACAGGGAGGTAGAGCCTGGCCTTGACGTCGTTTAAACAATTCAACCGGCCGACAGTTGAGTTGTAAACCAGGCAGCCTAGTTCCTCTGCAGTGGGCCGCCTCATTTCGACAAGTCGATTCGCACAAATTACTCCCCTTTAGAACTGGAACATGAGAAATGAATGCAGTTTCCTAGACACAGTTATCGTTCCTGACGAGTTACCGTTCTTTAAATTGTCTACAATCTGTGGCAAACGAACGGTTATTTAAATACACGTATTTAATGTGTAAATTGTTAGTTTCACAGCGAGTCACTAATATTTGTTTAAAAACAATAAATCCAGATGACAATGCAAAGAAATCCGTTGATAAGACTGAACGCCGAAAACCAATGTCACAAATTGTCCACAAGACGTATCGGCTTGATATGACTTTACTAGACGCACAAGTACTGACGAAACAGCGATGGAATCGTTGAATGACGCCCTGCTAGAGGTTTGGCCCCCCTCTTATAGCGCTGACGTACACTCGGTGGCATCTGTCGAGGACCTGGTCAAGTGCACTGACCAATTACACTCGCCACAGAGTGACCAGAAGGGGAGCTAATCCTCACTCACACCTCTTGTATACTTGACATTCTCTTCTGCGTTATCATTATAACCAAACTGTAAGAAGTTGTGGAGGATTATGAATTGCACATGATATAGTTTACATTTTATTAGCTCTAATACTGTAATCTATAGTTAGTATATTACGTCAAATATAATTAAGCTGACTAATCCACTATATTAATACTTTTCAATAATATAAAGATAAGATCAGGGTTTCTCAAAATAATTACGAGAGTGCAAATAGTGTATTGCTATTATTAAACGTTAATTAGTGCTATTTTTTTTTAAATGGGAGGGGGGGGGGAGAAAAACAAAATACCCCAAAAAGAGGCAAGTACCCCAAAAAAATGTTCATCCCCTTCCCCCTTGGTGTCGCCCAACGAACCCAGTCCCCAGACATAGACTTGAATCTAGTAGACCCTAATGCCACTAAGCTAAGTCGTTCATCTAACGACTTTCAAATTCTAGCACTGGAGACCATAAATACCTTCAAGCCCAGTGCTATTTTTACATACACTGATGGGTCGGAATCGATAGATTCTTGAAGAGCAGGCTATGGAGCCTACATCGAGTTTATTGGCTTTGACTCAGTGAAAATGTTTGGACCACTTGGTAGTTTTTACAGTTTTGATGCGGAGGCCTTGGCAGCCTGTGGAGCCTTAAAAGTCATTGACTCTCAACTCGGCGAGGGACATTTGAGGGCAACACAGAATGTTGTGGTCACTTGACTCAAAACCTGTACTACAGTTTTGCAAAGCCCCGGACCATGCCCCCAATACACACTATTGCAGACTCCTTGGCTCACCAGGGAGGGCAAACACCACCCACCAAACAGGGTGCGAGTCTTCATCATGCTCTGGCCATAATTAAAAAAAAAAACAGAAATGGAAAGGTGATTTGAGTGCTGGGACAAGTCGCAAAAAGCCTGTGAAGTCTGGGAGCGCATTAGGCTTGACCGCACTTCCCAGTGGTGGAGGCTGTCCAGGCCTGAGCAAACTATTGTAGCACAGTGCAGGACAGGCCACTGTCCTGTTGGCTCATATTTCTCACGGCTATGGCCAAATTTTGATTCACGTTGCCCCCGCTGCGGGGAGGAAGAGGAAACCGTGTCTCATATTCTGTTTGACTGCCCCAGACTTGCTGATCTCTGTCTCGACAGGTCTGGGAAACCAAAAAATTTCGACCTGTATAGTGGCATGTTTGCAGTATGCAAAACAACTGGGCTTTTGCAATAGATAATTTGAGCCTCTCAAGCCGTCACTTAAATGGAGTTTGATGATGATGATGAGTCGTCTCCCTTAACTAAGACAGTTGACAATGCCACCTATGTTGCATTATTCACAATCAATCGCTAACCTTGTCCCACCATCACCATATACACACACACACATACTCCATAACAACCAGTGAAACATATTGTTTTGCAGGATTGTCATGGTCTGATCATACTTGCAATTTCACAAAAAGTGTCCAATCAAGCAATAGAGTCAAATCGAGACCGTCTTAGAAGGCCTGAACACGTCACAGGTCTGTACGACGTGGCAACGAGCTATTGGTCTCTAATAGGTTGCGAATAGGTCAGTGTTGAGGTCTACCATAAAAAAAAGGTCTCGCTTGACTGTACATTAGATTTGGCCCCGTTCCAAGATAGATTTAAGGGTATTTTTCATAGGGTTAGCAATGTCCATTACTGCTTCCTTATGTGCACCAACTGGACATGCTATTTCATATGCATAGTAGCACTACTCTAAAAAATCATTATCCCAGCGACGACCAACCCTGAAGACGTCCATGGAGGTCGATAAGAGACTAATCGTGGATCAGCAGCCATGGCTGAAAAAGAAGCCTAGGGATAGCATACCGAGATCATTTTAACGGTAGAGAAATCTTCGGCAGATGATGTAAAGGTCGTCTAAAAATCACTCGCCCCCCCTCTCCCAGCGAAGTGCTTATTGAACGGCGTAATTCGCGTAATATACCCTTACACACAGAGTGTTGAGTGGTAAAGCGCTCGGCTTACGAACCGAGGTGTCCCGGGTTCGAATCCTGGTGATTTTTTTTAATTTCGAGATATTTAGGGTTCCAGGTTCTTAGTTCTGCCCAAATTAAAACAGTCAAATCAGATTTTTCCCAGTGTGGCCAATCAGCTAGTATTTTTTTTTCCAAAAGATATACATAAACTGTCAAATTTCTATAAAAAAAAATCGTTAGATCCGTTTTCGAGATCCGCGTCCAGGTTCTGCCAACGTTTTGCCGATAAAAAATGTGCCAGCTGAATAGTGGAATTGTAATAATTTCTCTGAAACGGACCTAGGCGGGTCCAGCATTTTTTGCCAGCCCAACAGCTCACGCTGAGATCAGACGACATTCCGTGCTCGCCAGCACGTGGAAAAGACATGTGCACGCAGAATCCCAGAATGCACGAGCGCATGAATTTATATCAGACGACAGGTTTCGTCTGGAGCTCTGCAGCTGACGTCATTAAGTAGAAGGCTACTTGAGGTATTACTGAATTACTGTAATTAATACTTGACCTTTGCACTTTACATCATACTACTTAACACAACATTTCTTCAATACCTCTATTCAAGTCAGAACTTTATAGAGGAACCTGGTTTGGTAGGTGGAACCTGGTTAGAACATGATATTAAAAAAATAACGGCCCTTACGATTTTCCTACACATTTTATAGTTGATGTATATTGTTGGGAAAAGAATTACTTGCTTGGTGGCCATAATGGGGAAACTCTAGTTTCGACTTTCATAATTTTTCAAAGTAAACAAATAAATAAAAAAAAACTTCAATTTTTTAAAATAGGTCTAGATCTAGATCCAACGTCGGTTTTGAAAGGCCTATAGCGTTCTTTTAAAGGACTATCGCGTTCTTGAAAGACATAGCCCTAGACTACACTATGTGGAGAGAGATGTTGACTACTGGGAAGATATAGACCTCACAATGTGGAGAGAGATGTTGACTACTGGGAAGATATAGACTACACTATGTGGAGAGAGATGTTGACTACTGGGAAGATATAGACCACACTATGTGGAGAGAGATGTTGACTACTGGGAAGATATAGACTACACTATGTGGAGAGAGATGTTGACTACTGGGAAGATATAGACTACACTATGTGGAGAGAGATGTTGACTACTGGGAAGATATAGACTACACAATGTGGAGAGAGATGTTGACTACTGGGAAGATATAGACCTCACAATGTGGAGAGAGATGTTGACTACTGGGAAGATATAGACTACGCTATGTGGAGAGAGATGTTGACTACTGGGAAGATATAGACCTCACAATGTGGAGAGAGATGTTGACTACTGGGAAGATATAGACTACGCTATGTGGAGAGAGATGTTGACTACTGGGAAGATATAGACTACACTATGTGGAGAGAGATATTGACTACTGGGAAGATATAGACCACACTATGTGGAGAGAGATGTTGACTACTGGGAAGATATAGACCACACTATGTGGAGAGAGATGTTGACTACTGGGAAGATATAGACCACACTATGTGGAGAGAGATGTTGACTACTGGGAAGATATAGACCACACTATGTGGAGAGAGATGTTGACTACTGGGAAGATATAGACTACACTATGTGGAGAGAGATGTTGACTACTGGGAAGATATAGACTACACTATGTGGAGAGAGATGTTGACTACTGGGAAGATATAGACTACACTATGTGGAGAGAGATGTTGACTACTGGGAAGATATAGACTACACTATGTGGAGAGAGATGTTGACTACTGGGAAGATATAGACTACACAATGTGGAGAGAGATGTTGACTACTGGGAAGATATAGACCTCACAATGTGGAGAGAGATGTTGACTACTGGGAAGATATAGACCTCACTATGTGGAGAGAGATGTTGACTACTGGGAAGATATAGACCTCACTATGTGGAGAGAGATGTTGACTACTGGGAAGATATAGACCTCACTATGTGGAGAGAGATGTTGACTACTGGGAAGATATAGACCTCACTATGTGGAGAGAGATGTTGACTACTGGGAAGATATAGACCTCACTATGTGGAGAGAGATGTTGACTACTGGGAAGATATAGACCTCACTATGTGGAGAGAGATGTTGACTACTGGGAAGATATAGACCTCACTATGTGGAGAGAGATGTTGACTACTGGGAAGATATAGACCTCACTATGTGGAGAGAGATGTTGACTACTGGGAAGATATAGACCTCACTATGTGGAGAGAGATGTTGACTACTGGGAAGATATAGACCTCACTATGTGGAGAGAGATGTTGACTACTGGGAAGATATAGACCTCACTATGTGGAGAGAGATGTTGACTACTGGGAAGATATAGACCTCACTATGTGGAGAGAGATGTTGACTACTGGGAAGATATAGACCTCACTATGTGGAGAGAGATGTTGACTACTGGGAAGATATAGACCTCACTATGTGGAGAGAGATGTTGACTACTGGGAAGATATAGACCTATCTATGTGGAGAGAGATGTTGACTACTGGGAAGATATAGACCTCACTATGTGGAGAGAGATGTTGACTACTGGGACGACAGACCTCACTATGTGGAGAGAGATGTTGACTACTGGGAAGACAGACCTCACTATGTGGAGAGAGATGTTGACTACTGGGCAGACAGACCTCACTATGTGGAGAGAGATGTTGACTACTGGGAAGATATAGATTACACAATGTGGAGAGAGATGTTGACTACTGGGAAGACATAGCCCTAAACTACACTATGTAAATAGAGATTGTGTAAAAAAAAATAGAATAGCAAAAAAATGTTGATATCAGTTCTGGAAGAAAAACGAGCCTAAATCAAATGCCACCTTTACCTGAGTTCTATGTAGACGTCAATGTCTCTTCATAATAGGGCTCTTTACAATACAAAGTGCTCTACAAGCTGGACCATAGTCATTCTAAGTCTGAAGGCAACCATTTTGTGTTTTGTTTTGCTACTTCTGTCTCAACTCTAGAAAATGTAGATTGTGCACACATCATGTTTAAAAGGACAAGCTTATTAATAGACTCTAATACAATTCATGTGACTGCACACTCCACCACAACTGCAACTTTAATACCCCCCCCCCCAATATATTTGTAAACGTTTTGTCAATTTTTCCAGTGCAGATGGTTCATTCGAGTCAGATTACACCATAGATCGAACTCTCTTCTCGCATCTGTATCTGTCATCAGAGTTCAAAGTTGACATCGTAACAACCAATCGTGGGACTTTTGAAGCCTCGATTGCGTCATAGAAGTGCTCGCCTCTCATTGGCCACTTCACAGAAGTCAATTGATGCTTAGCTTGGCTTCAAGTGCTTTGCAATACGCGACCTATCCTTCAAGGGAAGTTACTCCCTGATATAGCACTATTAGCAGATAGTGCAGATTAAAAAGGGAAGTTATCAGGTCTATCTAAAACAAGTGTTTAATTTTTGCTGTGAACAGAAATGGAAAACAAAACACCAGACATCGGAATTATGTTTTTAAACTCAAAAGTAAGTTTTTTTTCGTCCTTGAAAAGCGACGCAGATATACTATGAGAACGCTAGAGCTCTGATATCTCTCAGATAAAAACCAGTTTAAGCTTAGCATCCGTTGCCAAGAGTAAACTGTCCAAAACCTAGAAGAGTAACAGAAGATTCCCAGTAATATTAAAACTATACCCTGTGCTAAATGGTACATAACAGATATACGTATGTATGATTGTAAAAGTTGGACACTGACCGCTATGGCTGAAACAAGAAATCAAGCCTTTGAGAGTAAATGTTGGGTATCAGATACCAGGAAAAAAAAAGCAAAAAAGTTTGTACTTTTATAAGTCAACACTCTGGCTGACAAAAAGTAAGAACTTCTCATTACTGTAAAGAGACGAAAGCTGAGCTGGTTGGGTCATAGTGTAAGACATGACTCACTGTCAAAAGTCATCTTTCAAGGTCCAGTGGAGGGAGCATGAAGAAAGGGTCATCCGAAGAAAAGGTGGCTATATTAGTACTAGATAACATACAAGAATGGACCGGGGCCTGTCTCTTGAAATCCTGCGAACTGCTACAGCAGCTCTTACAACGAAAGTCAAGGGACAGATGATGATGATGATGATGATGACATGCCTTCTAACATTTGATGAAGAGTTTCCATCCCGCCACTACAATTACTTTTGTATTTCTTTGTTTTTACAAGTTCCTTCAGAAATGAAGATGATGACGTCCTAGCCCAGAGGATGGCAGCGGGCAGGGTTCGATCCCAGAACGGTCAGGACTTTTGTAAGTTGTTCTGGCCACACGTTCCCTTGGTATACCGGCTCTTTTAAACATGCTTATAGGCATCAACTGTTGCAAGGCACGCACACACACGATGTACTGTACTAGCGATCGTCGTGCTGAGTTACCGCCACTCCCCCCCCCCCCCCCCAAAAAAAAATGTCATGAATAATGTCACGCAAGCCAAGAAAGTTTTTATAGACGCAGATGTTCTTAGACACATGTATCTTTGAAACATAGATGTTCTTAGACACATGTATCTTTGAAACATAGATGTTCTTAGACACATATATCTTTGAAACATAGATGTTCTTAGACACATATATCTTTGAAACATAGATGTTCTTAGACACATGTATCTTTGAAACATAGATGTTCTTAGACACATGTATCTTTGAAACATAGATGTTCTTAGACACATGTATCTTTGAAACATAGATGTTCTTAGACACATGTATCTTTGAAACATAGATGTTCTTAGACACATGTATCTTTGAAACATAGATGTTCTTAGACACATGTATCTTTGAAACATAGATGTTCTTAGACACATATATCTTTGAAACATAGATGTTCTTAGACACATATATCTTTGAAACATAGATGTTCTTAGACACATATATCTTTGAAACATAGATGTTCTTAGACACATATATCTTTGAAACATAGATGTTCTTAGACACATATATCTTTGAAACATAGATGTTCTTAGACACATATATCTTTGAAACATAGATGTTCTTAGACACATATATCTTTGAAACATAGATGTTCTTAGACACATATATCTTTGAAACATAGATGTTCTTAGACACATATATCTTTGAAACATAGATGTTCTTAGACACATATATCTTTGAAACATAGATGTTCTTAGACACAGATACATTCATAGATACTGAGGTTCTTAGACCTAGAATTTCTGAGACACAGATGTTCTTGGACACATAATTTCGAAGACGCAGCTATTTTTAGACAAACATTTTCTCAAATACAGATGATTCTTGATACGAAGGTTCTTAGACTTGGATATTGTCAGACATCATCGTTCGTAAACACAGATTTTTTAAGACATAAATATTCTTAGAGACAGATATAGTTAGACACATATGTTCATAGACATAAGTGTTGTTAGACACATGTATCTTAGACACATATGTTATGTTCTTAGACACAGATGTTCTTAGACACAAATGTTGTTAGACGCAGATGTTCTTAGACAACAGATATTCTAAGACACAAATTTTCTTAGATACAGATGTTCTTAGACACAAATGTTCGTAGTTCGTAGAAATAGATTTTCTAAGACACTGATCTTCTTAGACATAAATGTTGTTTGACAGATGTTCCTAGACACAGATGTTTCTAAACACAAATGTTCTTAGATACATATTTTCTCAGACACAAATTTTCCTAGACACAGAAATAGATTAGTAGAAGTAGTATTGAAGCATTAAGAAATACTTCAACAAAAGGGACTCCCTCATTTCCAAGATGTACAGACAATCTATAAGCACACCAATTCCTCTATGAATCTACACTTGGGACTCTCTAGTAGGCCTAGTATTGGAGTTTGAAACCTTGATGGCTGTATATGATAGGCTTACCTTAAATACTGTTACCTAGTAGCCTATTCATGACGTGAAGGGATCCATATTGCGCCCTGGCTCATGACAATAAGAGTCCTAAATATGAGCCCTTTTTTTTTGAGTAAAAAAAGGAAACTATAAGAGTCTTTATGTATTCGTTGTCAGATATTGTTATTGCAATGTTTCCCTAGTGTCCCACGAGGCCTGAACAGGTGTTCCAGTTAACTAGTAGGCCTCTCTAAAAACTAAGCAAAATGTTCCGCTAAATACTCAGAATGTGTGAAGTGTTTCATATCTGTATAGCCCTCGTCCCTTAAATCTGGCTGCTAGCATAAATTCATTTATTTTCGTACTCGAAATGATTTTTCTAAATTTGAATATCTTAAAGTGTAAATAGCGATTTAGTGAAATCGAAGCCGAATAAGAATGAAATTCAACTTACCAGGTAGATTATCTGCATTGTCCGACTTGTTTGATTTACAAACGTGGTCGTCGATGTTTTGATCCAAAGGGTACATGAAACCACAGAAAATATTCGAAACTAAAAAAAAATCAATTTCACTGTTTGAATACCGTTTATGAACTTGTACTGTTATTAAACTAGACTAATTTCATATTTGTTATTGCTTTGTTAAAAAAAGGTTTATATTTGTTATTTCAAGTAAGCTCTGTTTGTTCTCGATTCTACATCTATTTTTAGAAACTATTTTTAAAAAAAATTGGAAAAGTCAAATCCAATTTGCATTTTGTAATGGATGATTGGTAGTATACAATATCACGTTTTATTGCTGGATATAAACAAAATTTAGGTTTCTAGATTGGTTTACTTTTCTTTGAAAACCAGAACGACTTTTAAAAATTTACATACTTGCGATGAGTTGGATCGCCATTATGTGCGTGTGTGTGCAAAATACCAAGTGAGAGAGTGTGTACATATTATATGCTCATTTGTGAGCAACATTTCGAGTTGTAACTCTTTGCATTTCTTTTACATTGTGAAACGAAAATGATTCAATTTAGACCAATCAAAATGTAGGGACAGAGAAAGAGTTCAATACAACTTTTGAGCTATTTCGTCGGTTTGCTTCAGCAGCAGATAGTGTACACTGTTTCCTCTATACACAAAGTATTGAGTTCATATTTTAAAATGTTAACTCTATTTGGGTCGAGGGGTGTGTGTTTATCAGTAAACTATGCCATGGACTCTAAATTAAACTTAAATGTTGACAATGAAATAAAACAAGAAAAACATAAAATATACTTTTTAAAAAATGCAAACAAAAAAAATAAATAAAAAATAATTATATAAAGTGTAATTGTATCAATTAGTTTGGATCTGTCATGTGATCAAATGTGTAATAGATCTAGACTAACAATAATAAATCTGAGCGATTAGAAATATTTTTACCAATTGTTTTTGTTTAGCGCATTGCATGCTTTTAGATTTCTCAATACGCTATGACCCTATCAGCTGTCTGGACCAGCAGGAAGAAGGCGGGGAGGGGGGTTATGTGTGAATGTTTCCGTGATCGTATTTTAAATGCATAAAAAAAAGTTGTACAACTTCTATTCGAACTCAGGCTCACCTCCTCAAGGGGCCTAATTCAACTTATACCACCACATTTGCCAAGTACAATTTCTTTCCCTTGTTCGGTACGAAACAAAATAATTAATTATCAAATGCTAATTAACTAATTGTTTGATTATTAAAAAAAATAATTATTGTTTTGTCAGGTACTAGAATAAAGTGTGCCAACTTTCAGCTTGAATCGAGATTGGGTGTAGAGAAATAACTGTACAGACTTTATAGCAGACAGGCAGAGTGAGCTAATATAAACTTTGTAAAAAGCCATTAAAATGTAAGCATCAAAAGTATAAATAAAATAAATTAATTAATAATAACAAGAGTTAGAGTGAGAAAAACACAAACAAGAAAAAAAAATCAAGAAAAACATTATCGTGAAAAATTAAGAAAAACACATCTCTTTCCGCCATGTTGTTACTTTGATATGACTCAAAGATAAACATCTACTATTCTAAGTTATATATTCAAGTGCTTTCTGGAGCTTAGAATTTTTGGAAGTGCCTTCAAGTTGATTGGCCGGTAAGGCCTGCCTGAGTAGTGCCGGTTTTAAGACTGAACAGCCCGAGCCGATTGCTTCCGGCTTGATTCGTGGGAAAAATTCTCTCAGTACGCCTCCGTGATAACTAGGTCGGTTCCACGTTCTCAGCGGCCTACTTCTGACACCATTCTTACTGACTTCTCACCATTCTTCTTATCTTATAAATTACAAACGTTCTTTCAAAGAAATGGAGATAATAGCGTCCTACAAATTATCAATCTATTTGTGGATGTTAATTAGAGACTTAAACTTGCTAAGCCATCGTTTTTCATGGCTGATTCAGGCAGCCCGTTCAATGCTCTATTGGCACTAGAGAATAGGAATCATTTATCTTTGTGTCTTTTTGAGCATTTTAATGTGGTTGAATTTTTCTATTTTTGAATTATGATTCAGTCTTTTATTTATTATTGCTACTTTACTTTTTAGTCTGAAGTGTCTTTAAATTGAGTTCTTACAAAGCTTATATCAACTCCTTCTGCCTGTTTTTCTGGTACAAATTTTGAACACGTTATTTCTCCCTCTTCCAATTCTCGGATTAATTTGAAACTTTGCACAATTATACATAGTTTTTAACAAAACTTGAATCAATCAAAACATTAATCAATTTTGTTAATTAAATAGTGGTAATTAATTAATTTTGTTTGACATTGATAAATGGAAATAAATCATTCAGTATTTAGAGATTATGTTTGTATATTTCAAAATAATTTGCTTGTTTTACTAATGGTGTCCCAATTTTAGTACTAAAGAAGGATCTTCTTTTTTTTCAGGTAATGCTATAATACCCAGCAAATGATTTTAAAAGAATTTTTTTTGTTCGAAGATCTCTTATGTTCCAATTTTTTTTTTTTAAAAGAAACCTCAGAATTTGCGCTATTCAATTATATATTTTTTGTATACCGTTCTCATCCCTATTGTTTGTAATATTTCTTTTCATTTTAGCTATTAGTTTTTGTTGTTGTTGTGGTTGAAGCTCTTGTGCATAACATGCTACCTTAATGATAATGCTAACTTCAAAATATTTTTAGATGGAAACTTACTAATCGAAATCGATAAACACTTCCAGAATAATTTATTTCAAATGTTTTTTTTAAGAGTTATGCATTCCCACACATTATTTCTAGTTTTGGCTCCATGCGATAAACACTACACACCGCTTCATTCAGAACTTAGCCAATCAGGCACAAGACGCCAACAATTAAGCAGCCATCAAGAGATACGTGGCCAGATAAAAAACAAAAGTTACCGCCAGAACTTGCAAAAGCCATTCTGTCTGGAGATTATCTGGCCCAGAGTTACTTTCATTCAGAATAACGGAAAACTCTCACTTTTTGAGGGAAACAAGAGCAAGTTTTATCCGGCACCGGAAGTATTTACATTTGTAACCAGCGGTTCCCTAACAATTTGAGTAAACAAAAAATAATTATAATAAAACCCCAAGGTTTTATGGAACAGGTCATGCGCTGTGCCGTAGCAAGATCCTCGTGGGTCGGCCTAAGGCAGAAACTAGGCAGCCGTCTAGGACTAAAAAACAAATTTAGAGAAAAAAAAAAGTGAAACGAATCAAATCTCAAACATTACAAAGTTCTGTTGCTCTCAGTCTGGTATGCTAGCTCTAAGTTTTTTTTTAACCATGACTCATGTTTTATTAAAGAAATTTTAGATTTAATTATTAGACTACCAACATATCAACAGGGCCGGCTTGAGGTAATAGGAGGCCCTAGGCGAAGTGAGATTGGTGACCTCAAAGTAAAATTAAAAAAAAACGAATATTTAAAGTCACGCATTTTATTTAAAACTTCTTTAAAAGGGGGTTACTGGAGTGCGAAATTCATTTTTTTTTTAATTTTTGCTTTAACTTAATAAATTTTGTTATATTATATCATATGACAATTCTCAATATAATATATATATATATATATATATATATATATATATATATATATATATATATATATATATATATATATATATATATTGAATGTTGTCTAATGTTTCCGGGTTGCCATGGTAATGGCGGCCATCTTGAATATAAACAAAAATTAGTTCATTTAGGAAAATTCTAAAATTTTTCAAAATTGATAACATTCAAAGCTAAAAATACTTACATCTTAAAGTATAAAGGTGGCTGGAAGGAGCTAGCTAGATTTTATACATTTTCCCTTAGTATGGTGCATTTTATAATTGTTTTTAAAAAGGGTGATTTTTTTACCTGTAAAATGAATCCACAATGTTTTTTCCAAAAGATCATATATTAAAAACTTCTTATGATAACGTCATTAAAACTAGCTGATTCTCTGTATTATTTATCTCTAAATATGTGTACCAAATTTGACACATTTATCTCTAATAGTTCCAGAGATAATAGAAATATGTTACATGGGGGGGGGGTGTCACAAAAAATGCATTCACTCAAAAACAGTGAAATTGTATTAAGAAAAAATGGAAAATAGTGTTTACCATTCATCATTAAAATGCTTTTTTTCAATAAAAAAAATGATCTTTTTAAGACAATTTTTGGTGCCAGTTTATAAAATACATGTCCACCTATTTAATTACACCAAAATTGAAAAATCGATTTTTTTTTTAACCAAAAATCGACTTTTTCACACTCCAGTAACCCCTTAATTAAAAGTTTTCCCACTGCTGCCAAACGAGCTGTTCTTTTCCCAATGATATACACCAAGAGCCCAATTTCTACGAAACTCGTTTGACCTGTTTTCAAGATCTGTGTCCTCCCAGGTTTTTTGAGGCTTGAGGTTTGAGCCCTGGTCTTAGGTTTTATAGTTTCCACGAAAAGAACGAGTTGAATAGAGGTATAAAAATTAAGCTTAAAATAGTAATGGAAGTGAAATCTTCGAAGGAACATGTTGTTACGTGCGCATCTTAGTGTGAATGTGAAATGGTGCGAATGCGTGTTGAAAGTAGGAAGAAGAACCAAAATGGAGGAATATGAACAAGAAAGTGTTTTCAGTATTAATAAAGATTAAAGTATTTATAAACTGTGATTTGTCGTTTCCATGTCTAAAGAGTCTCATCCAAGATGAAGACGTAACACATGTATAAAAACATAAATGTAATGTACTGAAATTAAAATATGTAGTTTCGGCATAGTTTACAGCTGTGTACTAATGAACTGGAGGGGCGGTGGCTGAGTGGTAAATTGCTTGGCTCACGAACCGGAGGGTCCGGCTTCAAATCCTGGTGAAGACTGGAATTTTTAATTTCGGGATCTTTGAGGTGTTTTAGTTCGCCCAGCGCTAATAGGTACATGACATTACTTGGAGAAAAGTAAAGGCGGTTGGTCGTTGTGCCTGCCACATGCCACCCTCGTTAAGCTTGGGCCACAGAAACAGATGACCTGTACATCATCTGCCCAATGGGCCGCAGAACTAATGAATGTACGTATGCTTCTACAATAAGGAACAGCAAACCAAAGAATTATTGCAAAAGTTTATTTTCTTAATGGACATGGGAAGGAATTAGACCATTAACCTACCTCCCCATGTGACACCTACCCTTGCGCCGCCTTGGTGTATTGGCTCACTTTAACAGTGTTTTGTACATCAACATGATTCCCGTAATTTGAGAACCTTTACACTCCGCAAGGAGACCGGGCTATGTTGATGTTATCATGTACAAACTTCACATTAACAAGTGGTGTTAAATATAGCATGAAGAGTGCGGAGATACAAAGTTGTTTTTAGTTAGAAATCGTGTTATTTTTATGTTAGTCTAAACAAGTCTATAGACACCAGTGATTCTCAGGTTGGGCGTTAACTCTTTCTTCCCGTAATTATATTCCACCTTCCAATTGATTTATATATAGCTCATTTGTGTTTCACTACCCTATTATGATTAAACTTCAATATATATTTTTTTGTATGTAATCAGGAAATGTTAAATTAGGTATATAATTATAGAAGAATGCTTACTCTGTTTATATAACACAAATTAAAGTTTATAATTATATTTAGTGGAGTCAAACCAACATTGATATAGTCAGTTAGGAGAGAAAGGGTTAACGCCTTCCGTTCGGATACGATCAAGAGGAAGGGCGACAACCTTAAGTGACAATTAAAAAATCTTATTTTAACTCACTCTGTCTGGTAAAAGGTTTGTACACGTTATTTCTCCCACATACTGTCTAGGATCAAGTTTAAACTCTGCACAATTATTTATTGTACCTGACACAAGAAGAATTTTAAAAAACCCAATTAGTTAATAAACTATTGATAACTAATTATCTTGTTTGGTATCGAATAAGAGAATGGATTTTTAAGATGTGTTAAGATAAGTTGAACTAGTTCCCTTGAACTAGTTCCCTTCATACTTTGTGTACAGAAAGAGGCTGTCGTTTTTAATGAAGATTGAAACTAGCATTAGATAATTATAAAAGCTTCTATTTTCATAAGCACTTCTCTGGCACAGTGGTTAGTGTACTAACTTGAGGAGGCTTCAGCCATCGAGTTCGAATTGAAGTCGTCCTTTTTTAAATAAAAAAGCATTTAAAAAGCTCAGGAGCGTCACAAAGGATGTGGTCATATGATTAATCAGAATGGTCAAGCGATGTTCCGTCCGGTTCTAGAAGGCCAGACCCTATATAAAGAGCGGAGGTGTCACAGTCAAGGCGGTTCAGTAAGACGGCTCAGTTCAAGTCCGGGACGAGATGGAGAGGCCAGTGCAAGAGTTGATACGGCGGTACGGCTATTAACGGAAAGATGTTTGTACAGTCTTGTGTTAAGTGCTGCCAATTGTACAGTATTGGCTGTGATTTATTGGACATTAAACTCAGTGCCGTAGCGTTATACTCGTGGGACCGGGTCCAAGAATATATATGACATAACAGTTGGGTGGGCAATCTGAATGTATCCGTACATTGACCAAAAGACATTCCAATGCAAGTAGAGTAGCTTTTTAATCATTTTATTACGTTTGACTCTGTTAAAACTCCAACACGAATTAAAAGTCAATGTTTGTACAATTTTTGAACAGAATGAAACGAGTTAACGAAGTTTCAAATATATAAAGAAATGTTTTATGAGTTCTAGTTCCCATTCTACACATTTACATTCTTAAAGCACTTTTAGGTGTCACACTTTGAAGCATTGATACAAACTAGTATCGAGTTCTACGTCCGATATTTAAGAGTAAATAGATCGAATATTTATTTACTGAACATTTCTCTGGCCTTCTATCTAGCAAAGTAAGAAACCAGTGCATCTATTTCTTAATGCGCGAACGGCTTCTTCTGAAGAAACAATGCCCGAAGGCCATTCTAGTATCCAGTCATATTGAAAGCACCCTCATAGCTTTAGCCTTGCAGTTTAGTTAAGGATACATTTTTTTTTTTTATTACTTGGAGCATTTGTTCAGCAAATTCTGCTGACGTCTGATTCTATTTGAAAACTTTGACATGACTAATTTCAGTTTCTTTGGATGTTCCGTCGCGGAGATCACTAGCAGTATAAAAAACATAATACGAATTTGATATCAACTTTTTATTTGTCTTGTGTGCTACCACCAATGAAAGAAACAAATCATGCAGTATGTCCTAAAGTACCTTTCTTTTTCCAGAACGGCATAGGCCAACAGATCTATTATCTCGTTTTGAATCCAATTTGAATATTCATAGCAATTTTCTGAGGTTTTTGTATTAATATATGGCGTTAACTTTCTTTAAGAACTATGAACAAAGTTTCAACCAAATACTAGGCATTGGTCAGTTTGTAAAATGTTTTACAAATTTCGGATGTTCCTTCAGAGTTGAAGATAATTACTTCCTAGTCCAAACCTCCCTTCAGGACGACGGGGGATGGGAGCGGGCAGGGTTTGAACTTGGGACCATCGATAATTCTGAACGACAGTCCAGCGCGCAAACCGCACGACCAGGCAACCATCCATCCAGTGAAAGACACTATTCCATGATCAGTTTAGTCATCTGTCTTCTAGATCTTGTTGTAAACCTGCTCCTCAGTTCGGCTACCTCCTTAATTGCAATAACACAAGCATCTTCAACTGGAACGATTTCTATGTTAACACTCTTATGTTTCTTTGGCTTGCTAAATATTTCATGTTATTTTTATTTTGTTTAGATTTCACCTCCTTTTTATTCTGATATAATGATTACATTAACATTTTTGTATATTTTGTATACACTACAGAAGACAACAAACCAATGCGATGAAGACTTTCGAGGAGGCATCGTCTTGATTGAATGTCTTACGTCTTACACTAATTCACAATAAAAACTTCATCGGATTCAATTGTTGTTGTTTTTTTATGTCAGACTAATATTTTTAATGATTTATTCAGATAAATAATCTATTCATGTGGGAAGCGTGGTCGAGAGGTTAAGTGCGCATGAACTTGGCTTGTCTTGGCTACCTAGAAGGGGGCTCGAGGTTCGACACCCGACTCGGGCAGAGTTGCGTTTACTGAGCGCCTAAAGGCAGCACGGAAAACCAACTCCTAGATACCCCCTCTCCCCACTGGTCCACAAATGAGATTGGACCAAAGCGCTCTAAGCATGCTATAAGCATGAAAGTAGCGCTATATAAAAGCTATAATAATAATAATATTTTCATGTCAATTGTTGGGGGGTCGATTGACTATTTGCCAGGGGTCGCGACCCACAGGTTGAGAATCCCTGATTAAAAATGATCCGAATGTCAAAATAAAGATGAAATAAAGAAATGAAAATGAAATAATCAAATACTATTCTGTCATCAATGAATACATTCAACACAAGATCAAGTACCAACTAGATCTTTTTTTTTTTTCACTTTCCAAAAGATACATTGCATAAAAAAAAAAAAAAAAAAAAGCAACTAATTTTATGGTATCACAAAAACAAATGCAAGAACTTTGTTCAGAATTGTTCATAGATCTCGGTGTCCTTCGCTTGTCCATTTTCCAGCCCTAGACATACAGCCCACATTTGGTTTTCATCTCAAACGAGAAGCACGATCTTCGGAGTTTTGAAGGTCAGTGTCTTTATTTACTAGTAAAGTCCAACAGTTCTAGGACATACACACACACGGAGGTAGTCGCAGATATATTTAGGAGCACCAGCGAGTGGCCAAAAAAATATATCAATCTTTCATGCTCATTACAAGGTCGAAATATCCTAAACTATCTATAGTCAATGATTTCCTCGGATCTATTTTTTTTTCTTTTTTTTTTTTTTAATAGGAAACCTCAGAATTTGCGCTATTCAATTTTAGGTTTATCATCATAGGAATCATTGGGCCTTAAGCCTCTTTTCTTTGCCTCTTGGTTAGGGTTAGGCCATCTTGCCTCTTTTGTGGGCTTTTTCTATATTTTTTTTATAGGTTTTTATTTGTAAGTTCTCATAATTCACAAGTATTAAATCATAAACAACTGAAACGTGATTAACCTAAAAATATAATAATAGTAATAGGAATATTATTTAATATCAAAGACATACTACCTAACCATTGAAACCACTAGAGACAGAAAAATGATACAAGTATCCACTACCCCAGAACAATCAACACAATATCAAATATCCCTGACCCCCAAAAAACCATTTCTGGACTACTACCTGAGTATTGTACAAGTATATGAAAATCAAACTAGATAATTCTCTACCCTAAAATCCATTATTTTTCTAAATGTCAATTCTAGGTCATTAGGATCAAACACCTTATTATTATGTTGAGCTTTAAGCCAGCTAGCCCAAACAAGATTCCTGTATTCGGAAACAATAATCAAGTTAAAGTTATGTACCATTTTATTTTTTTAGTTTTGGCAGCTTGTTTAAAACAATAGACAAGTTAGCATTTACATAATTGCCACAGTTTGCTTCTAATAAGCCCCTTACAGTCTTTTAACTTTATGAAATGATGGACATTCCAAACTTTAAAGATATTACTACAAATTTTCAAAGTACAAAAACGTTGATATTACATAATTTAAATACAAAACAAAATAAAACATATTAAGCTTTGAAAAAATTGAATAATTTTCAGCTGTATCAAAATTTTAATTAGTGACAATCAGGACTTCTTCCTAACCAAACTCTCCCAATCCCCTCCCCTCCCCATCTCTATTCCTGTACTACTAGTACCTACTACCAATAAGTTTATAAACAGACAAGAACAAAAAAAGAATGGAACGATATGGAAACGATTATCGCCTCAAACGCACGATTAGGGCTTGCCACCAATTACAATTCACAAAACCTGATGGAAAGTATATCCTTACATTAAACCTTAAAACACTGGTTTAGAAGCTCATATAAATTTTGGTACAATGTTCAGGATATTTTAATGGAGCTTTTTAAATTCTATTTTTATCGGTTTTTACAAAAATGCATTTATTTTTTTTTCACTTTGGTGTCATCCCCAAGTTCTCAACAAGTCAAGTGTCATGGGCCCTAGCGCGGTGGGCCCCTAATGGTCGTGGGTTCTCGGGTTCATTGCACCCCTTCGCGCCATGGATGGCACGCCTTCGATTAAACTATTATTTGGAGCCCTGAGTTGTCAAGTTCTTTGAGTTGGTGGTGTCGTGTGGTGCAGTTGGCAGAGAGCCTGAATAGTGAGATTCGTTACAATAGGAATAGGCTTAATGAGCAAGTCATGGCCCTGAAGTGTGCGGTGTGCCGAAAAATCAATTAAATATTTTATCATTGTGAAGAGCAAGTAAAACAGAATCGCGGGCCGCTGCCCTGAAATTTATTTCGTAGGAATAGTAAGGTTCTCACGGAAGTTAAACTTTTTATAAGTACTTAGCATGTGATACCAACTAATATCTAATTGGCTTGTGTGTAAAAAAAAAAAAAGGGGGGGGGGCATAAAACTGATTAGATCGATTTTATAACGAGATCTATTAGCTGGTGATATTGATGTCAATATTTCAAAGGATTCTGTCGTGTTGAAAAAAATTACAGCCAGTGCCGGCCTTAGGTAATTGTAGGCCCTAGGCAAAGTGAATAAAATAGAAAAATAAAAATAACCACCTCACAAAATAAAAGAACGCATCTTGTCATCTAGGGGGCTGAGGACTTTGCACTGGGGTTTTGTGCCTCCTCATATGGCTGGTGAGACCTACTATGTGAGCCCGGAATGTTCAGCTGCACACTGGGCAGGTTATTCCAGCTGGAGCTAGTGTCGTGGGCCTCGCTTTTTTTTTCTCAGACGCTTTTTCTGCCAGCGTTGTTCTCTTTTCCACAGCAATTTGTGCGTCATTTATCACATCGCGACATTATGCTCTGTCATGTGCTTCTGTCTTCCAGGTGGCTGGGTTTATGCTGAACGCTTTCAGAGAAGCTTTGAGGGTGTCCCTTTTCCTGAGGAGGAAATGGTTTACTACGTGACATACTGCCCAAAAGTAAAAGTTTGATCTTTGGGATTTAAAAAAATTAAGATGGTGATTTTGGTAATTGGAGTTTTGCAAGTAAGTAGGCCAGATGTTTAGAAGTCCGATGCTAATTTAAATTGGGTGGAAAATGACTAGATTTGGAAACTGGGTGGATGGGTATTTCGAAAACAGCCATAACAATTTTTCATGAAAGTTTACAGTTTATTTATCTCTTTGGGGATAAAATGCTACCTAATTAGCCACACGTTGAAAACTCTGGTTTGACCGTTATAGTTTTTCAAAATTTGTTCTAATATATGAACATAAAAAAAAAACAACACCAACCTTTTGCTTACTTCTTTTAAAAAAAAAACACGACTTCGGTTACACAGAGTTTTTAAAAATTAAAAATTAAATACTTTTTTTTCTTACTTGGTTAAATACATTTATAGTTGATGAATATTTCTGAATTCTTAACACCGGATGCACCAAAGCGCTAGCTAATAATGGATGTGCCTCGATTTTATGATAATCTCTAATATAAGACTTATTACGCTTGGACTGGTTCATAGAGTTATATGTAATCACGTACTTCTGTGCGATACGACATATTAACTTAAGTTATACTCAGGAGTGGACCCCAATGGCCGGGGGGGGGAGCTGGATGATCATTCTAGGGCAATCCTTTTGAAGTTTCGGACGTGCCGTATGTCCACTAGTGTCCACTCTGTAGTTACTATCCAAACTGTGAGTTCCCAGGCTTAGCTTGTTCAGGCCGTTCAAGTGGACTGGCCATGAAGGGGACAGAGATTAATTACCGGCTATCGAGCCAGATGTTAAGTAGTAGCCCAAGTGTGTATGCGTTTGCCTGGAAGGCGCATGTGGAAAAAAAAAGTAGAGAGAGGGAGACAGAGAGAAACAGAGATAGAGAGAGAGAAACAGAGAGAAAGAAACAGAGAGAGAGAGAGAAACAGAGAGAGGGAAACAGAGAGAGAGAGAAAAGCAAAGAGAGAGAGAAACAGAGAAATAGAGAAAGAGCAACAGAAAGAGAGAAACAGAGAAAGAGAGATTACGTCCTACGCGTCATGCATTCAGTCATGCATAATAACTAATGACTTAAATTCTGCCAAGTCAATGGTTTTCCTGGCTAGCTCAGGCAACCCATTCCATGCTCTAATAGCACTAGGGAAAAAGGAGTGTTTGTACAAATTTGTCCTAGCATATGGGACGGGGAATGTGCCTTTATCTTTGTGTCTTTCAGAGTATTTTATTACATTTTGTTTTTGTATTTGAAGATTATGGTTCAGTGTTTTAAAAACAATTGCTACTTTACTTCTCTCCTGAAGGCTTTCTAAATTTAGTGATTTTACTAAAGGTGTTACTCTAGTCAAATGTGAATATTCGTTTGTTATGAATCTCACTGCTCTATTTTGTGTCTGTTGCAGCTTCTTAATGTTTTCTTGAGTTGAGGGGTCCCAAACAGAGGACGCATATTCTATTATTGGCCTAACCAAGGTTAAATAACATTTTAGTTTTATGTTCTTATTTGATTTATAGAAATTTCTTTTAATAAATCCTAATGCTTTGTTGGATTTTTTGATAGCTTCATCAATATGTGGATTCCATGACAGTTTTTCATTTATTATAACACCTATGTATTTTGCGTTTTTAGTCTGTGTTACTGGTTTACCATGAATAAGATAAGTGGAATTAATTTGTTTTAGTTTTTTTACCTTCTTTCTCCATTCCTCTCAGTCTTTTATCCATTCTGTCGTTTTATCTTCCCATCGCTTTCTCTGTCTGCCTCTTCTTCTTTTACCTGATACTGTTCCATGGAGGAAGGTCTTTACGATCCTTGAAGCCCTTGTAAAATGGCCACACATTTTTTAGTTTGTGTTGGCGGGAACATTGCCGTTGTGATCCTGTTTCTAATCTCTTCGCTTGTGATGCAGTCTTTGGGCATGATACCAAGGATCCTTCTATGAATTTATAGCATTTCTCATTCGATTGCTGGGATCCTCCTCTCTAGCTCTGCAGTCAGCGTCCAAGACTCACAAGTATATAAAAATGTGTCCATGACCAGGGAGCACGTCAGTGTAATTTTAGTGTCGAGGGCTACGCCTTTGTCTTTCCAGAATCTCTCTTGAGTTTTGCAAGTGTAATGGAGCAATCCAAGGGGGATAATCAGTATTAATAAAAAAAACATTTACTGTTGAGTTGTCTACCTTTGATACTTCATGCACATCATGTGACTCCAGAACGCCAGAGTGAAAAGACGTATTTTTGTAGTGTGTTTGATTTTGTAGACACGACTATCTTTTGTTCTTACTTAAGTCAACCACATTTGGTTCACGGCATCTCAGGTTGATTTTGTCTATATTGTAATAAAATATATTGTGATAAAATATATGGCCTCCTTCAGTCGCAAAGCGACTATGGATCATCTCATGGAAATGAGATGAATGCCTGGGCATTAGTTGTGGTTGGAACGATGTCGCCCACCTATCAGTCCCCCCCCCCCACTCCACGCAGCTGATGTATCCAAAGGAACGGCAGTGCCGATACAGTTTGGGGTCAGCGGCGTCGCAGGTTCTGCCAGAGTGTAGCACTGGGTGCTGCAAACTGCCTTAGGGTCGCCAGCTCCTGATTTTTCCTCAGCGTTGACTCCCGAAGCCTTTCCCATGATTGGGTACAGCTGCAAGGCATCAGAGGTTTGAATTCAGAGTTTTCCTTCTCCTAGGTGGGTAGCCAGCCATGGCTAACGAGCCCCTCCTGCCCGAAGCTTACTGGTTACCAGTTACTCGCCTTTGACCCCTTCTCCTGTTAATGAGAACAGTTCCGACGGACTCAATATCTGAGCCACACGTGAAGGCCAGGAGTTGGACTGGTTGTCAGAGGCTATTCGAGACGCATGTCATTAGGAAGCATTTTATAGGTAGTGGAGTGCTGACATCCATACCACTTCCGGCAATGACAACCTTGCGGAATAAAATATATTGTAATAAAAGCTACATATAATGTTGTTCGCAAAAGAAGTTAATTTATTTTAAGTGTTAAAAGTTAAAATATAATACGCCTACGGCGGTTTAGTTGCCTACTTGCAGTCTAGTGCTACAGCAATGAGCTACATCACTTTGGTCTGACTGGAACATTTTTCGAACACCTTATTTCGCCCATTTCCCATTCTAGGATAAAGTTTTAAAAATTGCTCCATTATCCATTGTCCCAGACAAATTATAAGTCAATCGAAAAAATAAAATAAATTAGCTAATTAAATGGTGGTAATTAATTAACTTTGTTTGATATCGAAAATTGGAAATACATATTTCGGAGCTTTGGTATGACTGTAATTGTGAATTCTTACCCTTATATAACTTTATTTTTGTTTCTAAAAGTAGTTTTTGTTTTTTGTATATTTTGTTTTCTGTAGTAATATTTATACTTATATGGTTGAAGTTTTTGATAAAGTCAAGGTCACTGAGTTGTGTGATTGTGAATTATGAATTTATTGGCCTTAATTACATTGAAAATACATCGGATTCCCCCCCCCCCCAACCAAAAAAAAAAATATCTAGAACCCCCATCAGCAAAATGCGTCCCACAGATTGATCAAAGCTGATTAAGATAAGGGAATTTTAAGTCGCACCCGAAAAAAAAAAACCAATTGAATCGGCCAGCGTACAGTGGGGGGGGGGGGGGGGGGGTGGGGGGATGGGGGAAAACATAATAGAGAATTGGTTAAAATAGAAATAATTAGTACATGTTATGAAGGAAAATAAATAATGTGTATTCCAATTCTATGATTTTTATATAAAGATTCGCCCTCGGGGGGAATCGCTTCTATCGCCCCACTCCCGGACCCACTTGTGTTTATTATGCAATAACAAATGTTAAAGCAAGGCTGTGGAATTTCACACAGCTTACTGACCAATTCTAACTGACCAATCTTTTATTATACCAAGAAAGGCTTTTCTTGATCTTTTTCTTCAATAGGGTTATGATAAACACTGATTTGGTCAATCGGTGCCGTATTTAGGCTTGAAAAGGCCCTAAGCTGTTGGTGATACGGGGCCCTATTGGGGCCCTTCATAAGTCCTGATACTGTATGTCAGTGCTAAATATTTCTTGGGGGCCCTAAGCTATAGCGTGTGATGCCTATTGGTAAAACCGGCCCTGTAATCAATTCATCCAGTAGCAGAATCTGACCCCCCTTCCTATTTCAACACCGCCATAGAGAGGTCAGTAACACAATAAACAATACATTTTGGTTGCTTCCCCTGTTATTTTTCCTTTCAACAAAGATACAGCTCGTCCTTGACCTCTGCTACGTGGGTGACTGTTAAGCCCCTTAACACCTTGAGTTGGCAGTAGGTGGGGAGAGGGAGTGTTGGGAACTTGAGACCACACATTTTCCAAACATCTTTTGTTTTTTATTAATGAACGTTGTCAAAGCTGGTGACGTCAGTTGCCCTCTAAACCCAATGGCAGCCACGTCAAAGTAGGTCAAAGCACTCCAGTTACATAGTGTTGACAAAATATTTTCCGAGTCGGAAAATGTTCTTACTAAACATCTATTTTTAGATTTAGGACATCCCGAAAGATTCGTTTCGCGTGACACCCCATCAATGTCAAGGAGATTTAGTTACCTACCGCAGTGGTCGTCAACCATATTCTCTTTTTCCCTGTATTAGCAAACAAGGAACTGGTATTTCATATATGCTAGCAAGAAACCTTTATTTAGAGATAACACTTAACTTCCCATGTTGTTGATTTGTATATTGTAGACATATGCATGAATAATAATTTCATATATTTAAAAAATTGATGCCTAATATTAGATTTACGAGTTAAGTGGACAGAGCGTGTCATTCCATTGTCCTGGACTGCTCCTAACCGACCCCTGATTCCCCCCCCCCTCTACCAAACACTACAAACTTCACAAGGAGTAAACTTGATCCACGATTAGACAGAGACAGTAGAAAAAAGTAGAGCTCCCTTAAGACCTAGCGATCTCTATAGCATCTGTTTCTGTGGCCCACGATTAACGAGAGTGTCATATGGTCAGCACACCTTTACCTTCCACAGCTTAAGTCAGGTGACCATTAGAGTTGGGTGGACTCACAGGCGCCCTAAATATCACGAAAATTCAGAATCCCAATCACCACTGAGATTCGAACACAGGAGCCCAGGTTCGGAAGTCAAGCGCTTAACCACTCAGCCACCGCGCCCTTTAGGTGCCTAAAGCTATACAAACGTAGTGAGTATAATAAATGAGAAATGAACAAGTTCTTGCCCGAATCACAAGATAGATGATGCCTATTATAAGCTATCCAACAAGATCAGTGTCTAATCTTTCGCCTCAGAACCGGACACAACAGAATGAGACAACATTTGTTCTGGAAGTTCAAAAGTGGAACCAGTGAAATCTGCCCATGAATTTTATTTCACTTTAACGAAACTCGACCCTGGCAGTGCCAGAGAATGAATACTCGTTCGTTTCTAACATAACAATAATAATAACAATGCGACCCCTCTGAACCTACACAATGTTGATGTTAATGTCGGTTTGGATGACGTAGGGCATGAGATCCGCCAATGGGAAGAACAAACACTCCACGGAAAATTCCCGGCTTTATTAGATGGGGACAACATTGACAAGGCTGCTTCCTTGGCATGGCTCAAAGCAGGTCATCTCTACCCTGAAACTGAAGGCTTTGTCACACCAATACAGGACAGAGTAATTAGGACAAAAAAGTACGAGAAACATCCTAAAACTCAATATTATTGACAAATGCTGAAAATGTGGAAATGTTGGAGAGTCAATTGAACACATAATGGCAGGATGTTCAGCCATATCAGAATCTGCCTACCTAGGTCGCCATAACCAAGTAGCAAAGTTAATACACCAGCACTTGGCTTTGACACACAATTTGATCGGTAAGGATACTCCTTCTCCTTATTACAAATACTCACCTCAAGAGATTTTCGAGTCTACTGATCATCTGCTGTACTGGGATAGGCTTATTTTGACCGACAAAAGGGAAGATTTTAATCGCCCTGATTTGCTGCTCATCGATAAAAAAGAAAAAGCCGCTTCCATTATTGACATCGCCGTACCACTGTCTCATAATTTAAGAAAAACTGAGATAGAAAAACAAAGAAAATATGGGAACCTAGGCTTGGAGATTAAGCGTCTATGGAAATTGTCCAAAATAACAATATACCCCATCGTTATATCAACCGAGGGGATAATAACAACTGACCTCACAGATACCCGCAAGACCCTTGGCATTCCTAGGAACATCTTCGTTGCCTGTCAGAGGGCGGTACTGCTGCAGACCTGCCACATCACCAGAAAATTCCTCGGTGGAAACTTATAAAGGGACTACGATGAGTTTTGTTTCCCTTTAACGAAACTCGACCCTGGCTGCGCCAGAGAATGAATACTTGTTCTTATCTAACATAACATAATAATAATAATAATAATAAGAAGAAGAAGACTAATAATTCACAACTTTCATCTGAAAAGTTCCCATTGGACACTGTTTAGAAGATACAATGAATCTTTGATTCCTTTTAACGAGATTCGATCCTGGCAGTATCACAGAGAGGCTTCTAGTTCATTTGTATAATAACCATCTCTCTTTTTCTCTCTCTTTCTCTTATTCTCCATCTGATGTTGTATCTATATCCACTCCATGGTGGCTGAGAGGAAGAGCGCTTGGTTTCCGAACCCAGGGGCCCCGGATTCGAATTCTGGTGAATACTACGATTTTTAATTTCGGGATCTTTAGGGCTCCTATGAGTCCACCCGCCTCTAATGGGTACCGGACATAAGTTTGGGAAAAGTAAAGTCGTTTTTTTTGGTCGTTGTGCTGACCACATGAAACTCTCGTAAATAGTGAGCCACAGAAACAGATGACCTTGACATCAACTGCCCTATAGACCTGAAAGGAGATCTTAACTTTATATTCATCCCTTACTTGCATGCCGATACATACCAGACTGAAATAATTCTATAGATCGACATTGTCGTCTACAAAAAAAAAAATCTCTATAACACCGAAACTATATAACGTGAGAATCACTTAGTAGGTCACGTCTAGCCATACGCTATCACATAATCTTTTTTAGTTTAAAAGGAAAAAAAAACAACGCCTAGAGCTAATCTATGTCAAGTGAATTCCATTTTTTAAAAACCTCCTCCAGTCACATGTTAAACTGAATCAGTACACGCTGGGTATCTTTGGCACTACGCGAATTTTGTTTCCGAGAATTCCCGATCTGCGTTTTATAATATTACATGGAGGCTATTTACATCTTTCTTTTCGTGTGTTTTTTTGTATAGTTGTTTTTACTTTTTTACAGGAAAAGACTATATCTAGTAAGAGGTGTAGTCCAAAGACGTCACCAGATCAACGTAGAGATATTTTCAGAAACATGTTGAGCTCTAGTTTATGGCAGCCTGCTTTCATTGTTTATAAAAGCAATAAATTATTATGAACGGATATTTTTTATATTATATTTTGCTTGTTCTAAGATATCTAAAAGCGAGAGACGGACTGACTGACAGACACAAAATATAGCGGCTTTTCCCCTTACGTGGGTGGCTAAGAATCTCGACACGCATGACTGATTGAAGTTGACAAGTTAGTCAGCTACTTATAATAGTAACATTTCAATGTAAAGCCTCATTCCAACCAGAGGCGTAGCTAGAACTTTTTCATCATTTGGGAGTCCGGAGGGTTTGACATCTATATATTTTGCGTAATATTTTATGTAAAAAACACTCATTTGGTGGCCCTCTCAAGTGGGAGCCCGGGGAGATTTTCAATTTCTCCCCTCCCCCTGCCCTAGCTACCCCACTGGTTCCAGCTCTCAGCCTTTATTATTCAGATTCATTTTCAGAATGAGTATGAAATGAAAAAGGCCTAAAAGGAAAAATGTTTTTACAGTTAACTTGAATCTATTCCAAAATACAGACATTACTTTAAAAACAAGCTGATGTACAAATTTTTCCTAGCATATGAAACAGGCATATTGCCTCTAACTTTGTGTCTTTCTGAGTATTTTATAAGAGTTTGTTTTTGTATTTGAAGATTATGGTTCAGGGTTTTATGCATAATTTCTACTTTACTTTTGAGTCTTCGCATAGCCGTAGTTGTAACCCTGTGTAAACTACAGCGTCTCAACGGACAGGGTGACAGTTTGTGTTGCCATGCCTGCCATAGGATTTTGTAAGCAGTACTGCTGTTGAGGGTCGTTGACTTGTAGCATCAAACTGCTGGTAAACCGGTACAGGCGTATTATATTTTAGTTTATAGAGCTTCAAATAACTTGAGTTACTTCTTTATGAACAAAACTAAATATAACTTTTTATAATTTTATTGACCGATTCAGTTTGAGCTGAAATGAAATAAAATGTAGTAGACTTTAATACTAATATATAATGGTATTTTGAATAAAATCTAACTCACTAAAAAACACATCTTTTAAATCTGACATTCTGGAGCCCTCTGGTGTATTTAACAGCTTACGACAGTGCCGCTATTCTTGCATCATTCATCCTGTAAGCCACCAACCAATTGAACCCACTAAAGGCAGAAAAATGATACAAGTATCCTCTACTCCAGAACAATCAACACAATATCAGATATCCCTGACCCCCAACACCCCATTTCTGGAAAACTATCTGAGCATTGTACAGGTATATGAAAGTCAAACTAGATAATTCTCTACCCTAAAATCCATTATTTTTCTAAATGTCAATTCTAAAAATATTTTTTATTTGTAAGTTATCATAATTTACAAGTATTAAATCATAAACAATTGAAAAGTGATTAACCTAAAAATATAATAACAGTAATAGAAATATTATTTAATATCAAAGACATACTACCTATACAAAATTAAAAAAAGGAAACCTCAGAATTTGCGCTATTCAGTTTTACCTTTATCATCATAGGAATCCTTGGGCCTTAGGCCTCTTTTCTTTGCCTCTTTTTTGGGCTTTATGTGCCTCTTTCACGGGCCATCCCGCCTCCTTTGTGGGCTTTTTTTTCTTATAATATGTTTTTATTTGTAAGTTATCATAATTCACAAGTATTAAATCATAAACAATTGAAAAGTGATTAACTTAAAAATATACTACATAACCAATGAACCCCCTAAAGTATATATACAGCAAGATAAATATCGTGAAAACCCAAAAATAAACACCAAATTTATAATTATTAATTTGGTCGAAATCTTATAGAATACGAATATAATTGGCATAGACAAGATGGTTACGTAATTTAATAATATTCACACTGATAAATACCGTTTCTAAGAAGGGCATAGATAGGAGGATTACGTAATATAATAGTATTCATACTGATTTCACACTGCCAAAGAAGGGCATTCACAGAAATGTGTGATATCACTGCTATAAATAAAGTGGCGTGTCGTATCACCACAAGACAATATAGATCGACAGCAAACTTTATGTCAATGCTTCCCAAAACATTTTTTCTTTGGTAGCTCAGTTGAGTAGTAGGCCTATGTATCATTACTGACTTACTAATAATGAATATTGATTAACTCAGCCTCGTAGTAATTTGATAGGTTGGCATGATAAACATAAAAGGTCTAAAGACTATATGTTACACCAGAGGATTCTAATTTAAAAACATGTTGCAGGTAGAATCATAAAAAAGAATACACTCACTTTCTTCAAGTCCTTTCGTTTAAGGTGATGTATCTTTTTTAGCACCTTGAAGGAAGGTCTTTGAAAGCCCTGAGGACCTTGTAATGTGACCACAGTTTTTTTTTTTTACATTTTTTGACAGTGATTAGAAAGTCATCGTTGGTTCCTATTGCTGTATTAATCCTGTTTCTAATTCGTGATGCGGTCTTTGTAAGTGGCACCCAGGATTTAACTATATCTTTATAATTATCAGTTAATTCAATGAATATAAATATTAACAATGTAATAATAATAACATTAATAAATCTCCTGTGGTATCAAGCCATTAGTTGAAACAAACAATACAACAGTAAGTCTCTTCTTTTATCTATCGACGGTGGGTTGTAGTTGTTGATAGTTCGTAGTTTGTGATATTCTTTCAGAAGATATTTGAACTGTCATCTTATACCTGCCTGAGCGGACCACTTCAGGACTAATGGTTTTATTGTGTTTCCACACCAACTGTCTTTGTATCCTTGTTTCTATTGTCGTATATGTTATAGCCTACTCAATTTTTACTCCGGTGTCATGAAATCATGTGTAGTTATTTATTCTTCCAAAGCTTCTCCATCGTGAACACTATAGTTACTTTCACTTAATTACTTCCCTTTATATTTAAATAAATTTAATACAATCATTTAATTAATTACTTACCTTTATATTTAATCAAATTTAATACAATCATTTAATTAATTACTTACCTTTATATTTAATCAAATTTAATACAATCATTTAATGAATTACTTACCTTTATATTTAATCAAATTTAATACAATCATTTAATTAATTACTCACCTTTGTATTTAATGAAGTTGAATATATTTATATAATTAATTGCTTACCTTTATATTTATTGTCATTTAATTTATTTGATTAATTAATTACTTACCTTTAAATTTCAGCACTCAACGGAATTATGCGGTGGAGAGATTCAGGAGACGATAGAATCTAGTCAGTTGTTATGAAAGAGTGATAGAGAAGATCTTTCTTTTCCATCAATCCACATGTGTCTTGGTCTTCCAGTAAGAACTTATCCAAACTATATGCAGCTTTACTCTCCAAGTGACGGCTGACTAGTTTGGAGTCTTACTGTAATAAGGTGGCCACTTAATGCTACTGTTTGTCCTGTTGAGACGATCATTTGTAATTAGATAATGGCCAGGCAGCTACCATCCTATCTACACCCTCTCCCTGGCTGGTTCATTTCTGCACTTTGACTTTGCTGACAGCCATCAAAATAATGTGATTTTATAAGTAGCACCTTGCAATTAAAAAACAAGTATTCAAAAGGATGTTTGACTATTCTGAGATGACTCCCCTTCTTATTTACATGTGATAATTTTTGTTTCAATATAACTAGCTGTCATGGCATATGTTAAAAAGTAAAGTTGCTTTAAAGTATTTAGGACTTCAATCCTCCCCGAAATTAATTGAAAAAAAAATAATGTAGGAGGTAGGTGACCGGAATAAATATAGAGACATGAAGCCCAAAAAGAGAAATAGACCCTAAGAAGAGACATATACCCTAAAAGAGGCCTAGCCCCCCCCCCTCAAAAAAAAAAACAGCAAAAAAAAAAAAAACCAACTACAAAAAAAACCCCACACTTAGCAGACACAAAGAGACTTAAGTCAGAGTTTGATCTGCCATCCTTATGTGTTTGTTAAAGTAGCAGGATCGATTTTACCTTAAGGGGTGGCCAACCTATTGCCTTCGTGCACCAATTGTTTTCACTTCTTCTTCCTATGCGGCTCACAAAACCTTTACACCCATTTAACCCTTTCAATATGGACGTACCTGACAGATGTACACACTCTGTAGCATACCTCCTCCCCTCTTTTTTTTTTTCTTTCTGAGCCTCTCTCTCTCTGTCGCCGCGAAAGTTACGTGGGATAACTCTAGTCCGACTTGCAGAAATAAAAGAGTTATCTTTTCATAACTTTTGTATCGAGGGCTAGAAAGTCGGCGTGCGTGCGTCTTGTCCCGCATGGCTATGCGTCGTAGAGAATTCTATATATAGATGATAGTGAACCAGTTGTAGACAGAAAGAAGGTCACAAAAAGAAAAGATAAACTTTATTTATCTGAAGAGATTTCTGAATTTGCATTGATAATTTTAATTGCTTATTTCTAAACGTGAACATTGTTATCTGTTTTAAATTTTAGAAAAATCACATATAGACAAGATAAACATAACAAACTTTAAAGAGTTCAAAAACTTTTGACTTTAGTTGAGGACGCTCAAGTGGTTAATCGTTGTGTTGGGTACATGACACCCTGCTCGTTAACCGTTCGCCAAAAAGACAGAAGACCTTAACATCATCTGCCCTATAGATCGTGTATCACTGTGTGCTGGAAAAGGTCTAAGGTTCGCCAGCTCCAGATTTTTCCCTGGGGTTGACTCTAGAAACTTTTCCCATGTTTGGGATATAGCAGCAGAGTTTTAAATTCAGAGTTTTCCTGAAAAGATGTGGTCAACACTTATGAACAATGAATAATAAGTTTAATCCAATAAAAGGCCACAGTCAGAGTCTCTGTCAAATAAAAACACGTCATTACCCAAGAGAATCCTATCGCTAACAGATTTTCCAGTCTCTAACCCAAAATATCCCAAGCGTCACTAGTCCCGTTCAATATACGTCTTCTATGGTGTGTCTCTAACTAACTAATTAATTAACTAACTAATAATATAAAATAGGTGCCTAACACCAGCCAAGGCTAGCGAGATCCTCCTGCCCGAAGCTTAGGCCTACTGGTTTGGGCCCCTTCTATTAGTGAAAACAGTTCCGCCGGACCTAACACTCGAGTCTCTGATATAGTTATGTAGTTGGTCTGGTTTTCAAAGGCTATTTGAGACGCATCTCATAGAAAGCACTGTGTATGTATGGAGAGCTTATATCCTATACCACTTTCGTAATAACAACCTTATGGCACTGTAATGTGCGTGGTCGAGAGACTAAGTACGCTTGAACTTGGCTTGGCTTGGCTACCTATGAAGGGGGCTCGTGGTTCGACACCCGACTCGAGCAGAGTTTACTGTGCGCCTAAAGGCTGCACGGAAAACCTTCTCCCAGATACCTCCTTCACCACTGGTCCACAACTGAGATTGGACTATAGCGCTCTGAGGATGCTATAAGCATGAAAGTAGCTCTTTATAAAAGCTATAATTTATTTATGTATTTTAAAGTAGGTCACTTTACAATATCATCAATGAAATATTATCTATTACTCAATGTAAGCTGATGACATTCCTAAAAAAAACCCCACATTATCAAAGAAATCGATATGATACAATGGCTGTGTGAGTTATCTTTCTTTTTATTTTTTTTCGACAATATATTTCTAGGAAATAGACTCTTTAGAATTTGATTGATTAGCATTCCGTGTGTGTATCGGAGGTGTTGAAATGGTTGTAGGAACATCGATTAGCCAAGTCAATTTTAAACATACAATGTAATCCTGTTTATCATGACATTGGGTTTAGATATCTCTAATCTTGACACGGGATGAAATTCAATGATATTGTTACGATCTTCTCAATCAGGCCTTCTGCAAACACTGCCCAACAACACAACACATCTAAAACATCAACTTGACAACAAGAGCTTCAAGTAAGAAAGTGGCGGTTTAATTACAAATACATTGACAGCCAATTCAACACAATTGGCTACATCAATTCAAATGCTTTCTTGAACTTAACAGAACTGCCTAACTAAACGTTACTAGTCTCTCTAGCTCGTAAAGCTACATTTTCGAGGACTCACAAGGTACCACAAGTCCTTACTGCCTTGCTGTCCTGGACTCAACTGTCTTTTTTAAACACACTGTCTCTCGACCGTGAAGGCTCTTGATCACATGACCGCAACACAGGTAATACTTGCGGTTATTAGCAGTACTGTCCCTTGTCTATCGACAGCCGTTGATCCGTTGACCTGTGTGATTGGCCCGAGTCGTCATATCAGTAGGCCGCACACACATTAACCCTTTCAGTCCGCCACTGGAGTTACAACAATATTTAGAGTGAGGTAAACAGATTTAAAAAAAATGCAGTTGTAAGTTATTTCACGCGCCACTTCCTTCTTGTGGACAAATAAAGCTACGTTATATGTTTATACGTTATATAGCTTCCTGTGCTTTCTCTGTCTCAAGAGACAATGGATGCACCCAAACGAATTCCTAGTTTAGCTACTTGGCAGCAGCACCTTAGTTTGACTTCATGTGGCTCATAGCCGGCCTTAGATGTGAGCTCAATGGTTGCTTAATTGCCATCTTGATGTTTTGATGCAAAAAAAAAAAACAAACAACAACAAACTATTAAGTATTACATTTTGCAAAAAACTCATTGGCAGTAACATTCTTCATTGTTTGTTTGTTTGTTACAAAGCGTATATCAACTCTTGTCTGTCTTGTAAAAAGTTTGTACACGTTATTTCTCCCACACCCAATCTCGGATCAAGCTGAAATCTTTCACAATTATTTCTTTTACCTGACAACACAAGAATCAATAAAGCTTTCACTTAGTTTTAAAGTAAACATTGAACCAAATTTTTGAAGGCATCTTATTGTCGGTGCGTAGATTATGGCATTCTAGCACCAATGTGTATTAAGTGCACAATTTTTGAACGCACTTTCTTTTTGTTGCCTTGCTTGTAAGCTGGTGGAGCGTTTTTGTTAGTATGCTGGTGAAACGTTTTCTTTGAGATTCTTCTGTGTTCCCCTGTTTAGGGTGAGTATCTACATTTCGCAGTTGTTTTCGATGCCATAGTATACTAGACTAGTTCTTTTAGTTTGTCTTTATTTATGTCTCTACAGGGAGTTAGTATGGGATTGGAAGTCTACGCTGGTGACTAGAGATAGCAGTGTGTTGTGTTGTGGTTTCGAACATTAATGTGTACGTTGTGGGAAAACAAGGTGTAGAATTATTGTTTAACTAATAGATTCACAATATTAGAATGTTCCAAATTCAATGTTATTACTCCATCAGTTTGTCATCATATTTATATTCACGTCATAAAACATTTACATTGTCAACAGTGAGTCACTTATTTATTACAAGCACGAAGGTGCATGGTTGAATATCAGGGGCCCGGGCAAACGAGCTAAGGCCTTAACACAACCCTGACACTTATGTTAAACCTATTTGAAGAACTTAAGTTTGTCTGTTTTTTTTCCCGAGGCATCGCTGAGGCATGTCTTTATTTTTGTTGAAGACAAAGAGGCAGCGGTTGGTGACTCTGAAATAGAAAGTTGTATTTTTTTGTTTTATGATTATTAGACCTACCTGGGAACATGACTCATGACTGCAATGGAAATTTTTTACCAAACAATGTCAAGGACGCTAAAATTGACCGTCACCGTTGCCAACTTAATAAAAAAGAATTAACTCTTTCTCTCCTAACTGACGATACCAACGTTGATTCCCACCAGAATGTGGTAAATAATTACGGAGAGAAAGAGTTAAGCAAAATTTAACAATGTTTTTAAAGAGTAGCATTTGATCTTCGTTTCAAATCTCATTGATTCTAGTTGCCCATTTGTTTTAAAATAAATTATACGTTATAATTTCAAAGTCTGATATCTGTCTATAGTGAAATTATTTTATATCTTTTAAAAATGTCCAAAATGTTATCCATTATAGTTTTCTGCCATGTATGAAAATGTTCAATCAAGGAAAATTTGTTGTGTTTTTAAATGCTTAGCTTGAGATTAAGGCCAAGGTTAAGGGTGTCTCGTTTTCAGGACGAGACTTAGTCATTAAGAAGTAACAGCAAAACTATGAACACTAGTGGCGCCCTCTTGATGACAAACAGGGTGATGATTGTAAATGAATTGAATTGTGTGTTGTGCCTGATACAAGTGTTTGAATTCCGGACTCGGTTCGCTTTTCTAGTTTGACACCACGAAAGCTCAATTCAAATTGACAGTTCAGTTTAAGTGTCGTGAGCGCTAACCACTTATTAGACCATTAAGGATGAGCTGGCCATCGACACTTGGACAGACTCACTGCGTGAGTTAACACGGGATCTAACTTCTATAAACCTAACCGTGTTGAACTTTGGCATTCAAGTGCTACAGATGACAAAGACCAAGCCAATGTATGGGAAAGCAAACGAAGGCTACCTCACGGTATATGTTGAGCACGTCCCACGATGGCTACTAAATGTCATACACATAGGGCTACCACAGGTCATAGACTTAGCATGTCCAATGATGGCTACCACAGGTCATAGACTTAGCATGCCCAATGATGGCTACCACAAGTCATAGACTTAGCATGTCCAATGATGGCTACCACAAGTCATAGACTTAGCATGTCCAATGATGGCTACCACAGGTCATAGACTTAGTATGTCCAATGATGGCTACCACAGGTCATAGACTTAGTATGTCCAATGATGGCTACCACAGGTCATAGACTTAGTATGTCCAATGATGGCTACCACAAGTCATAGACCTAGCATGCCCAATGATGGCTACCACAAGTCATAGACTTAGCATGCCCAATGATGGCTACCACAAGTCATAGACTTAGCATGTCCAATGATGGCTACCACAAGTCATAGACTTAGCATGTCCAATGATGGCTACCACAGGTCATAGACTTAGTATGTCCAATGATGGCTACCACAGGTCATAGACTTAGTATGTCCAATGATGGCTACCACAAGTCATAGACCTAGCATGCCCAATGATGGCTACCACAAGTCATAGACTTAGCATGCCCAATGATGGCTACCACAAGTCATAGACTTAGCATGTCCAATGATGGCTACCACAAGTCATAGACTTAGCATGTCCAATGATGGCTACCTCAAGTCATAGACTTAGCATGTCCAATGATGGCTACCACAGGTCATAGACTTAGCATGTCCAATGATGGCTACCACAGGTCATAGACCTAGCATGCCCAATGATGGCTACCACAAGTCATAGACTTAGCATGCCCAATGATGGCTACCACAAGTCATAGACTTAGCATGTCCAATGATGGCTACCTCAAGTCATAGACTTAGCATGTCCAATGATGGCTACCACAGGTCATAGACCTAGCATGCCCAATGATGGCTACCACAAGTCATAGACTTAGCATGCCCAATGATGGCTACCACAAGTCATAGACTTAGCATGTCCAATGATGGCTACCTCAAGTCATAGACTTAGCATGTCCAATGATGGCTACCACAGGTCATAGACTTAGCATGTCCAATGATGGCTACCACAAGTCATAGACTTAGCATGTCCAATGATGGCTACCACAAATCATAGACTTAGTATGCCCAATGATGGCTACCTCAAGTCATAGACTTAGCATGTCCAATGATGGCTACCACAAGTCATAGACATAGCACAAGAGAGAGAGAAGAGAGAGAGACATAGGCCGAGAGACAGAGAGCACATCTCATGATGGCACAAGAGAGAGAGAGAGAGAGAGAGAGAGAGAGAGAGCGATAGAGAGAGAGTTATTGGACACACAAAAGGGTTAAGATGCTACAATTAACATTTAAACTAACTCATTGCGCTTCAATGAAATGTGACAATATGTTTTCTTGATTCAGGATTACTATTCTAAAAATAAAGAGACACTTCAGCAGACATAACTTAAATCAGTATTGAACTCAGTACAGACTAGTTCTACACAGACTAAATCTATTGTCTCGAACTGCCCTAAACAAAGACTTCTTGAACATCATTGATTAATAAAAAAAAACAACACCATAGTGAGACTTAGAAAGAAATACACAGTTTACTATTTATGACTTAAGTCTAACAGACAAATTTATGTCTCATGTCCACTGATTACATCAGAAATCAGAACCTAGTCCTATAGTTTCGTGAGGGGATAGGAGAGGGAAGAAGGAGGGACTGAGAGGGTAAGGAGGAAGAAGGAGTGGAGTGAAAGCCCGTTACTTTTCTGAAGTGGGAAACGAGTTGTCGTGATAAACGTATGGTGCCAATGACCTTAAGTTAGGGGCTTTAATAATCCTCTACACTGACTCCACAGTCACATTTCTTTTAGTGGCAGTATTCTTACCAAAGTTATACAAGAAACATTATTTTAGCTTGGATATTCCCAATGCTTCTCATTCATAGACCCTGGAAACTTCCTACACCCTGGTCACTTTCTAGACCCTGATCACTTCTTATCCTGGTCACTTTCTAGACCCTGGTCACTTCTTATCCTGGTCACTTCCTAGACTCTGGTAATTTCCTAGACCCTCGTCACTTCTTATTCTGGTCACTAGCTATAGCCTGGTCACTTCTAGACCCTTGACACTTCTTATCCTGGTCACTTCTCAGACTCTGGTCACCTCCTAGACCCTGGTCACTTCTTAATCTGCTCACTTCCTAGACCTGCTGGTCACATCCTACCCTGGTCACTTCACATCTTGGTCACTACCTAGACACTGGTCACTTTTAAAGACCATAGTCTCTGCCTTGACCCTGGTAGCTTCTTATCCTGGTAACTTCTTACCCTGGTCACTTCCTAGGCCCTGGTCACTTTCCACCCTGGTCACTACCTAGCCCCTGGTCAAAGATTATTTTTAAAATGAGACTTATCACACGTAATATAATTTATAAAGTTTAATAAACCACGTGCATCTTCTCATTACATAGCAAAATTGATCAAAAATGTGTTTGGGTATAAATTCTTTTTTTGTACAGAGTGTACGGCCATAATACTAGATCCACAGGACTCGCGAAGACCTTTCCACACGGAACAGTACCAGGTAAAAGAAGAAGAGGAAGACAAGAGAAGCGACGGGAACACTAAATCAAAGAATAGTCAAGCCTGTCAATAAAAAGATAATATCTTCTTGGAGAAAGACAGAGATTTATGGAAAGAAAGGGTCAACAGATCACATGTGGTGCCCCAACGTTTAAAAAAAGACAAAGGATATCTGAATGTGTGAAGAACTCATTTTGAGTACTTGTCAGATAAAGTAGCAATAATACATAAAACATTGAACCATAATTTACAAATACAAAAAACACAACCTAATAAATTACTCAGAAAGACACAAATTATAAAGGCAATTTTTCTTATTCCATAGGCTAAGACAAATTCTTAAAAGTGCTATTTTTGTCCCTATATCGCCATTAGAGCATGACAAAGTGGTGGTTGAATCAACCAGGCAAACCAGGAAGTTAGCTGAGCTTAAGTGTCTAGCGATGCACGACTAGATTGACACGCAGGTAAGGCACGCGTAGGACGTCATCATCTACTCTTTTGAAGTAACGTCTGTAACTTATAAGATAAGATAAGATGTAAGAAAGAAAAGAAGAAAAAAAGGAAAGAAATAGAGGAGAAAAAAGAATTCGCTTTCACATTTCATTTGATTAGTCTATTCTTAAATTGGAGGCCAGCACAACGACCAACCGCCTTTTCTTTTCCCCAACTAATGTCAGGTACCCATTAGAGCTGAGTGGACTCAGAGGCGCCCAAAGATCCCGAAATTAAAAATCCCAGTCTTCACCAGGATTCGAATCCCCCCTCCCCCGGTTCGGAAGCCAAGCGCTTTACCTCCCAGCCACAGCGCCTCAAAACACAACATAAAAACAAATAAAAATGACAATAATAAGCACGCAATTTAAATTATAAGCTTATTATTTACTCATCAGGGCTGATCTTAGGGACTGGACAGCAGGGCTAAATTTCCTTCAGCTTATTCAAGATTACATGACTTCAACATCTGACAAACAAGAGCCCTCGAAACATGCACGCAAGTTTCAGAGTCACGCAAGTCCTGGCCATGCACAAACTGTGTAATTTCTTCATAGATCGACGAGCCAACACCCTGAACCCCTCCTCCCCCAATCCTGGATACGCCAATGCCTGTCTCGCTTCCAACTTCAAGCTCAAGACACTAAGAAACTTTTCTGATTCAGTTTCTAAAAAAAAAAAATAGGATTTTCCCCAAAACTAACTATTGTCACAAAAATAGCATTTGCATAGGGAATTCCCAATAGTTTGAATGGAAACAGGCTACATAAAAGTCCCAGGCAAAGACTAAAACAATTCAAAAGTTTCAAGTGTTTGTTAAGGTTACATTTCACACTATTGATGTACGTATGACTTGTATTTAATAACATTAATTAAATAGTTTACTTTAGTAGGTCATTATTTTATTGTTTTTATTATGTCCTAGACCTAGTTAATTAGTAAATAGATCAAATCGATTGCATTAGCAGTGTGCCGATAAATATCAATAGCACGCGTATTCTGACCTATACATTTGATAGAGATCCATAGATAGCTCAAAACAGAGACCAGATCTATGCGTATTTGCATTAATTATATTATAAGTATTTTCTTTAAAGAGAAAATAAATGTATTAATGTAGAAAATCAACAATAGAGAATTTTTTTTTTTTATTTTCTATGTCAATTTAAAAAAAAAATGGATGACTGCCTGGTCCTGACCCCTGTGGTATGCTGAACTACTGTCTCGATTGGTTAGGTTCGAACCCAGCCTTCCGCAGTCCCCCGCCCTACTGCGGGAGGTTTGAACTAGGATGTAATCATCTTCATTTCTGAAGGGACACGCGAAACATAATATATGACACAAAGGTTATCCCCCTTTAAAGTTCCTACCAAACTAATGGGTATTGTGTTTTTTAATTGTATAGCGATTCCTTATTTCCGCGGGTTTGACGTGCGTGTGATTATTAAAATGATTTATTTTAAACAAATAACGAGAACCATTTTAAAATCTTTTTATTTTTGTGTTAAATGTATTATTGTAAATAAAAAACTGCACGCTAGCAGTTATTCCATAATGATTATTATTATTATTATCATAGTTAAACTTTACATCAAACCTATTTCTTATGTTTGATATGTTGGTGTTGACCCAATTCAGTCGTAGAGCGGTTATGGTTCATTGCGTACATGCAACAAGATGAAAGCCTGGGCATTAACTATGGTCGAAACGAATCCCCACCCCCCCCCCTTTTTTTTTTCTCTACGCAGCCGATATGTCTATAGAAATGGCTACTACCCGACACAGTTTGAGACCCACCTTGGTCATTAGTTTATACAAGATAACTTGAAACTCTAATTGAAAACTAGTTTTTGTTTCCATTTTCTTTTCCGAAGACAATTTTTAACATGCCCTTTATCCGCAATATCTCTTTTATCGTCTTCCAGGTGACCTTGGCCTTTTGTATGGTCCAGTCTTCGTCCAATTTCAAGAAAATTCATCAAAAGAGAAAGCGAAAGCTCCTGTTGTCGTTAAAGATCCACCCTCCGTAATTCACCGTAACAGTATGGGGCTAAACCTTTCTATTGAATCCTACTGCGTTGATTCCTCCTCGAAGGAAAAGGGAGACAGCCGAATCTCTCTCGACGGCTGCCTAAGCAAGAACCACAAATTTGTCACCGTTTATGAGGGCAAAAGGTTTTACGGCGGCATCGAAGAGGAATGGGTCGTCGCCAAGTTCAGCCGTACTAATTCAACTCAAGAGTGGGCCGAAACACAAAAGAAGTTGTCTCTCCTGGTTGCCCCAATTGCAGAGAAGTACAACAAAGTCCTGCTTGGCTTCAATGTCAAGGACGGCTCTGTTCGATTCGTCGAAGTCAATGAGGCGCGAGCGCACGAGGTTCCTTTCATTTCCAGAAAGAGGCAAGAAGGTCAGTTTTTCACGTATGAAAAGAGAATGTCCAAATTTAAAGAGTTCATTGGAGTCGACGGTAAACGTTTGACCACAACAAAGTACAGATCAACTAAAAATAGATCGTCCTTGAGAAAAAGGTCAGCCTCGGCTTTGTCTTCAGCGTCATGTGATCTGACCGTCGGCCGCCTAGAGCAGGCTGAGACCAAACATTCATGTGTCAGCCCACCACCTTACAGCTGCGACCCACCAAGCTATGAGCAAAGTGAAGCCGACGCAGCCGAGGCAGCTCAACTCTTGAGGTTCAACACTCTTCTTGCGGAAAATCACCCAGAGGCTCTTGGAAAAGTGGAGCTCTTCACTTGTCCAGAATTATCACCCCCTGCACGGGGAACTCAGCCAAGACTTTGGGAATCTGCACCTGAGTTTGATTCTGCACCCACGACTGCTTCCGACTTGACTCATGGGGACTTGGTTTTTCAAGAGAATTTTCTGGAAGCGTTCATTCACTATTTTTTCACTCACACCGAAGGACGTTATATAATCAGCAGTCTGAAGGGGTCAGTAAACAATCATTCTAAATTCACCTTGACCACTCCAGTAATTCACTCGTTAACCAAAGACTTTTGTGACCGCGATGATGGGGAAGATGGTATAGTCCGAGTGATCAGCAACCACAGATGTAACACCCTGTGCAGGCATCTGACTGATATGAATACTTTGTTAGCAGAAGCTAAGAGGCGAGTCTTTGCCTGAAAAACAAAAAATTGCCCTCAAAACTCAAACTCGGGCAAAAATACGAACAAAATAAAGCGATGGACTTAACCAACAAAGACAACGAACCGGAACAGTGAAAACTAGAGTAGAAATCATATTTCTATGTCTGTATAAACATCTGATGGACATACCATTCACTTTCTTCTTTCATACCAAACGAAAGTTCACCCAGAGATGTTCAGACTTAATTTGGCTAGAACTTCCTCTTGTTAAGCTCTTTATTGCTTTAGAAATCCCCATTGATCTCAGACAGACAACATGCTACACTACATTCACTCCCCATTGATCTCAGACAGACAAGATGTTACACTACATTCACTCCCCATTGATCTCAGACAGACCACATGTTACACTACATTCACTCCCCATCGATCTCGGACAGACAACATTCTACACTACATTCACTCCCCATTGATCTCAGACAGACAACATGTTACACTACATTCACTCCCTATTGATCTCAGACAGACAACATGTTACACTACATTCACTCCCTATTGATCTCAGACAGACAACATGTTACACTACATTCACTCCCCACTTATCTCAGACAGACAACATGTTACACTACACTCACTCCCCACTTATCTCAGACAGACAACATGCTACACTACACTCACTCCCCACTTATCTCAGACAGACAACATTCTACACTACACTCACTCCCCACTTATCTCAGACAAACAACATGCTACACTACACTCACTCCCCACTTATCTCAGACAGACAACATTCTACACTACACTCACTCCCCACTTATCTCAGACAGACAACTTGCTACACTACACTCACTCCCCACTTATCTCAGACAGACAACATGTTACACTACATTCACTCCCCACTTATCTCAGACAGACAACATGCTACACTACACTCACTCCCCACTTATCTCAGACAGACAACATTCTACACTACATTCAAGAAGAACATTAAGACCTATCTGTTTAAAACTTCTTTTAGATTAGTTTGTCCTTTGAACTCTCGTGTTAATATTTGTAATGTTATCACAGCGCCTTAAGTCTACATTTTTTTTGTTAACAGCGCTCTATAAATTAAATAATATCAATAATAATTATTATTATCAAGTTTTAGATATTAATCTACTTGATCTGAATTCAATATCAAGACATTAAGAACTCAACAAGTCCTTTGCTTGGAGATACAAGAGTAAACATACACATTCCATACTACCGGGAGTGGCTATCTGGTCACGCGGTACGCGCTTCGGACAGCCATAATGATGATTCAGAGTCCTAACCCTAACCGTCATCTCCTAACGTCCAGCAGGAAGTCTGGGAAAGCACGTGATAATCCTTTTTTTATATTTCCCCTAGAACGAACGTCAGAAAGTTCTACAACGAACATTTAAAGACTTGTGTACTAGTCTGACGAACATTTCTCTAGTCATATATCAGTGCTCAATACGATAGAACCCCCGCACACGTTATTCAATTAATATACGTTTTATTATTATCAATATTTATGTATTAAAGGAAAAGATATGCAATAGGCCAGCCACCTTTTTTTAAAAGGCCATTTGCTCAAATAAAATGTGTGTCACGATCAACTATTTTTAATTCCATAGAAAAGTAATTTTTACTTAATGGACAAATGTATAATTCTTATTATATTTTTCACAACTTTTATGCCTTAATTTTTTTTTGTGCAAACCACCATGTTTCCTAATGTATTGCAATAAAACATATATTATATTGACAATGTATTTCTTTGACATGACAAGATGCTACTATGTAGATAACATCAAATAAATTTACACTTTATACATTAAAGTCATGTTATTCTTTTGCTGTGTTTATAAGTAGGTCAATATTCACTTATTTTTGGTTATAATCTATCTATCAATCTATCTATCTATCTATCTATCTATCTATCTATCTATCTATCTATCTATCTATCTGTCTGTCTGTCTGTCTGTCTGTCTATCTATCTATGTATCTAAATATAAACTAATAAGCTCCTGGCAGAAGGGACCTGTTAATCATAGTGGGATACCCACCTAAGGGAAGAAAACTCTGAATTCAAACCTCTGTGAACCTGGCTGTGTCCACACTTGTCGTCCATGGATGTGGTGTGGTGGGAACTGCTGTGTGAGGGATATCGTTACGACCATAGCTAATGCCCAAACATTCTTATATCTAAGAGATGACCCATGTCACTTCGCGAATGAAGGAGGCCATTACATGAAATATATTCCAACATTGCCCAACAGCAAGCAATGAAACCAATCTTGAAAAAAATTAAACCAAATTCCGTCACGATTAGAGATTCTCCATTTTTACTTTACAACATAGATGAATTACCCCCATTCTCTAAACACAAAATATTGTTTACAGTGTTCAAATATATTTAAATGGCAGCTTAAAACTGATCACGGTTCGACTGAAAGGGAGTGAATTCAACAGCTACAGAAATTCACTTAAGTGTCCTTAAGAGTCGAGATTACTCCCTTTTATGACTCTTTGACACGGGAAATGCTTTAATCTCGTGGTTAGGGTGAGGCATTAGCTCGTCACTGACGCCTCTGTCGGGAGGCTCCTATCAACAAGGTGATCATTTATTTACACCCGTCACCCTTGAGCCATCGACATTAGCTCCTCCTCTTATGTGAAGGCCGGAGGCCGAGCCCACAAGTGGACGCTCCTTATTTCTATAATGTACCGTCGCGTTCCGTGGGAGGGCTATTACCCCTTCTGGGGAATGTGATCTGGTCAGCGAGCCTTTTTCACATTGCCGCCACACAATGTTGGTTAGCTGGAACGTACTCTCGTTCCCCCCAATGGAGGCCATGTTCCCTCTCGTCCTTATCCACTGAGGCGCCATGTTGAGGCAATGGATGCTGGAATTCTCCACCATCAACAGCACCTTCGATAAAGTCCAGTAGGGAATCCGCGCCGAAGCTGTCATCATCCAGTTATCCCATTGATCGTTGGAAATGCTTGTATCCAACGAACAGGCCTGGACAGAGAGGTCTTCACCCTAAGTCCTGTCTGAAGGCCTCAAGCAGTGACGGCCATGGACCGAGTTAAGGCGACCGTACCGCGTACACAGCGCACCGCGCCTTGTTCTTGGGTCCCACTCGCTTATGCTATAAGTGACTGAGGGCAGAACTAACCATGGGGAGTTCGCCTCATGTAAAATGTTTTTGTTTTGTTTTTGTAAAATGTTTGTACATGTTTCGGATGTTCCTTCAGAGTTGAAGATAGTTTACTTCCTAGTCCAAACCTCCCGCGGGACGACGGGGGATGGGAGCGGGCAGGATTTGAACCCTCGACCATCGATAAATCCGAACGACAGTCCAGCGCGCAAACCGCACGACCAGGCAACCTCATATATCTATACTGTAACATGCACGTTTGTTTTATAATTGATTTTTAAAAACTTGTAAAAGACACAAACTACTTAAACCTTAAAATGTGAACAATCCTAAAATAAAAAAAAAATATAAAAAAAAATACACCAAGTAGTAAATCATTTAATGGTATTTAATTTATTTTGTTTTATATAGAAGAGAGTTACAGCTTGCAGTATTGAGATATACGGCAGTGATTGCGCGGTTCTTCCACTAATATAAACACTGTTTTTTTTTTTAATTCTTTCTAGATTGCTTTCTCGTCAACAGTTTAAAAATTATCAATAAATTGAATTTGAAAAATTGTCTTGAAAAGTTGGCACCACGATAAAAACCCAGCATTGTTTCTCTCAGGCTGAGTCACCGGGAAGTTATACACAGCGAAGTGTTGACAACGATACCAATTTAGCTTTCCTCTTAGATCAGGAGTTCTCAACCTGTGGCTCGCGACGATTTGCCAGGGGTCGGCTAAGACCATCGAAAATATGGATTGTTTTTTGTCTATTCTTCTATTGCTGTGTGTGTGTGTGGGGGGGAAGGGGGGTCGCGGCAGAGTGGGGGATTGTAAAAAAGGGGGTCGCCGGGCTTAAAAGGTTGAGAACAGCTATCTTAGATAACCAAAGCTGGTGTGTTTTTCCCGATTTGGAAAACGGACGATTAATTCTTCCCTGTTTGATAAATATTTTCCCTGGATAAATGAATTATGAACTGCCTGCCTAGAAGTACCAACCGATTGGTGTTTTTAAGACTTTACGATGTGTAGAAACAAAGGAAAGACCGTTGTTGACGAATAAACTAATTTTAGCCTATATAAGAAGCGCAACACCGTGTGGACTAATGTAGTGTTGGCTTTGATGAACAATTACCACTAACTTTTGGGTGTCTACTACAGAGGTGATCACTAATTAGAAGATCTCTACCATATGTCTCAATTTTTAGCGGCCCCAAAAAGGGGAAAAGACGCTTTAGTTTTGTGTGGCCTGCTTAGATCTCAGAAACTAGAAGAGAAAATGAAAATCGGATATCATGATATTTTAGATCATTCAAAGTTCTGATGAAACGGCTAAATAATCAACGCGAAATAATCAAATTTTTAAAATCAATTATGCAGGCAGTGTTTTCATAAAAATACACCATTTTTACAACTATTCACTATTAATAGTAACAAACACTGGGGACTTTTTAGTAAGGGAGATAACCATTTACCTTTTTTTTTTTTTAGATTTTTGATCAAAAAATATATTTTGTTTTGCAATAGTATTGCTAAGTTATGTAAGTTCTGTCATACTAAATACTACATTTACAAAAAAAAAAAACCGTTATTTTTTTTAAACAGATAAAAATCTATTTACTATACAAATAAGTTGGACATAATTTAAAACAACAATTAATAAGTGGTTTTTCATATTAACGAGTGAACTGCAGAGCTTTGGTATCACCATGAAAACCTAAACTAACGGATTTTTTTTCTAACGGAAATATTTCTTATCTTGAGGCTTTGAATCAGAGATTGTCCCTTTACAAAACAATTAGATCAATTAGATACTTATTATAAGACATCAGTTAGGCCAGGTTCACATCTAACTTCACATTCACTTTCATCTATCCCTTGGTCTGCTGGACCTTTAGGGCACCACACAGGATCTGTCAACCTTCTTTCTCCTTTCTTCTCTGTCATTTGTCTTTGATAGAATTTCATTCTGATATTCTTTCTGAAAATATTGAAACCTGCCTTTTTACCTGCCTGATTGGACCACTTCTGATAGAATTTAATACCGATATTCTTCTGAAAATATTGAAACCTGCCTTTTTTCCTGCCTGGGTGGACTACTTCGGGTGCCGATTTTGAGTTTGTGTTTCCACACAAACTGTCTTTGTAACCTTGTTATTTATTTTTTTGTATGTGGTTTATTCAGATTATGAAAATATTGAAACCTGCCTTTTTTCCTGACTGGGTGGACCACTTCGGGGGCCGATTTTGAGTTTGTGTTTCCACACAAACTGTCTTTGTAACCTTGTTATTTATTTTTTGTATGTGGTTTATTCAGATTATACTTTCATTTACTCTAACACACAAGACAAACAGGGGCCCCTGCATTTTAAGTAATATTTAATTTTTATTGTAAAAAACACTTATTTTGGCCCCCCCCCCTTTCAAGTGGGGGCCCGGGGTGATTTTCAAATTCTCCCCCTCCTCCCCCCCGACCCTAGCTACGCCACTGAAAATAAGATCAGTTTTTCATGTTCATTACAAAGAGCGAAGTTCCACAATTGTTCATAGTTAATCAGGAATAAGTTTGTCCCGTCCTTATACAACATAAAATTGATTAATAACCACTTATCAATGAACTAATTGGGTTATTTTTAAAGAATTCATGACTATGAATAAATGTGCAAAACCTCAACTTGATCCGAGAATGGGAAGTAGGAGAACAAACGTGTACAAAACGTAAGAAAGGAAATAACTCCACATATACAGTCACATCCGGCTGAAAATTTAACTCATCTTTAAATCACTGAATACTTAAAGCAGCCATATTGACGTTACCCCATTCTTATTACACAGGAGAAAGTTCATGAACAGTATTAAAATGCAAACTCATAAGGTGAAGTCCTGTCAAGACTTATTTAGTACTCCTTTCCCGGCGTGACCGTGGCACCCTCGTGGAAGCTTTAAAAAGAGGAGTTGGCATTAAGGAAATGGTAAACAGCCAGGGGCGTAGCTAGGAATTTGCCATCATTTAGAACCCCGGGGGAGGGGCTTGACTTCTTTGGAGGCCCTTACATTTTGCGTAATATTTAATATTCAATGTAAAAAACACTCATTTGAATCTTCCCCCCCCCCACCACATTGGAGGCCCGGGGGAATTTTCAAATTCTCATCCTCCCTCCCCCCTTACCCTAGCTACGCCACTGTAAACAGACTCCAGTGGGCTTCAACTTTACGTCATTGCAAACGTTACTTGCACGTGGAGAGTGTGAAAGAGAGGGCTTGCTAAGCCCAGGCCGATTGTCATAGTTTCTCTGCTAAACACATCTCGTCCGTCACCCCATTCCCTCAAAAAGCTTTATAGACGCCTGTTCGCAGGGCCGGTATTGGGCCACTGCAACCTATGCGGTCGCAGTGGGCCCCGCGCTTTCATAGGCCCCGCGCTAATTCTAGGTGTAATTATTTAATTGCAAAATATATACGAACAATTCATGGAAATCTCCTGAATTTATTAACATCTCATGACAACTAATATAAAAAACTCCTGAAAAATAGACAAAATTGGCGGAAAACGCCAATCCTACGCGCGATAAAAGAAAAAAGGCATTGTTAGCTTTCATGTAATAAAATGTTATGTGCTAATTTTCACCTTAATGGGAAGTTCCAATACTTTATTTACTTTTATAGTCACTGGCAGATAAATATGCCATAGGTTGCAAGGTTCGTTCAGTTAATTTGATCCCAATTTTGTACTTAGTAAAGAATGAATAAAATTCAAAGTCGATTTTTTTTTCTATTACAAAATCTTACTCCCACCCAGACGAGGCCCCGCGCAATCAGTTTCGCATAGGGCCCCGCAATAGTTAGGACCGGCCCTGCCTGTTCGAATTCATTGCTTAAGCCAGGGGTGGCCAACTTATCTCGGCAACTTCTTCATCAAATGATTATACAGAGAATGTATAACTGCCCAATATGTCCTAAAAAAAGAAGAGTACCCCTTTCAGATCTTGTGATGTATATGCAAGGCCGGTCCTAACAATTGCGGGGCCCTATGCGAAACTGATTGCGCGGGGCCTAGTCTGGGTGGGAATAAGGGTAATAAGTGAAAATTAAGATTTTCTATTAGAAAAAAAAATCGACTTTGAATTTTATTTATTCTTTACTAAGTTAAAAATTGCGATCAAATAAACTTTACTTTACGAACCTTGCAACCTATGGTATATTTATATGCCAGTGACTATAAAAGTAAATAAAGAATTGTATCTTCCGGATAAGGTGAAAATTCTCCCGATTATTACATTTTATTACATGAAAGCTGACAATGCCTTTTTTTCTTTTATCACGGGCAGGAGTGGCGTTTTACGCAATAAATAACACCCACAAATGACAATTTTGACTATTTTCAGGAGATTTTTATGAGTTTTCAGGAGATTTCAATAAATTCAGGAGATTTCCATGACTTTTTCGTATGTATTCTGCAATTTAATAATTACACCTAGAATTAGCGCGGGGCCTATGAAAGCGCGGGGCCCACTGCGACCGCATAGGTTACAGTGGCTTAGACCGGCCCTGTGTATATGGCAGATGATGTTAAGGTCATCTGTTTATTTGGCCAACGTTTTACGAGCAGGGTGTTATGTGGCCAGCACAACGACCAACCGCCTTTACTTTCCCCAACTAAAGTCAGGTACACATTAGAGTTGGGTGGATGGACTCAGAGAGCCCTAAAAATCCCGAAATTCAAAATCAAAGTCTTCACCGAGATTCGAACCCAGGACCCCAGGTTCGGAGGCCAAGCGCTTAACCACTCAGCCACCGCGACCCCTAACATGTCCTAATTACCATACTTTAAAGGACTGAAAGGGGAGTAAAAGATTTTGTGGCGCATCTGAATTAGAAGTGATAAAAATTGGCACATGGAAAACAAAAGGTTGGCTACCCCTGCGTTAAGCCGTCTTAAGCCTAGATCTTTTTTTTTACCCCCTGCGCTCTGATAGCCCTCCTGTGAAATGTTAGACCAGCGGTTCTCAAGCTTTTATGCTCGGCGACCCCTTTTTAGAATCCCCCACTCTGCCGCGACCCCCCCCCCCCCGCACACACATACAGCAATAGAAGAATAGACAAAAAAAAAACAATCCATATTTTCGATAGCCTTAGGCGACCCCTGGCAAATCGTCAATCGACACCCAAAGGGGTCGCGATCCACAGGCTGAGAACCCCTGTGTTAGATGCTTCCGCGCCGTGTCAAAACTTCCCCCATTTACGAAACAAATAATTAAATCCTAATCGTGCCATAACAGAAAGCAGTGGCCCTTCCTGGTTCTGTGGATGGGGAATTAACTTCCTGCCAGTCGAACGGAAATCAGAGTTACGCTTCCTAATATTCAAATACTGAAATAAGTGAGCTCTGTAATCATATGGAAATTTTTAAAAATTTCATTCAAGATACTCTGCTGGCTTGGGTCAAGGAGTTAGGAGCCAACAGTAAACGAATGTTATATAATGATAATTTTGTTGATGGGGAATCTTTCCGATAAAGGTGTCAGTGGAGTCAATCTCTCCTCTGTTTCTTTTTAAACAATTCTTCCCTTTGGTCAAGAGTCATAAAATGTCCTTTTCTCGACTCATTTTTTGTTTTGGACTCTACCAATGAGGCCCAAACTACGGCCCGCGGGTCAGATCCGGCCCGCGACGTGTTTCCATCCGGCCCGCCGAAATATCGGAACAAAGTGTAGAAAATAAAATAAAAAAGTTGAAAATTGTTTCCCTACGTTAGGATTTGAGCTTTGATGGATTTCATTCAAATCTAGTGTTTATTTTTATTTTTTTTTTGGGCGACAAAATTTTTGGTTATTAGACAATTTCGCTGCTTTCTTGAGCTGGCCGTATCCTTGACATCTTGTGTGTACAACACATGGCATCCTTTTGGAACCAATGCGAATGGTACCATACCATTTACTGTTTGTGCGTTAATGAAATGGGAGAGTCAAAGAAACGAAAAGTAGACTCTGAAACTTCCAGAACTAGAAAGATATTTACTTTTTTTTTTGTTTCGAACATGATAATAAGCCAAAATGTTTGATTTGTACTGAAAACATGTCGATGGCTAGGAGGAAAGGAAGGGAGATAAGATGCACCCCTGTCTCACACCTGTCTCGATGCTACCAGTGATGAAAGAAATCTGTCCTGAAAAGAAGAATGCAGCTGAAACCGTCAGACTTTCTCGCATGACAATTGCAAGGCGAGTGGAAGATATGGTACAAATCTCCATTCAAAACTAAATGAAGCAGATTTTGCATGTTTTCAATTGCCGCTGAGGAGTGCCCAGACAGTTCTGCAAATGAAATGGATTGACTTACAAAACCAGACATCCCTGCTTGAGAAATTTCGAGCGGCGCAGACAATTGTTTTGTACGTCCTGTTACCTGCAGAAATTTTAGAGATTTCCGAAAACGAGCGTTTTAAAAGCACTGAATAGAGTAGAGCTACATAAACATTGTCAGTAATAAAACAGATATAAACCCTTAGTACGTAATCGCTTGACGGGTGTAAGTAGAGCCAAAGGTTTGTAATAAACTATTTTAAATGGTTTATTCTCTATTTCATTGTTTTCTTCTTTTCATTGTTGTGGCCCGCGACACGAGTGTTGGAAATTAAATGGCCCGCAGACCGAATAAGGTTGGGCATCACTGAGTTAAAGGAACAACAAGGAATGGACAGAACACAACGCTGAATGATCAAGCCTGCCTACTTTCTACCAAGAAGCACCAAGATACCACTCTCTAAATTCTCTATAACAGAGGTTCTCAAACTTTTTTTTTGACCCGGGGACCCCTTTATATAGTCCGAACTTGCTCATGGACCCCTAAATGAAAAAGCTTTTAACGAAGAAGTTATTTTGATTGTATACGATATGCATCTCTCTGCGATTCCCCTCGATCGTCTCTGGGGGTCCGCAGACCACAGTTTGAGAAACACTGTTCTATAACAGAGCCTACAAACCTCTACGGAGATCTGAGAAATCTGGAAGCAAATGCGCAGTTATCTAAGTGCTTTGTCGTAAATATCCTAAGAGCTCTAGGCTTATGGAAGCTTCCCTCCGTTAGCCTGTCTGAATAAACTTTTGTTTGGGAAAGTCCCAAGCAGATGCGTATATTTTTACATCCCTATTACCGAGGGCTCTGATCCAAAGAAGCTCGTGTCAGAAGCGTGGCCAAAGGCCGAGCACACCGGGGAAACTCCCCCATATTCCCACTCTGTACCAGCCGTGCAGTTGTCCGACATAAAAACTGCCCTTTGAGAAAAGGCGTATGAAAAGTAACATGTTTGCTGGGGCTTTCTTCCATCTGAGCTAATGAAATGGATTTCGTCCTTAGGCACCCCGACGGAAATTTAGTTTTTGTTCCCTTTTGGCTAACCCGTCTCCTCTAACGACCGTTTCCACTCAAGCGCCTCATTGAGGCTGAGAATCATTGCACGGCTATCTAAGTACCGATACTAGCTATTCGACCCGCCCAACGGTACTTCAACTAATTTGACAAAGCTAAGGCGAAAACATATTTTTTGTTTTACTATGAAATTTTTTGTTTACCAAGCTAAAGCCAAATTTTTATTACGTCGGATGGATCATCGCTTGACTTTATTTGGGTAAATTAGATGGATTTATCAGACACAGAGCTACAAAAATGTATAAAAATACACAAATACTTCATACAAAATTGCAGAATAATTTTATATAACATGGGACGTGGTGGCTGAGTGCTACGATTGTAACTTTTCGAACCAATGAGGTCTTAGGTTCAAATCTCTGTACAGACTGACATTTTGAATTTTTAGGACACGGTGAGCCCACGCGAAGTCCACCCAACTCTAATTAGTACTAGACAGTAGTTGGGTAAAGTAAAGGGTTATGCGGGCCGTTAACTGCAGGCCATAGAAACAGATGATCTTTACAACATCTGCCCTATTAGATCGCCCTATTATCCTTAGATCGGCCCATTATCCTTAGATCGCCCTATTATCCTTGGATCGCCCAAATTATCACAAGTTCTAAAAGGAGAAATTTACTTTCTACTGTATATGACATACACACTCAAACACTCTACATAAGACACACACGCTTCATCGAAAATACATGAGTACGTTTTACAAAATAGACAAAGACTTTTATAAAACATACGAAATCTATATATAAGTGCCCAGTGTCGTAGCTATGGATTTGGGGGCCCCGGGGGGCTTGACCTCTTTAGAGGCCCATTCATTTTTGACATTCGACAACATGACATGAGAAAATGGAGTTGGTTGTTCAGGGGCACCCTAAAAATCACGAAATTCAAAATACCAGTCTTCGCCGAGATTCGAACCCAGGACCTAAGGTTTGGAAGCCGAGCGCTTAACTACTCAGCCACCTCGCCCCGTGTTGTATGAGTGGGACCCAAACAGTGAATGTAAATTTGTTTCAGATAAAAATTAGAACTCTATTTTTGTTTTCCTTCTGGGACAAAAAAAAAAAAAGAAGCATTTTGTAGATCCCCCCCCTGCCCTTTTTTTTTCAAGAGCTTCACACTATCTACTGCTTCAAGTGTCCTTGACATTGAGTTCCACTGAACATTGTAACTCCCCCGTTGGAAACTATCCGTAGCTTAGCACCACAACAACTTGAGAACCTTTTGGTTACTCTAGTCCAGCGGTTCTCAACCGTTTAAGCTCGGCGACCCCTTTTTACAATCCCCCACTCTGCCGCGACCCCCCCACACACACATACAGCAATAGAAGAGTAGACAATACCAATCCATATTTTCGATGGTCTTAGGCGACCCCTGGCAAATGGTCAATCGACCCCCAAGGGGGTCGCGACCCACTGCTCTAGTCAGTGCCCTATTTAGACTTGAAAACACCACAAGCTTTTTCGAGATATGGAGCTCTTTTATACGTTGAGATGTCATTTATCATTAATACATTTCTTGGTGGCCCTCACTTATAGCTGCTATTGTCTATAGGTCAATCCGGTCCTGACTCAGGAAGAAGGGGGGGGGGGGGACTTAATATTAAGTACAGTAGGCCTTATGCTGGAGGAGACGCAAGTTTTCATATTGGTTAATTACTAATTACCCCCTAGAAACTGTTGAACTGGCCCAGAGGAGAAAAGCCGCAGTTGATTTAATTGTCGGTCACACTGAGTTATTATTAACTAGTGAAAATCCGATTTTTAATATCGCCTGTGTCATAGACTACATGTGTCATGCTGTTGGTCTTTAAAAAGGCCAACCCTTTGTTTTTTAAATTATGAAACATTTTTTTTTTAGGACCTCATTCACCAAAACGATCGGTCACGTGATAATATTGATAAAACAACGAAGAAAAAAAACTGTCACGTGATAACCATAGTTGATTAAAATTAGATCGTAATTTATATAGAAGAGATAGAGAAGCACGTGACTAAATGTTGTTTGTTTACGATTGGTGATTGAGGTCCATTATCTTCATGGGTAAAAATTCGCAAACCGCTCTAACGTATTTCAGAGAAATTGGACAGTTTATGAAAACGGTATCGGTATCTTTTGAAAAACAATTACTAGCTAATTGGCCACATTGTGAAAACTGGTTTGACCTGTTATAATTTTCTAGAAATATTTTATCAGTTTAGACTTACATTTGGCTTACGTCTTTTGATGGATAAAATTGTTATGAATAACAGAATTATTGTTATATTATTGTTTTATAATAGATCTACTTACAGCATTTGTAAACAGGCTTCAAAAGTATTATTTGCTTATGCTTAGAGTAAGACAATTCACCTAAAACGGACCTATTTCCATGTCTAGCCCCAGCTATCTTGCTAAAGTTATTTTGATGTGTAAAGACTTTTCGAAAGGAACATTAAGAGTGGAGTCCCTTAGACCTTGTGACTACTATCAGTGAGAATAATAGTGATCGCAATGTCTTCGATTCCGAAGATTAAGGATGAGTGCAGTGTTTCACGTGGCTACACAACCCCAGTTGCGACCTGCATATTTTGCAGCACCTCATGCAGACAAAGCCGTTGTCTGAAAGGGTCTATTTAAGATGTCTTTCTGTCTTCAGTGCATGTCTTTCATAATGGCTCTTCTTTGGGCCAAGGGCGTGTCCCGTAAATCATAAGTGCATTGATTAAATACATAGTTTAATGATGATTGGATATATTATTGGTTGACAGCATCAGTGAGAGAGAAAGAGAGAGAGAGAGAGAGAGAGAGATAGAGAGAGAGATAGATAGAGAGAGAGAGATTAGTGCCTTGATTAAATACATAGTTTAATGATAACTGGATCTATTACATATTGATATTTTTTGGAGATGAGAAAGATAGACTACATGGTTTAATGATAACTGGATCTATTACATATTGATATTTTTTGGAGATGAGAAAGATAGACTACATGGTTTAATGATATTTGGATTTATTATTGGTTAACACTACTATAGAAAGGAAAGATAATTGCTGCTTGTGATATTTTAAACTGGTACACTTTTGTAATGAAAAATAAATTAGCTATGCATTTTCTATGTACAAACATTGATACATTTTTTAGAATCAGATTCCCCTAGGCAATTCAGCTCGATCGGAAATTGTGTTCCATCGTAATCTGCTATAATGCAAGATAACATTTGCATGTGATATAGCACTGACCCGCAAGGGCCATCTACGAGTTTGTGCAACAGAAAGCATATCAACAATGGGGAGCTCTATGTAATATGTACTTATCACACAGACTACAGGATGTGCAAGAAAAGGCCACAGCTATAAGTGAAGTAGGAAAAAGAGTTAGCTTCAAAATAAGAAAATAAAAATACTTTAAGTACGGTAAACAACAAACCAAATGGAGACATAGATCTGGATTCTCAGACCAAAGACCAGTACATAGTTTTATATACCTTGGGGGTGTAGTCAGTGTATCAGGTGGAACAGATGAAGTCATTAAGCGTCGTATAAATCTAGCGCGTCAGACATTTACACACCTAAAACCAACATGGTAATCTCCCCCCACATCTCTAACAAGACTAAACTAAGAATCTTTAACTCTAATGTCAAGGCGGTCCTACTGTATGGTTCTGAAACATGGAGAACAACTGAAGAAACAACTAATAAAGTACAGACCTTCATCAAAGAAATATATCTTAAAACTACACTGGTACGACAAAACAGAAAAACCAAACTGTGGGAGATAAGCGGACAGAGAAATATAGAGGTGCAGATCTTAGAGAGACAGTGGAGATGGATTGGTCACACCCTTAGAAAAGATACCAGCAACAGAGCTAGACAGAACATAGAGTGGAACCCCAAGGGAACAAGTCGTAGAGGAAAACCAAAAATAACATGGCGACCCAATGTAGACCTACTATATGAAGCCGAGAGAACAGAAAAGAGCTGGGAAGCCATTATAAAGACTAGCAAGAGACCATGAAGGCCTTATGTTCCATGAGGAACACAAAGGAAAGATGGTGATATGTGTAACGCCCTTTTTCCCGGGCAGGCTACCCTGCCTCAAAGTGGCGCCCGGGTGGAAACGATTAGGCTAAAGGGTAGCAAAACAAGACTCCCGTGGGGGTGCCTAAGGGGGTGCGAGAGCATCCTCATTGCACTGCGCGGAGTTGTAAAAAAATCTCCCACAACCTTGTCACAATCCAGGCGCTGTTCCTCAAGGGGCCGTTACATAAATGGCGTGTCCCGCACAGTTAGCCTGGTATAGAAAAGGAAAATGGCGGGGGTCTTAGTGTACGCGGTCTCTTGCCACGAGTCTGACCCACCCGCCAGACAGACAGTGTACACTGTTCTCATTCAGGCCGGTGAGAGGGAGTTCTTGTTCACTTTTGCTGGCCTAGAGTTCCAAGAGCCGAAGGCTCAACTCTACCTGACAGTTTAAGAACTAACGCCCTTTTTATTTGAATGAGCGTTTCTTGTATTATTATGGATACCTCTTCTGGTACAAGGGAGAGTTCTTGGTGTATTTGTCTTTATTCACGACAACTTTGTTGTCGCGTGTGTCTACTCTAGTTACTGAGTAAAAGGACCACAATATGTAGATCAGTGGTTCCCAAACTTTTTTGTCTCGCAGACCCCTTGCTATGTTTTTTGGTTTTCAGTAGACCCCCTGCTTAACTTAGCCTATACCGGTACTGCATTTTTGCAAATTCCCCAACTCCATTTTTAAAAGTAATTTCTAACTGTAGTGAGTCGAAGAGTAAATAAGTAATTTCAAGCTACTTTGTAAGTTATAGAGCTCTATCTTTTTTATTCATAAAATTCAAATTTATAACCAATTTCAATAACAATTGATACGTATTACTGAAACCACCAAACACACTGGAAATGTGTTGTTGTTTTTTTTTGCAGGTTCATCATCCATTGCGAGGGATTTTATGTTTCACATAGGAATTTGTTGTTCTATGAAGTAGTTCTTCAAACAAAAAATATTAATTAATTAATTGGTCTTAGGTATCACTGTTTTTGTATTTCTTCATCTTTCACGTCTGGCTCAAATATTGGGTCCGCGGAACTGTTTTCTTAAACAGGAGAAGGGGCGAAGTAACTGGTGTCTAAACCAGTAAGCTTTGGGAAGGAGGGACTCATTAGCCTAGGTTGCAACCCACCTATCAGGGGGAAAACAATTCAAACCTCTGCTGTCCTTGCAGATATACCCAAACATGGGAACTGTTTCGTGGGTCAATCCCGAAGAAAAATAAGGAGCAGATGATCCTTAGGAAGTATGCAGCACACAGCGCTACACCCAGTCAGAGCGAGCCTGCGAGGCCGCGGATCCAAAACTGTATATGTTGTTTGCAAAGAATTACATAAGCTTTTGTTGTAACTCATACCACTGATGTGCCTACTGTATTGTTGCTTAAAGAAATGTGTTTAAAATAATATCAGATGTACATTTGTGTAAAATAGTTTTTAAAACTACTTTAACAGCTGGTAAAATCATGATTTATCTATGGTGTTTCCCGTATATGGCTATAAGTAAAGAGATCTTTTAAGACCCGCACACACCATCATCTTCTCTATATGACGTTGAAGAGAGATTTTGTGGACTGAACTTTTTTATCTTTGGGATTTCTAAAGTTTTTCAAATCTTTATCTTTTTATCAGGGTGGCATTGTCACAATTGATCCTCCAGCATGATTATTCATATCATCATAAAAAGGCACTTAGGCAATCGCTTGTTTGAATGAATTCCAATTTTAAATAACCAACGCTGTATATAATCTACATTTATTTTTGTTACATGTAGAAAAAATTAAGCTATTTAAATACGTATTGAAATTAAATATAACAATTTTTCGTTTGAATAGCAGGATAAATATTGAAAGGATTAACTAAGTTACAAATCATATATTAGTGTATGAAATAATTACATTGATGAGATGTGAAAATGAAAGTCCCGACCTGCTGAAATGAAATCCATTTTCGTAGACCCCCATGGACATCTCATAGACCCCCAATTTATTTTTTCACTTTCGTAGACCCCTTGGAACTCTTTGTAGACCCCTGGGGGTCTATATAGACCACTTTGGGAATCACTGATGTAGATCAAAGGATAAACGCATACCTAGCAGACATGGTTTTATTTAACACAAAAAATAACAATTTTATAATATATTGGCAACTTCAGCCGTCAAGAAATAGCGTAGAATACATCACATAAAACAATAGTATAGTCCAAGTGAATTCATCAAACACATAGCTAATAATACTTTCATCTTAAATACAAGACAAGTCTGTCTATTATATCTCTAGGGTCTACTACTAGACCATGGGATTAATATCCCACAATTCAATGTGGCCCCTTTGATTTTCACGTGCGACCTCATACTCTTCATAAAACAAATGGATCTAGTGCTTCATAACCAATTCATGTCACTGGCCATCAAACAATGTTGTGACAATATGGTTTTTTTTTTAGATAACTTTATTATTTTTTTATATACCATTTTTTTTCTGAGTTTTTCATATATTTCATTTCACATATATTTTTTTTTAAAACACTTGCTGCTTCGAGTTATCATTTCTTCATAGTAGTGATGCAATGTACTTTCTTAACATTCTTCTTTTAAAATCTAAATGGAATATTGAATTTCAGGATTTTTAAGTCCACTATCTCTAATAGTCTAATGATATTGTGAAATTAGCTGGGGAAAGTAAAGGCAAATCTTCATTTTCTGGCTACATAACACCCTCATTAACCATCAGCCATAGAAATGGATGACCTTTACATCTGTCTAATAGCAAGGTCTGAAACGAGTACTGGTACTTTCCTTTTTTGAACAATTAAAAATTAAAAAAAAAAAAAAAAAAAAAAAAAAAAAGGATAATTTCATATTTGTATCGAATTCTTTGTACAATTGTTGAGCTGTATAGAAATGATAAAACATAACAACTAGAACACTGTGGGCGATTCAGGTCCCCAAGAATTCTTTTTCCACTGCTTCTGCGATCTCGTCATCCACAGAGCCAATAGACTGCTCACTTTCACTGGAGTCTGAGGAACTTTCTTTCTCCGCAAAAGCAGCAATGTTCTTCTGGTAGCGCTCCAGTTCATTCTCTGTTTCATCATCATCTTCAGCGTCGGATCTTTTCTGGCTCTCTTCTTCCTGCTCGTCTTTCTTTGGGGAGCAGGACTTCCTGTGCAGCTTCCAGCCCCGAGGGAGGTCCCCTGATAAGCTGTCTGAGTCAGAGTCGGATTCCTGGCTCTTGCCAAGAACTTCTTTCCTCAGACGAGCCTCCCGCTCGCTGTCGCTCTCCTCCGAGCTGTCCTCATCCTCCCCCATCAGTTCGTCCACTTCTTTGTCCATCAACTCCAAATCCTCATCAGACAGGGAGTAAAGAGGATTAAAACTTGTGGCGAAGGAAGACTTGGACTGGACTTGGGCTCCCTCGTCAAATGACGAAGTACTTGGCTCCATAGTGACATCTCTCTGGGGCTCTGCTTCCTCATAGAATGACGAGGTGCTCGGCTCCATAGAAACCTCTCTAAGGGTTTCTGAATCGGCTATCTTTTGTTTTTTACTGTTACTACTGGAACATTCTGCAAAGACGCAGTCACTGTCACCGGCGTCGATATCTACTTCATTTTTTCTTTTTGAAGTTTTTTTTTTGGAGCCGTTGCTGGTGTCTGGACTTGGGGTAGTTTTCCCCTCTTTCAGCCCCAAGGGAAATAACCTTTCATCCACCCATGTCCACCGTTCATTGCATGTCCAGAGCCAGTCTCCAGACACAATGTGTATGCCTTTAGTCTTCAGGGCAAGCTTATGTTTCCCTGTGCCGGGCTTAGATGCCACTAAGTGTGTCGTAGCCTCGCCGCTGCTGCCATCTTTAGACTTCTTCGATATAATGTCGTTCTGAATGTTAGCTCCAAGAGCTTTGGCCACAATGTACGCTCGGCTCTGTTCTGCCGGCATGTTGAGAGGAAACAGTCCACTGAATACAATGTTTGCACCTTTCAAAACTTTCTTTCTGACGTAGGGAATTATGTTCTTCAAATCTGGAAGCTCTGAGACACCTTTGGACTGAGTCTGTTCGTACATGTCATAATAAGCTTTGTGGATTCGTGTCAGTATCTCTTCCAGATAAAGGAGGTAATCATCTTCATCGTCCCACTCAATGCTATCATCCTTCTCAGAAGGCATTGTCTCCCTCGAAGCTGGCGCTGACTGTTCAGATGTATTGGTCTCAGATTTATCATCTTTAGTGCTGCACTTATCTCCCTTGCTATCAATTGTTTCTTGGACTAGAAGGCTTTCTTTAGAGTCAACCGCAAACTCTTCGTTTTTGGTTTCAGAATGATCATGCGATGGAGTTGTCTCAGTTTTGCCAACTGAGCTGCTGGCCTCAGCAGACTGGACAATGTTGACGTCTGTAGCTGCTTGTTCGGTCATCTCAACGTCATCTGAAGTAACCGCACTCTCCGATGGTGTAAGACAATCACAGGGTTCAGCAACAACCTCTGGTGCTTTCTCACATGACTTATCACAGGATGAAATTTCGGTTCCATCTGAAGCAGGTTGGTCATCACCACTCTTTGCAGCTTCAACAACTGCTTTAGTGTCAGCACAAGACTTGTTGACCTCAGAGTGTTCCACAATTTTGTGAACGATGGGCTCACTGTCATGCTCGGACTTACTGAGGCCAGGGGGAGCGTTGATGTCTGCTGTTCCCTGGAAAAATCTGTAAGGCTTGACATGGATGAGATTGGGGGCAAAGTTCCAGACATCTTCTCTGTCATCAATGATGCTTACCATCTTATCACCACAAGGGAACAGTGCCCTGAGAACAACAACAACAATGATTGCATTATTTATTAAGATATCACAATACAAATACTGAAGTCTAATATGAGTAAAGACAATTTAAGTCCTATGTCTCAAGGTGAGTAAGAAGGAGAAATGACAGCTTTGGTTAATTTAATCTGTTTCTATGGCGATATATTAAAAACAAAGATGTAAATTGTCTAGACTTTTTTTTATTCCTTAGAAATGGCAGGACTTGCAACAGTTCAAAAATCTCACTCTCCCCTCCCCCCCCCCCCCCCCCCCACCCAATAAATTTCAATCTTAACCTGGATACAAATGACATATTAAAGCTACCAACATATTTAAACAAGTATTGTGACAATTTTTGCTTTTTAAATTTTACACATACTATCCCTTAATTTTATAGATTCTAATGGCAGTAAATCTTTCAATGGAATAAATTTGAGTTTAGCTATCCATGTCCTTATTTACAGATGAATGAATGGTTGCCAGGTCTAGAGGTATAGACTTTGGTATAGACAATGGTCTCAGGTTCAAATTAATGCCCACCTCAGTCCTCCCCTATTTTGTGGGAGTTTTGGGCTAGGATGTAACTAGTTTAGGCTAGGATGTAACAAATTTAGGCTAGGATGTAACAATCTTCAATTCTAAAGGAACATCTGGAACATGTCAAAAAACAAAACAACAATGTCCACTGAATTGACATCCAATTAACAATTATCATCATGGCTTTAAAGGAAACACTCTTTAAAGAAGTGTCCTAGAGATGATGCTGTTTTGGACCAACATTAAATAAAAATGTGGGATTAGATGTAAGAGAGCCTTTTCTTAAAAAAAAAACAAAAAAAGAACAACAGCAAAAAAAAAATGTCTAAGTACTAATATCTCCTCAGCTAATTTTTAATATTAATATCCACAAATTATTTTCTAATTCAATATCCAACAACTTATATTTCCTCCTTAAGTATCCCACAGCTAAATTGACCAGATCAATTTAACATAAAAAGTTTTTGTTCTCATTAATATTTCACAAGTAACACTTGCTATTAAAAATTTTAGTTCTAATAATTTCTCTGATTTTTTAACCTTTTTCATCCCAAAACTAATTATTCTTTTCAGTTTAGATTTTAAACAATTTTCAATTGAATATCTAACACATTTTTTCAATCTTATAGTGCATCTAGTGAGATTCATAACAAACGAATATACACATTTGACTAGAGTAACACCTTTAGTAAAATCCCTAAATTTAGAAAGTCTTCAGGACAGAAGGCTCAAAAGTAAAGTAGCAATCATACATAAAACACTGAACCATAATCTTCAAATACAAAAACAAAATTTAATAAAATACTCTGAAAGACACAAAGATAAAGGCACATTCCTCGTCCCATATGCTAGGACAAATTTGTACAAATACTCCTTCTTCCCTAGTGCTATTAGAGCATGGAATGGGTTGCCTGAGCTAGCCAGGAAAACCAGTGACTTGGCAGAATTTAAGTCATTGGTTAATATGCATGACTAAATGCATGACGCGTAGGGCGTAATCATCTTCTTTTTTGAAGTAACGTCTGTATTATATAAGATAAGAAGATCTAAAGAGAAGAAATGGTTATTGATTTAAAAACAAAAATTACTTAAGGTTGGCTGTCTTTGAAAGGGCATCAAAGCATTCATCCCTAGATAGTATTCGATGTGAAAAGTATTTCTCCTCTGGATCCAACAGCCTGGCAATGGTGTGTGCGTACAGTCTGACCCCGAAGGTACAGATGTGCAGCTCGTACATCTTGGACACAGATTCCAGGAACTGTTGTGTGAATGGGCGAAATCTGGTGTGGTACCACATGAAATCTTTGCCATGGAAGAGTTGAAAATGCTTAACTCCCTTTAGGAAAAAATTAATAAATTTAAGAAATAATAAAGTTATATGAAACATGAATTTATAAGACTCTAGTAACAACACCAAGACATGATGTCCAAAAAAAAACTATTAAGTAAAGTTAGAATTAAAAAAAAAAATTAAATCCTCAGACTTTTATTTTAGTATTTTAACATTATTTTTTTTAAAAATTATTTCAAAGTATTGTATGCGCTCTGAACTGGTGCCTCGATGATCATGGTATCAAAACCTGCCCACTGCCACCGTCAAGCTGTGGGAGGTTTTGCCAGGATACGATAATCTTCAACTCTAAAGGAACATCAGATACATGTCAAACAAATAAAACTAAACAGCTCTTGACACCTTTATTAATTAGGAATTGAGAAATTCGGTCTCAAACTCCATTCACTCTAAAGAATTTGGAGCTACTGAGTTGAAACATTTGTAATTACCTTTAAATTTGGAGCTACTGAGTTGAAACATTTGTAATTACCTTTAAATTTGGAGCTACTGAGTTGAAACATTTGTAATTACCTTTAAATTTGGAGCTACTGAGTTGAAACATTTGTAATTACCTTTAAATTTGGAGCTACTGAGTTAAAACATTTGTAATTACATTTAAATTTGGAGCTACTGATTGAAACATTCGTAATTACCTTTAAATTTGGAGGGATGTTGTCATTAGTTGTATGGATTAAAGTTTGGTCCAGATCTACCAGCAAGACTAGTTTCCTTTGACGAAGTAATCTGTTCTCATCTTCCTTACCAATTTCCATGGCTTGCTACACAAAACAGGAAAATGTTGACATTGTTAATGAGCCAAGAGGAATGACAGAAAAATAAACCCCAATAACACTAGTAGATAATAAGTTTAAACACCCTCATTATACCTTAGTCCTGAGGTGTTCTAACATTAGTTTGTTTGTTTTTTTAGAGCAATTTACAAAATGATCAAATTTGTCACATGACTGAAAGGTACCCTTTTCAATGAACTGCAAAGTCTATTTAAACAAAATATTGAGTTCTAAAGTTATTTTGTTCATAGAAATTGATCTAATTACTTTGGCCATCTCCTCAGAAATAATCCAACAAAAAGAGGGATTGAAAATCCAGTGAGTGAACTGCTGATTTCACAGAGGAGCACTGGAGTGACAGACTAGTGTGGACACTCCAGTCAAGAGCAGTGGTACCATAGAAGCAAAGCACTGGGCTTTCACTTCAAGGAATCAGAATTTAAAACAAGGTTAAGGACAGGATGTGAATCTAGTCATATTGCTAAAACAATACTTGGCTAATGGATATTTAAATAGAAATGTTTTATAATTTGTACCAATATGCTATTTCAGCTAAGGGTATTAGAATGTCTTGATGCACTGGCCTTTGATTAACATTCTTAAGAAAGTACCAAACTTCTCAAAAGAGACTAAGAGCAATACAAACCTCCTGACTGACTATAAGTTCTGGGATACTGTGAACCATAGCAACAGATGCAGCTACAGATTTCTTCCTATCCCCAGCTAAACCATTTTCACTGAAAATAAAAAATACATTTATTGGATATTGAATGTTGCTTTCGTGGATAGAAATGTTACATCTACACACAAGTGTAAATCACTTCTTAGCTTTCATCTGATAAATATGTCTCAATGGAATAAAAGTTGTCACTTGTTGATTCCTACGAGTTTATAACAGCTTCAATCTGTCTTACATTGTTAGTTTTAAAAAAATGAGTAAAGAATTGTTAACTTTGTTGCAAAATTTTAACTTGTGTGGTCCCCAAGTAAAGCCAAGCTAGGTATTTTATTGAAAAGAGATAAAACTTGTATACAAGGTTTTAAATTTTATTATACAAATTATTATGAAATATGGAGTTCAGACTCTTAGTTTTTTTTTCACCCATGACCATATATAGTGTCAACTTAACACACATATAAGTTAGTAAAAACACTTATGTCAGACATTTACTATTACCAGGATATTTTTCTTCTAAAGGACATTTACATCAACAGTAGAAAGTATTATAACAAGAACCATTTAGCATTTTCATTATTTGTTTACTAGCTTCCACTTAATGGGGACTGGAAATGAACAGAGAAATTGACTTTACCAACTGCGAGAAATCCAAACTTATAAAAGATGTCTCTAAGAATATCTCACAGAGTGTATGATGTTACACTTATAATCAAGATTATAATCTTCTCACCAAGTTTTTAAATACCTTCACTAATCCTTAAAGTGGTTTATCAGTTGTTAAATTGGATTAGCAGTAAACATATGGCTTCCCATTCAAGTGTCCCCAGTTCAAATTCTAGAGAAGACTTGGAACTTCCAATGGAGGAAGGTGTCATTAAATGAGGGAAATCACAAGTTATTGTGATGGCAAAAGCTGAGGAGCTTCAACCACTGTTAACTTTACCACAAAGTTTTAAAAGTTGGAATGTAAAAGTTTGTTGCCACAGAAAACAAAAAAAGTTAATCAGAAATCTAAGTTATTAAAGCTATTCTACTCTCAATTATAGCTAACTAGTTGTCTCACCATATATTATATCTGAGTCCTGATGTAACTTAAATATATCTATCTGGAGCAAATAAATCTTGTAAAACAGTAATACATCACACACTATTCGGCAGCTCAACACCAGATTACACACTTTTTGTTTTCTGTCATTCTCTCATTGGTTCGAAATAACCTTCACAAATCATATTTAGATGATACATTCACACACACTGTTGATATCTGAAAATGAAATTTGAGTTTTATAAAAGTTTTTTTTACCTTCGTAGGTCTGCCCCACATTCTGCACACATGTCTTTCATGATAGTCGGATGCGTGCACAAGTTATCAGTCTGGGGTTGTAGAACAAGGAGAACATCACTACATTGAAATGTTATGAGAAATGATGAGTAATGCTAGCGATGAAAGCCTTTCAACAATTAAGCAAAACATAACAATACAGCATACTTTCTTCACATCTACAAATAATATGTAAATAAAGATGCAATTTTCAATTGCTGTCAATTTATAGACCTACCCCCCCCCAACACACACACTTGCACGGGTTTGAACTTAGGCACTTCTGCTCACTGCAAGTTGTCCATATAGGACGACTTTCAAGATATGTTCGTCCTCCGCCCAGCAGACATGACCAAGCCAGCCTAGGCATCGTTTGAAGATTGGGCAAATGCTGGGAATGCCTGTTCAAGTGAGTATTTCAATTCCAATGTTGTACAATCTTTCTTGCCATGTGATTTTTAGGATCCTTCCAAGACAGTGCAAGTGAAATAATTTCATATCAGAAGTGTGCTGTACAGTAGTGTGCTCAAAACACATGCCTTGTACACCTTCATATTTTCCCTAACTTTTAGTCTAAATGCAGCAATTGTTGGAAGGCGTTGTGGCTGATTGATAAGGTGCTTGGGGGGGGGGGGGGGGTCCTAGGTTCGAATCCTGGCAATATTCAAATCTGGAAAGGAGATAGAAGACTTTGTTGGAGATGTCAAACCCATATGTAGATAGATAAGCAGTGAGAAGAGTCTTCTGAAGAAGGTTTGAGCCCAGAGAACACATTCTTGTTTAAATGTTAAATCTTTCAGACTAGACACCATTAAGCTGCATAGAACACATACATTTTTTTTTAAATACGAAACCTGACAGAATTTCTCCCTTTTATTTTACATTATGTCAATGGGAAGCATTGTTGTAAACTATACACATGTTTCCAATTCTATATTATAAAAATTTAGTCAATCCCCTATACATCATTGGACTTAATCTTAATACCTAAGTTCAAACCCATTCTCTTTCAACTGACAAAAGTAAAAAAAAAAACAAAAAAAAACAACTAACAACTTCCGTACATTTCAACTTTGACCATTGAGCATTGTTATTTGAAAAAGAAGCTCAAAACTAAAATGTATCTGAAATGTAAAAGAAAAAAAAAAAATGGAGCATGTGCATTCAAAGTTATAAAATAGTAGTTGAGCCCAAACCATCAAAATAAAGTCTATATGATTTAATTCTATATATATATAATTATAATATATATAATTATACTGAGACCTGTCTGCATCATAGCCGTGTTAGCGAAACAAATACTCTAGATCTAGAGACTTTCACCTTGGTGACTGATCATCTAATTTAGATACGGTTCTAGAATTTAGATGTAGATCTAGGCTCTTTTAGTTAATTTTGTAAAGAAACAAGTGATCTAGTTCTAGATAATGACAAATCTTATCTTATCTTATATATAGTACATGTATACGTTACTTCAAAAAAGATGATTACGTCCTACGCGCCATTCATTTAGCCATGCATATTAACCAATGACCTAAATTCTGCCAAGTCACTGGTTTACCTGGCTAGCTCAGGCAACCCATTCAATGCTCTAATAGCGCTAGGGAAGAAGGAGCATAAAATTTGTAGTTTTTTTTTAATTTGTACAAATTTTCCTAAAAAAGTAACAACTTGGCAAAGTTTAACTCACTAGTCACCTAGTGATTGATTTAGAATTTAGATCTAGATCTATTAATCTATATGATTATTATGATTGACATGCATGACAAGATTGACACATAAAATGCATAGAATGTAGTGTCTATTTAACATATAATATAGATCTAGAATCTAATATAACTCTTAATAGATCTAGATCTATATAATAGCTAGTATAGATCATAACTCATATGATATATCATATATTACATAATAAGATAAAACTAAAAATAGACTAGTGTCAGACTGAGTCAGAGTAGTCAATGTCAAGACTAAGTGAGAACTCACTTGACTTGACACATAAAATGATATAAAAATCATAAAAAAAAAAAGCGTAGACTACCCACTACGGCTACGCATTTTATGATGTAGAATGTTGTCTATGTCTGTAACATAGTTCATAGTCTATAAATTATAGATCTATATAATAGTATATATATATATATAGTCTAGATCGATAAGATCATAACTCATATGTCATAAATAATATAAAACTAAAAATAGACGTGTCAGACTGAGTCAGAGTAGAGAGAGTAGTGTCACTGTCAGTGAGAACTCACTTTTTATGGACAGCAGTATTCTCTCCTGTAACAATCTGTGATACTATTCCAGAATGATTAGCTTTTAACTTTTTAGTCTGGTTTTTATTTTCAGTCCCTGCATCTACATAAAGTGCAAGTACAGATCCTTTGAAAACCATGGTGCCCTTTTTTACTTTCCATTTTACAATTTCTATATCTGATGGAGCTAACACTTCCTCGTCCGTTACCGCCATCTTATTGTTTGTGAAAACAAATTTTGAAATAGTGGATTAGACTAGAATCTAGATCTTTCGATACAAAATGTCATATTTCTGGATAGATCTATTATTATTATTTTTTTTTTAAAGGCTGTAATTGCGACTCAAATATATATGTTTTTGTAGTTTATACCTAGACTTTATATATTTTTTTGTAGTTTATACCTAGATTTTATATATTTTTTAAAACAGAAAACAGCTGAAAGTAGGGGTAGCTCGAGATCAAAAAATTATTTAGATCTTAATAGAGTCTGTCTCTTCTAGATCTTGACCTGACTGACCTAAGTAGAGTATAAGAGCCACTGGCGGATGCAGGGGGGGGGGGGGGAGGGCGGTAGAGGAGAGCGCCACAATTTTAGTATAGAATTCACACAATTTGTATACGAATTTATTACATATGTTAATAATATATACTAATTATTTTCAACCTATTTTCATTTCGCCCCACCCCCCTCTATTATGTTGGCCGATATGGAGGGGTCTGGAGGGGGCGATGACATCAATCCCGCCCCCCCCCCCATATACTTTCGAGTGGGGGGGGGAGGTCCAATTTCTTTGTAGAAATCACAGCTTGCTAACAGAATCAATTAAATATCTATATGATTAAAACTTGTTATTGGTATTTTAACCAATCTTTATTATTTATTTTGTCGTTTCCCTGTTGGCCGATTGCCCTTCCCACCTAAACCTTTTGAATTGGGGGGGGGGTCTTACTTTTATGGAGAAATCATAGTTTGTGAACAAAATTAGTTAAATTAATATATAAATTATATATTATGTCGCTCCCGTTCTAGTACTTTGGCCGATTCAGTGGGGTAAAGGGGGGGGGGCGTTCGCATGTACTGCCCTCCCCACTCAAGCCATCTGCATCTATTATATATAGGCAAATTAGAAAACCGCATAGGGCCTCCGATTGAGGCGATTGATGGGGGCCTCGTACAGAACTCTATAGGCCCATAAACACATTTTTAAAATAAGAAATAGCGAATCTTGTGCCTAATGTTATTTTTATTTTAAATAAATTGCATTATTTAATTTTTTTCGCTGTTTATTTTATTTCTTTACCCTATGTAGCCTATAGAGGATCCGAAGGTGACGCTGGGCAGCGCACGTTGCATTCTTTCTTTGGTGAGCTGAAAGTTAATCGCCGACGTAACTGAGGTTCCTCACGGAAACGCTTTAAAGACCAGCTTATGCGCCAACTTGCCTTAGCAGACATATCTTATCTTCTTATCTTATATAATACAGACGTTACTTGAAAAAAGAAGATGATTATGTCCTTCGCGTCATGCATTTAGTTATGCATTTTAACCAATGACTTAAATTCTGCCAAGTCACTGGTTTTCCTGGCTAGCTCAGGCAACCCATTCCATGCTCTAATAGCACTTGGGAAGAAAGACTTTTTGTACAAATGTGTCCTAGCATATGGGACGTGAAATATACCTTTATCTTTGTGTCTGTCACAGTATTTTATTAAATTTTGTTTTTATATTTGAAGATTATGGTTCAGTGCAGTGGCGTAGCTAGAGTATATGATGCCTGGTGCGGTACCTCATCTTGATGCCCCCCCCCCCCCAAAAAAAAAACAACAAAAAACTAACATTGCAAAACCTTACTTTTTTTTTCAAAATAATATGTATTCATTAATCAAGTATTGTTAATTCTTTCATGACCTTAATGACCTTTCATGACCGCAGCATTATCATAGCCTTGACCCCTGCAGTCCATTATGTCTAAGCCATCCAAACGCAATTTCTCTAGAATCATCTCAGCGATTCCAGCAGCATGCGTGTCCTTTGTGTCGATGAAGTCAACAAAAGACTCACGAACCTGCACCCCGTCATTCTCCATCACAACATACCATAAAATTTGGGAAATTTGATCCAGCTTTGAGATGTCAGGTGTACTGTCAAAAATAATAGAGAAATATTTGGCTTGTTTTACTTGCTGCATAATTTGGTATTTAGCGTGATCCCCCAATATTGTAATAAATTTATTTTGTATTTGTGGAGACATGTATGTATTCGGTCTGGAACAAAGCTTAGTTCGAAGCACATGCTCCCTCAAGAGTGGATCGTACTTTGATAGTAATTTTACTAACTCTCCAGGTTTTCGTCTCTTGTATAATCAAATCTTGGGCCTTGTTGTCAATATTGTTCCCTACTCTCAGGCAAACTTCAAGTTCCCTCCAAGCAAGCGATGACTGAATGTGAGCTCTGCTGGTCTCATGTTTTTCTATTTTCGGGGATACCCTCCACCACTCATTGGATCCATCTTTGGATTTAAATGAAGATTTGGTACTTGATCTTGTTGAGAAGAGTGTGCAGGGCGGAAGCAAAATAAAGATTCTTTTTTTTTGGCGAATAACACATCCACTTTCTAAGAACTTTCTCGCCGTTTGACATTTGCCGGAAAAACCAAGCCTTTGAAAGCTTTCTAGCCTTTCCTTTTGCTGATTCTTGATGTCTATACGTCTCTCAGAATTGACTGTCCATACGCTGAACTGTTTCAGATCCTTGAGTGACAAGGTGTATGCGAATATTATCTGTGATGACATCAGGCCAATCTCCAATGTCGTTCAGTCTAGAGTTTATTATCCTGCTTTCTGTATTGTTTACACTGTCTGATGGTTCAGCTTCTTCAGTATGAATTTTTGAGGACATGATTGTGTGCTGTCCTTTAGTCTCTCGAAATGCGGTATTGAAGTATTTTCTTCTTTTCACGATGTCGGCCTCATCATTTTTTTTCTGGATTCAATGATAACCGTTTCATCTTTGTTGCTTTTAATTGTTCAGTTAATTCATACCCATTAACAGCTCGCCTATAGTCGGTGGACTCTGGCAATGATGTGACTCGAAATTGTCTCGATGCTTCTTTAGACTTAAGAAATTTAAGAAACGCACCTCACTGCGATCAAAGAAACTGCTTTATGCGGATGACATTGTCCTCTGGTCAACCGGCAAGAAAGCCGACCAAATACAGGCGGTATTACAAGCAGACCTCCAAACCATCTCCTCGTATTGCGACCAATGACAGATTCAGATAAACGTTGCCAAAACGACATTCTTAAGGCTCTATTCGAGCTTCAACTCGGTGGGCTGCGACTCCAACGTGAAAACACGCCAAATATCTAGGGGTGACCCTGGATAGAAAGTTGTCAATGCTCCAGCACGTCCAGGAAGTTGAAAGAAAAGCCTCGGAGAAGTTAGCGTTACTAAGAAAGCTGGCCAGCACAAAGTGGGGTGCCAAAGCTTACATGCTACGCACATTGTACTTAGGGGCAATCAGATCACAAATTGAGTACAGCTCAAGTATATGCTAGTAAAACTGCCCTCGAATTACTCGACCAAGTACAATCACAGGCACTAAGGTTCATTTGTGGCACCTTTCGGACAAGCCCAACAAACGCTGCTGAAATCTAACAAACGTGGCCCCTTTACATTTAAGGAGGGAGAGGGCGGTACTTACAGCCTATGAGCGCTATAAAAGGGGCGACTCTAGGCTACCCACCTCAATATTAGTGCGACAGTGGAGAGAGAGGAACCGCACAAAATGCGATCGTTCCTCCACATTGCGGCCAATTTGTCAAAATCAGCTGGGCTCTCCACTGACAGAATCCCAATTAGAATAATTAGTACTTGCCCTCCGTGGAGGAGAAGTCGGCCCCACAAATAAGCATGTCCCTTATAGGGCAAGAGGAAGCCACCAAGAGGCGATTAACACCTGACATACTCGAAAACTTGGCATCAGCTACACTAAAGTCCTACCCATCAGATGCCATTTTCTGTTATACCGATGGGTCGTTAATGAGGGACCCCGATAGATCTGAGTATGGAGCCCTTATAGTCTACCCAGACCGGACAGAACCAGAGATGCCGATTTCTCCGTCTGAGCTTAAAAGGGTTTTGAGGCGCCAGCTAGACTAGTCAGTCTTGAGCATTGTTCATCATTTTGTTTACGTTACAGTATTACAATTAATTAGTTAGTTAAAAAAAAACCTCGTAGAAAACAAAGGTTAGCTTATTTAAAAATATTGACATTACAATAGAATTATTTCCAAAATTTAACTATAAAGAATCATAGAGAAATGAATAAACTAAGACAATTGTTTTAGCGCTAGAGTTTAGAAATATATTTGTAAACTCAATATCTAGATTAAACCATTGGACTAAACAATGAAGTAAAAAAAGGTTGGCCTATCTTCTTCTTCTTCCTTATATTACAGAGCATTGATCAGTGTAGTAACAACATGTACCGTGTGTCCGAAATAAATCTAGTAAATTAGATTCAAACTGTTCTATAGCTTACATTGTATGGAAGAAATAGTCAAGGAGATGAAACAAAATAACGACATGACTAGTTTATAAATAGTTAGTTCATGTTTAAAATACAGTAGTTTAAGTTTGTTCGTGTCCATACAATTAGTCGTTTTTACTGAAAAGCTCAGGGAAATAGGAAATTAATACACACTGGGGGAATTTTGGTGCCCCTCTCCACTTGGTGCCCTGTGCGGCCCGCACCACCCGCACATTGGTAGCTACGCCACTGTGGTTCAGTGTTTTATGTATGATTGCTACTTTACTTTTGAGTCTTCTATCCTGAAGGCTTTCTAAATTTAGTGATTTAACTAAAGGTGTTACTCTAGTCAAATGTGAATATTCGTTTGTTATTAATCTCACTGCTCTATTTTGTGTCTGTTCCAGTTTCTTAATGTCGTTTAATGTCATAGAAGAGAGTAGGCCTACTGCAGCTTCAGAACGAGACAGCTGGAGGTCACGCACAAAGGCCGCGGGATACACATTTGAGACCAAAAGAAAATCTGCTCCGATGACAGGTGTAGACAGCGACAAGAAAATCTAAATCGATCACCGCCGGACAATGGTTAGCCTAGTTGCCTGCGCGGGTTATGGCAAAATATATAGGTTGCAGCTGAAGCTGCGTAGCCACGGGAAAAACTGCACTTCTTACCGGAAGACAAGCTCTGATACACTGACATATATATCTAAATCTCCTACTTGCAGTGGACGAAAAAATACGACCATTTGACCTAGTTACTACTTACTGTGTGCCTAGAACAACTAAACACCTTTCACGATTGAAGCCGCAGCGGTTAAATTCACCGAAAACGACGTGTTCATTTCGCAATTTCGACCCAACCTATTCTAGGTAAATCCGTCATATTTAAAAACTACAAATGTATATTTTCGTTTAAATTTTGTGAGTAATTTCCACAGATTTCAATAACACCCAGTTAGCTCAGTCGCTAGAGTGTCAGACATTAGAAGGTCAGTCAATATAGGAACTAATTAGTTAGTCATAATTCAATAATTTTGTTTTATATAGAAAATGCACTCAACTAAAGGGAGATAAGCCTTGTGTAGAGAAGCCATTCGCTAACATTTTAAAATATAAAAAAATAGACTATATAACTTTCTATTTTGTGTGTGTGTGTGTGTACTTGAATAGCTCAGTGGCTAACATGTCGGCCGTCATGGAGGCTCGAGGCCTCGAATTTATACTTCAGCAACTTCTTTTCTTTTTTGTATAGCTTTTGAAAAGGCCGCACGTACGCCTTCTCCCATATAGGCTACCCCTTTCCGTCTAACTCAGGGGTTCTCAACCTGTGGATCGCGACCCCCTTGGCTGTCGATTAACGATTTGCCAGGGGTCGCCTAAGACCATCAAAAATATGGATTGTTATTGTCTACTCTTCTATTTCTGTATGTGTGTGTGGTGGGGGGGGGTTGTCGCGGCAGAGTGGGGGATTGTTAAAAGGGGTCGCCGAGATTAAAAGGTTGAGAACCGCTGGTCTAACTTTAAATCTATGGGGAAAAAAATGAATTACAGGTTTGAATCAGAAAAGTTGATAAAATTTCACTCAATATAAGTTGATTTTTTTTTTCATTATTTCTTTACATTTTGCATGTTTGCTATTTATTTAGTTGTTTTAAGACACCAATTTGTTGAAATGCTATTTCTTGCGCTGGGATTTCTTGCACATTGATTTTTAGCACTGCGATTTCTTGCACATTGATTTTTAGCACTGCGATTTCTTGCACATTGATTTTTAGCACTGCGATTTCTTGCACATTGATTTTTAGCACTGCGATTTCTTGCACATTGATTTTTAGCACTGCGATTTCTTGCACATTGATTTTTAGCACTGCGATTTCTTGCACATTGATTTTTAGCACTGCGGTTTCTCGTACATTGATTTTTAGCACTGCGGTTTCTCGTACATTGATTTCTAGCACTGCGGTTTTTTGCACATTGATTTCTAGCACTGCAGTTTTTTGCACATTGATTTCTAGCACTGCAGTTTTTTGCACATTGATTTCTAGCACTGCAGTTTTTTGCACATTGATTTCTAGCACTGCAGTTTTTTGCACATTGATTTCTAGCACTGCGGTTTTTTGCACATTGATTTCTAGCACTGCAGTTTTTTGCACATTGATTTCTAGCACTCCAGTTTTTTGCACATTGATTTCTAGCACTGCAGTTTTTTGCACATTGATTTCTAGCACTGCAGTTTTTTGCACATTGATTTCTAGCACTGCGGTTTCTCGTACATTGATTTCTAGCACTGCGGTTTTTTGCACATTGATTTCTAGCACTGCAGTTTTTGAACTGAAATTTCTTGCACTGTGATTTTTTGCACAGGGATCTCTTGCATTGCTCGCAGACGTCTCAATGGGCTGGATAATGTTGTGTCACGAGCCCTAATACGGCCCGCGTGCCGTAGATTGCGCATCACTCATGTTTTTGATTATATGATAATGTTAGAACTATCCCCTCAGAAGACAGATGTCAACATAATTTTACTTTGTAGAGGACTTCAAAAAGCAACTATCAATAGTTTTGGAGTCGCGGTGGCTGAGTGGTAAAGCGGGGTCCCGGGTTCGAAGGTAAAGACTGGGATTTTTAATATTAGGAACTTAATAGACGCCTCAGAGTTCACCCAGCTCTGATGGGTACCTGACTTTAGTCGGGGAAAAGTAAAAGCGGTTGGCCGTTGTGCTGCCCACATGCCACCCTAGTTAACCGTGTCCCACAGAATCAGAAACAGATGACTTTTACATCATCTGCTCTATAGACCACACGGTCTAAAGGGGAACTTTAATTTTGTATTAATAGTTTTATATTAACACTTGTCTAAGAATCTTAACAGATGTTGCTTCGAAATTACAATGTTGTCGCAATCTTCTTAATCGGGCCTTCTGTAAACACTGCTAAACGCAACAGCACATCTAACACAAGAACTTGACAACAAGAGCTCCAATAAACAATGTGGCGGTTTAATGACAAATACATCAACAACAGCCAATGAACACAATTGTCTAAACTAACTTCAAATGCTTTGCTACACAAAAGAACTGCCTAATCACTACAAGTCTCTCTAGCTCGTACAGCTACATTTTCGAGGACTCACTTTGTAGCACACAGTCCTTACTGCCTTGCTGTCCTGGACTCTGGTCTGTAAAGGCTTTTTGATCACATGACCATAACATTTGTACAAATACTCCTTCTTCCCTAGTGCTATTAGAGCATGGAATGGGTTGCCTGAGCTAGCCAGGAAAACCAGTGACTTGGCAGAATTTAAGTCATTGGTTAATATGCATGACTAAATGCATGACGCGTAGGACGTAATCATCTTCTTTTTTGAAGTAACGTCTGTATTATATAAGATAAGATAAGATTGGTCATATTGCGTGCATCAGCAGTAATGTCCCCTTGTTCAACAGCCCTTGACCTGTGTGATTGGCCTGAATCTTGTGTGTCTGTAGGCCTCACACACATTAACCCTTTCAGTCCGCCACTAGGATTATAACAATATATTTACATTCTAAGCGTGTCCATGTGTAAACCTAGTTATGCATACTAATTAGAGAACCTAACTCTGCAAAGTCATTGGTTTTCCTGACTCTTTCCCTAATCAGTTTCACGCTCTAATGGCACAAGGGAAGAAGGAGAACTTATACAACATTGTCCTAGCGTATGGAATAAGAAATCTGCCTTTATCTTTGCTCTGTCTGGATATTTTTTACAAAGCTTATATCAACTCACTCTGTCTGGTAAAAAAAGTGTGTACATGTAATATCTCCCTTACCCATTCTCGGATCAAGCTGAAATCTCGCACAATTATTCATGGACATAGACAAGACATGAATCAATAAAAAAAAAGTAACCAATTAGACAATTAATTATTGGTAATTCATTATTTTGTTTAAAAGCAAAAAGGGAAACTAATACTTCAGTTTTCACAGACATGGCTAAATGTGTCGGGTTTAGTCCCCATAAATAATTATTAACGTTATCTTTCTCTCCATCATTCTCCGATCAAGTAAATGCATTAAAGTTTTAAACAATTATCTATTGTACCTATCAAAACATGAATCGATATTAAAAAAACAAACAAACAAATTAGTCAATTAATTATTGGTAATGAACTAATTTGTTTGATATCGAATAAGGAAAATAACTTGTACATTATTGATAGGTATAGCTTTAAGGACGGAGTTCTCACCCTTTAGATAAGCTTTTTCTTTAAAAAAAAAAAAAGAATTTTTTAATATTTTGCTTGTTATAAGTTTTTTTTTTTAATCTGTGACGGTATAATAATTATTTTACTTTCTAGTCTTCTGTCTTGAAATCAAACAATGAAGAACGGGAGACCTTCGATAATAGGTGCCAGCTTAATACTTTGCCATATCTAAGGAGGGAGTGTGAGGGAGTCGCCACGGGCGCCGTAACTTATCAAAACACTACACTGCAATAAACTACATGCACTAATGGGATATGGGGGGTAGGGCGTCGACTGGTCTTGATGCCCGGGTCTCCTGCAACTTCCCTACGCCACTGGTTTGATGTAAGCACTTTAAAATAGTCTTTTATAAGCAGGGTAATTAAAACAAAATCGATTTGTTGCCGTTGTTTTACTATCTACCATCTCTCGAAGGGCTTTTTCATGAAAGATGTCTTTCCAAAACACTCACGATTCTTTAAGATAACCTGCACCCATTAAACCACTGTTACCACTTTCCATTTGGACTAAAACTGAAAGATTTAAAGACTCCTTCATCCCACTTTCGGTCAGAGTGTTACAAGATCAGCTGTCGTCATCGAGAAGTACATAGAAGTCCAATTCATACAGCGCTGGTTATGAGTGTGTATGTTTTTCGTATGTGAATGTTGTTCGTAGTTGCATCTATATTGTTATTGTTACAGTAGTTACTCTGAGGTCGTCAATTGTAGTCAAACTGAATTTCCATTAGATTGGATCAATAAAAAGAATCTTATCTTATCTTATCTTATCTTGTCTTATCTTATCTTATCTTACTTTTTAAAATTTCATTTAATATCAAACAAGGAAATCATTGTCAATAGCATGAACAGTAGTAGTTAGTTATAATAGTATTTATTAGTAACTATAAATTTGACTTAAATAGTTTATAGATTTTTGTTTCTAGTTATAAATGTTTCCCAAATGAACTACAAGTGTATACGTCAATTCAGGGATGTGATCTTCAGCTCCGGTGACATTTCCTCTTATCTTCCCGCCCCAGACCGCGTGACCCTTTTTACGCCTCACCTGTTCACGCTGCTGACGTCAATGTGCCTGTGTCGGCTCGGACAGTGGACATTCGTTGTCCTTAAATACAGGAGACAGCTGGTTGGAGAGGATTTACCAGAAAGAGGACCAGGGGAGGGGAGAGAGGGCTGTTAATTAAAACGTAAAAAAAGTCTCAATTTTTAATTCAAGTTTTTAAGTTCATTGTAATAATAAAAAACAACAACAACCTCGATTTGAATCCATGTCATACAAAGTCTTTGATTGACACACAAAAATGGTAAATAAATCAAGTGTATGACGTAATAGAACGCTAGGGGGCGCGGCAAGCACTTCATAGGAACTCTTTTGAACTCTTTTGAAATGAAACTCAACTTAAGACACATATCTCCAAATAAAAAAAAATCGATTTGCAAGGTGAATGATAAATTTGTAATTTTAAGTAGGCAAAATATATTTAAAAAAAATAAAAACAACAAACAAAACTTATATAAAGGAAGAACCGCCAATCACTGTGTGTTTATTAAATGTTTTCCATGATTAAGATGTTCCTTCAGAGGGAAGATAAATCTCTTCCCAGTCCAAGCCTCTCGAGGGACGACGGGTAATGAACTATGGAAGAGAAATTTAATTTGCCGATGTATGATTAGTTTTGTGTTTTAAATATTTTATAATTTTCTTACACTTAAATTGCGTTATTTTGCTGGTGAATTATCACCATGTGTTCAAGCTTCGAAGTCTACTGTCCCAAACCAAGGCATAGAATATGGTCATAACACAGCTTATCTACGACTTATTTGCACACACTGAACATGATATCTAGATCGCGGTCAACGAATTTGAGTACGCTGCCGCCTCTTTGGTTTAACTATAAACCTCAGTAAACCCCCGCCATGAGCTTTTTTAGAGTCCGACAGTCACGCTGGACAGGGCACGTATCCCGTAATGGGGACGAACATTTGCCAAAGGCAATCTTATTTATGGAGCTGAAAGGTGGTCGGCTTAACAGTGATGCCCCACGGAAACGCTTCTTAAAAACACTAACGCAATGTTGTTAAGTCTCTTTAGAAAAAGAATGTGCCGTTTTACTGTGTAACAAAGTGCATGTTTTACCCCATAATGTAGAGGCCAAAAGAAAATCTGCTGCCGAGGACAAACGTAGACGGCGAAAAGAAAATCTAAATCGACCGCCTGCGGACAATGGTTATGCTTGCCCTGGATGTAGCTAAATATATAGGTCACAGCTGGGACTGCGCAGCCACGGGAAATACTGCGATCCTCACTAATCTTCGGACTCGAAGACTAGCCTTATTATTATTAGAGCTTTTGCATCGATGCTTCATACTAAAGCCATAATGAATATAATAATTGCAATATTAAATGTCTGAACGTAACCATTTTAGAAGTTACACTGCAAATACTTTCTACCACGCCAATAATAACCCAATAGTTTTACGCAAAAGATGCAGTGTAAAACGACAGGACGTGAGCTGTGGTTTTCTATACTGTTGGGGAGACTTAAGAGACATTCTATTCTAATGGCCATGTACAATTACATTTAGAACAGAACACAAAAGCAACTCTTCAGATTGGTCGTTTTCACCCGATCGTTCATTTTCGTAATTACAATAAAATTCCCTTAAATGACTTCGGATACAGGGCCGGTCCTAGGCCACTGCAACCTATGCGACCGCAGTGGGCCCCACACTTTCATAGGCCACGCGCTAATTCCAGGATTCTAGGTGTATATTATTAAATTAAATCTTTACAACTTATATTACAGGGTTTCCGCGGTCTCCTGATTTTCCACGGGTTAATAGAAATTTCCTCAAATCATAAAAAATCTCCAGACAAATAAATTGTCATACTGCAGTGTCATTCAATCACAATTCACGATGATGGATTGAATAATTTGGCAACACTTGCTATTGCTCTTGAGCGTGATCTATGTCGGAAACAGAATTTTGATAACTTTGCTATAAGCAAGGCTCGTAAAGTTAACTTAATCGTGATTGTGTACTTAGTAAAGAATGATTAAAATGCAAAGACGACTTTATTTTCTAATACAAAATCTTAATTTTCACTTATTATAATTATCTCTACCTAGACTGGGCCCCTCGCAATATGTTTCGCATAGGGCCCCGTAATTGTTAGGGCTGGCCCTGTTCGGATATATACCATTCCTTAAGAAATTATTCAACCGAGCGAGGCTCGGTAACCTGGTACTAAATATATATGGGTTTAGTCCGCTTATCACGTTTCGATACGTTTATTCTTCCACTTCCCAATCTCGGATTAAGTTGAAATTTTGCAAAACTATTCATAATCGATATCAATACACGAATCAATCCAAAAATAAACCAATCAATGAATCATTTAGAACTATTTAATTAATTTTGTTTTATACAGCACTGCAGAATGGGAAATAAACCCGGCATGGGCGTAGCCAGGGGGGGGTTCTTGGGGTTCAACCCCCCCCCGAAATGAAATCCCCCCCCCCTGCGGGGGGGGGGGACGGAATTAAGTGAATGATTTTTGCTTTCATTTTGTTTATTTTAGGTGAGATTTTAATACTAAATCATCACTTACCACAGCACAGCCGAGGCAGTTTTGAGTTAAAAACCCTCTACCAGGGGGTTTTGAGTTTAAATCCCCCTACCAGGGGGTTTTGAGATTTAAAAAACCCCTATCAGGGGGTTTTGAGATACAAATCCCTCTACCAGGGGGCTTTGAGTTTAAAACCCCCTACAGGGGGTTTTGAATTTTAAACCCCCTACCAGAGGTTTTAGCAGTTAAATCCCCCTCTTCTATAAAACAAAACAAAAAAAATGCAAACAACAATCCCCAAATTCCAACAGCACAGTTGAGGAAGATTTTTATTTTAAACCCCCCTCCAAAATTTACGATAAACCCCATCTTCAAAATAAAAAAAAAGCAAATTATACATTCAAAATTCTATGAGCGTAGCCAAAGGGGTTTTGAGTTTCAACCCCCTCCCCCTCCAGTTGTGGTTTGAAGCTAAAAAGTACCTCTTCAATATAAAAAAAAAGCAAATTACACACTATAAAATCTATGAGCGTAGCCAAAGGGGTTTTGAGTGTAAATCCCCCTCCTCCAGATGGCTTTTTCTTTAAAGTTTAAAACCCCTTCAGATGGTTTTGAGTTTAAAATTTCCCTGCAGAGCGTTTAGAGTTGAAAACCTCTCTCTTCAATATTATTTTAAAGCAAACTATAGTGACCAAATTCTTTAATCGTAGCTAAATGGGGTTTTGAATTAAAAACAAAAAAACTCCAGAGATTTCTTAGTTTAAAACCCCTCAACAGATGATTTGACGAAAAAACTTTCCTTTTCGATATAAAATCTAAAGCGAAATACATGCATGTAGTAGTAGTCAAGAAAGGTTACAAATTTCTACCAGTGGCTTGGGCTCCATTAATAAAGTGTGAATAGTCTTCTGCCGAAATTGAAAATCCTTAAATGTATCTCAACAAAGATGGCTAAGACAGATTTTAGGAGTCAGTCATAGAGATCGGGTCTAAATTAAAGAAATCATATGCCGAACTGGGAGTCGAATCCTTAGTAAGGTTGTGACAGAGCGTCGCATGAGGTTTTGAGGAACATGTTCTCACACAAAATGAATTACGCAAAATAAGAGTTGCGGAAACAGCTTGCCGGAAAATGCGCCGAACGGCGCGAGAGGGTCTAAGTCAGTAAGAATAGCACATTAGGTTTTTGAAATAAAACGTTTTAATAGCAAGATAATGCACTGTAGATACCTCAGAATATGCATATTGTTGGCTTTCAATACCAGAAATAGTGCCCGGCGGCGGGGCTTCGCCACGCGCTGGGGGAGCGCTGCGAACTCCCCCAGACCCCCTTGCTAGCAGGCCGGGAGTCTACAATAAACAATAAACGTCTTCCGAAAGGGTCAGAATGTAATAAAGATTAATTATGTACACATACACACTCACACACACACACACACACACATATATATATATATATATATATATATATAAATTTTTTTTCCGCCGGGGGGGGGGGGGGCGGGGGGAATCCCCCCCCCAAACCCTCCCCGAAAAAAAATCCTGGCTACGCTCATGAAACCCGGTAATTTTCAGATCTTATCTTATATAGCCTAATACAGACGTTACTTCAAAAAAAGAAGATGATTACGTCCTACGCGCCATGCATTTAGTCATGCATATTAACCAACGACTTAAATTCTGTCAAGTCACTGGTTTTCCTGGCTAGCTCAGGCAACCCATTCCATGCTCTAATAGCACTAGGGAAGAAGGAGCATTTGTACAAATTTGTCCTTGCATATGGAATGAGGAATGTGCATTTATCTTTATGTCTTTCTATTTTATTAGATTTTGTTTTTTTGTATGTGAAGATTATGATTCAGTGTTTTATGTATGATTGCTACTTTACTTTTAAGTCTTCTATCCTAAAGACTTTCTAAATTAAGTGATTTTGCTAAAGGTGTTACTCTAGTCATAGTCAAATGAGAATATTCGTTTGTTATGAATCTCACTGCTCTATTTTGTGTCTGTTCCAGCTTCTTAATGTTTTCTGGAGTTGATGGGTCCCAAACAGAGGATGTATATCTATTATCGACCTAAATCAAGGTTAAATAACATTTTAGTTATATGTTCTTATTTATAGAAATTTCTTTTAATAAACCTAATGCTTTGTTTGATTTTTAATAGTTTCATCAATATGGCGATTCCAAGACAGTTTTTCATTTATTATTACACTAAGTATTTTGCGTTTTTAGTCTGTGTTGCTGGTTTGCCATGAATAAGATAAGTGGAATTAATTTGTTTTAGTTTTTTTGTTACTCTTAACAACTGACATTTTTCTGGGTGGTAAAAAACATACTCGAATTAGATTACCATTTCTGTAATTCATCTAATTCTCTTTGTAAAATATCTGTATTTTTGTTTTTATTGTTCTGTATATTATGCAATTGTCTGCAAATAATCTAACTGTCGTTGCTAGGGTAATGCAATTGGGCAGATCATTTATGTACATTTAGAATAGTAATGAACCTAAGACTGTTCATTGAGGTACTCGTGAATTTACTGCTGTTGGTGTTGATTCAGAGCCAGATAAATGGCAGTAGCCTACTTAACGGTTCCCTCTCTTAGATAAGCTTTGTTTTTTAAAACGCAATCTTTTTGCGATTGCTTGTTTCTACAATGTTTATTCAACACAATTATGACAGAAGAGATATAATAAAGGTGTTTCATTAAAATTATGTGTCATAGGCAAAAGGTTACCTCCCTTGTTTATTCCGTCGAAATGAGCTGATTTAAACATTTTTTTTTTACTTTATATTATCTTGCATATAAATAATTACTTTTGTTTTCCCGCTCTCCTCGTCTTGTTCTTATGAAAGTTATTTTTTTTTGTGTGTGTTAATAGCAAGATCCTGAAGGATTCTCAAGCGTTTGCTAATGCCCCCATTTTACACTTCTGAGATTAACCCCACAACACATCCTTACACACACAAGGAAACCTCAGTATTAGTGCTTTTCACTAAACTTTTTCATCTTGGAAATCCTTTAGTTCAGGGCCTCTTTTCTTTGCCTCTTTATGCTTTATGACTCTTGGGCTCTTGTTTTTTCCTTATGAAAATATAGCGCGGTCATTTGCTGTGGCTTTTATTCTAATAAAATATTTATGAATTTCCCGTTAAACGTTTTTCTAGACACAGCGTTTATGAATATTTTACACAACGACTGTCAATTATCCTTTTTTTTCCCCACCATTTTGAGACATCAGTCATTTATTCAACTAGTAGGATTTGATTTATACACTATTTGTTTCGTTTGCCATTTCAAACAGAAAGTTGTGCCTATTGAAATGAGTGAACTTTTCTGTTTACCAATTTTAGAACATGAAATTCTGATATATATAATTACTTGAATTGCAAATGTTTGGTGTAACCTTATTGGTTGTTTAGAAGTAAGTGAAAATTAATTTTCAATTATGATCCATAAACAGTATTGGAATATTTAAAGAAATCTTAGATCCTTGTGAAATGCCGTATTTGCACATTTCGTGCTGACCACTCGCTCATGCTCCCATATTTTGCAATGATGAATTTAGAACTGGTGAACCTCGGCTGGCATATTACAATGTACAGTATAAATGATCATGAACTATAAAAGAAAGGACAGCGTACCATCAACATTTGTGACATTGTCCCCGACCCGGTGAAGTGGGGAATTATAGTATAACAATGTTAATATAACCAATTTTTCTCGGGCAAAAAAAATTGCAGTTGGACTTCACAATAGTCGCTCTACAATATAAATCAAAACTTTTGGCTCCTGTAAAGACCAAATACAAAATTGAAGAGAATACCCTGTTGTTTGGCCAGTTCGAAAAGTAAATCATAAACTGCGCTAAAAAAAAGCAAAGATTTGAAAAATAAAAGGGGGGGGGGTTGTGTGGAAGACACTGTCACATAGAATAAAATAATCAGAGTTATCTTTCTCACAAAGCAACTTTAGTTGTAGGGGCGTAGATAAGAATTTGACATCATTTGGTAGCTCGGGGGCTTGACCTCATTGGGGCCCCTGCATTTTGCGTAATGCTTAATATTTAACGTAAAAAATACTTTATTTGGCCCCCACCCCCCACAAGTGGGGCACAGGGAATTTTAAAATTTTCCCCATCCTTCCCCAACCTAGCTACGCCACTGTTTAGTTGTGTGTGTGTTTAACTTGTTCACATCATTTACAATTTGTGTACAAAATTTATGTATGCAGCTTTTGTCTTTTTTATTTTTAATACATAAACATATCGTAAAGTTGGAGGAATGGGGATTTTTTTGGCGCCTCAAACAAGTCCAGAGTGGTTTCTACAAAACCTTACATGACTCACCACAACAGCGTCATTAATCAGACATGATCTGAAAGCTGTGAGCCCTAATGGTCGGATACAGCTTTGCACTGTATAATGTGACAAGACCAGCTGTGCACAGCTTTGGCGAAGATGATTGCAGCCGATCAAGTCTAGCCGAGCTAGACAGATAAAGGCAAATGAGACGAGACATAGTTGGTCGTCTAGGACTGACAGGGGGCTTAGACAACATAGGCTGACAGGGGTTTAGACAACATAGGCTGACAGATGTTTAGACAACATAGGCTGACAGGGGCTTAGACAACATAGGCTGACAGGGGCTTAGACAACGTTGGCTGACAGAGGTTTAGACAACATAGGCTGACAGGGGGCTTAGACAACATAGGCTGACAGAGGTTTAGACAACGTAGGCTGACAGAGGTTTAGACAACATAGGCTGACAGGGGGTTTAGACAACATAGGCTGACAGAGGTTTAGACAACATAGGCTGACAGGAGGTTTAAACAACTTAGGCTGACAGGGGCTTAGACAACATAGGCTGACAGGGCGTTTAGACAACATAGGCTGACAGGGGGTTTAGACAACGTAGGCTGACAGGGCTTTAGACAACGTAGGCTGACAGGGGTTTAGACAACATAGGCTGACAGGGGGTTTAGACAACATAGGCTGACAGGGGCTTAGACAACGTAGGTTGACAGAGGTTTAGACAACATAGGCTGACAGGGGGCTTAGACAACATAGGCTGACAGAGGCTTAGACAACGTAGGCTGACAGAGGCTTAGACAACATAGGCTGACAGGGGGTTTAGACAACATAGGCTGACAGGAGATTTAGACAACATAGGCTGACAGGGGGTTTAGACAACGTAGGCTGACAGGGGATTTAGACAACGTAGGCTGACAGGGGATTTAGACAACGTAGGCTGACAGGGGATTTAGACAACGTAGGCTGACAGTGGCTTAGACAACATAGGCTGACAGGAGGTTTAAACAACTTAGGCTGACAGGGGGCTTAGACAACATAGGCTGACAGAGGTTTAGACAACGTAGGCTGACAGAGGTTTAGACAACATAGGCTGACAGGGGGTTTAGACAACATAGGCTGACAGAGGTTTAGACAACATAGGCTGACAGGAGGTTTAAACAACTTAGGCTGACAGGGGCTTAGACAACATAGGCTGACAGGGCGTTTAGACAACATAGGCTGACAGGGGGTTTAGACAACGTAGGCTGACAGGGCTTTAGACAACGTAGGCTGACAGGGGGTTTAGACAACATAGGCTGACAGAGGCTTAGACAACGTAGGCTGACAGAGGTTTAGACAACATAGGCTGACAGGGGGCTTAGACAACATAGGCTGACAGAGGCTTAGACAACGTAGGCTGACAGAGGCTTAGACAACATAGGCTGACAGGGGGTTTAGACAACATAGGCTGACAGGAGATTTAGACAACATAGGCTGACAGGGGATTTAGACAACGTAGGCTGACAGGGGCTTAGACAACATAGGGGCAAAGAAAGACAATTATTTGAGTTATTTATGCGAAAATAGCAAGCCACGGAACCTCAAACATCAAGCGTATTCCTGCCAATCTGATGATTTAAATTAGAATCCTGGCGGACGAACCGGCTTTACCACGTGATTTTAAATAAATGGGAATATTGCTTCAGAGGCAAAAAAAAATATGTCGGTTTGTCTTTCTGCAGGCTAGACAAAGCCCTGTTAACTTTTGGCTTTTAACAAGTTGAGCTTAGCGTCATCTGCTCTTTGCAGACTTTACTATACACATGTCGCTTGAATGTTGTTCTTAAGGTCTGCGCTAAGGGCAATAATCTAGAAGCGTTCTCTCCTGTGTTATAAACGTCGTCCAGAAACCAAGATCGCTGCCAAGATGGCTGCCTGGTCTTGCGGCAGGCCTCTGGCTGTCATTCCTTCGTCTCAATTTCACAATTTCTTTTGTTTTGCCCCAGAGCACTAGTGCTATAAAGCCAGTCAAAGTTACAAATAATAACAATCGATAATGTAATTATAATTATAACAATAATAATGAAATAATAGTGTCACGTATCGGTTTAAATAAACCTAATCTAGGGTAAAATAAACTTAGGATTTAGTTCACGCGCTGGAATTACCCACGTGCAGGTGTCATGAAAAAACCCATGACGTCACGTATCCCGGTTGAGTGAATTTCCATTGGCTTCTATGTCACTAAAAGCAATACACATTAGGAGAATAATAATGACAATAATGATGACATTTTTTTGACAATAATGATGACAATAATGATGACAATAATAATGACAATAATGATGACAATAATGAAGACAATAATGATGACATTTTTTGACAATAATGATGACAATAATGATGACAATAATAATGACAATAATGATGACAATAATGATGACAATAATGATGACAATAATGATGACATTTTTTTGACAATAATGATGACAATAATTATGACAATAATAATGACAATAATGATGACAATAATGAAGACAATAATGATGACAATAATGATTACAATAATGATGATAATAATGATGACAATAATGATGACAATAATGAAGACAATAATGATGACAATAATGATGGCAATAATGATGACAATAATGACAATAATGATGACAATAATGAAGACAATAATGATGACAATAATGAAGACAATAATGATGACAATAATGATGACACTAATGAAGACAATAATGATGATAATAATGAAGACAATAATGATGACAATAATGAAGACAATAATATGGTAATGTAATATATTAAAAGAACAATCTAAAGTTCTATAGCAGGATTTAGCTTCTGAAAAAAAACTTAGAATTAACTTTATGAATACACTCAGGTTTTTCAGTATTTCTACAGGTCTAGAATTTAACAGTTCAGCTAATTTTTCAACATTGTGCCTGGAAAAATAATTTTATTTACTAATGTTATTCTGTATAATTTAAAGTGCTCGTCTCGATGGTCTAGGGTTCAAATTCTGCCCAAATTCCCTCCTTTATTGTCGTGCGGTAGGTTCAAACTAGGAAGTATCTTCAACTCTGAAGGAACATCCGAAATAGGTCGAACATTTTACAAACATTTTTTTTTACAAACAAACATGAACAAAACTAAACTACGAATTTGTCAATATTTATTTCTATCTGCAGAGGGGAAATAACTTTTCAACGTACTGTGAACAGAGTGACCTTTGTACTTATTTATAGATGGATGTATTTCAGGGGCGGACTGGCTATATGGGCAAACGGGCAAATGCCCGGTGGGCCGGTACCAAATGGCCCGGTCTGGTAGCGACCAAAGAAAAAAATAATGAATGCAGACAACTTTAAAAAAAAAGTGACAGCAGCAAGACACAAAGGCCTGAGCAAGTTTTCTTGTGTTTTTTTTTACATTCTTATTTCAATTAATTTTGTTTGAAATTCAACAAGAATATAGTTTTAAGAATTACACTATACACTGTACGTATTATCATTTGTAAAACGTTAGACCGTACTTTCTGCTATGCACGAGCGGCATGGCCTACAACACTACTTTGATGTCTTGGAGACTGTGTTTGGCCTGATCATTTTGCTGGTCGGCATGGGCCTTTGATGGCACTCTTATTTTTGTTTTGCTCCTTCCCTCACCCGTTTTTTGATGGTTCCATTGAAAGTTAACGAAAAAGAGGGATGGAAGAGGATAAGTTAGAAAACATTGATATAATGCGGCAAAAGGGGAGACAATTAGCTCTTTAACAAAACACATACACACAGTCGCGAAATTGCAAACCACCCAACTTATTCATTGCTCAATATGGGTATAAAGTTCTACTTTCTGCGATTTGAAAAGAAAAAGTAAGTTTCTTGTAGTTATAGATCTAAAAATACTACACTTAAGGCTTACAAAAAAAAGTACTTAATTAAAACATAAATCTAGATCTAAATCAATTTTATACCGTTGTGATTAACCGGAAAACTTATGCTGCATATGCAGTCGTTGATGATGAAAATTATTACAATAATTACAATAATTTATATGGCGCTGTCACATCCGATATTTAGAATCATTTATATTTTAAATAATATATTCATATACAAATCTCGTTTTTGAGAATGTATTACGACGAAGCAAGAGCTTTTCACATTTAATAGTACCTCTTTAACCGTTCTGCTTTCTCTTATCTTTTAAAGGAATATATATAGTTCGTACATCGTAGTTCAATTATGACCACTTTGTCATCCAGGGGGCTGAGGGTTTTGCACTTGGGTTTTATGTCTCCTCGTGTGGCTGGTGAGACCTATGTGAGCCCGAAATGTTCGGCCGCACACTGGGCAGGTTATTCCAGCTGGAGCTAGTGTCATTGGCCTTGTTTTCTCCTCTGGCGTTTTTTCTTCTGCCAGCTTTGTTCTCTTTTCCTCAGCAACCTGTGCGCCGGTTTTCACAGCTCGACGCCATGATGCTTTGTCATGTGCCTCTGTCTCCCAGGTGGTTGGGTCTACGCTGAACGCCTTCAGAGAAGCTTTTAGGGTGTCCCTGAAGCGTTTTCTTTGACCACCTTAAGAGCGCTTTCCTTCGCTTACTTGGCCATACAAGAGTCGTTTAGGGATGCGGTGGTCTTCTATTCTGCACATGTGATTCAGTTTCTTTGCATGTTAACTGTACACTATCCATGTTTCTGAGGCATAGAGCAATGTAGAGGAGGACGACGGCTCGATAGACCCCTAGTTTTGTATTTGTGGTGATACCACTTTAAAGGAATGGGTTGTCAGGCAGGAAAACCAATGATTTAGCATATTTTAAGTCACAGATCAACATGCATGACTAGATTGACACGTGAAATGCGTAAAACCTAATTATTTTATTTTTTTGAAGAAACGTCTGTAATCTATAAGTACTACCAACAAGTTTGAAACTCATTAAGGCTGCTATTGTAGTGTTTATAGTTTTCAGACTACATACATGTAGATCTATAAATAGAATACATTATGTAAGCCTACGAAAGCATACATGCAGTTTTCGATGCGTTATCAAACTTTATATATTTTGAATAGAATTAGGCTTACACCTATGATAAAACACATGGGCGTAGCCGAGAGGGGAGGAATTCAAGCCATCACTGGCCTCAGATCTCATTGTCTGAAAAGAAAACTTTACTTACTTCCCCAGTGCAGCCAACTTAAGCAAACTACAGTCACCAAAATTTCATGAGCGTATCCAAAAGTGGTTTTGTGGTCCCCCCCCCTTTCCAATACAAAAGTAAAGCATTTTACCATTTTCTACCAGTCGATGGACTCCAGTGAATAGAAGATTAAGTTTTTGATATTTTTAGCGGAAGAGTAGCAGGGTACCTCAGAATATGCATTTTTTAAAGCTTAAAATAACGGAAATAATGCTTGGATCCGGGTGGGGGAGCTTACAGCGCTCCTCCAGACCCCTAGATGTCCCTTGGCGGTGTGTACTACCTTTCACTAATTATAGGAAGAGAGTATTCTAGGGTAGAAAAAAACGTTTGAAAGAATGAAAGATAAAAATGTAATGAAGATTAATTACATATAGACACACCCCCTCCCCGAAAATATATGACATGCCTTTTGTGGGCCGGTTTATATGGTAATGCCCGGGCCGATTTTGATACCCAGTCCGCCCCTGATGTATTTCAAGAGATCCAATCGCTGGCCATATATTTTATTTTGGTGTATAAGAATGCTATTACATTTTTTTCACGTGCACAAGAGCCTCGTTTTGAATGCACTGATCACCTTTGACCTGAATGAAAAAATATTATTAATGCATGAAGACTTCATTCTCCACAGGAAATAAGAATTTGTTGATGACAATTAGAATGAAGAAAATTGAATAGTTTCACGTTGCGTAATCATCAATCAGGGGGCAACGCAACACTATAGGTTAACCAGGTGCACAGAATAGGCATTTAAATTAGTCTTAATGTTTCTATGCAGACATACTACAGCAATAGGGACCGACTTTTGAAGGAGAAGAAATAGTGAATTATGTATAACTACATTAGGGACAGTTCTGACAAGGGTCCGAACCGATTCGATACTCGGCCAAGCAGTACAGTACCAAAAGGGCAAACCACTCGACAATCCAGATTACCAAATGGGAAACTTTTTGATCGGTACTGTTTCGACACAGATTGCCGCCCGTAGGTCAACTATGAATTGACCCACCCAATTGCGCTCCCACAAAATACCCACTTCCACCAACAATCCTAACAAAAAGCCGTTAAGCATTTGTGGGAGTCAAACATATTGGGTTTTAGACCTGCGTGGAACCTGTCTTAGAGCTGCATGGAACTCGTCTTAGATCTGCGTGGAACCTGTCATAGATGTGCATGGAACCTGTCTTAGATCTACATGGAACCTGTCAAAGATCTGCGTGGAACCTGTCATAGATCTGTGTGGAACCTGTCTTAGATCTACGTGGAACCTGTCATAGATCTGCGTGAAACCTGTCATAGATCTGCGTGGAACCTGTCTTAGATCTGCGTGGAACCTGTCATAGATCAGCGTGGAACCTGTCTTAGATCTGCGTGGAACCTGTCTTAGATCTGCGTGGAACCTGTCTTAGATCTGCGTGGAACCTGTCTTAGATCTGTCTTAGAACAGAAGTCTGTAAACGTTGTTGTAGGATAGACTAATTAAAAAAAACAACCCAACTAAGTCCTGAGACAGTGAGACGCACAACAAAAGAGCAACAAGTCTACTAACTATGACATAAACCAAATGTTGACTCCTCTGGGTCATAATGACTTGAGCCCCTCCTTCCCTTCCGTCAATCATAAAGACAATTAAACCAGAACAAACTACATCATATTTTTACTTTACACTTCTCCCACCTCTCTGCAATTACCTCCCTTGTCGGACTGTTTCATAGTAAGTCATTTATCTCTTTATATATATACACACAAACGAGATAGAAGAAAGACGTTTTGACGTCATCAGTCTTAGCGTTCTCTCTTATCTTTTATGTCTACATACAATTATTTTTTGTATAGGTCATGACAGTTACACAGGCTAGTGAAAAAAAGTCTTAACAAGATTATGTCGTTACGCTCAAAGGCGAAGAAAACTGGAATTCTAAAAATGTAAATTTTTACACATTTGTTTCCATTGTTTTGTAAAATAATGAGTGAATTTTCATTTCTCTCGTAAACGCTGTTTAACTTAAGTTCGCTGTACTGTAAATTGTTTCAATGGTTAACCTTCATTGTAGGTTATTTTATAACTCGAGGAAGATTCAGTGGAAGATTCGGCGGGAGACGCCTTTGGCTTTCCTGCTTCGCACTGGAGGAAAAGGTGACACAATTTATGGACTTTTCTGATGGTAAACCTTGTCTCATTTATCATGAGGGGGGAAAAAGGGAAACAACTCTAAAAATTTATCCTACAGCAGAAGGGAGAGCACTGCGAGACATGGCGATGATGACGTACATACGTAAACGAGGAACGGCGAGGCTTGGGAGGAGGGGACAAGAAGGTGGATACCGTCTGGTTTATTAATTAGGAACTTGGGCTATCATTGGATTATTGCTTACCTTTGTAAGCGTGTATGTGTGTGTGTGTGGAGGGAGCAGGGTGACGAAAAGGACAATGCATCCTTATTTGGAGGAGGCTTTAAGTCAGTATCAACTCTAGAAATTCTGCTTGAAAGAACTTTAATATATTGCCAATGAGATTTAAATAGAATTCCGCCATTTTGACGGAAGTAGTATACCAACGAAAAAAAAAAACCCACTTCTGGATATACTTGACTAGATGGCAGGCTCATTATTTTGTAATTTATGCGTTAAGAGTGAGCCTCGTTTCTTTTAATAAACATTTTACATATAGGTCAAGTTCGCCGACACACTTAGGTAGAGTCTTTAGACAGAGGTCAAGTTGTGAAACACACTGAGGGTCAAGGTTTTAAAACACACAGAGGGTATGTTGTTAGACACACTGAGGTCACGTGTTTGGACACATTGAGGTCAAGTTTTAGGACACACTGAGGTCAGGTTGTGAGACACACTGAGGTCAGTTTTTTGGACACACTGGGGTAAGGTTTGAGGTCAAATTTTAAGACATACACTGAGGTAAAGCTGTGAGATACACTGAAGTCACGATGTGAGACACACTGAAGTCACGTTGTGAGACACACTGAGGTCAAGTTGTGAGACACACTGAGGTCAAGTTGTGAGACACACTGAAGTCAAGTTGTGAGACACACTGAGGTCAAGTTTAAGTTGTGAGACACACTGAAGTCAAGTTGTGAGACACACTGAGGTCAAGTGCAAGTTGTGAGACACACCGAGGTCAAGGTCAAGTTCAAGTTGTGAGACACACTGAGGTCACGTTTTGGGACACACTGTTGATGGTCTATTTTGTTGATGAGTATATATATGTTAATGGTGCATGCGAGTCCATATGACACAACAACAGAATGAATCAAGAATATACTTAATAACGCAGGCTGATAACTTCAACAATTTAATAAACAATAAAAAGGGCACAGTCCTCTGTCGTCGCTAGCCTAGCGTCGTCCTCTAAGGCGTCTTGTCCGTTATTCTTCTTGTTCATCATCCTACTCTGTTCTTACTCGTCACATTACTTAGGAAAAACCCGATTCACATCAACTTCTACGCATCTTGTGTCATTACATATTTCCTCCCCCCTTTATCAAAAAAAAAAATTTTGTCAATTTTTTTTTTCAGTCTAAAACACTATCCCTACTGTCATGTCTGTACAATATATATGGCCAAAATTTTGGGGAAAGACAAAACAAACATATATCTTGATCTTGATGGACATCATCATGTTTCCCATCTTCATCAGTTCCTGGTGTCCATGTTCCTATGTCACAAAGTTCACACTGTAGTTGAATGTTGACACCAAGAAAACAATATGTACAGTTCCAATACAGTTATTGGTAAGAAAATATCCGGTATACGGTGTTCTAATCATCACTCATGTCATTGACGATAAAATAGTATAGTCCAGTGTAATATTTTCACCAACCAATAGTACTAAGTCCATCAAGACATGTATACAGTCCCCATACAACGATGCCTTTGTCGATTCCACAGACATAAAACAGAGTTTTTCAGAATAAATACACATGTACATAGTCCACATACGAAGATGCCTTTGCTGACTCCATAGGCATAAAACAGAGTTTTTCAGAGTAAATACTGTCATTGGCTATATGTACATTGTTGATCGCCTCACATCACATCAAACCTTTCCTGTCAGACAAAATGTAATATTTGTGTCAAAACAGCTTTCCAAATTATTCTACCTAACTTTTTTTTGTTGGGGACCAATAAGTATATTTTCTCTCCACTTACCATTTCCAAACTGACCTAGCCTTTTACTAATGAATGATAATGATTATATATAAAAAAAATAATGACTGTAGATGATCATACTTACTTTAATTTACACCTTTGATTTTAATTCTTGAAAAATTTTTTTTTTATAATTATCTCCCTTGATTTAATAAAATTCCCAATTTATATTTTACTGAGTTATCTTCCTTTAAAGGAAATAAAATATAGTATTCATATATAAACAACTTATTCATACCCATTGACTAGAACATATACATATATATACATGCATAAACAAATCAAAATGAATAATCATTATTTACAATAGTTTATCTCACTGTAACTCTTCAAAGTATTTCCCTTTCTCATTAACATTGTCTTATGAGTGCCATACTATAGCATACAAATAAATATCATAACATATACAACTTATTTACAATCTAAAAGAACTCAACATGTTCATGCACTATACAATTAAACCATTGCTAGTATATATATCTATATATACTTATAAGTAAACCATCAAGAATTTACTTTCTCCAACTATATTCTGCTTCTCCATTTCTTCTTTGGTAAGGTCCATATGACCTACAATTGTCATCAGAGTTACATCTTCTCTGAGGGTTCCCTCTATGATACTGTCTATCATAGGCATTGCTATCAAAATTTCTGCCATACTCATAATGGTCAGATCTTCTATCTGAATAGTCACAACTTCTGCATTGCCTGGCAATATGTCCCTTTCTTTGACATTTAAAACAAATAATATTTCTTCTCATTTTACCATAAGAATTTCTTTGTCTCATTTTGTATTCATGTCTTCTATTCCAGCTATCTATCTCTCTTTGAGTCAGTTCCTTTAGTCCATGTATATTGCCTAAAAGCAAATCATGAGACAATCCTGGTATTGCTAAACCTTTACAATAACCAGTATAAAATGGTGTTTCTAAGAAAACTTTACAGGCTTGATAGCGCTTGATACTGCCATCTATCAACCTTACTTTTTTCTCATAGCCTAATAAATAATCTGGTTTAACTAAGTTACTCCTAATTCCAACTGTACTGCATCCCGAATCTTTGACAAACCTCATAGGTTTCCCATTGATAAAACCAGAGTGTACTCTCACTCTGTTAGTTTCATCTTCTGCAAAATTTATTTCTTCTACACCCCAACAATAGTTCATCTCTTCTACTTCTTCATTATCACTACTTTCTCTACTGTCCCTATCATTGGTGAAATACACTCTACTTTTGTTATTTCTGTTTCTGTTCTCTTTAAACTCAACTTTCCTACTATGCTTTCTGTAATTATCCCTATTTTCTGATCTATTGTACTTCACTTTTTTACAGTGTGCTGCAATATGTCCTCTACCTTGACAATTAAAACAGATTATCTCTCTATAGTCAGTACTATCTCTATTTCTATCATTTCTGCTTTCATGTCTATCTTTACTCTTAGTTTCTTTACTATATCCTACAAAATCAATGTGTTTCTTGTCTTTATTTGAAAATGAATTATTAGGATAAGCACTGCTGTAAGTTCTCATAATAATAACTATGTCCTCTAAAGTTTTTGGTTTTCTCTCTTTTATAAATGACTGTAACTGAGATTCACATTTGTTTGTAAAATTATCTATCAAAATAAAGTTTTTAAGTCCCTCATAGCTTTGATCTATTTGCTCAAATGACATCCATTTACTGAAATAATCTTTTTCAAGATTTACTGTTGTTTGAGGATCAATCTGACTACTAGGAAAATTTTCAAAATATTTTTTCCTAAATGTACTGGCATTATGACCATAGGCATTAAGAAGCTCTTTCTTTAATATATCATAACTATTCTGAATGGTATGATCATGGTTCTGACAAATAGTTAATGCTTGACCCTGAACAAAATCAAGTAAGATTTGAGACCATTCATTTTCTCTTATGTTACAACTGCTCATTTTGATCTCAAAACGCTTTAAATAGTCTGAAATACTGTCTTTATCTTCTTGAAAGGGCTGCATTTTCTTTTTCAGCCAATGATTAGTACTTTGATTATCCCTATTTTCATTCATGTTATTACCATTACTTGTACTATTACTATTGTTTATGTTTTCACTCTGAACAGTAGGTCTATCATTAGTATTATTGCTATTAACTTTTTGTTTATTTTGTTCAGCTTCAATTCTCAATTTCTCAAGATCATATTGTAATTTCCTATCTGCTTCTTCTTTTATTAATTGTGCTTCCCTATCCTTTTCTTTCTCTCTACGCTCTGTTTCTAGTTTATTCTTTTCCATTTCTATCTTATCTATTCTATCTCTCTCTATTGTCACCATTTGCTGTACATAGCCAGTTAGGTCCTTTCCTTTAAGTTCTAGCTGTTTAGCCTCAGCAATAATTTGCTGGCGAAAAGTCTCCATATAATCAAAGTTTGGAGCTGTTGCCATTATGCTTATTTTATTTTAAACAATGTCTCAATATAGTTTTGATATGGCCTCCCTATTGGCCTAAATATCACAATTTAGTTTTCACAAAAACTCACTTTCAAATACTTCTTGTAATATATATATATTTAAATACCTTTGCTCAATGTTATATCAACAAATATTACCTCAGTGGACTTACTCACAGCCACAATACTTGAATACAACTCAAAATTTTATATCACCTTAATTCAGTGGACTTACTTTAGGCCACATAAACAAATATCATTTACTTTTATCAATACCTCAATACTTAATTCAATGGACTTACTTCTTGCCAATAAATACCCCTAGGACTATTCTAGTCACTAGTCTAGATTCAATACAACTTCAAATAGATAAATCAATATTATACCTCCAACAGTAAATCACTATCCAGTGATACTGACAAAAATTTTATTCTGACCAATTAGACTGTGTTTAAACACATCTATAAAATAATGTCAACCGATTAAATCGGGACAAAAGATCTATATATAAATACTTACTCTTTAGACTCAGTTGTCTTCAGGATAAAATAGATCTAAGGCTCTCATAGGTATAACAATTTAGTTAATACCTGGAAACAATCTAGAATTTATAATCTAGATTAAACGTGGCTTACCTTATCTACTTAAGATAAAATTACTAATATATAATAAGAATAATGTAAAATAAACGTAATAAGACACAAAAAAATAAATCTATTCTAATGAGATGAGACTTTTTAGAGGAAGTATACACTGAAAGAGACAAATAAAGATAACTTCACTTGACTTCTAAAAAAAAATAAAATGTACGTGGATACGAACAAAACAAGACAATCTAAACAATCATCGAGACTTTATTAAATGGAGCAGGTCCACTTTCTAATGTGTCCTATAATGACGCCCTTATCAGGCAACCTGCTCTTAACAAAGATCTACTGTCCCTAATAGACTTAATTTAATAATAATGGAGAGAAAAAATAAACTTATCTTTAGTTAGATCCCCTTTGTTCAGTCCACGGAGCTACAACGGTCAGTTCCACACAAGTTCCCCACTGTCTTAGTCTTAGGCAAGGCAAGGTGTGCTCCCACAAAGGCTATTCGACAGGCAGTACTGAGTTAGGCCAATCTCTCCTGGTGCTGCCACAGTATGGTACGAATCTCAGATAAAGTCCTCTGGTAGGGTTCCAAGGTTCCGGTTCCACTTGATGATCTGTTGGTATGGTGCTGGCTTCTGTCTTCAGGTCAGGAACATAAGTCAATACTGATACAAGCTGGTGGTGCTGTCTCAAGAGAGGTAAAAAAATGACTAAGTCCAACTCTCTCTTTTGATGAATATAAATTAGTCAACTTTACAAGTTGAATAGATGGTCACGCAGTGTGGTAGTAGGGTATACCATCACTCGTGTGTAGATTAGATTCCAAGCTCAGCAACACTGCAACAGTCAATTAATAGCTTGAAAAACAAACCTGACAAGGTGACTCGATCCAACGGTCAGCTTGTAGTTTGTAGATACCAGATATGTAGACTCAGCTGACTTTCCGTACTCACAATAAACAGATAAACCTGACAAAATGAGGTATCTTCACTCTTGAGTAGTCTTGAGGTATATATATTTAGATAGAGGTATACTGACGACGGACTGCCCTAGATCACTTAAACGGACGAAATAGTTCTGGATTCAGACACAATAGATATAGATCTATATTATTCTATATATAGATACAGGTTCAATCTAAAAATATCCAACCTGGCTGACAAAGCTAGACGCTGGTAACGGTTTCGAATTTTCTCTAATAGAAAGTCTAGATCCACTGGAACAAAGATGCCAAAATCCAGCTGCAGTCCAGATAATTAGCACAGACGTAGGGTAGATCTAGTAGAAATAAACGAATGTTAATCCAGTACTTCTCCAGTGTACTTCGCCAAGTGTAGAATTGTAGATAGATATATCCAGAACACGAAGTTAACTAGATTGTAGATCAAAATGACGCCCTGGCCGTCGTGGGTCGCCACATCTGTTGATGGTCTATTTTGTTGATGAGTATATATATGTTAATGGTGCATGCGAGTCCATATGACACAACAACAGAATGAATCAAGAATATACTTAATAACGCAGGCTGATAACTTCAACAATTTAATAAACAATAAAAAGGGCACAGTCCTCTGTCGTCGCTAGCCTAGCGTCGTCCTCTAAGGCGTCTTGTCCGTTATTCTTCTTGTTCATCATCCTACTCTGTTCTTACTCGTCACATTACTTAGGAAAAACCCGATTCACATCAACTTCTACGCATCTTGTGTCATTACAACACTAAGGTTAAGTTTTGGGACACACTGAGGTCAAGTTTTGGGACACACTGAGGTCAAATTTTAAAACATACAGAGACACACTGAGGTCACGTGTTTGGACACATTGAGGTCAAGTTTTAGGACACACTGAGGTCAGGTTTTTGGACACACTGGGGTAAAGTTTAGGACACATTGAGGTCAAATTTTAAAACATACAGAGTTTTGGCTGTGAGACACACTGAGGTAAAGCTGTGAGATACACTGAAGTCAAGTTGTGAGACACACTGAGGTAAAGTTTAAGTTGTGAGACACACTGATGTCAAGTTGTGAGACACACAGAGGTCAAGTTCAAGTTGTGAGACACACCGAGGTCAAGTTCAAGTTGTGAGACACACTGAGGTCGCGTTTTAGGACACACTGAGGTCACGTTTTGGGACACACTGAGGTCAAGTTTTGGGACACACTGATGTCAAATTTTAAAACATACAGAGACATACTGAGGTAACGCTGTGAGATACACTGAAGTCACGTTGTGAGACACACTAAAGTCAAGTGTTGAGACACACTGAGGTCCATTTTAGAATGCACTGAGGTCAAGTTCAAGTTGTGAGACACACACTGAGGTCAAGTTGTGAGACACACTGAAGTTACGTTTTGGGACACACTGAGGTTAAGTTTAGGACATACTGAGGTCAAGTTCAAGTGGTGAGACACACTGAAGTTACGTTTTGGGACACACTGAGGTTAAGTTTAAGACACTGAGGTCAAGTTGTGAGACACACTGAAGTTACGTTTTGGGACACACTGAGGTTAAGTTTAGGACATACTGAGGTCAAGTTCAAGTGGTGAGACACACTGAAGTTACGTTTTGGGACACACTGAGGTTAAGTTTAGGACATACTGAGGTCAAGTTCAAGTGGTGAGACACACTGAAGTTACGTTTTGGGACACACTGAGGTTAAGTTTAGGACATACTGAGGTCAAGTTCAAGTTGTGAGACACACTGAAGTTACGTTTTGGGACACACTGAGGTTAAGTTTAGGACATACTGAGGTCAAGTTCAAGTTGTGAGACACACTGAAGTTACGTTTTGGGACACACTGAGGTTAAGTTTAAGACACTGAGGTCAAGTGGTGAGACACACTGAAGTTACGTTTTGGGACACACTGAGGTTAAGTTTAGGACATACTGAGGTCAAGTTCAAGTGGTGAGACACACTGAAGTTACGTTTTGGGACACACTGAGGTTAAGTTTAGGACATACTGAGGTCAAGTTCAAGTTGTGAGACACACTGAAGTTACGTTTTGGGACACACTGAGGTTAAGTTTAGGACATACTGAGGTCAAGTTCAAGTTGTGAGACACACTGAAGTTACGTTTTGGGACACACTGAGGTTAAGTTTAGGACATACTGAGGTCAAGTTCAAGTTGTGAGACACACACTGAGGTCAAGTTGTGAGACACACTGAAGTTACGTTTTGGGACACACTGAGGTTAAGTTTAGGACATACTGAGGTCAAGTTCAAGTGGTGAGACACACTGAAGTTACGTTTTGGGACACACTGAGGTTAAGTTTAAGACACTGAGGTCAAGTGGTGAGACACACTGAAGTTACGTTTTGGGACACACTGAGGTTAAGTTTAGGACATACTGAGGTCAAGTTCAAGTGGTGAGACACACTGAAGTTACGTTTTGGGACACACTGAGGTTAAGTTTAGGACATACTGAGGTCAAGTTCAAGTTGTGAGACACACTGAAGTTACGTTTTGGGACACACTGAGGTTAAGTTTAGGACATACTGAGGTCAAGTTCAAGTTGTGAGACACACTGAAGTTACGTTTTGGGACACACTGAGGTTAAGTTTAGGACATACTGAGGTCAAGTTCAAGTTGTGAGACACACACTGAGGTCAAGTTGTGAGACACACTGAAGTTACGTTTTGGGACACACTGAGGTTAAGTTTAGGACATACTGAGGTCAAGTTCAAGTGGTGAGACACACTGAAGTTACGTTTTGGGACACACTGAGGTTAAGTTTAAGACACTGAGGTCAAGTTGTGAGACACACTGAAGTTACGTTTTGGGACACACTGAGGTTAAGTTTAGGACATACTGAGGTCAAGTTCAAGTGGTGAGACACACTGAAGTTACGTTTTGGGACACACTGAGGTTAAGTTTAGGACATACTGAGGTCAAGTTCAAGTGGTGAGACACACTGAGTTCAAGTTTTGGGACACACTGGGGTCAAGTTTTGGGACACACTGGGGTCAAGTTTTGGGACACAGTGATGCCTGTATGACAATCTTTTGTTACAACAATTTAGCAATTTATTTGCTTTGCCACATAACACAAGTGCTACAGAGGCAGTCAGTTCAAATAATAGCAGTATTAAAATAGCATAGTCAAAATAATCAAAATGAAAAAAAAAAGCAATAATGATGTAAGTAATAGAATAGATTATAAATTATAATAATAAACAACGGATGTAGGCTATTACATTGTTTCGGAAAATGCGTTAGAGTATTTAAATTAGTATAAACTGTAGGGTCTGTAAAAGGTAGCTTATTTTATAATAGAATATTCTTAAATCTTTAACGATTTAATACGAGCCTTGACGGCATCCATGCGGCCCTTTTGGTGGTCCTATCGGCCCAATTGGGTACTGGCCCTGCGGGTATTTGCCCGGTTACCCTTATAGCCTGGTCTGTCTAATTCAGAAGGGTACATATCGGTTCATTTGTCTTGTTCAGCAGGGTGCACGAAGGTTCACCTGTCTTGTTCAGCAGGGTACATATAGGTTCACCTGTCTTGTTCAGCAGGGTACATATCGGTTCATTTGTCTTGTTCAGCAGGGTGCATAAAGGTTCATCTGTCTTGTTCAGCAGGGTACATATAGGTTCACCTGTCTTGTTCAGCAGGGTGCATAAAGGTTCATCTGTCTTGTTCAGCAGGGTGCATAAAGGTTCATCTGTCTTGTTCAGCAGGGTGCATAAAGGTTCATCTGTCTTGTTCAGCAGACTACATGTAATACTATACTATTCTTTCTCATCTTATTTTTCTCAGTAGCTCAACTTTTATGGCTAACAATATTGCAGATCACAACACCAACAAAATGTTAGACAAAACAATACAAATATTATTTATTTTCAGTTCAAAATTGGTCTGAAAATAGTTGCATTAAACTTGCATTTCGTATTTCATTATTTACTTAGTGTTTGAAACCTAATAATTCCAGATCTTATAGTTCGCACAAAGTTAAACTATTTGGGTCGAGGGTTTAAGGGGAGCCGGGAGTTTAAAAGGTGGTTGGTGTGTGTATGTGTGTCGGGGGGCTTACAGCAGTTTTGCGCTCATGATGACTGTGCACGATCGTTGGAGTAATTAGTGTTAATAGCATTAGTACATCAAAATATATGAATCCTGTTGTAAGAGCATCATTCTTTGATGACCAACTTGTGGGCAAAAGTATTTGAGTGTACTATAAACTATGCTCTTCCTGTTGGATTCAAAACGCGCCCATCTCGAGATGCTGTCTGCAAAAAAGCACAAACCAGGTCCTAGCAATATAGCAACGTCTTGAACACAGCAGACGAAATCATTTAAGACCAATCTTAAGTCGTAGTTAGCACAGTGAATATAATGGGCAAGTGGCTTCTTTTGATGAGGCAATACTCGAAGACCACTGTAGGCCTTACTATCCACTTATAATGGAAGCACCATCATAGCTTTAGCCTAGAAGTTTATTTAAGGATAAATGGGGATTATTCATTACTTGGAGCATTAGTTCAACCAATTCTGCAGACGTGTGGTTCTCATAAATACAAAATTCTAGAAATAACTTTTTTTCTCGGGTATTCCGTCATTGGAGATCACGAAACAGTTTTTTTAAAAAGAAATTATGCAAATTTGATCAACTTGAAATATCTCTTGATTGCTCTCACCAATGAGAAAAAATGGTGCGGATAGGACCTCTGCATACTCTCAAAGCTGCGATGCCCAACTGGTCTATTATTTCATTATGAATCCGTTGGGCTTTTTTCCTGTCAAATGTCAATATTCATAACAATTTTAAATAAAGCCTGGTTTGAGAATCTTGTATTAATATAATGGTGTTAACTTTCTTTAAGAACTATGAACCAGATACTAAGTATTGGTCAGAGAAGGACACTATTCCATTATAATCACAGACATCTCTCTATCTTCTAGATCAGTGCTTCCCAAACTTTTGACCTATGTGTACCCCTTTAATAATTTTTGTAATGCTGAGTGCCTCTCGCCTCCTCCCCACCCCCCTTTTCACCCACCACACTTTAATTTATAAACAGAACATAATAAATGGGCATATTAATTAAAACATCTGCATAGTTAATGAGGTGCAACGCGTACCCTCTCCAAAGTCCTCCCGTACCCCTGGGGGCACGCGTACCCCACTTTGGGAAACACTGGTCTGGATCTTTGGCTTGCTACCCACCTAGCAGAAGGAAAACTGAGTTCAAGGCTCCTTGCAAACTTGCAACTATACCCACACATGGGAAAGGTTTTGTTATAAATCTGCTCCCCAATTTGATTGAGCCATTCATTATAACAGCACAAGCTTAGTCACCTTTACCAATACATAGGAAACACGCTATCTCGTTTGCTTGCTAAATATTAATGTTATTTTTCTTATTTGTTTCGATTTCATTTCCTTTTTTTAAAGTCCGTTGTCATGATTACATCAACATCTTTTTTTTTTGTTTACACAATATGGAAGACAATAAAATAATGTGGTGAAGACTTTCTAAGACGCTGTCATAGCAATTGAGGGTTTTACACTATTTCATTGGCTCGGATACACAGGTTATAGCATCAAAACTGTTGAGACAAGTTTGTTACTCATCAAACGCAGTATAGGGTCTGTTAAAATTCCAGACTCAATTTAAAACTTTATTATTTTTTAATTATTTTAGGATACCTCAGTTTTTTAGCTTTTGACTTCAGTCATTTAAAGCTTAAATTTTTTGGAAATTTGGATTTGGTTTTTACCGCTCAAAGCGTTGTTACAAAACATATTAAATACAGAAAAATAAGAAACTGATTGAGCTTTAGGAATATTGAATAATTAGCAGCGGTGTCGAAATTTTAATTTGTAAACATTTGGACTTTCATCCGTAAGTTCTCGCGTGGGCCCCAACTAGTCAAGATTTTGTGATTTTACCATCACAAAAGAGATACAAGACACCGATAGCAAAGACAAACAGACACAAACACTCTTTTGTTTCCCTGGCAATCAAATCATTAAATAAGAACAATCTGGTATAAACTTTGTCACATGTAAATTATGAGTGAGTCTGGTGTGAATGTACACTTTGGTTTCTTATAGTTATAATGTTTTTTGTTTGGTGTAATGCACAAATTGTAAGACAAATTTCCATACGGATAATAAAGATTATTATTATTATAACCATCATTATTATTCATGAAAAAGCTCTTCAAGAGATGGTAGATAGTAATGCATTGGCAAGATCGATAAGACCAATTTCCATACGGACAATAAAGATTATTATTATTATTATAAGAGTTATGGGCCAAGTACAATGAACCCCTTTGCGCATTTGTTGCTACGCAAGTTTAAAAAATACGACCAAAATTGCACGCATCCAGCAATGAACTAGTCTCCTTCCTACGCGAATACGACTATGATGCGACCCTCTGAACCTAAACAATGTTGAGGTTAATGTCGGTTTAGACGGCGTCGGGAGTGAAATTCGCCAATGGGAAGAAAAAACACTCCACGGAAAATTCCCGGCTTTATTAGAAGGGGACAACATTGACAAGGCTGCTTCCTTAACATGGCTCAAAGCAGGTCATCTCTACCCTGAAACTGAAGGCTTTGTCACACCAATACAGGACAGAGTAATTAGGACAAAAAATTACGAGAAACATATCCTAAAACTCAATATTGTTGACAAATGCCGAAAATGTGGAAATGTGGGTGAGTCAATTGAACACATAATGGAAGGATTTTAGCCCTATCGGAATCTGCCTACCTAGTTCGCCATAACCAAGTTGCAAGTTAATACACCAGCACTTGGCTTTGACACACAATTTGATCTGTAAGGATACACCTCCATATTACAAATACTCACCACAAGAGGTACTCGAGTCTATGGATCATCTACTGTACTGGGATAGGCCTATTTTGACTGACAAACGGTAGATTTTAATCGCCCTGATTTGCTGCTCATCGATAAAAAAGAAATGGCCGCTACCATTATTGACATCACCGTACCACTATCTCATAATTAAAAAAAAACTGAGCTGGAAAAACAACGAAAATATGGGAACCTTGGCTTGGAGATTAAGCGTTTATGGAAAAACAACAGTATACCACATTGTCATATCAACTGAGGGGATAATAACAACTGACCTCACATAAACCTTCAAGGCCCTTGGCATTCCTAGGAACATTCTCGTTGCCTGTCAGAGATCGGTACTTCTGTAGACCTGCCACATCACCAGAAAATTCCTCGGTGGAAACTGATAAAGGGACTACGATGAATTTTGTTTCCCTTTAACGAAACTCGACCCTGGCAGTGCCAGAGAATGAATACTCGTTCTTTTATAATAATAATAATATTTATTGTCAGTAAGGATAATGTGTCCTACAATTTGTGCATTACACCAAACAAAACATTATAACTATAAAAAAAACGAAATGTACATTCACAAAAAACTCACTCATAATTTACATGTGAAAAAGTTTATATCAGATTGTTTCTATTTAATGATTTGATTGCCGTAGTGTACGTTAATGCTAAAGTTTACATATTCTATTTTGATCCTATTTGATACAGTTCATAGTCTGTTTTGATATAATGTATGAACACAATGTTTCTCTCTCTCGCTTTCTCTCTTGCTAACTTTTCTGTTCCTATCTCTTTCACATTCTTTCACTTACACCCTTTCTCTCTCTCCTTCTCCCTTTCTTTCTCTTTTTCTCTCTTTCTCTCTCTATTTTTGTCTCTTTTACCCATTCTCTCTCTTTTTTCATCTCTCTCTCTTTTTCTCTTTCTCTTTCTATCTCTATCTCTCTTTAACTCTCTTTCTCTTTCTCTCTCTCTATTTCTTTCCTTCTATTTTTTTTTCTCCTTTCCTCTGTCTCTCTCCTCACACGCACACACACACACATTAACACAAAGTAGTCAAAACGAAACAATGAAGCTATAAAACATAAGTTCGAATACCTAACACACACACATAACAAAATGGTGAATTATTAATCCCATTCAGTTAATCTGGTCCAGGATATCCTCTGTCCAGCATCAATATTATAAAGTACTTTTAGTTTTTTTTTTTTTTTTAAAGTACTTAAATTTGCTTTTCTTCTATAGTAAAGACTACAGAAAAAACAACAACAACAACATTTGTCCATAAGTAAAATCAATATTTCATTCAGTGCAAACTTTAAGGTCAAAACAAAATTAAACTTACGAGACAAAAATATAATATATTTTTTTTTACTTCATTCTCAAAATGTGCGAAGTTTGGACAAATTCGGGATTTGATGTAATAAACAATGAACTCCAAAGTTGCTAGGGGGGGGGGATAGGGCGGAATGGTCAACATCAAGAGTCTATGTCTTACCTGTCTACGTCATAAACTGGAAAGGGGCGACAATTATGTATCCCGTACCACCCCCTCTTCCCCTGTTCCTCGTTTTCCAGTACACACATACACACACACAGATATACATACCTATATGCGTCACTTTATAAACGTCCCTGGCGTAAGACCCCTGTCGGACAGTTCTGACCCGCACCGAATAATCCAATGAAAATAAAATTGGGCGCAATTTACGTCCTGGCATTTCTGTTTCCGGTTCTCCGAACCACTTCATCAACTCACAACGAGGCGGCGGGCATATAAGGCTGCGAGGTGTTCATTCTTGCCTGACATCTGTCTGTCTCAGATCTCAGTCCGAATCTTCACAGTTTAAAGTTTGGACTTAAACAACTTTGTTAAACTTTACCAATTTTTTTGTCTAACTATAAAATTATTTTTTTTCATATTACAACATTGCAAGAATAAAAAAGTAGAAAAGTTTTTTTTGTTCCGTTGTGACAAGAGATTGATTTTTTTTAATTACAAGGGATATAGATCGATGCCAACTGGAAGAAAGATGCATGCAAGAAAACTTTGATGAACTAGGTCTATTTACGCCTGTCCGCGGCTTGAAATAAATCTACAATATTAACCACCTATACAAGCATAGATATTGGCTTCGATTTAGTACATTCAAGTAACGGGGAAATAAAATAAAGGATAATATAAACCTGGATTGGATTCGAATAAGTGAACTCGTTTTCTGCACACAAATAAGTTCATCTATTTGACACACAATTTCTACTGGACTTTAAGGCTCTGTCGCCAGCATTTCGGTCCTATCGCCAATCATGGTCGCACTTGGAGCAATTTTCGGACTCGAAGAGGTCATGCAAGTCCGAGTTCTAAAGATGGCAGCCGCGGAGCTGTGCGGGGCGGCGATACTGGTTCTCATCGGATGTGGCTCTGTGGGGACCCTGAGCCCCGGCGCAAGTCCGCCCACTATGTCCGTTGGTCTCGCTTTCGGGCTGGCTCTGGCTTTGGCTATATGGGTCTTTGGGCATACCAGTGGCGCGCACGTGAACCCAGCGGTGACCATCGGCTTTCTGGTGACTGGACACATGGGTGTCTTAAAGGTAAACTTATAAAAAGTAGTTTTGTAGTAGGTAACAATGGACCTCATTCACCAATCGTAAACAAACAACATTTAGCCACGTGGTGCTCTATCTCTTCTATATAATTTACGATCTCATGTTTAATTCATGATGGTTGTCACGTGACAGTTTTTTTCGTTGTTGTTTCAGTAAGATCACGTGATTAAATGTTGTTTGTTTACGATTGGTGAATGAGGTCCATTATGATACAATGATCTGAACTGTCCAGCAATGCAATGTCTTGAAACCAATAGTTGTGATAGAAAAAAATAATTACCAATGAAAACATTCGAAACGAATTTTGTCAATGATTGAAACTCTTTTTATTGGCAGATTTTCATACTTGGTGAAAACCTATAAATAGCTGGCTTTTTTTTTTGGGTGTATCCGGTGGATAATATAAAGGAAGTGTTGATACGCTTTGCTTTTAAAAAGTTACATGATCATATCTGTACACGTCTTAGCTCTGAAGAATCACATTTTTTAAACTCCTCTGTTTGTGGATTTCATTTAGTTGGCAATTTCGTAATTCAATGTATCGTCCATACATTCTTATTAGTTTATCGAGAAAATCTCCAATGTGGATATATTTTGTATCTTTTATGCAAATCATTTTTTTTTTAGCCGCAATAGTTTTGAAATTTTACAAGCTTTGATAATTAGTATCATTTGATAGATTTTGAAGCCCATATTATCTATATTAACCTTTTCACTAATGAATTTTTGATAGTGTATCAAAAAAAAATTATTAATAAAATCAGTTGGACTGCAAAATAAAAAGTCGAAACATTTTTGTAACAAGAAATAATTGACTAGATACATTTTTTTGCGGACACGATATTATTCTTTCATCAAAGTATTTACCACATAAATATACAAAATCTGCGCTATAAAGTATTAATCCCAATTCTTAGACCACAGTGGTCGCACCAATCGAAACATAAAGTATTTAAAACACGAACACTATTTATGAACATAGACCCAATATTCAAATTGGAAGAAAAAAAATGTTAACAAATTCATTTCAAAATTACGAGATAAAGAAATCAACAGAGTGGACATTTAATTAACGCCATTGGGTAATTGAAATTCTAATATTACAAAAGATGTATGCAATTTGGTCAATGTCATTTTAAGTTTTAGATATTCTGTTAAATTTAGTTGAATATGGAAGGGGTATATAAGATGTACACCATTATCGATCTTACACCTCAATTTACTAGACCTATATAGACAAGACATTGTTATGTACTAAGGGAAAAAAAACACATAAAAAAACACATAATTACGATCCTTTTCAATATAACCTATGTACTGATTAGCTAAGTATTTTTAAATGATAATGAAAATGATTTTTAATGATAATTTTTATGTACTTGTCATGAACGGTTGATTTCTTGTAAGGTAATACGCTGTAGGCGTATTATATCTTGACTTTTGTATCATTTGGTAACTTTAATCACTTCTTGTGGACAAAATTATATAGGCCTACATTTTTATTACAAAATAGGTAAATATAGCATAGAATGAACATAAATGTAGGAAATTGTGGCTAGGGCGTAATAATATACATTTCTGAAAATAAGGTCAAGGTCAATACTTGAATATTAATCTAGAAATTGTAATATCTTCAGAGTGCGCTGTATATCGTGTTCCAGCTCCTTGGAGCCATAATCGGAGCCGGAATACTTTGTTTGTCAATACCGGAGCCATGGAGAGGTGGTCTAGGTAGTACCACACTGGCAGAGGGGGTCGAACAGTGGCAGGTAAGCTGTTTATATTACGGCTTTTAAGTCTATCTATCTATCTATCTATCTATCTATCTATCTATCTATCTATCTATCTATCTATCTATCTATCTATCTATCTATCTATCTATCTATCTCTCTGTCTGTCTATCTATCTATCTATCTATCTATCTATCTATCTATCTATCTATCTATCTATCTATTTATCTATTTATCTATCTATCTATCTATCTATCTATCTATCTATCTATTTATCTATCTATCTATTTATCTATCTATTTCTCTATATCTATCTATTTATCTATTTATCTATTTATCTATCTATTTATCTATCTATCTATCTATCTATCTATCTATCTATCTATCTATCTATCTATCTATCTATCTATCTATCTATCTATTTATTTATCTATCTATCTATCTATCTATCTATCTATCTATCTATCTATCTATCTATCTATCTATCTATCTATCTATCTATCTATCTATCTATCTATCTATCTATTTATTTATCTATCTATCTATCTATCTATCTATCTATCTATCTATCTATCTATCTATCTATCTATCTATTTATCTATCTATCTATCTATCTATCTATCTATCTATCTATCTATATGATGAAAAATCAAATTAAATTTTTATCGGCTCATGTTTTAGAAGGGTGTCATGTGGCAAGCACGTTGACCTCAAATCGCATCAATATATCCTAATGTCTATGTTTTTTTTATTTTTTTTTTTAGGGTTTCCTTATCGAGATGGTCACCACCTTTCTTCTAGTGCTGACTGTGATGGCCAGCAGTGATAGACTGCGAACTGACCACAGCGGGTCAACGGCACTGAGTATCGGACTCTGTGTGACGGCCAATATTGCTTGGAGCGTAAGTGAATGTGCAATCAATTGTATAATGATTTAGAGACGACAGTGTCTTCACTGTGTCTTTACTGTGTCTTTACTGTGTCTTTACTGTGTCTTTCCAATAACATAACAGCAAAATAATATGCAATGTGTAGTAACATACAACTTTAACACTGGAAAATCTTATCTTATCTTATCTTATATAATACAGACGTTACTTCAAAAAAAAGAGATGATTACGTCCTACGCGTCATGCATTCAGTCATGCATATTAACCAATGACTTAATTTCTGCCAAGCCACTGGTTTTCACTGGCTAGCTCAGGCAACCCATTCCATGCTCTAATAGCGCTAGGGAAGAAGGAGTATTTGTACAAATTTGTCCTAGCATAACTTGAAATGGGCTAAATATCTCAAGTCTTGTCTGCCTATCTGTAGGACTTTTATAGTTTTATGTATCATGATAAAAGGACATTATCTTTGATTTTATTTCTATTTCTGTATTTGTTGTTTTTATTTTGAGAAAAGAGCAGGCTACTTTTACTCACAACACATTTCCAATGAAGAAGTCTTAATTCTAGTTATCGCAAGCCTATAGTTATAAATATTCATGGAAAATGACCATCTTTCAAGACCGCTTTGTTTGTTTTTCCCCCCAGGGCACTGTAACGGGAGGCAGCATGAACCCAGCTCGTTCTTTGGGTCCAGCAGTATGGTCTGGGATATGGGCCAACCATTGGGTAAGTCTTTCTTGACCACAGAGTGGTCGCAGCAATTGAACAAAAACATATTTTTTTTTTGCACATGCGCATTAACGTCAGTTATTATAATCAGAAATGTGCTAAGGATGCCATTCACCAGGGATAGCAAGATCTGCCGCCCCCCTGTTCCCACCCCCACTTTCCCATTGTGTACGTGAACATTTCTCCAACTTTACTTGTGGCGCCTTATGGACGAATCAAACAATTTGGTTGCGCCCCTTTAGCCAGTTGATTATCTGGGAGTATTATGTAAGTTAGGGCTGTGTTGTTAATAATTAGGTCGCCTACAGGTTTCTTCTTAGTCACACTGCTGAGCAGTAGTTGTGTGCGGTTGTGTAACAGATACATATATGGGTCAGTGACGAAGGGAGCTCACTCAAGGAGTCAAATAATAACGGGAAAGGGAAGCCTAGCCTTATTATATGGGAAGCGTGGTCGAGAGGCCAAGTGCGCTTGAACTTAGCTTGTCTTGGCTACCTAGAAGGGGGCTCGAGGTTCGACACCCGACTCGGGCAGAGTTGTGTTTACTGAGCGCACGGAAAACCAACTCCTAGATACCCCCTCCCCCCCACCGGTCCACAAATGAGATTGGACCAAAAGCGCTCTGAGCATGCTATAAGCATGAAAGTAGCGCTATATAAAAGCTATAATCTATAATCTAGTCTAATTCCGGGTAACATTAATACAACTTTTTATTGTTCATGACAGATTTATTGGGTGGCTCCCAGCGTCGGCGCCATAGCAGCCGCCCTCCTGTACCAGCACGTGTTCTCCGTCAAGACGCAAGAGTCGGACTCCGGCCTGAGGTTCACCGACACTCCTGCCGGGAAGCGAGACAACTTTCTGGAGTACGCCATCGACATTGACAGCCCCGGGGGCAGCAGGAGGATGGAAAGCCCGCTCCCTCACCCCAAGCTCAGCTTCTTGATGGGCAAGTTCGGGCGCCAGAACAGCCGAAACATAGTCCGCATCAACAGCGTCCAGAGTAACGGGCCAGACAGCGGGAGCAACATGAATGACGATAGCTCCGAGGCAGGCAGCACGCGTGGGCTGACCACCATGAGCAATGAGTGGGGCGTCGACAAAAGGTTCACCATCACCAAAATGTGAAAGGGTAATAATGGGTTGAACCCCCCTTTGTAAAAGAGTAACGGAGATAAAAGGTCAAAGTTCACCATTTACCTGAAGAAGAAAAAAAAAGGTAAAAGGCCATGTGTTCACCAATTCGGGTTTCTTTAAATTGTCATGAATATTTTGACCACTCCGTTTAAAGCATATGAAAAAGCACAAGGTCTTCGTAACATTCCATAGCAATTGTCTGATCTAAATATATAGACATTATACTGCTAAAGCCTGACCTATATGTTTAAAAACATTCCAATGTTTTCCATATAAATTATGACAAAGTACCTAATTCTTGCCTGGGAAGTAGATATACAACATACATTTCCTCTTTGCCACGCAATACTGTCTACTAATTGAAAAAGAGAATGTCTTCGGAATAGGCGCCATAGCTCACCGAACTATGATTCAAACTATTATAATCTTGTAGTGTTTGAATCTTGACTAGTTATGAACCAACATCGATCTTATATATGTATATGTGGGAAGCGTGGTCGAGAGGCTAAGTTCGCTTGAACTTGGCTTGTCTTGGCTACCTAGAAGGGGGCTCGAGGTTCGACACCCGACTCGGGCAGAGTTGCGTTTACTGAGCGCCTAGAGGCAGCACGGAAAATCAACTCTTATATACCCCATTCCCCCCACTGGTCCACAAATGAGATTGGACCAAAGCGCTCTGAGCATGCTGCTAGCATGAAAGTAGCGCTATATAAAAGCTATAATAATATAATAATAATGTAATAACAAATCTTACAAATATTGCGAATGTGTATTAAATAGTAAATGAAGGGAATGGGCCTAGATAATTATTTCTTAAAGATTTTGCAACTTTCATAATTATCAATGCCATTGTTATGGGCTGTAATAAAAAAAAATAATTAAAAAATCTTAGCTTTTATATAGCGCTACTTTCATACTTATAGCGCTTTGGTCCAATCTCATTTGTGGACCGGTGAGGGAGGGGGGCAGGGGGTTTCTGTGAGAAGCTTTTCCGTGCTGCCTGTAGGCGCTCAGTAAAAACAACTCTGCTCGAGTCGGGTGTCGAACCTCGAGCCCCCTTCATATGAGACAAGCCAAGCCAAGTTCAAGCGTATCACGCTTCCTGTATAGCATATCAAACTATGTGGTAAATTTCAAACACTGACCGCCTAATAAAGTATATTGATGTATCTCTGACAGCATGATCAGTGGATGCTGTATTTCGCGATACCGTGATTATCATTTCACACTGACCAGCCAAAGTGCAAATTGGCTAATCATTTCGCGATTAATTTGAAGTACACAGGGTATTGGTCAGACGCTACGGCCATTTCCATTCTGCGAACTGGCCACACTTCAGGTTTTGACCATAACAAATATTACACACACACAAAAACAACAGTATAAACTTTTAATAATTGTAGAACAAGGATATACTATACAGGAAGGCTCAATTTCTTCCTTGTATACTGTAATAAAGAACAGGTCAGATAACTCCTGTTTTAAGTTAAGCCATATTATTTGATGAGTTGTGCTTCCTGAAACAAAATAATAGCATTGTTTGTGTACAATTTCCTGTGTAATATGTCTTGTTAATTATTTGTATTTACGTATTATTGACCTCGAGATTAATTAACATATTGCCACTATTAACCATTAACCGACTGATATGTCCATTCATTGCAAGGAAGTTTTCTTAGTTTATTTTAGAATTTTAACATATAATGGATTATGGTCATATGTATGGAAACTTCGATCAAATCTTGTATAGCGTCGTAGCAGTCCACAGAGTGGTATGGACCTATCTGAATAATATAATAGACTGATTTATGTTTTTTATAAAATTAGGATACTAAGAGAGACTTTATATTTGTACAATTATCAATTATGTTAAATTTTCCTTGCAATTAAATGTCTCTGATGGGTCTGATAGTTATTAGCCCTAGGATTATTCACGGGTATTCAAATACCTATGGATATTAACTTCTTTAATGGAAATTAAGTTATTATTATTATTATTATTATTATTATTATTATAGCTTTTACATAGCGCTACTTTCATGCTTATAGCATGCTCAGAGCACTTTTGGTCCAATCTCATTTGTGGACCGGTGGGGGGGGGGGGAGGGGGTATCTAGGAGTTGGTTTTCCGTGCTGCCTTTAGGCGCTCAGTAAACACAACTCTGCTCTGTGTCGAACCTCGAGCCCCCTTCTAGGTAGCCAAGCCAAGTTCAAGCGCACTTGGCCTCTCGACCACGCTTCCCATTAATTAATACTAACTTTCATACATTGATTGCAATATCCAACTTTTAATCATTAGGAATTTTCGTTAATGCTTCAATATATTATGAGTCTTTTTTGGACTTGGGAACTCTATACAGTATGTTACCTACGTGGCTGAGCCTTTGGAATTTTTTCTGACAGATTGGCAGTAGTGGATCCAAGATAGAACAACTATAGCTGTTTTAAATGTCTGTGTCTAGATATGTTTCTCTTGTGGTGAATGACTTCATTCATATTATCGTTTTGTTTTTACATATAAAAATTGTGTGATATATTTTCAATTTGTAAATTCGATTTGTAAATTAACTTGTAAATACTGTAAATAAATATATATATTTTTTAAAAGAAAAGTGTTTTTTTTAAATGTGTTGATGATTTTAAACTGCTGTAGTTCATATTACAGCAAACGTTTAATCATTGACAGCAATACATTTACATCTTTGTAGAGTTCATTTTGGTCGAGCTTGCGCATTATATTAACTCTTGACCAAAGGGAAGGATTTTATCTAGACGACTGAAAAGAGAGATTGGCTCTTCAACGAGTTCTGTGTCCGAAGGTCCATCATAAACTAGATGATCATGTCCAGCGAGACTAAAGGTCCAGCCCATGAGATTTCACCACATTCTTATAGAGTACCGCATCTAGCCGTGAAAGTGCAGTCACCGAGGGTGCAGCATCTAGCCGTGAAAGTGCTGTCACCGAGGGTGCCGCATCTAGCCGTGTAGGTGCAGTCACCGAGGGTGCCGCATCTAGACGTGAAAGTGCAGTCACCGAGGGTGCAGCATCTAGTCGTGAAAGTGCTGTCACCAAGAATGCCGCATCTAGCCGTAAAAGTGCAGTCACCGATGGTGCCGCATCTAGCCGTGAAAGTGCAGTCACCGAGGGTGCCGCATCTAGCCGTGAAAGTGCTGTCACCGAGGGTGTCGCATCTAGCCGTGAAAGTGCTGTCACCGAGGGTGCCGCATCTAGCCGTGTAGGTGCAGTCACAGAGGGTGCCGCATCTAGCCGTGAAAGTGCAGTCACAGAGGGTGCCGCATCTAGCCGTGAAAGTGCAGTCACCGATGGTGCCGCATCTAGCCGTGAAAGTGCAGTCACCGAGGGTGCCGCATCTAGCCGTGAAAGTGCAGTCACAGAGGGTGCCGCATCTAGCCGTGAAAGTGCAGTCACAGAGGGTGCCGCATCTAGCCGTGAAAGTGCAGTCACAGAGGATGCCGCATCTAGCCGTGAAAGTGCTGTCACCGAGGGTGCCGCATCTAGCCGTGAAAGTGCTGTCACCGAGGGTGCCGTATCTAGCCGTGAAAGTGCAGTCACCGAGGGTGCCGCATCTAGACGTGAAAGTGCAGTCACAGAGGGTGCCGCATCTAGCCGTGTAAGTGCAGTCACCGAGAGTACCGCATCTAGCCGTGAAAGTGCAGTCACAGAGGGTGCTGCATCTAGCCGTGAAAGTGCAGTCACCGAGGGTGCCGCATCTAGCCGTGTAAGTGCAGTCACCGAGAGTACCGCATCTAGCCGTGAAAGTGCAGTCACCGCAGCGTACAACCCTCTTTATATCTACTGTTTTAAACACAGGTTCCTCAAGTTTGTTATCTACGCAAGTGGTAATTTTTTTGAGCGCAGCCTTACATACATAATGCTTCCAATGGCATGCGTCTCGAATAGTCTCTGACAACCAGTCCAACTCCTGGCCTTCACCTGTGGTTCAGATATTGAGCGTGGTGGAATCGTTACCACTGACAGGGGCATAGGCGAGCAACTGGCACTTAAACCTGTACTTTCGAGCAGGAGGGTCTCGTTAGCTTTGGCTGGCTACCTATCTTGGAGAAGATAAACTCTGAATCTAATTATCCACTGCCTTTTGGCTAAGGAAAGGGCTTTTAGAGACAACCCTGAGTGAAAATCCGGAGCTGGTGTCCCTTAGGGGCAGCTTGCGACACGCAGAACTACAATCTGGAGAACCTGCGGCGATACTGATCCCTTGGACACATCGGTTTCGTAGAGTGGGGGGAACTGCTGTGTGGGCGACATCGTTTCGACCATAAGTAATGCCCAGACTTTCATTTCGTTTGTTCTAACACTGATGGGAGGCAACAACTAACTTCAAACACAGAACCTCATCGTTGCCAACTAAAAAACAAGGTTACAAAGAAAGTTTGTGTGGAAACACAAACTCAAAATCCGTCCCCGAAGAGGTCCACCCAGGCAGGTAAAAAGGCAGGTTTCAATATTTTTAGAAGAATATCAGAATTAAATTCTATCAGAAGTGGTCCACCCAGGCAAGTAAAAAGGCAGGTTTCAATATTTTCAGAAAGAATACCAGAATGAAATTCTATCAAAGGCAAATGACAGAGAAGAATGGAGAAAGAAGGTTGACAGATCCTGTGTGGTGCCCCAACGGTCCAACAGACCAAGGGATAGGTGAAAGTGAATGTGAAGTTTAATGTTGTGAACCTGGCCTAACTGATGTCTTATAATAAGTATCTAATTGTTTTGTAAAGGGTCAATCTCTTTTACAAAGCATACAAATAAAAATGCAGTAAAACAAAATTCCTTTAGTTTAGTGTTCCATTTAGCGTCTCTTGCATTTGCAGTTCACGCGATAATATGAAAAACTACTTATTAATTGTTTTTTTAAATTATGTTCCACTTATATGCATAGTAAATAATTTCTTTCTCTTTAAAAAAAAGTAAACATTTTTTTTATATAAATGTAGTAGTTAGCATGACAGAGCTTACACCACTTTTCAATAAGACTAAAAATAAATTTTTGACCAAAATTATGATACCATTTACATAAGTGTGTTAAAAATAGTAAATAGTCTTCTCCCTTACTAAAAAAAGCATCCCTTGTTTGTTACTATTAATAGTGAATCGTTATAAAGATGGTGTATGTTTATGAAAAAACTGTTTGCATAATTGATTGTAAAAATAAGATTTTTCGTTTTCAGAAAAGAAAAGAGCAGCCTTTAAATGGTCTAAAATATTATGATGTCGGATTGTCACTACCTTTTCTAGTTGACGAGATCTCAACGGGACGTTAAACTTATCACCATCAGACTGGGCCCCGCGCTATCCGTTTCGCCTAGGACCCCGCAATTGTTAGTGGCGGCCCTGACTGTCCAATGTACATAAATAATTTGGATGTATGAGCTTATTATCTGTGGTGGTCTTATAATAAAATTTATTACATTTTAATTCCGTATCTTATCTTATCTTATATAATACAGACGTTACTTCAAAAAAGAAGATGATTACATCCTACACGTCATGCATTTAGTCATGCATATTAACAAATGACTTAAATTCTGCCAAGTCACTGGTTTTCCTGGCTAGCTCTGGCAGCCTATCCCGTGCTCTAATAGCATTAGGGAAGAAGGATAAAGTCCTAGAATGTAAAAATGTATAGCTTTACACATTTTGCATAAATGTAATTGATTTGGCAAGAAATATGGTTTTAACAATCAAAATATATAACGATAAAAAAAAGTGTAAACTTATATTGAGTGTAATCTATAAATAAGTTAAGACAGCAGCTCTGCGCAGACAGAAGCGAGGTCTTCAGAAGTATGCTAACTGAACAGCTAGGGCCACTTGTCAGAAGTGGAAACATTTTCTAGACTCAGGTCGGATAACACATCACTGACTTAGGCGTCTTGGTATCGTATGCAGACCGAGCCCTCCACGTGACCTTTGACTTAGGCGTCTTGGTATCGTATGCAGACCGAGCCCTCCACGTGACCTTTGACTTCGACGTCTTGGTATCGTATGCAGACCGAGCCCTCCACGTGACCTTTGACTTAGACGTCTTGGTATCGTATGCAGACCGAGCCCTCCACGTGACCTTATGTGTTATGAATGATTATTCTTCTTTTCTGTGCAAGTAAACGAATGTCTGCATCTAGAGGTTGTCGGAACGGGTTCGGATTCCAGTTTTTTTTTTTTTTGTTGTAGTTACCCCCTTTCAGACCTTAAGATCTGTCGTGCAGATGATGTAAGGGTCATCTGTTTCTCTAGTGGACGGATAACGAGGGTGTCATATAGCCAGCACAACGGCCAACCGTCTTTGCTTCAGGTACCGATTAGAGATGGGTGGAACCAGGGGAGTTCTAATTATCCTGACATTAAAATCCCATTATTGGGATTCGAACATGGTCCGAGAGTTAAGCCCTTAACCACCAATTAACATCTTTAAATAATTATACTGTGATATAATTTGAAGTCTTTTTTTTTTTTTTAAATTGGAAACCTCAGAATTTGCGCTATTCAATTTTAGCTTTATTATCATAGGAATCCTTTAGACCTCTTTTTTGAGCTTTATATGGTTCCCCTTACATTAGTTTTTATTTGTAAGTTCTCATAATTCACAAGTATTAAATCATAAACAACTGAAAAGTGATTAACCTAAAAATAATAACCTATAATAATAGTAACTGAAATATTATTCAATATCAAGGACATACTACCTGGCCAGTGAGGCCTTACACATTTACGTTTTTTTTTTGTTTTTTTTTAGTAAAATACTGTTTTAATGGTTAATGTTAATGTGTATAAGCAGATCCATAAAAACTAACGCCGATAATATAAACAGGTCATTGAAATGTTAAACGACAAAGCCTAAAAGGGCAATAACCCTCCGTATTGCCACATTAAGTGAATACAAATGCTGTAGTAGGCCATCCTGTAGTTGACTAACAAAAAGTCGATAGTTAAATAGTTTGGTTTATTAAGTTGTTTCTCTCACATTACAGCGGAGATCATGATAATAGCAAATCGTCTAATATTGTCTGCTTATTTTATTACACCTAGAGATGTCTTCATGAGATTCAAAATGGTTAAAACCTGCGTATTTATAATAGGCTTAATTTACAATACAAGAATGTTGTTTTTTTTTTAAAGAAAACCTCAGAATTTGCGCTATTCAATTTTAGCTTCAGCATCATATGAATCCTTGGGCCCTAGGCCTCTTTTATGGGCCATCTTGCCTCTTTTGTGGGCTTTTTTTTTTTTTTTTCGTTTTTTTTTTTTTTTTTAAAGGAAACCTCAGAATTTGCGCTATTCAGTTTTAGCTTTATCATCATAGGAATCCTTGGGCTTTATGCCTCTTTTCTTTGCCTCTTTTTTGGGCTTTATATGCCTCTTTTATGGGCCATCTTGCCTCTTTTGTGGGCTTTTTTTTTTTTTTTTTTTTTAATATGTTTTTATTTGTAAGTTATCATAATTCACAAGTATTAAATCATAAACAATTGAAAAGTGATTAACCTAAAAATATAATAACAGTAATAGAAATATTATTTAATATCAAAGACATACTACCTAACCAATGAACCCCCTAAAGACAGAAAAATGATACAAGTATACTCTACTCCAGAACAATCAACACAATATCAGATATCCCTGACCCCCAACACCCTATTTCTGAAAAACTACATGAGCATTATACAGGTATATAAAAATCAAACTAGATAATTCTCTACCCTAAAGTCCATTATTTTTCTAAATGTTAATTCCAAGTGATTAGGATCAAACACCTTATTATTATGTAGACATTTGAGCCAGGTAGCCCAAACAAGATTCCTGTATTCGGAAACAATAATCAAGTTAAAGTTATGTATCATTTTATTTTTTAGTTTTGGCAGCTTGTTTAAAATAATAGACAAGTTAACATTTACATAATTGCCACAGTTTGCTTCCAATAGGTCCATTACAGTACTTCTAACTTTAAGGAATAATGGACATTCCAAATACATGTGTTTTTCGTTATCAGCATTTTCAAGATGGCATAATATACATTCACGGTCATTTGTCCGTCTTCTAACCATAGGGGTCATCCCAAAGATAAGTCTATAACTAATCTCTCTAGCTTTTGGTGGGATATGTTTACTGTGTAGGTTTATGAATGTGTCCTTGAATTCTGTCACCCCAAGAACTCTCCCCCACTTAATCCTATTCACTAGGCTTTCCTGTAACAGCTTTTTAAGTGTTGTGTATGATTCTTTGGTTTTGTTGTGTATTAAATGTTCATTACCAGGTAAAACTCTTGAAATAGATCTGTAAAATGGATGAGTGACTGTACCAAAATAGTGAGGAGTATCATTGTGTATTGGAAGAAGACTACTTAATCTTAAACCATAATAGTAAATTGTCAAGGGAAAGTTTGTTGGGTTTCTAACTACTTGACCTACAAATTTTAGCCTTAGCGACTGTATTTTTGTTTTAACATCTTGCAAGTTTATCCCCCCATCCTCTTTGTTTTGAATGAGTGTAGTGTGCTTAATGCTCCTAATAGTGTTTTTAAATATAAAGCTTCTAATTAACTTGTTCAGCTTGTTTATGAATTTAGGAGGTGGCTCTGTAATGTTAGCTAAATAGACAATCTTTGGAATGACCAAACTATTTATCAATACAGCTCTACCAAATATTGCAGAACCTGTGTGCTGATAAAGTTTAATTAAGTTTGAGGCTTTGACAAAAATATTCTCCCACTGGTCTTTACAATAGAACAAAGGATTACAGGTATGGACAATACCGCAAATCTTGATTTTATCAACAATTCTGAAAGCGCAATTCTCTTTGAATTTCCATTTCCCTAGTCCCATTACAGAGGATTTATTTATATTTATTTTTGAACCACTAGCTTCTCCGAAAAGTGTAAATTTCTTTAGTATATTCTCAATATCTTGCTCTGAAGATGGAAAAAAGGTTGTATCATCCGCATAGGCTTTGACTTTGATGGTTGAGAAGGAACGACCCGGTATATTTATCCCAATAATGGATGGGTCAGATTTTACAGATTCCAAGAAGGGTTCCAAGCAAAGGATATACAAGAAGGGGGATAAGGGACAGCCCTGTCTGACAGACCTTTGTATGAGGAATGAGGATACTCCTACTGAGAGAATGATTAATTATCAATCTACTTGTTGCATTGGTATAGACAAGCTTTATATATCTGATTAACAGGGAACTTATTTTACATTTCTCAAGCACCTTGAACAGGAAGCCATGGCTTACTCGGTCAAAGGCTTTTTCTTGATCTACAGATAAAAGAGACACATTGAGGTTTTTATCCTTACTGTACATGATAAAATCCCGTAAAAAATGCGTCATGCCGTCAATGTTTCTGTCCGGGATACAACAGTACTGGTCATGTCCGATAAGTTGGTTTATGAGTGGTTTCATTCTTAGGAAAATCATTTTTGTGAGAAGTTTATAGTCCGTGTTGAGAAGTGAAATGGGCCTATAGTCGCTAGGTGAAGTGTTATTTTCAGATTTCTTAGGTAAAAGTGTGATGTATGCTTCGTTAAAATTTCGAGGAAAATGTCCCAGTTTAATGGCGTCGCTATATAGTCGCAGTAAGAGAGGACCAAGCAGGGGGAAGAAGGTTTTATAAAGTTCAAATGTTAAGCCATCTGGACCGGGTGATTTATTGTTCTTAGTCGAGTCCAGGGCAGTCCTGAGTTCGTCTAGCGTAAATGCACTCCCTAAAAGATCTTCATCTGTCTTGTCCAGCTGGTTGCAAAATTTTAGAAAATTATCTTGAGCATCAGTATATACTGGCTCTTCACTGTATATAGTAGTGAAGTGTTTTGTAAAAATATTCTTAATATCTTCATAATCATCTACTTTATTCCCCTCACTATCTATGATGTTGCTTATTATTTTACTTGATTGTACTATTTTTTTTTTTTTTTTTTTACCAGATGAATGTGAAGAACAATACGGGCATAAAAAATATTTGTATATATACAAAGTTGATTAAACACAAAATGAGTTTTACAAATTATTTTATACTTCTACTCTTAAACTCATATTTCTTGCCAAACCAATAACTCAAGATAAAAGTAAAAATATTTACAATGTAGAATTGTATCTATCAATTTAAACTGCAGCTAATTAGAAGTTCACCAATTTTTTTCATTATAAGAAATTTGCTCCCTTCCTAGTCTGCCGCCGGTTTCCCCTTTCAATATTCATATGTTTATATTGTGTGCATCATTAGAGATTTTCAAGTTATCTGGTAAGTGAATAAATCTTGGATTATATTTAGATTGTTCAGATTAGGTATACATATTATAAAACCTATATAAATATACAGGTTTAAATATTATAAAAATTATATAAACATACAGGGTTACATATCATTGAATCCATATAAATATACAGGTATACATATTTTAAAACCTATATAAATATACAGATATATATATTTTAAAACCTATATAAATATACAGGATTACATATCACAAAATCTGTATAAATATACAGGTTAAATACCGCAGCGAAGGTGATTCACTTATTAATCCATTGATCAGCTGGAAATTTCTGGAACAGCCGAAAGGATTGGCGTGAAATTTTCTACACGAGTTTGTCTTATCTTATCTTATCTTATCTTATATAATACAGACGTTACTTCAAAAAAGAAGATGATTACGTCCTACGCGTCATGCATTTAGTCATGCATATTAACCAATGACCTAAATTCTGCCACGTCACTGGTTTTCGTGGCTAGCTCAGGCAACCCATTCCATGCCCCTTTGGTGCATTATACGGCTCGAGAGATGATCTTTACCCCTTTACAACCCTGTCACGTGACTAAAGAGGCCAATCCATGATACACAACTGCTTGTTTGTCTTACCTTCTAGGTTTTGATAGATTCTCAATCTAACCGTGGAGAAAAATTAAATCAAGTATTGAGTTTTCGCTAATTTCTTAAATGCCAACCAAAAGAAAATCCGCTGCCGAGGACAGACGAAAAGAAAATCTAAATCAACCACCTGCGGACAATTACTTTGCTGCCCTGGATGTGGCCAAATATGTAGGTCACAACTGGGGCTGCGCAACCTGTCATTATATATAAGTTATAATGGTTTAATTTAATAATTTACACAGGCGGGGCCCACTGCGACCGCATAGGTGGGCTAAGACCCGCCCTGACAAAGAGTAATAAAGGAGTGTTGATAAGAAGATTGTTGTTGGCCTCCTTCAGTCGTACAACGACTATGATTCAACACTTCCTCATATGGCTGTGGAGCCCTATTTTGGAGAGGCACTCCCGTCCACAACTATCGCAGGTTAAGATGGCTTTCGCTTTGGTGGCAGAGGAGCCGGTCAATTTTTCGCATGGCACGCTTTTCTTCCATAGCTGAGGCCAATGTTTTTTCACTGTCCATAGCTTTCTTGGTCACCATCTCTCTCCAGCTAATGCGGTCTAAGGCTATGTCTTCCCAAATGGTCAGTCTCAATGTTCACTGTTTTGAGGTCCGAAAGGATATAGTTTAACTCTTTCTCTCCGTAATTATTTATCACATTCTGGTGGATCAACGTTGGTATCGTCAGTTAGGAGAGAAAGAGTTAATATTATAGCTTAACTCGTTTGTATCTGGTTGGCAAAGACGAAGCACAATTTAGCGTCCTTGGCCTTAGTGTATCGTGAAAAATATTCAATTCTGAATAAACTTGTTTAAAAAAAAAAGTAAAGGTTCCCCTTTTCAGACCTTGTGATTTGTTCGGCAAATGAAATAACGGTCAGCTGTGTCCGTGGCACGCGGTTAACGAGGGTGTCTTGTGGCCAGCACAATGACCAACCCACGTTACTTTTCCCCAACTAGTGGTAGGTACCCATTAGAGCTGGGCGGACTCAGAGGAGCCTTAAAGATCCTAAAATAAAAAAAAAATCCCAGGATTCAAACCCGTAACCCCTCGGTTTGTAAGCGCTTTACCACTCAGCCACTACTGTATTTAACCAAATTTTCTATTCACACTATCAACTTCCCTTAGTTTAATACCTCTCCAGTCATGCATTCATTCAAACTAACCTATACAAGTAAAATTAGATTATATATGTAAACACATACTTTCGTTCGTCAAACTAAACCATAGAGCTATATAGCTCTAGGACAGGGGTTCTCAACCTTTGAAGCTCGTCGACCCATTTTTACAATCCCCCATTCTGACGCGACCCCCCCCCCCACCACACACACACACAGATACAGCAATAGAAGATAATAAAAATCCATAGTTTCGATGGTCTTAGGCGACCCCTGGCAAATCGTCAATCGACCCCCATGGGGATCGCGATCCACAGGCTGAGAACCCCTGCTATAGGACTTAACCTTTATTCTCTCGTCATCTCCATTAGTAACTCAGTAGAGAGGAGAGTAACCAAACATATAGGCTCTCCAGTCACGGCTCCAAGTCGATTTGTCTGCTCCATCGAAATACATTCATTAGAACATACTTTCATAACATAACAAACAGAGACATATAATTATATTTTCTCTGCAATCTCTGACATCACCTCCGATTCGTCTTACACAACCCGCGGTCCAAATCAAGGGAGACAAATAGTGGGAGTTGATTTAGAATACAACAGAAAATTGGGAGGTAGAAAGTGGATGACGGGCCCTGTTTAAACGCGTATTTCGTCAGAGGTGAAGATCCAAAGACAGCCATCAGGTAGATGCAAGCTTGATATTGCCTTTATAAAAATATTATTAAAAATCCTCATGAGAAAGTGAGATATCGTGAGATCTTTTATGTCAAGACGTTTTATTTAAATCTCAACAAATATTCAAACGGTCAAGTCCACTCTGTATTAAATTTTCAAAATAAGAACAATATAATATATGAATACGCGAGTCAATCACATTAAATAAATTTAGTGCAAATATGTCCGATTATGTCTGAAAATATATACGCTAAAGACTCCAAAATGTCCGCTTGGACTGCAAATATGTCCGCTTGTGACTGCAAATATGTTTTTTGTGACTATAAATACGTCCTCTTATAAATATAAATATGTCCTCTTATTAATATAAATATGTCCTCTTATAAATATAAATATGTCCTCTTATGAATATAAATATGTCCTCTTATGAATATAAATATGTCCTCTTGTTCTTGTGACTGATGAAGCGTAAGAAATTTATTTTGTTATCCAGCAATTTTAATTTAATTGATTTTCAAAATACAACTTTATGACCTCAACATTTGACTAACTTGATATTAGTGCTACATGCATTGCTTTGAGTCCCTTTGGACCTTTTACATTAGTGACGCCATACATGGATGCTCCCTTGAAGAAATACTCATTGGATTATGGGATCTTAACCTTTGAACCTACTTCTGGAAAACGTATATACATGGAGATGAGATGAGGGAAGATGAGATTTCATTATTGTGTTTTTTTTTTTACAATTTATTGCTTTTTTTTTTACTAATAATTTAATTTTGGGAGTTACTAAAAAAAAATAATAAATATAAAAAATATCCATTGCAAATACATATCTATATATAATTTAAAGTCGGAGTTATTTTAATTAAGGCTAATTGTTTGAATGCAAAAACAAAAAGGGAAAGGTGGCGTAGCTTGGGATTTGGGGGCCCAGGGTCGCTTGACATCTTTAGGGGGGCGCCTTGCATGTTGACATTCGACATCATGACCTAATATTTAATGTAAAAACACATTTCGAACACTTATTTGGGGGCCCCCACTCAAGTGGAGGGAATTTTCAATCTATGACCATGTTCCCTCACCCTAGCTACGCCACTGCTTGGGAATACATATAATTAACAAAAAATGATGAAAAGTTGTGTAATTCAAGAAGATGTTTAGAACATTTTTGACTTAAATTTCTCAGGTAAATATGCTCTTCGTCTATAACGACAGTATATAGAACACACTATACCGCGACATTTTGTAAGGGTTTTTACCAATGTTTAAATTAAATAATTATTTTTGCCTTCTTATTAAAAATAAAAAATTCAAGTAAAATTTAAAACAAAAAGATATTTTTTTAAGCATGACCTAGATCTATATGCAACGAATTAGCATCTATTATTTTGAATCAGTCATGTAATTATTTTGTAGCAGATGTAGACTAATGCTATCAATTTGTGCTATTCGAAATATGTAACAAAACTTTCATGCTTATAGCATGATTAGTGCGTTATGGTCCAATTACGCTGATAAAAAATTAATTTCAGAAGTCACAATTCGAGCTTGAGTCTCCGTGATTGTCGCTGGACTTAATAGCTACTCAGCTATCCAAATACTTATAAAAGTAAAAAGTTGTATAGTCTTATGGTTGTTAAAAAAAAAATAGCGACGAAGTTTATTAAATAAACACGGCTTAACCCCCTTTGTCCAGTAGGACATTCTGTCTCTACATAAACAAACAAAAAAATTAGTTCAATAGCTGATTTTTTTTTTTTATTTACTCATGTGTTGTCATTGACAAAGTTTTAACTTGTTCTCTTAACCTACCTACTTTTCTATCTATCTATCTATCTATCTATCTATCTATCTATCTATCTATCTATCTATCTATCTATCTATCTATCTGTCCTGTCTATCTATCTATCTATCTGTCTGTCTGTCTATCTATCTATCTATCTATCTATCTATCTATCTATCAATCTGTCCTGTCTATCTATCTATCTATCTATCTATCAATCTGTCCTGTCTATCTATCTATCTATCTATCTATCTATCTATCTATCTATCTATCAATCTGTCCTGTCTATCTATCTATCTATCTATCAATCTGTCCTGTCTATCTATCTATCTATCTATCTATCTATCTATCTATCTATCTATCTATCTATCTATCTATCTGTCCTGTCTATCTATCTATCTATCTATCTATCTATCTATCTTTCTGTCTTTCTGTCTGTCTGTCTGTATGTCTATCTATCTATCTATCTGTCTGTCTGTCTGTCTATCTATCTCTCTATCTCTATCTATCTACCTATCTATCTATCTATCTATCTATCTATCTATCTATCTATCTATCTATCTATCTGTCCTGTCTATCTATCTATCTATCTATCTATCTATCTATCTATCTATCTATCTATCTATCTATCTATCTATCTATCTATCTATCTATCTATCTTTCTGTCTTTCTGTCTTTCTGTCTGTCTGTCTGTATGTCTATCTATCTATCTATCTGTCTGTCTGTCTGTCTATCTATCTCTCTATCTCTATCTATCTATCTATCTATCTATCTATCTATCTATCTATCTATCTATCTATCTATCTATCTATCTGTCTATCTATCTATCTATCTATCTATCTATCTTTCTGTCCCGTCTGTCTGTCTGTCTGTCTGTCTATAACATGGTTTGTAATGAAGTAACTCTGTAGATAATCAACGCTGTTTACTCTCCACAGATCCCTTAAGAGATGGAGAGGTTGGGTTTTTTCTTCGGTACGGATGAAGTCAAACAGTTCCACTGCTTGAAGGCGGCTGTAGCCGAGGTCTTGGGTACCTCCACCCTGCTAATGATCGGCTGCGGGGCTGTGGCGACGCTAAATCCCCCCGACGGCGCCCCTCTGATGGCGATAGCCTTCTCCTTCGGCCTGGCTCTGACCTTGGCGATCTGGACATTCGGGGACATTAGTGGCGCCCACGTTAACCCTGTGGTGACCGTTAGCTTCCTGGTGACTGGACATATGGGTATCTCTAAAGTAAGTGGATGATGCCTACCATAACCAAATGGCCCATAATATGACTATATGACCCATACAATAACTATATGACCAATACCATAACTATATGACCCATACCATAAATATATAATCCATACAATAAACATATGATCCATACCATAACTATATGAACAATACAATACCTATCTTCTGTTTCCAATTACTATATGGCCCAAACTACAACTATATATCAGGAAAGAGATCGTTTTAAAAAGGTTAAGTGAAGAAAAAGAAATATATGTATTGATGTCCGGTAAAACGCTAAATGCACTGTGGGAGAAAAGAATGTAATAAATGTTAGTTTGTTACTTTAATTATTTTTTCATTTTTAAGTTTAATCAGTAGACGACGACCTATAAAGGGGACTATTTAAGCTAATTACACCACTTCTGTCAATTACAATTTCTTTCCCTTGTTCGAGATACCAAACAAAATAATTTATTAACAATAGTTAATTAACTAATTGGTTAATTTTTAAAACTGATTCTTGTGTTGTCAGGTAAAAGAAATAATTGTGTCAAATTTCAGCTTGTTCCGAGAATGGGTGTGGGAGAAATGAAGTGTACAAACTTTTTACCAGACAGACAGTGAGTTGATATAAGCTTTGTAAAAAAAAAATGTCATTTTTTTAAAGTATGAATTATATAAAAAAAAGTTTGTTTTGGACAAATCATTCTTATAACGTCTAAACGTATTATTATTTACTTACCAGTGTGTCATCTACATCATGTGTCAGCTACTGGGAGGTGTCTTGGGCTCCGGTTTCATCTGGTTGATTGTCCCCGTGGCGTGGCGGGGAAACGGTGGAAGCACTACACTGACCAAAGGTCTGGAAATGTGGCAGGTTGGTCAATTTCTAGTTTAGCCTTTTTTTTTTTTTTAGTTTTTACTCACATATTGAATATAAAACTATTGTCTATTTGATAAGTAAAATGATATGGTGAATTTTGACACTATAATTGTAAAGTTAGACTGTTAAGAACTTTATTATTATTATTATTATTACTATTATGTCAGAAACGAACGAGTAGTCATTCTCTGGCGCTGCCAAGGTCGAGTTTCGTTAAAGAGAAACAAAATTCATCGTAGTCCCTTTATCAGTTTCCGCTGAGGAATTTTCTGGTGATGTGGCAGGTCTGCAGCAGTACCGCCCTCTGACAGGCAACGAGGATGTTCCTAGGAATGTTAAGGGCCTTGCAGGTATCTGTGAGGTCAGTTGTTATTATCCCCTAGGTTGATATAACAATTGAGTATATTGTTATTTTGGACAATTTCCATAGACGCTTAATCTCCAAGCCCAGGTTCCCATATTTTCTTTGTTTTTCTATCTCAGTTTTTTCTTAAATTATGAGACAGTGGTACGGCGATATCGATTATGGTAGCGGTTTTTGCTTTTTTATCAATGAACAGCAGGTCAGGGCGATTGAAATCTACCGTTTTGTCGGTCAGAATAGGCCTATCCCTGTACAGCAGATGTTCAGTAGACTCGAGAACCTCTTGTTGAGAGTATTTATAATAAGGAGGAGTATCCTTACCAATCAAATTGTGTATCAAAGCCAAGTGTTGGTGTATGTTAGAAACGAATGAGTATTCCCTCTCTGGCACTGCCAGGGTCGAGTTTCGCTAAAGAGAAACACAATTCGGTATAATCCCTTTATCAGTATCCACTTTCTGGTGATGAGGCAGGTCTGCAGCAGAACCGCAGAGGACAGGCGTATAATAATAATAATTATTATTATTCAGCATCCTTGGCGTAAAGGGGTTCCACAAAACCGTGTCCACGACCATTAGGGGCCCACAACCAGTGACGTAACAACCATGGCTAGTGTTTTTTTTTTTATTGCATTTTGGCCCATTGCTCGTGCCCAATTGGAGCCTATATGAGCCCTTTGGGAAAACACTTTGCATTTTTGTAAAAGCTGATTTAAAACTAATTTCATTGGAATGTCAATATACAGACTAATTGATTTACGTGTCCCACACTAGATGTATAGGGGAGGCCCAACAACATAATTTGGAACCCGGGCTCACGAGTAACCTGCTAAGTACCTGAAAGTATTGAAAGGACAATGCGAGTCTTAAGACTAAGTTGGCCGAGAAACAAAACAGAATAAATGAAAATTTCGAGCGTAAAAATGATGCCTCAATTGCATTATAATCCGACTGTAATACAAACTAAAATCTTTTTTTTTTTATACTTAAGGGTTTCTTGGTGGAGAGTGTTACAACATTTTTACTGGTGCTGACAGTCTACGCCAGCAGTGACCGACTCAGGACCAACCACAGTGGACTCATAGCCATAAGTATTGGATTCTGTGTCACGGCCAATATTTCATGGAGCGTGAGTCTTTTGTTATCCATGGGCGTAGCCAGGGGGGGGGGGGTTCTTGGGGTTCAAACCCCCCCCCCCGAAATGAAATCCCCCCCCCCCCAAGGGGGGGGGAAATCGGAATTTAGTGACTGATTTTTTGCTTTGATTTTGTTTATTTTAGGTGAGATTTTAATACTAAACCATCACTTGCCCTAGCACAACCAAAGGGGTTTTGAGTTTAAAACCCCCTACCAGGGGGGTTCGAGTTTAAAAACCCCTACCAGGGGGGTTCGAGTTTAAAAACCCCTACCAGGGGGGTTCGAGTTTGAGTTTAAAACCCCCTACCAGGGGTTTTGAGTTTTAAACCCCCTACCTGGGGTTTTTGCAGTTAACTCCCCCTCTTCTATAAAACAAAACAAAAAAAAAATGCAAACGAAAATCCCCTAATTCCAAGAGCAAAGTTAAGAATGATTTTGATTTTAAAATCCCGTCTAAAATTTACGATAAACCCCCTCTTTAATATAAAAAAAGCTAATTACGCACTCAAAATGTTATGAGCGTAGCTAAATGGGTTTTGACTCAGTTTTGAGTTTAAACCCCACTTCAGTGGGGTTTGAAGGTAAAAAATACCTCTTTTTAATAATAAAAAAAAGCAAATTATTCACTAAAAATGTTATGAGTGTAGTCTATGGGGTTTTGAATTTAAACTCCCCTCCAGTGGAGTTTGAAGCTAAAAAGTACCTCTTCAATTTAAATAAAAGAAAATTACTCACTCTAAAATCTAAGAGCGTAGTCAGAGGGATTTTGAATTTAAACCCCCCGCCATCTTCAGTGTAAGAAAAAAAGCAAATTACGCACTCAAAATGCTATGAGCGTTGCCGAAAGGGGTTTTGAGTTTAAACCCCCATCCAGAGGGGTTTGGTGCTAAAAATACATCTTCAATATAAAAAAAAAACAAATTACACACTAAAATTATTTGAGCGTAGCCAAGCCAATTGGGGGTTTTGAGTTTCTTCTACAGATGGCTTTTTTTAAAGTTTAAAACCCCTCCAGATGGTTTTGAGTCTAAGATCCCCCTACAGAGCATTTGAGGTGGAAAACCCCCAACAGAAGATTTTGACGATAAAACTTCTCTTTTCGATATAAAATCTAAAGCAAACTACAGTTACTTAATTCCAAGAGCGTATTCAAGAGAGGTTACTTATTTTTACCAGTGGCAGGGCTCCATTAATAAACTGCAGTGAATAGTCATTTACCGGAATCGAAAAACACTAAATGTAGCTCAACAAAGATGGCTAATACAGATTTCAGGAGTCAGTTATAGAGATCGGATCTAAATCAAGGAAATCCTATGCCGAACTGGGAGTCGACCCCTTAGTAAGATTGTGAGAGAACGACGCATGAGGTTTGCGGGACATATTCTCCGACAAAATGAATTACGCATAAGAAGAGTTGCAATGATATCCTAGTACAACTTGACGCCACTCATTCATGGAGGTCCTCATGGTAGGTGGGAAGAGGCTTCAGACATTACCAGTGACAGATTTTTATGGAAACTGCTTGACGTCAAATACTCCGAACGGCGTGGGAGGGTCTAAGTCAGTAAGAATAGCACATTAGGTTTTCGAAATAAAACTTTTTAATAGCATTAAAATGGACTGTAGATACCTCAGAATATCCATTTTGTTGGCTTTCAATACCAGAAATAGTGCTTGGCGGCGGGGCTTCGCCCCGCGCTGGGGAGCTCCAGGCACTCCCCCAGAACCCCTTGCTAGTAATGGCGGGGAGTCCACAATTTTATGGAAACAGCTTGATGGCAAATGCGCCGAACGACGAGGGAGGGTCTAAGTCAGTAAGAATAACACATTAGGTTTTTGAAATAGAACTTTTTAATAGCAGGAAAATGCACTGTAGATACCTCAGAATATGCATTTTGTTGGTTTTCAATATCAGAAATAGTGCTTGGCGGCGGGCTTCGCCCCGCGCTGGTGGAGCTCCTAGCGCTCCCCCAGACCCCTTTGCTAGTAATGTCGGGGAATCTACAATTTTTTCACTAACTCATGGAAGAACCTATTCTAGGGCACAATAAACGTCTTCCGAAAGAATGAAGGGTCAGAATGTAATAAAGATTATGTACACACACACACATAAATATATATAATTTTTTTCCCGGGGGGGGGGGGGGTCGGGGGGGGGGAAATTCACCCCCCAAAACCCCCCCCGAAAAAAAATCCTGGCTACGTCCATGTTGTTATCTATTGGATATTTGCAATATAGTGTTATGGCTCTTCCGCGGTGTCGAATGTAATCAATGCAATGATCATGAGGTAACATTCAATTAAATCAGGAACACCGGCGAAATGCCAAACAATCAATATAAGTAGACGACGCTAGTATCAAACAATCATAAATACTTTAATACTTAAGAAGGGATCCGTCCAATGTCTTTCAGTAAAGCCGTGTGTGTATTATTTTGTTATTCCTACTGTTCTACACAGAAACGTCTTGTTTGTAGCGTCACTTAGAGCGTTCCTATTTTTTAAACATCAATCACATCACTTGTCGCTAAGTAAAACTTTCCACTTATTCCCGAAACAAATACTAAATTCAAATCATGTCTTAACAATAGTCATCGTCATCATCATCATCATCATCATCATCATCATCATCATCATCATCATCATCTGTCCCTTGACTTTCAACGTAGGGGGTGCAGTGACATGCTGCGTGACCAGATCCCTCCACTTTTCCAGGTCAGCAGCAGTTCTTAGCAGGATATCAAGCCTGTACATTCTTACACCTTGTCCAGCAATCTTTCACCTTGTCCAGCAATCTTTCACCTTGTCCAGCATTATTTCACCTTGTCCAGCGATCTTTCACCTTGTCCAGCATTCTTTCACCTTGTCCAGTGATCTTTCACCTTGTCCAGCATTCTTTCACCTTGTCCAGCGATCTTTCACCTTGTCCAGCAATCTTTCACCTTGTCCAGCATTCTTTCACCTTGTCCAGCGATCTTTCACCTTGTCCAGCAATCTTTTACCTTGACCAGCATTCTTTCCCCTTTTCCAGCAATCTTTCACCTTATCTAGCAATCTTTCACCTTGTCCAGCATTCTTTCACCTTGTCCATCATTATTTCACCTTGTCCAGCAATCTTTCACCTTGTCCATCATTATTTCACCTTGTCTAGCAATCTTTACTTTGGATGACCTTGTCTTCGTGCTCTCTCCACTGTACGTTAAGGAATGACTTTAGACAGTGAGTCATGTCTTACAATAGGACCAAACCAGCTCAGCTTTTGTCTTTTGACGGTATCCACAATGCGATCATCCTGCCAGCCAGAGTGTTGACTTGTAACTAATACAAACTGATTTGTTTCTTTTCCTGGTATCTGACACCCTGCATTTTTCTGTAGCATTAACTCTCAAAGGCTTGAATTCTTCTGTCAGCCTCAATGTTCGGTGTCCATCTTTCACAACCAAACATAATAAAAGGTTTTTCACGTTGCCAAGTTTAATGGGTCTCTCGCAAACAGGTCAGGTAGGTTCATCTGTCACATGACATGGAATATTAATATATTTTTTTTATCCTCTCAAAATGATACATTTTGTCACTATTGACCCGACAGAGTCACATTACAGGCTTTTGTGTCTTGAGTTTAGCTGGTTACAAATACAGTCTAACATAAACTATGTTCTCAATAGTTATAGCTAAAAATGGCAACCATTTTTAATGTAATGGTCTTTACTAACAGTTGCTTAAACTGAACATGAAGATGAATTAATGTTACTTATGTAATTACCGACCTCTCGTAACATTTGCTAGCTAAATAGTGAAAAACTAAAAATTCTCGAATAGGATCTTTTAAATTTTATTTACGGTCCAACAATCATTTATAAACATTTGTAATTTTTCTACACAACGAATCGTTTAAAAAAATATGATTGAGATGATAATAAATCGATGACTGAGCTGATGAATAGAAAACAATTAGTTCAGGATTTGTAAATATGTCTCATGGTGACGATGGTAGCTGGTTAGAGCGCTAGGTTGACTCATGTGTAACAAAATAATGGACGGATTACTCAAATTAATTATAGTACACGATATAAAGAGTACTGTGAATATAACGTTTGGAATAGACGAGGTATTACCATAAGCACAAAGCTAGGAGACTATCAATCTGTCATCCCCCTTACATCAGGGGTTCTCAGCCTGTGGGTCGCGACCCCCTTGGGGGTCGATTGACGATTTGCCAGGGGTCGCCTAAGACCATCGAAAATGTGAATTGTTATTGTCTACTCTTCTATTGCTGTATGTCTGTGTGGGGAAAGGGGGGTCGCGGCAGAGTGGGGAAGTGTAAAAAGTTGTCGGCGAGCATAAAAGGTTAAGAACCGCTGCCTTACATTGCTCTCTGACTCAGAAATGTGGACAGTATATAGAAGACATGGGAATGAACCACTTCCACATGATCTGTCTCAGAAGAGTATTGATATGTTCAATGACAAGACGAAATGTCTGATACTGAAGTCCTTCGAAGAGCAGGTCTGCAAAGCATCCACACAATCCTGATGTAGTTCCAGCTGCGATGGGCAGTCCACATCAGGAAAATGGAAGACCCCCGCATCCCTAAACGACTCCTGTATGGCCAATGAAAGAAAGAGAAGAGCTTACAAGGTGAACAGAGAAAACGCTTCAGGGACACCCTTAAAGCTTCTCTGAAGGCGTTCAGCATTGACCCTGCCACCTGGGAGACAGAAGCACATGATTGAGCATCATGGTGTCGCGTTATGAAAACTGGCGCCACAAATTGCATAGGACAAGAGAACAGCGCTGGCAGAAGAAAAGCGTTAGTGAAAAAAAAAGCGAGGCCAATGACCCTAGACAAACATTCCGGGCTCACATAGGTCTCACCAGCCACACGAGGAGGTACAAAACCCCAGTGCAAAGCCAGCAGACCTCCCCTCCCCCCTTTTCACCATGGGAAGAGATGGCTTATCAATGTTTCGCCATATTTTTTTCCACCTGCTTCACTCAATAAACTTCGTACCTTAGTGTATCTATTATATGTGAGATTTATTTATAATTTATTTAAAGTACTAAAATATTAAAACTCCGTTTTTTTTAACCATTTGATAAAAGTAAAGTCCCCCTTTCAGACTTAGCGATGTAGAAGGCAGATGATGCAAAAGTCATCTGTTTCTGAGGCCAACTGTTGACGAGGTTGCCAGATAAACGACCAACCTTCAAAGGTTCCGAAAAAAAAAATGTCCCAGTCTTTCACAGGGATTCAAATCCGGAACCACGGTTTGGAAGCCAAGCGCTTTATCACTTAACCACCGCGCCTACTGTAATCTAATACATTTTGATAATATTTCTCCTATTTTGAATTGTCATTTGTGTCTTAACAATATTTGTGTGTTTTGTTAACTGTTACGAAGAGCTCACTGTAAATCTATACAATGTAAACAACTTTGTGGCGCTATTGTTACATGTTTCCCATCACAGAGAAGATGCAAAGCATCGATCACCAGAAAAACAACAAGAAAAAAAACATCAAACCAACAAACAGAAAATACCATGGACAGTGAGTCCGTAGAATAAAAACATTTGTATCTCTCTAGAAATCACATCATAATGGGTTAATAAACCTTCAAATGTAAATGTGTCACGTGTGGTTTTAAGTGAAAAAGATTGTAATATACATTTCATTAGCTTTGATTGCAATATTTTACAATATCTACAATAGTTTAACAAAATTACCCCGGCATGCTAAAACTATTATTATTATTATTATTAAAATTATTCTCTGTCATGAGCAGGGCAATTTGACCGGAGGAAGCATGAATCCTGCAAGAACCTTTGGACCAGCCCTCTGGTCAGGAACGTGGAAGGACCACTGGGTCAGTAATTAGTCTTACCTTACCTTTACCTATCCCCTAGTCTGTTGGACCGTTGGGGCACCAAGCATGACTTGTCGACCGTCTTTATCCATTCCTCACTGTCTCTTGCCTTAGTTAGAACCTCCTTCAATGGCAGGCCCGTTCATTCCTTTATGTTGTCCTCCCATCGCTTTTTTTTTTCTGTCTGCCTCTTCTTCTTTTTCCTGGTACTGTTCCTTGAAGGAAGGTCTTTGCGAGCCCCGAAGATCTTGTAATATGGCCATAGATAACGACTAACTAGTAACTAGTCTCAATTTTTTTTCTATCACTTAATGCATTAACTCTTTCTCTCCGTAATTATTTACCACATTCTGGTGGAATCAACGCTGTTATCGTCAGTTAGGAGAGAAAGAGTTAAAGTAATTTAATAATGTCGGCACCGGCTAATCCGACCATCGCTTATTGGGACTGAATGACTAAGTTTTATGGAGTGTGTGCGTCTGTCTTTCCAAGTACCGAAATATTCTTGTAACTTATAAAATGTTCCGTTTTATCTAACTAGCCCGTTCACCAAACTGATCGTTCATTGTCTCATATGAAACGAGGAGTTATAAAATAAAAAATGAAATTGTTTGGACTCTGGTTGAGAATCATTTCCTACTCTGCATGTAACGCCTGTGATAGTAAGGGTATGTGTTTTGAGTGGCTGGTAGTGCAGTGTGTGTGTGTGCCTGTGTATGAAATGACCAGTGGACCTTGAGTGTACATGGTTGAGTGAACAGCAGTGTGTCAGGACTGTGTGTAAAAGGAAATCAGTTTAGAGAACAAGTGGCTGGAGTAAAGAGCATAAATAGAGACTAATAAAATCATTGTGTTTATTGAAGCTCATGTTGTTTTAGTCTATTACATGGTGTCAGATGGACCGACTCCACCCGCCACAACCGCTGGAATTAAATGGCAACGTAGCAGAAAATTGGAAAAGGTTCAAACAATCCTTTCAGATATATTCGATAGCAAGTGGACTGGATACAAAAAGCGGAGAAGTACTGTCTATGACATTATTGCATGGGATCGGCCAAGAAGCAGTGCAAGTCTATAACACTTTCCAATGGACGGATAATGAATGTAATGAATGTGAGATTATCAAGCCCTTCCATACACTTCACTGCATTCTTAATAAGTTTGAGAAGTATGTTGGTTTAGTCTATTACACGCCAGGCATTGTACAGAATGTTGCAATTATCTGTATCTTTATATGCAGACGTTACTTCAAAAAAGATGGTCACTTCCTACGCGTGTCTGTAGATCAATCTAGTCATACATGTTGGTCAATAACTTAAACTCTGCCTAGTCGTTAATTCTTATGACTGATTCAGGCAGCCCGTTCTATGCTTTAATAAAACTTCGCATGTTAACATCTACATTGGCGAAAAACAAACCCTATTTGGGCAGTTGTTTGAGACAAACATCTATAAAAAAAAAGCTAACAAGATCCTCGAAATAAATAATCACCCTTTGTGTCAGGATTTTGTGATTTTACCATCACAAAAGAGATACAAGACACCGATAGCAAAGACAGACACAAACACTCTTTTGTTCCCCTGGCAATCAAATCATTAAGTAAGAACAATCTGGTATAAACTTTGTCACATGTAAATTATGAGTCTGGTGTGAATGTACACTTTGGTTTCTTATAGTTATAATGTTTTTTGTTTGGTGTAATGCACAAATTGTAAGACAAATTTCCATTCGGACAATAAAGATTATTATTATTATTATTACATATATTCCCTTTCTCTAGATATAAAGTGTCATAAAGCTTAGCAAAAGTAAAAAGTGTGAATAGAAATTAAAAATCTATTTTCATTTCCATCTTTGCAGCTGTACTGGACAGCTCCATTTGTTGGCGGTATAACGGCGGCACTGCTGTACAAGAAGTTCTTTTCAGGGAAGGCACCGGAAGTGCAGGAAAAAAAGCCGCCATTGAAGTCTCAGCTCAGGACAGGAAGCGGAAGACGCGGTTTCCTTGACTACACCATTGACATCGAAGGCCCAAAAGAGAGGAGCGTTGAAGGCGTTTGCCCGAATCCAGCACAGGAAGGTTTGATAGATGCCCAGTCGACGAGTGTCCTAGATAGGAGTTATCCAATCACAGAAGCTGGGAGCGTGGTGACCTTTACCTCCCGAGCAGATGGTGGTGATGAGGAAGTGGATACTGTTCGTTATCGGGACGTCAGCAGACGATTGTCGATAGATGAGCTAAGCAAAGTCTAAATGAAAATGTTTCAATGATTCTCAATCTGAGGTGCGCGCATAGCCCTGGGGGTACTCCTGCTTAAGATAGTCTATCATTGACAGAAAGTTTTAATTTCCTAACATTTGATTAATCCATCTCTGTTTTCGCTAAATTTCTCGAGAGATGGGCGAGTCAATGTGTTCTCCGCATATTGTTTTCATTGCCAAAAATCTCGGCACTGATTTATTGGACGTTTATTAAGTTTTGTCATTCGAGAAAAAAAAGGTTTTTAAATTTTCCATTCGCCACTTCTTCCTTTCAAAAATATTTAGGATATTTTGAACTGTCAATTAACAGATTATTATATAATGTCATTTGATATAAGGTTAATTAATTATTTAAATTTAATTTAGACTAATCTGACTTCTTCCGAGACCTCTATTCGTGATACCCTCAAAGGACAGATTATTACCCGCAGTCATGCGTGCACTGCAGGTTGACAATTGAAGAATCATATAATTGCCTGTTTTTTTGTTTGAAAATAAAAAAAAAAATTAAGAGGTTTTTATAAGGCCAGCACAACGGCTTATACTCTGTTAGATTTAATAAAATAGAACTCAGGACATTTGACTCGATGATGAGGCAGCCTACCTCCTAGCTCTCCTTCTTTCTCTTTTAAACTCTTTCTCTCTTTTTCTCTCCTTTTTTTTCTCCCTCTCTCTCTTTTTCTCTTTTTTTCTCTCTCCCTATCTCTTTTTCTCTTTCTTTCTTTTTCTCTTTCTTCATCTCGCTCTCTCTTTGTCTGTCTTTCTTTTCTCTCTCTTTTTTTTTCTCTTTTCTCTCTCCCTATCTCTTTTTCTCTTTATTTCTTTTTCTCTCCCTCTCCCTCTTTCTCTTCATCTCTCTCTCTTTTTGTCTCTCTTTTATTCTCTCTCTCTTTCTCTCCCCCGCTCTCTCTTTCTCTCTCTCTCTCTTTCTGTCTCTTTCTCTCACTTTCTCTCTTTTTCTTTCTCTCTCTCTCTTTTATTCTATCAATATGTCGTCTTCTCTATCTCTATTTGTCTCTAATAAATTCTTCATCAAATCCACATTACTCTGTATCACTTAATTTTAATACTTTGTTTCAATGTAAAATTTGTAACATTAAAAATTTGATAATAAACTTTTTATACCACGTGACCTGTTGCGAATGATTTGTTTTGCGTTGTTGAGTCCATACCTGTTTCTCAGACTGAAACAATTTGCACGCATCATTGTTAAACTTAACCACCACGAGGGAAAAAAGCGTAGTATTTATTCAAACACTTGCAATCAAAACAACTTTAATAATAATAATAATAATAATAATTAATAATTTAATTCATTTAGCGCAATCATAATACAGGCTCAGGCGCTAAGATAAATAAAAAAAAGTTTCCCCCTTTCAGACTTTGTGATCTATGGGGCAGATGATGTTAAGATATCTTATTCTATGGCCAACGGTTGCCAAGGATGTCAGGTGGCCAGCAAAACGACCAATCGCCTTTATTTCCCCAACTTAAGTCAGGTGCCCATTATAATGGGTCGCCCTAGAAATCAAGAAATTCATAACCCCAGTCTTCACCGGGATTCGAACCCAGGACCCCAGGTTCGGCAGCCAAGCGCTTAAACACTCAGAAACCGCGCCCCCCTAATCCGGAGCAATGCTCTACTAAAAGCACATCTATTTAGACCAGTGGTCTCCAAACTTTTTGTCTCATAGACCCCTCGCAATGTTTTTTAAGTTTTCTTAAGACCCTCTGATTAAATATTGCATTTTGTGTAAATTCATTAACTTTTTTGTTGACCATGCCTGGATTCTGTTGCTAGCTAGAATGGTCATCACTTTTTTTTTAAAACCGCGTTCTAAGTGTAGTGATTTGAAGAGTGAAAAAGTAATTGAAAAAACAACAACAACATATTAAGTTGTAGATTGCTATATTTATTAATGAAATTCAAATGAAAACCAAGGAAAATAAATGTTAATATGTATTACACGAAATCCCCTAATAAAATACTATAAGATTGCGACTGGATGCTATGATCCTGATGCTTTAATAATAAAATTCAATGTAGTGCTTTAATTTAGGTTTAAACTTGAAGTCAATTTTTGTTATAGTTGATTGGCAATCGTGCTGAAGTCACTTTCTACTAGATAGGAAAATGAAAGAGCAATTAGAAAAAAACTTCATGGCGATATCCTTTATAAAGCCAGACAAGCTGATCTCTTTTATTGAAATTGTAGGTCACTTTCAGCTGTTTATTACTTAATCCGAGTGACAATACTTGTTATGTTAAATCCTTCTCTTTTATATCATTATCATTGGATTTACTATCCATAGAGATATTATCATATGCAGAATATCCTGAAACCTCATTTGAAAATCAGACTAGAGGATATTTAAATGCTCAACACAAGTCAAAGTATCATCCCCATGACAGTTTGACATTTAAATTCGGAAATAGGGAAGATTCGCCCAGTCCAATGTTTTGATTCAATTTAATTCCATCCTTGCAAGAAATGCTGAGATTATGGTCCTTCTTTTGTTACACTTTGAATATCATTGTGTAGCTGCAAGTTAAACTCATTCAATTTATGAAACAAGTCTGTGCCATAGGCATGTCCGTTTTCCGCTTGGTGAAAAGAGCCCATTTTGTTTAAAATTAGATTAGTTTGTATCCCAGAACTTCAAAACAGTGTCCAAGAGAGAGAGAGAAAAAAAAAAAAAGCTCTAGTCTTATACCTGAGAAAATAATCACGTAGTCAAGACGTTGCTTCAGATTTAATTGCGTTAATAACGAATGTACTGCTCAGACTTTTAACAACTAAATGGATGGATAAGGAAAGAATGTTCCTAATACTCTGGGGAGATTTCATATTCAAAGGCTCCAGCATAGATAGTTTGACAGCGTTTCATAGCACCATTGCATAAAACCTTGTTGCATAGATTGTACAGTATTTGTGCTCTTACAAGGGACTAATGAAGCATTCAAATAATCAACACTGGAATGTGTACATTTTTCTTAGATTCGGTCCTGTTTAATGTTAGTTAACAGAAAGTGAAAATAAGCTGTTTCAGTAAGTTATTAAATTTAAAAATAAAATATTTCATTCCAATAACTTGTTCAAATCATATATGTGCTTATGAGGTATTTCCATTAATGGGAAATCAAAATTAAAGTCAGGACCCTCTTAAATGAAATCCATTATCGTAGACCCCCCTAGAACCGGGGTCGGCAACCTGCGGCTCGCGAGCCACATGCGGCTCTTTGGATGTGAAGCTGCGGCTCTTTAGTTCCATACGCAAATATTATTTATTTTGTCGAAACATTTAAAAAAAATAAATCTGAATCTTTTAACGAAGAATAGGCTCCGATTCTATCTCTCAGCCTTATACCACCCTCACCTCCCATTACACGCATCGTCAGTGTCGTCAGTAGCTCTCAAATGACGCCATGGTCGGATGTTTCTATGTAGGTTTTAATTCGCTTTCGACGCAAGACGAAACAGCATATTCACTACATGCTTTGGCTGTGACGTATAGTTTGTTGTTTCAAGTAAATGAGTTATAAGCGAATGATCTTCTCAAAGCTAGAAGCAATCAACTAGTAATGCTAATCTGGCAAGCTTCGTGGTACCAATAGAAATTGTACAAAAAGGCAAACCATTTTCAGATGGTGAGTATGTCAAAGACTGCTTTCTACGTGCATCTGAAGAACTGTTTCGTGATTTCAAAAAAAACAACAAAAAAACAGAAACCTTGAAAAAAAAAAATCAAAGATATGCCACTACCCGCTAAAACAGTACAAGATAGAATAGCTAAAATATCTTCAAATGTAACATATTTCCAGGTGGAAGATATTCAACTTTCTTCTGCCTTATCAATTGCTAGTCTTGCGGCATAAAAGGCATGGCACAAGTTGCCCATTTTGTCTGGTATATGTCTTCCCAAGGTCCAAAAGAAGATCTTCCAGGATTGCTACTCTCATGACAAACTAGAGGGGAAGATAGAGTGAATGCCGTGCAGAAATACCTTGAAGACAATAAGATCGAGTTAAATAAAATCGTTTAAACAGCAACTGATGGAGCCAGAAGTGTGACAGGAAAAATTAAGGAGCCACAACGATTCTTCGAGCCTAATAAACCACCAAATTCTTACATGTTTCATACACCAAGAAGCGCTTTGTGCCCAAACATTTATGGCAGAAATAGTTGAAGTCATACATTTGATAATCAAGATTGTAAACATCCACTTATCAAAAGCACTCTACCATATTCAGTTTACTGAACTCTTTAACGAGATGGAGACACAGTATTCCTACATCCTTCTTTACAATTAAGTGCGATGGCTTGAAACGTTTTGCTTTGTGCTTGAATTAAATAAATACATTCCTAAATGAAAAAAGCAATGATCACCCTAAATAAGAGAACGATAAATGGTCGCAAAAATTGTACTTTATGGTGAATATAACAGCGAAAGTAAATGAGCTGAATCTAAAACTGCAAGGAAAGTAAAACCCAGCCTATGTTTTGGTAGAAGAATTAGTTTATTTTGAAAAAAAAAATATTATTTTTTTTTTGCAGAAGATATGCACTTACTTCATTTTAAATGTCTAAAGCAGTATCGAGATAAAACCAGTGCAAATATTGACACAAATTACTTCAGCACAGTTATAAAAGAAATCAAAAATGATTTTCTTGACAGATTTGAGTAGTTCAACAAAACTATTCTAGCATTCCTAATAAATCCTCTCAACACAAATCGTAACGTAATCCACATTCAACCATTTGAAATTAATACTGGATCTCTAGAAATTCAATTGGTCGATTTAGAAACTAAAGATTTGTGGAGTTGAAAATTTACAGAGTCAAAAAGCAAGTTGAAAAAGTTGGAGGTCCAGAAATATATGTACATTACGCAACAAATTATTATTATAGTTTTTATATAGCGCTACTTTCATGCTTATAGCATGCTCAGAGCGCTTTTGGTCCAATCTCTTTTGTGGACCAGTGTGGGGGGGGGGGGGTATCTAGGAGTTGGTTTTCCGTGCTGCCTTTAGGCGCTCAGTAAACACAACTCTGCCCGAGTCGGGTGTCGAACCTCGAGCCCCCTTCTAGGTAGCCAAGCCAAGTTCAAGCGCATCACCTCTCGACCACGCTTCCCACAAATGTGACAACTTTAAAAGAAATGTCTCGAGTTGAGGCACTTAGCTTATATTTGACGCATGGAATAGTCTTCCAGAATGCTACAGTGAGGTGAAGTTGGCATTTTAGATACTGACTATCTTCGGATCGACATATAGTGCGAGCAAGTGTTATATTCATATATAAATAAAAGTACAGTAAGAAGTCAACTAACAAATGAAAATTTAGAGTCGTGTTTGAAACTAAAAACAAGTTATGAGCCAAATGTATCCAGACTTTCTTGTGCTAATACTAGAAGATATTACGTCATTGTTTGTTGTTTATGTTTTATGCGAAAGCAAAGAATCGGACGGAAATAAAAGTTAGTTGATCAAGACAGTCTCGTTATTATCATTATTAATTAGTAACGTCTACAGTAATTTATTATTAATCTGTGACTACAGAACATGGTGTCAGATTTGGTTTCAGATCTTGTGTCAGATCTGGTGTTAGATTAGGTGTCAAATCTAGTGTCACATTGCTTTAAAGTGCTGGTAACAGGTAGATCTCTAGATCTAGTGGTTTCTAAATTGCTAAAAGTACATTTTATTTGTGGTGTCGTTAGTTCATGTTGTTAGATCTAGATCTAGACATAGAATCTAGAATCTGTACGAATAATGGAATTATTCGATCCTCCTAAACCGTTGTCACTAGACGGTAATGTATCTGAAAGATGGAAAAAATGGAGACAAAGTTTTGAACTGTTTATGGTCGCCACTGAAAAAAATACGAAGCCCGAGCCAGTGAAGAAAGCTTTATTGTTACACCTGATCGGTGAACCCGCTCGAGACATCTACAATACTTTTCAAGTATGTGAAGATGAGACTGTAGACAAACTCATTGAAAGGTTTCAGAATTATTTTTTGCCTAAGTCGAACACTGTGTATGACAGATTTAAATTCTTTTCAAGAAAGCAGAAAGACGGAGAAACGTTTGAACAGTATCATACTGAGTTAAAGAATTTGGCAAAAGAATGCAAGTTTGACAACCTTCGAGATGAACTCATCAGAGATCGATTGGTATGTGGCATACAGTCGGATCGAGTGAGAGAGAGACTTCTGAGAGATGTAGACTTAACTTTAGAGAAGGCAGCAAGCATAATTCGTGCTGACGAGCATACCCAGAACCAAATGATAGATATGAAAGGACTACATGGGGATGCTGCTAATAAATTAAAGAAGACAGAAGATAGAAAGCCAGTCAAAACCTCACAGGGAAAAATGGCAAAGAATCATGTCACAAGTTTCATTAGAGATTGCAGATCTTGTGGTGGATCTCATGGAAAATACAATTGCCCATCATTTGGACAGACATGCCGAAAATGTAAAAAGAGAAATCATTTCGCTGTAAAATGTCGTTCGAAACACTTCAAAGCTGTGAAGGAAAAATTGCTACCTCATGCTGTACCAGACAGACCATGGAAAAAGATTGCGACAGATTTGTTTGAATGGCGAAACAATGACTACTTGCTTGTAGTGGACTATTTCTCCAAATATCCTGAAATAAAACGACTAGAGAACAAAACAGCAGAATGTGTTATCAGGGCATTGAAAGGTATTTTTGCTAGACATGGCATACCAGAAGAAATAGTGAGCGACAATATGCCATTCAATAGCTATCAATATAGAGAGTTTGCTTCTGAATGGGGTTTCAAGATAACAACATCAAGTCCCAGGTACCCTCAATCAAACGGACAAAGTGAGGTGTATGTTGGTATCGTAAAGCAGATATTCAACAAAGCATACAAAAGTGGGAAAGATCCATATCTCGCTATGCTCGAGTATAGAAATACTCCGATAAGCGGACTGCTTTATTCGCCATCACAACTGCTGATGAGTAGAAGACTCAGGGACATCATTCCGACTGATCCCAAACTATTGAAACCATCGGTAGCTGAAAATGCAGAGACATTACTCAACGAACGACAGAGGAAAAGCAAAGCGAAATACGATTCAAAAGCAAGGTTACCTAAAGACTACTCTGTCGGGGAGAAGGTGAGAGTTCGTCTAGGACAAACATGGCAGAAAGCAGTCGTCATTAAGAAACATCCATCACCCAGATCTTACATCACAAAGACAAATGATGTGAAAACATACAGACGAAATCAACGGTTTTTAAACAAGAGCTACGAAGAAGACATCTCTGGGTACTATGACACCGACGAAGACAATGAACAGCAAACTGTTAGAACTAAAGAAACAGACAATTATAAACCAACATCTAGAGAACTTGCTGTGCCGGTCAAGACAACCAGAAGTGGTCGAGTTGTCAAAATTCCTTGTAAATATAAGTATTAAGAACTTTAAAAGGAAGGATGTGATTATAGCTTCAAAAGGAAGATGTGCTAATATTAGAAGATATTACGTCATTGTTTGTTGTTTATGTTTTATGCGAAAGCAAAGAATCGGACGGAAATAAAAGTTAGTTATATATGTCTACCTTGATCAAGACAGTCTCGTTATTATCATTATTAATTAGTAACGTCTACAGTAATTTATTATTAATCTGTGACTACAGAACATTTCTAAAACCATGCAAAGCCCATTGAATTTTCTTAATTGTTTGTTATTGAAGTACAAGTTAGTGTTGTAAGTAACTCCCTTAGCTGCTACCGAAAGAAAAATAATTATCTAATAAAACCATATATATATATATTATCTAATTTGGTGTGAAAAACGCGAATATATGAAATAATATATTCGTTTTTTAAATAAAAAATTAATTGTGTGGGTACTATTTATTGTTGGGGGAAAAAAAGTTTGTGGCTCTTTAAATACTTTAAAAATTGGTAAATTGTAATTTTTGGCTCTTTCGACTCAAAAGGTTGCCGACCCCTGCCCTAGAAGTCGTGGTAGACCCCTAGGGGGGCCCGAATAGACCACGTTGGGAATCACTGATTTCGACCATTCTGGCTAGAATAGAATCCAGGCATGGTTAACAATAAGATATCAGTCTGGCGAATCGGTCTCTAGTAACAAAAGCAGCTTCTTGTTAAAGTTACTATCGAATTCATTTTTTTCCCCTCACGGTTAAGACATTTTAAAATTTATTTTATTCAATTACGTTTATGAATGTCAAATCTAATCATTGAAATGGACTGCAGGCTGGCGCCCTGTCAGGTTCCGGTTTCTTTTGTCGCCCTGATCGATAGCGGAATGAAGAAACCAAATATCTCGATTGAGCGTCAGGAAAACTGCATTGAAAAGGGAACCTTCAGGAACAAAAACGGTGACCTTACTGAACCAGTTATTGCAATAAGATATCTCATGACTGTGTACAGTACAATGGTCCTCATTCTTTGGTAAAGTAGAGTAGGAGAGTACCGTTTTCAGACCTTTCCAGATGTTTCTGAGGCCCACGGTTAACAGCACAACAACCAAACTGCCTTATACTTTTCCCCATCAATGTCAGGCACCCATTAAATCTCTCTATCATCAGCAAATACACATATACACATTCTTTTTTACCCACAAACACATATTCCTTTCAACTATTGTTAGTGTAAACAAAAAAAACTAAGACCACTATAATTACGAAGAAAAAGATCAAATCTTTCTTTCTTGTCTTCTTTCTACTCAACTAACGTAATAGCAAACTCAAGCATCGCCATGGCGTCGAGATTTTAAAGATATCTTATAATTTAAAACTCTGTATAAAACAATAACCTTTTTTTTCGAACAAAGTTGGGGGGGGGGGGGGATATGGTTGATTTTTTTTATTTTTTTTATAACATCGAACACATATTTTAATGAATTGGAAGTTTCATTTGTTTGTGTCCCATAGCATTCAACGTCACACTGGTTGGTGACAGAAGTGGGACATTCAAAGTAAGTCATGTTGATCTCTCTTGTTTAGTAATCGGTTCTAAATTTCCAAAGACTTGACACTACAATATGAAAAGCATGTCGTACTGTGAAGAATAGGATATGTGAAATAAAAAACATAAGTTCCGTAACTATGGTTTGTGGATTCATAACTCTCTCCATAGTACTGGCAACAGTTATTTCCCTGTTCTCGCGGGAGATAACTGCCCAGCAGTCTGGCATGAGGGCCGTGGAATGCACCAGGACAAGGTTTAACGGGAAGGTAATGAAGTCAACGAATAGGACGGGAAGGAGCGTGTCCGAGTGCTGTGGGATTTTCTGGGACTTCAAGGCAGCGTATGACAGTTTCTGGTTTGATCCGAAACAGAAATTATGCGTAATGGCCAAGACCAATCCTGGAAAGGGCACCACCGTTGTTCCGGATTATGTATACAGTAAGTAATATTCTTATTATGCAATGTAATTGTGTAGTTTAAAATAGTTCATCATTGTCCGTTTATGTTGTCATTATTGATATAAGAATAGGTATATAAACACATAGATCTCCATGTTTCTACGCTTGGATATGTTGGGGTTTGCGCTTGTTGTTTCAGAGGCGATACAAAATAATCTTTAAAAAAATTATTTTAGATTTACTCAGATAAAAGAAATGGCTTAGTAGTACTGCGGCTTTAAGACAAGTGGCTTTAACACAATATAGCCAGACACTGACAGCAGTGGCGCATAGCTTGCATAGGGGGGTTCAAGAGAAGTAGTCTATGCATATTTACAGCATATATAGATAAACTCTCTTAGCGTACAGATCTGTGACATTTTACGTCTCGAGAGACGATCTTTTCCCTTTTGCAACTTCTTGTGTGACTAAAGAGGCCAATCCTTGATACACAGCTGCGATCGCAGGTTGGGCATATGTAATCACCAGGCGCCGTTGCATTTTCACCCTTCTTTCTGCTTCTGTTGTTTAGCGTAAAGATATAAGCATACAAACTCTATGAAAGTATATATATATATGCATACAAAGTCTATTGGCGTGCAGTCTATGAAACCACTAGTCTTTACATAAAATAATTACTTACAAAAAAGTCATACTCAGAATTTTTTGGAGGAGTTTTTGTCACGCGAACTGTCACAGCAGCCCTACGAACTGTCACAGCAGCCCTACGAACTGTCACAGCAGTACAAAACGTCCAACTAATAAGAATTTTTTTTAAAAATCTCGGACAATGGCTATCAATTAGAGTTGATGTTAGTGTTGTTCGCTGTTGTTGTTGTTTTTTTTATAGTTTTTATTATTAATGTGGTGGTTGTTGAAAATGTTGTTGTTATCCTTTTTGTAGTTTTTGTTGATGTTATTAATACTGATGATTTTGTTATTGTTCATTGTGTTATTGTTGTAATAATTGTTGTTATTGCTGATGTTGTTGTTATTTTAAAGATGTTTTCTTTTGTAGATAAGGATATTGTTGTAGTTAATGTTGATATTATTTTTATTATTGTTGATGTTGTTATTGTTGATGTAATCAATGTTATGGTTGTTAGTTTTTATCGATAAATCATCTCCTATAGGCCTCCTTTCACTGCACTGGCCTATGTAATAATCAGGCTTTGTCTTGTAACTTTATACGCTCCTTACATTTCATTGTTTCACTTTGCTATTGTCTGAATGAAATGTATTTTTGCACTTTTCGCAGCGCTGGAGCATCAGAGCATCAGAGGCGGCAGCAGCGGCAGGCATAAAAAACCACATCCACGTAACCCAGTCAAGGTATTAGAGTACACTAGTGTGTCTTGTACACAACGATAGTACGTTAATCTAGTGTGTTTTGTACACAACGATAGTCCGTTAATCTAGTGTGTCTTGTACACAACGATAGTCTGTTAATCTAGTGTGTCTTGTACACAACGATAGTTCGTTAATCTAGTGTGTCTTGTACACAACGATAGTTCGTTAATCTAGTGTGTCTTGTACACAACGATAGTCCGTTAATCTAGTGTGTCTTGTACACAACGATAGTCCGTTAATCTAGTGTGTCTTGTACACAACGATAGTCCGTTAATCTAGTGTGTCTTGTACACAACAATAGTCCGTTAATCTAGTGTGTCTTGTACACAACAATAGTCCGTTAATCTAGTGTGTCTTGTACACAAAAATAGTCCGTTAATCTAGTGTGTCCTGTACACAACGATAGTCCGTTAATCTAGTGTGTCTTGTACACAACGATAGTCCGTTAATCTAGTGTGTCTTGTACACAACGATAGTCCGTTAATCTAGTGTGTCCTGTACACAGCGATAGTCCGTTAATCTTGTGTGTCTTGTACACAACGATAGTTCGTTAATCTTGTGTGTCTTGTACACAACGATAGTCCGTTAATCTAGTGTGTCTTGTACACAACGATAGTCCGTTAATCTAGTGTGTCTTGTACACAACGATAGTCCGTTAATCTAGTGTGTCTTGTACACAACGATAGTCCGTTAATCTAGTGTGTCTTGTACACAACGATAGTCCGTTAATCTTGTGTATCTTGTACACAACGATAGTCCGTTAATCTAGTGTGTCTTGTACACAACGATAGTCCGTTAATCTAGTGTGTCTTGTACACAACGATAGTCCGTTAATCTAGTGTGTCTTGTACACAACGATAGTCCGTTAATCTAGTGTGTCTTGTACACAACGATAGTCCGTTAATCTAGTGTGTCTTGTACACAACGATAGTCCGTTAATCTAGTGTGTCTTGTACACAACGATAGTCCGTTAATCTAGTGTGTCTTGTACACAACGATAGTCCGTTAATCTAGTGTGTCTTGTACACAACGATAGTCCGTTAATCTAGTGTGTCTTGTACACAACGATAGTCCGTTAATCTAGTGTGTCTTGTACACAACGATAGTCCGTTAATCTAGTGTGTCTTGTAAAGCTGGTCTTTAAAGCATACCTCATAATCCACACTAAAAGACATACTAAAAGTTTCGTTTTCAATAGCACTGAAGCCATATCTTCTTTATAATTGACCACCATTTCTTCCTTCCCATCAGTCAGATAATTTTAACCTCGTGAAATGTGATGGCTCATATTTTAGCCACTAGCTGATTTGGCAAATAGAAAAAAACACAACTTTTTGAAACGTCTTATCTTATATATTACAGACGTTACTTCAAAAAAAAAAGAAGATAATTACGTCCTAGGCACTTCATGTGTCTATTTAGTCGTGTATGTTAATCTACGTCGAAGTCATTGGTTTTCCGGGCTGATTCAGGCAACCCATTCCATTCTTTTATCAAGGCACTAGGAAAGTAGGAGCACGAATACGAATTCTCGCCAAAGACACAGTCACATACAGCGCTACAAAGCCCCAGCGCTTGTACAGCCGCATTCTTGATAGGCTAACGGTTCGTTCATCAATGAGTCTATGTTGATCTTCCAGTGAACACACTTGCGACCCAATTTTTTCCAGGATCTGGTTCCTCGTAGTTTCCATTTGTTTATGCGCCAAAAGGCTGCGTCAAAAAGGCTTCGAAAAAAAAAAAAAACGGCTGCGATAAAACGGCTGCGATAAAACGGCTGCGATAAAACGGCTGCGATAAAACAGCCGCGATAAAACGGCCGCGATAAAACGGCTGCGATAAAACGGCCGCGATAAAACGGCTGCGATAAAACGGCCGCGATAAAACGGCTGAGGTAAAAACGTCTAGCATTGGTACGGACTGTACCTAGCAAAGGCTACCAGACACATAGACGCCCAGAGGAGAAAAAAAAATGAAGTAGAAACCAGTAAAAAGAGAACTTTAAAAGTAGGCTACGATGTATTTGATAAAACATATCAGTCAATCAAAGGCTTTACAACTTCCACATTAAATGAGCTATTTCTAAAACAAACTCAGTGCATGAGATCTTCTTTGGATATTATCCAGACTTACTTTATGGGGGACAAAAAGACTTGTAGTAAATCAAGGAAGGGTCTTTCTAAGCAAAAACAACGTTAGAATATACCCAGGAATACCAAAAAAAAAAACCCACCAAAAAACCCAAGATAACAAAATCTCCAGGAGCTCTGAGTTGCTGGTTACTTTTCAACACCCTAAAATATGCGAGCAGCTGTTAAAGAAGGACGGCGCTTGACTTCTGAAACTAGTGGTCTTGGGTTCGTGTCGCGGTAAAGCATTTTGAATTTCGGAATTTTTATGACCCTCTTGAGCCCTGGGGGGATTGAGGCGGGACATTGTTTTCTTTTTCTTTCCCAATTAATTATACATTAGTTATTGAGACCAACGTTATCTTACTTAACAGTTACGAGCTTAATTAAGAAATGATATTTCTTTTAAAACTTTATTATTAATGTTACATGTGTATATAGGCCCCAATCGGCCCCTATGCTTATACCAAACATCGGACACACTTTTCTTATGAAATCTACTAAATAATACGTTTTTATAATTGGGTTTATTATAACTGAGATGTGTAGATGAGAGGCGAAGACAGCTTGGCTACCTAGCAAGTGAGCCCGAGTTCGAATCCCGACTCCGGCTGCATTGTGTTTGCTTAGCGCCTAAAGAAAGCACGGACCCATTCTCCTAGATGCCACCTGCCCCCACTGGTTCTTAAGAGAGATTAGGCCTTGGTACATTAAGCCTGCTGTTAAAGATGCGCTTAGCAAGAGCAAGTTTAAAAGAAAAAAAAAACTTCAAGGGCGGCTATCTACTAAATTTTTCTGCACGCTTATTTATTACAGCTGCCTCCCTTTGTACATTATACAGTTTTAATTTATAATAATTATTTTCTTATTATGTGTAAAGATAGATTTTTTTTTACTTTTCAAATAAGTTTTAAAAACTCTTTTTTTTATTATTTTTTTTTTTACAGTTCCAGTCTAGGAAATAACAGTGTCACATGACAGGGATCTAATCACAAATACAAGTATATCTCATGAAGATGATATTACAGAGTTATAGAACTGTATTAGTAAATATGGACAAAAAATAGACTCGAATTGATTAATTAAATGTTCCTTCTAATCGAGCGACATAGAACTATATACATCGATGTAACATATATATGAAACACTAGAACTGTTTTAACTATGTAAATTTATTATTACCTTTTCAAAGTCATACATTGAGAAGGGGAATTAATTAATGCTAAAATGTTAAAAATACTAGCGTAGTTAGAGTTGCCTCCCTGTAGTTTGGCAGAAAATAAATTTTAAGATAAAAAAAACTTTTGTTTCTTTGCATGTTTATCTCTGTGCCTTTTTATTTTATTTTCCAACTATCCAATATCATTTTTCATATTTTTATTAAAAGTGTTCTCATGTGGATATATTGGATATATGAAATTAAAGTGTTACAAGGACTCATGTTATTAGCCTTTATACACAGCTACGTAGCAAGAACATGCGTTCGTACAAAGACCTTTTAAGAACTATGAAAACGTATCAAATAGAATTATAGATTAAGCAGAATGATGTTCAAACTATACATGTTCTGTAAATCTCAAGATACAGCAGACAGAAAATAGAATGTCAAAGAAGAAAAGAAAGAATGGGGCTTGGGAGAGAAGCAGATATACAAAATCATAGGTGGACAGAAGTACATTTAGACAGAGCCGGCCCTAGCATTTGCGGGGCCCTATGCGAAACGGATCGCGCGGGGCCTAGTCTGGGTAGGGATAAGCATAATGTCAAAATTATTTTTTCTGAATTAGAAAATAGTCCTACTTTCGTCTTTGCAATAAATTTTTATCAAATGAAAGCTCGCAATGCCACTTTTTATTTATTGGCACCCCAAAATGTCAATTTGGTCTATTCTTCAGGAGATTTGAATAAATTCAAAAAAAGTTCCAGGACTTTATCGTATATTTTGCCTTTTCATGAGATTTCCTGTAGGCCCTGGAAAATCAGGAGGTCGCGAAAACCCTGTTAATTTATTTAAGTTATAATGTTTTAATTTAATACATAGAATTAGCGCGGGGCCTATGAAAGCGCGGGGCCCACTGCGACCGCATAGGCTGCAGTGGCCTAAGGCCGGCCCCGCATATAGAGGCTAGATGGAGAGAGAGAGAGAGAGAGGGCGGGAGAGAGAGAGGGAGAGAGAGATTATGAAAAAGAAAAATTGTGCAAGTGATCAGAGAGAGAGATAAAGAGAGAGTATACTGATTGACAGGTCACTTGTGTAGCCCGAACTGTTCTAACTCCAGAAAGCACTGACCTAGAACTCAAATTAGCACCATTGTCTTAACTCACAAAATACTGGGAAAAATCTATATGTCGCTAGACTTCACCAACATTCAAGGATGCTCTGTGGTCAGGACAATGTCTCCTCATAAGCTTTAAAACATTTTCAATTTACAACTTGTATCTCGATCTGGACGACCCCGTGACTCCAGTTTCTACTTCGAGAAATTATATCGTATTTCTATTAGAGATTTATGGGGACATCATTTCAGCACTTAACCATTGTTCTAAAACCAGTAATACTTCAGCAAATATATATATATATGTATTATCAGATGAAGACTTTGTTTTATTACATTTACGGTGCTTTTACAGTTATCCTCCATCTATGAATATACCTAATGTCCCATACATTCTAGAATGATTAATAGAGTTAAGGAGATGACACGATCGAAAATAAACACTGACAGTTAAAAAAAAAAAGAAAGAAATGACGCAGAAAATGAGGAGTCCAAAGGCAAGAAATATCTTAAACACGATTCTGACTATGAGAAGTTATAGATTACGTGGAAGCCCTGGATATGGAGGATCACTTACAAGCTGTTAATGGTTGTCTTTAGAGAGTAGCAAAGGCCAAACATGAGAAAGAGTTATCCAACGTCAAGATCAATAAAGATGAGGTGGATGTTATTGAGGCTTTATTATTTTTAATCAATTAAATTTTGAAATGTAAATATTGAAAAAAAAAATTGATTAGTTTAAAGAAACAAATAGTCTTAAATAAGTCATAGTTTTTTTCATTTCCCTCTCTTTCTTCTCTAATAGTCTACTATTCTAGTTCTTAGTTTCTTACTAATTCCCTTTTTTTTTTCTCTACTGTACATTCTATTTTCCTGCACACTGGTATGTCCCCCCCCCCTTATATAAGCATATAGTGTGACACTACCTCTACCCGTCCGCCCCATCTCGCTTTCACACACACACGCTCACGCAAACACACCTTGCCCGGGCCGCCCTCACCTATTCGCTCCCTTTTGGCCGTAGCGTGAGTAAAGACTGGTGCACGAGGAACCCCCCCTCCCCCTCTCCCCCCCCCCCTCTCCCCTTTCTTTCGCGCCTGACTGTCTTGTTCAGGCGTACGTTTCGTGGCGTGGGTACCTGCTCTAAGTGATGCTCCAGGGAGAGATCACGCTCTCGTCTTGTTGTTCTTTTCTGGGTTTCACTTTGTTCTGGAGTCTGTGTTGTTGTAGTTTTTTTTTTTTTAAATGGATGAAAGTGACATCATAAGGTGTTTAACTCAGGCGTCATTTCTAATTGTTTGTTTATCCAGATTTAGGTGACAATATTGATGAATTAATTATAGTGTATTGATCATTTTTACGTAAAATTTAATATATCGCACTAATTGTAAATAAACTCAGGTGTCATTTCTAATTGTTTGTTTATCCAGATTTAGGTGACAATATAGATGAATTAATTATAGTGTACTGATCATTTTTACGTATAATTAAATATATCGCACTAATTGTATTTAAACTTTGGCGTCATTCTAATTGTTTATTTTGCATAGATTTTGGCTGAAAATATAGATTAATTATAGTATATTAATTATCTTACCATATAATTGAAAAATATTGAATTAACTGGATATAGCTGAACTTTGTTGTCCACGGTTTCAGCGGATCAAGTGATCTCAAATTATTGGATCCGAAGTTTGACTTAGCCACACGTATGAATCATTATGAAATAGGTCAATTTAGAGTCAAGCAGTGTATCGCAGTAAACAAAGACTGTGTATAAAACACAATTTTATTTAGTTGTTGCTTTTTTTTCTTTTGTTGGATTTTAATTTAACTTGCCATAACACATTATATAAACATGTCAACGGATGCATGTACTGACCACATAACACTGTTGAGCAGTCAAAGTTACCAAAAAAGTTGTATATAGTTCATGATCATTTACACTGTTTAGTATAGTGAATCAGACGCAGTTTCTTTTTTAGCCTTATATCGAATGACGCCTTCCGTTTTAAACTGTTATATCTTCTTAATACGCTGTGACTGTTGTTTAAAATTAGTTCGGGATAAAATTATATAATTTATTTTTATTTTAAAATAGGTGAACGTATGTTAATTATTATACATACAAAATTGGATTATTATTTGGAAACATTCCATGAAACATGTGCTTGGTATCGAAGGCCAGTATTTGACATAGTTGTGTTTAATTTAATAATGATACAAAAGTATTGTTTAATTCAATAATTGGAGCAATTGTATTTATACCAATGTCAACATACAAATCTATTTGTGTGTTTAGGTTCGCACTTAATATGTGATTCAATTTCGGTTCTTGGAGTTTGTTTTTAAAAAAAAAGTTATTTTGAAAAAAAAACTTTTTCAAGAAAATTTTGATTAGCAATCTTTAGCAGTGAATTGATTTCCTTGTGATCAATAAATAGATCTTATTAGCTGGGGAAAAAGAAAGTTCTGCTTTATAACAAAGACTGGATTTAAAACAAGCTTGGAGAATGATGTTTATCAGGGGAGGTAAGTACCGCATGCGATGCCTTGAGAAAATGGAGAGAATGAATGCATGAAGAATACGAGAAACGTGGAATAATTAAAATACTTCTATTAGGACGGGCCTTGATTAATTGGAGACCCTAAGCAAAGTGAACTTGGTGACCCCCAAATGAGATCATAATAAAAAAAAGAAAAAGCGAAAAAATAAAATCAATTTATTAAAAACCTGCACGTCTATATCTAAATCAACATATCAATATAGCTTTAATGGTAGAGTACATGTTGTCTAATCAGACGTAGAGACACGGTACTCTACTATGTCAGACGTAGAGACACGGTACTCTACTATGTCAGACGTAGAGACACGGTACTCTACTATGTCAGACGTAGAGACACGGTACTCTACTATGTCAGACGTAGAGACACGGTACTCTACTATGTCAGACGTAGAGACACGGTACTCTACTATGTCAGACGTAGAGACACGGTACTCTACTATGTCAGACGTAGAGACACGGTACTCTACTATGTCAGACGTAGAGACACGGTACTCTACTATGTCAGACGTAGAGACACGGTACTCTACTATGTCAGACGTAGAGACACGGTACTCTACTATGTCAGACGTAGAGACACGGTACTCTACTATGTCAGACGTAGAGACACGGTACTCTACTATGTCAGACGTAGAGACACGGTACTCTACTATGTCAGACGTAGAGACACGGTACTCTACTATGTCAGACGTAGAGACACGGTACTCTACTATGTCAGACGTAGAGACACGGTACTCTACTATGTCAGACGTAGAGACACGGTACTCTACTATGTCAGACGTAGAGACACGGTACTCTACTATGTCAGACGTAGAGACACGGTACTCTACTATGTCAGACGTAGAGACACGGTACTCTACTATGTCAGACGTAGAGACACGGTACTCTACTATGTCAGACGTAGAGACACGGTACTCTACTATGTCAGACGTAGAGACACGGTACTCTACTATGTCAGACGTAGAGACACGGTACTCTACTATGTCAGACATAGAGACACCGTCCTCTTCTATGTTGGAAATCTGTTTCAAGTTTCACATTTTTCACTAATTGTTTTTCTTAGTCCTGTGCCCTACTATTTGGAGGCCCAAGGCGGCTGCCTAGTTTGCCTATGCCTAAGACCTGCCATGCTTATATAATATAATATACTTGATCAAAGCTAATATAACTTATTTGGGTGGCAATATAGTGGACTATATAATTCCAGACTTTTCAGTTAGTCTCGTGTTAGATTTTGTATGTAAGATGCTGAAATCAATTTGGAAGTTAAAACGTTACTCCACCATAACACTGTGGTCGTAGCGAGTGGTTAGACACCGTTTCCGTAGTTTTGAGTTCGAATCCATGTGAAAGTTCTAATTTAAGATGATTCCTAACGCCTCTAGCGCTCTTCTGGGCCGGATAAAAGCTAGTGGATGCCATGGGCAGAAAGTTTTTAGGAAGCCTCCACAGTCTGTGGTATGTTTTAATAAAATGCACTTAATACATGACCTAAAACCATATCCTGCTACTAAAAAAATAAATAGACTACTTGTAAATTTCACTTTCTTTGTACAATACTATAAAGCCAAATGATTAATATTAATAATATTTTAAAATTGTTTTCTATTGAGTTTTTGGAGGCCTCACCCCTTCTTAAAGATGGGCCGCCTGTAAAGGTGGGTTTTACAGGTTAAGCTAGGTAGCACAGAAAAAAAAACCACCGCCAGAACACTTTCTTCACCACAGAAAGTACAAGGCGTGACGTCCTACACTCAAAAGATTCTTAACAACGAATCGGGCAAAACACAAAACTAGTTAATATACCAAACAAAAAACAACAACAACAACACAATTATGAAAACAAAAACTCCCCCCCCCCCCAAATTCCTTTATGTTTTAGGGTGAGACACTATGCTTTTCAAAGTCACTATTGACGTAAATCTGGCCGTGTATAAACATTACTTATGTCAGGGAAAGTAAAGTCGTTTAGTCGTTGTATTGGCCACATGGCACCCTTGTTAACCGTCAATAACAACAAAAAGTAACATTCATGTCATCTATGATATGGAACGCTAGATATCGAAGAAATGATTCTATTTTATTTTATTTTGTTTTTTTTCCCCCCTAACCCCACAAAGCCATCCCATGTATCATGACAGACCGACATGTTAAACAGACTCCCGGGTAAACATACAGTTTCCTTACGTAGATCCTAAAAAAAAATAAAAAAAATTGACAAACAAATCTGGGAAGTCTAAACTATAAACCATGACCCTCTTGGCCATACATGCCTTTTATGTCCCAACACTCAAGGCGCGCTACTCCGTACTACCCCTGGGATGTTTTTGAAACTCAATCCATGCGTGGTTGGCTCCCTTGGTTCCGTCAGCGTCCATAACAGTCAAACAAGACCAAGCTTTTCGGAGCTGGCAAGTTTTGGCGGCATACTAGGAGGTCCGAGCGTTTCCAGCCACGGAGACGACCCCGGGGTCCGAAAACAAAGATTTTAATTACAGACATACTTGTATTATTATTTTTTTGTCTTTCTCTCGGTTGCCTTAGGCTGTGCTGTTAGCCTGTGTTTCTATAAACAATTATTTCTTCTCATTCTATTCATGACATATCATTGATAGAAAGAAGAAAGTAGGGAGGTATACATTATAGGAGTTGGTGAAAGAAGATAAATAAATATACTAGTTTTAGACACCATTTCAGCGTCGAGGGTTCAAATCTTGAAATCACTAATCACCCCAGTTAAGTACGATAAGTTCCTCATGAATTTCTGGTCGTGTGGTATGAGCTTCGGACAGTCATCATGGTGGTTCTAAGTTCGAAACTTAATAAGTTCAAAAAAATTATTATAAGTGTGAAAAAAAGAGAGAGAGAAGAGAATGCGAAATAAGAGAAGAGAAAGAGAAGAGGGAAGAAAGAGAAGAAGAAGAGAAAAAAAGAGAAGAAAAAGAAGATAAAGAAATAGAAAAGAAAGAGGGGAAAAAGAAAAAAAGAAATTAAAGAAAGAAAAGAGATAAAAAGAGGAAAAAAAGATACGTAGAATGAAAGAGAAGAGAAAAAAAAAGAGAGCAGAAAGAGAACATAAGAAAGACGAAAGTGATTGCGAAGAAAAAGAGAGAAAGAAGGTAAAAGAAAAAAAATTGCTTGAATCCCAAGAGCTGGAGAGGCTAAGGTAAATCTTCAGAAGTCTCCCACTTAGACCTTCTATAGGTTGATTTAGTCAAGTGCCTGGTGTAAATATTTACATTGTGAATGAAGGCTTATTTACACACGACTTATGTCTGTCAGACGCACACACTCACACACATTGACAGAGACGGACAAGTTTTTAAGTGACTGCAAGAAAGTGCCACGGAAATTAATGGCATGAAAACAATCCATATTTATAGACTAACAATTTGAGTTACAACTTTGTATCAAATAATTTAATTCAGTGCCTTTTTCATGGCGCGTCTTTCAGTCTTACAGTATGTTCAGTGTTCTATTGTCTAGTCTCTTTTGTAGACCAGTTGGGGGAGGGGTGGTGGTATCTGGGAGAAGGTTTCCATGCCGGCGCTCAGCAAGCACAACTCTGCTCGAAATGAGATTCGAACTCAACCCCCACTTGTTAGGTGGCCAAGCCGTTGCCAAGCAGTTTTGGCCTTTCCAGCCACACATCCCATTCCTGAAATTTAATAATTCTTATTTTGTTTATGACATCAGGAACATAGACTGCACTGAGGTGTTTTATTCCAAGCTACTTGTTTGTTTGTTTATGTCATTACGGATATTGCATCATGTAAACAACACAATTTCTTACTTTGTGTATATAGTTAGAAGAACACGTTTCCCTTTCAGACCTTGCGATCTATGGGTCAGATGATGTAAAGGTCATCTGTTTCTGTGGGCCACGATTAACGGTTTAACCCTTAAAGTGCTGAGCTGTTTTACAGTGAGTGCATGCCAAATGGAATTATAATTCTGATGTTTAGAGGCTAAACTAACACCCGCGTTTTAAGGGTTAACGAGGGTGTCCTTTGGCCAGCACAACGGCCCACCGCCTTTGCTTTTCTCCCAACTAAATGTCAGGAAGTCAATAGAGCTGGGTGGACACATAGGTGCCTAAGGATCCCGAAGTTTTAAATCCCAGATTTTAACAGGACTCAAACTTGACACATCGGTTCGGACGATAAGCGCTTTACCGCCCTAGAGTTACGAATCCGTGAGAATTGCAACTACTGGTAAATAGACGTCAATATCTGTTTTGAATTAGGTTGTTATCAGGAGACATAATAAAGATATCTGTCAGCTTCTTGTTGTTAAATATCTGGTAGATTTACAAAGAGAAAAAAAAAAGAAAACAGTATTCGATATTTTACGATGAAAAGCTAAGTAGCAGGGTAATGTCACATGACTACGCAAACCCATTTGCGACCTGTATATTTTGTCCAATCCGATGCCGACAAAACCGTTGTCCGTTCGGGGGTCTGTTTAAGTTTAATTTTCCTCTTTTGCACCTGTCTTTTCTTGAGGTCTCAAATGTGTATCCCGCGTCCTTCGAGAGACTTCGTTTTTTGCGATAGAATTCTTCAATCGATAGGCTGAATAGTCCTACTGTAAATGTCCTACTGTAAATGTCCTACTGTAAATGTCCTACTGTAAATGTCCTACTGTAAATGTCCTACTGTAAATGTCCTACTGTAAATGTACTAAAAAAAGAGGTTGTACGACTTGAATTCGAAGTAATTCAGCTTACACCACCACTTCTGTCAAGTACGATTTCTTTCCTTTGTTCGATACCAATCAAAAATCTTAAATATTTCATTAACTGATTGGTTATTTTTTTTTTTTATATTGATTCTTGTTTTGTGCGATACAAGAAATGGGTGTGCCTAATTTCAACTTGATCCGAGATTTGCGAGAAATAAAGTGTACAAACTTTGTACCAGACAGACAGACAGACAGACAGACAGAGTGAGCTGATATAAGCTTTGTAAAAAAAAAACAACTACGCCATGCTGTGGAACACACTAATTAAAACAAAACTTTTGCATCAAAAGACACACACACACACACACACACACAAACACACACAAACCTTCTAATTACACATCTGATCTTGGGAGTGTATTTCTTTTTTTTGTTCTGATATTTCCAGCCTCCCCCCCCCAATCTGTGAGTACTCTGTTGCAGGTATGGGGTTAGTATTAATCACGCCTGGTGCTGCTCATAAAACCTTGTTTCTCCCCTCGCCAACGACTGTTACCTTCGTTCGAACATTCTTCAGGCACACACAAGAGTTAGATCTTTCTCTCTCGTACTATAGATGAATTAAAGGCGCGCTGGGTAAAGACGCTTAAGACAGGTAACGACCCTTATTACACTGCAACGCACACAGCATTAATTATACGACTCGAGATTAGAGCGGTGTGTTTCAAAATAGTAACTACTTTAACTCTTTCTCTCCGTTATTATTTACCACATTCTGGTGAAATCAACGTTGGTATCGTTAGTTAGGAGAGAACGAGTTAATTCCGCTGAAAGAGAATCAGTCCAATGTCGCCTAAAGTCCTCGCAATCAAAGTAGGTCCTTACTCTATCCCAGCGGTTCTCAACCTTTTAAGCTCGGCGACCCCTTTTTACTATTCCTCACTTTGCCGCGACCCCTTCCCCCTTATACACACACAGCAATAGAAGAGTAGACAATAACAATCCATATTTTCGATGGTCTTAGGCGACCCCTGGCAAATCGTCAATCGACCCCCAAAGGGGTCGCGACCCACAGGCTGAGAACCCCTGCTCTATGCAGTCTCAAGCATCTATGGTCTCTTGATTCTGTCTCCTAGCTAACCCGAGTCATGTTTTTAATCGATCGTCGCGTCACTACAGATATTCCCGATTATGTTATTTCTACGCGCCAGCCTGTTGAATCACTACAATAGGTTTCCAAAAGTAATAGAATAGACCTACTTCACTATTGGTAAGAAACAACAACATTGAGCTGCGTGCTTCTCTATTTCTTCTATACAAATTACGATCTTATTTTAATCAATGGTTATCACGTGACAGTTTTTTTTTCGTTGTTTTAACAATATTATCACGTGACCGTTCGTTTTTGGTGAATGAGGTCCAATGCATCTAAGGTTTTTTTTTTTTTTTTTTTTTTCCACTTAGAATTATACTGTAGAAAAGTTCAGATTGGTTCAGATCAAACGTTACTAACAAACGTCTGCTGTTTCCCGCTCTTTTTTTTTTCCCCGACTCAACACTTCCAATGAAAATCTTGATACCATTAACATTTAGCGTGTGTTTACATGAAGTGTGATCCAACGCCAGGGATAATGTTAACATCATTTATACTGCCATATCCGACAGTTAGTTGGGTTTTTTGTCTGTGTTCTTTCTGGCTTTCTCTCAGATCTGATCAAGGGTTTTATCGAGAGACAGTAAATAAAGACTTTAATTTGTGAGAGATATATTTATATCCCAGGGGTTGGCTATTTCTATAAAAGGGTTTTTTAAAAACCAAATTTATAAAGTAAAGTTCCCCTTTCACACCTTGGGATGTACAGGCCAGATGATGCAAAGGTCATCTGTTTCTGTGACCAGCACAATGATCAACCGCCTATAAAAATTTTCCACAACTAATATCAGGTAGCCTGGGTGGACTCAGAGGCGCCCTAAAGATCCCAGAATTAAATATACTTGTCTTCATGAGGATTCGAACCCGGGATCCCCTTCTTAGAACCCAAACGCTTTACCACACCACGCCTTAAAACAAATATATTATAGAGGTCTAGTTTTAGGAAGACGTAAATACGACCTTAAGGTATGTGCTCAAACCTTGCACCCCATCTTTCTCTGTCATCCTTCAGGAGCTCAGACTGCTATCATTTGGGGGCCCGGAGGGCTTGGCCTCTTTAGGGGTCCCTGCATTTTGACATTCGACATGACGTGAGATAATGGCGTCATATTTAACGTAAAAATAATTTCCAACACTCATTTGGGGGCCCCCTCAAGTGAACGCCAGGGGGAATTTTCAAATTATCCTCCCACCATAGCTACGCCACTGGTTACGAGTCAGAAACTGATTATCCAACTACAGAGAAACTGCTCCATTATATCTTTAATCTTTTTACAGAATATCTTCTAGTGTACATCACTTGAGTTATAACAAATAAAACAAAATGACTATATCTAGTACAGTTCCCCAATAGATGTAGTTTACTTTATCTACTTTGATATAGTAGTCCAACGCCAATGACTAACACTGGCAAGTATCTATGATGAAAGGTTTCTGTAACCTATTAGTGAGGAGTGGGTGCAGCCTTACACAGTGTTGAGGGTAATCACGGAAGTTATGTTTATTGGGCTAACTGAAGGTACCAAAGGTATGAACGTTACCTGTTGGTAGCATACCTTTTAGGAAAGTCATTCGCCTGAGTGAATGTTAGGTACCGAGGGGTACAGGCTGACTTATTCCCTCCAAAGTGTTTTAAAGGTATACATCTATTTTGATTTGTTTAGTGTTCAGTGATAGTCGGTCCGAATGATTTGATGACTCTTCAACAGATTCAAATGTAGACATCTTGGCTTCCGAACCGAGAGAGTTCGAATCTCGGTGACGGCTGAACATTTTGAAATTCGGTATTTTTTGGCCCCCCCCCTCTCCAGATACCCCCTTCTTTCTCCCCCCCCCCCCAATTCCCTTTCTTTCTGTTCCAGACAAGTGATAGGATCATAGCGTATTGTGAAAATTAAAAGCATGGAAAAACTAAACAAAAATAATTGGTGAAAATATTTGTAATCGCACAGATTTATTATTGTATTTTTTTTATATTGCATATTTAATGACATGTATTTGTATGTTTTTCTTGTTTTAAATTAGCTTTTACCTAGCGCATCTTTCACCCTTTTAGCATCATGCTCAGCGCGCTTTGGTCCAATCTCATTTGTGGACCAGTTGGAAAGGAGGTTATTTAAGAGAAGGCTTTCCATTCTGCTTTTGGACCTCAGTAAAAACGAACTTCGATCGTGCCGGGTGTCAAACTGGAGTCCCCACTTGATAGGTAGCCAATCTGTTTAAGCCTCTCAGCTACACATCCCATATTATAGCTGGTATCGAAATTCTGTAGATTCAATGCTTTCATTCACATTTGAGCGTGAAACTATAGCCTGAATACACATTTGGTTCAGGATCTTAGCATTATTTCAGATAAGTGAATAAGTAAAAAGTTAGGGTAAAGTTCCCCTTTCGGACCTTGCGATCCGTAGGGCAGATGATGTAAAGGTCATCTGTTTCTGTGGCCCACGGTTAACGAGGGTGTTAGGTGGCCAGCACAACGACCAACCGCCTTTACTTTTTCCCCAACTAATGTCAGGTACCCATTAGAGCTGGTTTGATTCAGGGGCGCCGAAAGATCACGAAATTAAAAATCCTAGTGTTCACCAGGATTCGAACCCTGGGATCCCCGGTTCGGGGGCAAAGGGCTTTACCACTCAGTCACCGCACCTGCAAGTGTCTGAATTCTTTCACATCCACAAGTAATCTTTTTTGCGAAAGGTATTTTAAGCCTTAAAATTTATCCGGTCAGTGGTCAGCAGGCACTGAAAAAAATAAGGGGAATAAGCGATCTCTAAACTACTCACATCGGACGTCTGGAAATATTTTCAATTGTCTAAATCTCGCCCTGCCTCCAGTGTTCTGTTACTTTGTTTCCTATGATGTCTGTAAACATGAAAAGAGAACTCGTCCTTTTTTTTTTTCCAAACGAATCTTATAATTCTCTCCCTTTATTCCCGATTCCTAGCCCCCTTTGTATTTTGTATTTCAAGGGCGACAACGCTCACCTTACAACAACATACAACGTCGCACAAAGGCGAAAGCATGCTTGGGAAGAGTAGAATCCTCTTGTTTGACCAATTTGTTATGTCCCCTTGTTCGCAGGCGGGATAAATCTCCAGGGAACATAAACTTTTTTTTTCAAGGACTCGAGAACGAGAATGTGTGTGTGTCTGAGAGCTTTTTATCTTCCTGTCAATCAAAACGTCCAAACGGAAGCTGTTCCGTTCACTGTGAGCCCTGACCCGGAACACAACGTAAACATAGAAGTAGATGACACACAAAGAACTATACTAGCCTTTTGAATCCCGTTCTTTTCCGGGGAGGGGCGAAGAAGACCGATGACAAATCCCTAACTACGAATTCAACAATCTCAATCTAAGAATGTTACAATCATCAATCTACGAATGTTACAATCATCAATCTACGAATGTTACAATCATCAATCTAAGAAATTACTTCCAATGCAGGAATGTTGGAATATTCGCCTATCTTCTAGTGAGATTTGGTCTGTTGAACCATTGGTGCACCATATATGATCTGTCGACTTTCTTTCCCCATTTCTCTTTGCTTTAGGTAGACTCGCTTCCAGTGAAAAGTCAGTCTATTTTTTATGTTGTCTTCCCATCGCTTTCTTTGTCAGCTTCTTCTTATTATTTTACCTGGTACTGTTCACTGAAGGAAGGTCTTTGCGAGCCATGAGGACCTTGCGTTGTCTTTCCATCACTTTCTTTGCTTCTTCTTCTTATTTTACCTGGTACTGTTCACTGAAGGAATGTCTTTGCGAGTCATGATGACCTTATGACATGGCCAGAAGGCTTTAGTTTGCGTTTTCTGGCAGTGGTCAGCAGGTCGTCGTGGCACCCTATTGCCAATCTAATCCTGTCATTGCCGGAAGTGGTATGGATATAAGTATTCTACTACCTCTAAAATGCTTCCTAATGGCATGCGTCTCACAGCTTCTGGCTTTCACATGGGGCTCAGATATTGATTCCGGCGGGAAGAAGGGGCAAAGGCGAGTAATGGGGGCCTAAACCAGCGCGCTTCTGGCAGGAGGGGCTCGTTAGCCATGGCTGGCTATCCACCTAGGAGAAAAAAAATCTCTTAATTCAAACCTTTGCTGCCTTGCAGCTATTCCCCATCATCAAAAGGCTTCGGGAGTCAACCCTGATGAAAAATCAGGAAGCGGCTACCCTTAGGCACTTTGCAGCACCCTTGCAGAGCCTGCGACGCCGCTGACCCCAGACTGTATTGGCACTTTCCATTCCTATGGAATCCGTGTTGACTTCCAAATCAGAGGTCATAAGCTCCAATCCTAAGCAAATGTCTAGGATTTCAAATCTGGCATCTCGACCTACCTGTTAGGGTCGTTCTGACATTTGTTAAAGAAATATACAATTTTAGTCATTGTTTGGGAAAACAAACTGACAATTAAACATTGCACTCTGTCCAGAAGAAATGAAGAAACTAATAGTAAATAAAATCAATGAGAAATGAACAAGCTCTCATCCAAATCACAAGAAAGATGACGCCTATTACAAGCTATCCCAACAAGATCAACGTCTAATCTTTCGACTCAGGACCGGACACAAAAGAATGAAACAACATATGTACCGGAAGCTCAAAATTGGAACCAGTGAAATCTGCCCATGTGGAGTGTCACCAGAGAATGGTGACCATGCCCTTCAAAACTGTTCTCTTTACCATGAGGCCCGTACAGGACTCTGGCCCCAAAGCACCCCAATACAAAGAAAACTATATGGAGAGCTCCCTAATTTGGAAACCACAGCGCAGTTCATCTCATGTATTGGTCTAGTCATCTGAACGCTCCAACGTAACAATGAGAACGTGGAAGAGGAAGTCATTGTTCTGGCCAAACTGCGCTCTCGTTACCCAACGAGGCAGGTAAACTAACATCACCTGCTTTATGGACCGTTAGCACTACATTACAAAACATGGCAGGGGCCCCTCAAAATTGTAGGATGGGCTGATGGTGACTAAGGGATCCCAATATCGTGAGATCCCCTCAGGCGTGGGGCCTTGAACGGCCGCATATGTTTATAAATATTGTTGGTTCTGGTATCAAAAAGAGAATTTTGGCTGTTATTAGTAGCATCTACAACAGCATAACATACAGGATGATGATCAAGATATAGTGTTTTTTAGTTGTTTTTATTATGGTGTGTTACAGATGGAATATTTCTAGGCTCTTCAATTGACATCATAAAGTTTGGTAAAGTTCTGAAGTCGGACGCCATCTGCATGCCGTGCGGACTCTTAAGAAGGTCTTGACATTTTGATATTCTCTTCACTCCCCTTGATTTCCCCCTCCCCCAGATGGGCCCCCCCTCCTCTCTACTGTGTCTTTAACATTACGACATGCAGGTAAGGGGAGACTACTTTCTTTGCTAAGAAATCAAGAAATCAAAATAAAAAAGTTACTTCCCTTTCTTTGTCATAGGCATCGTTTCATAAAAGGGGTGGGGGTCAGGAAAGAGTGGGGTGGTGTGAAAGCGAGCGGCGAAGGGGGTGGGGGGAGGCATAAAAATAGGTGTCGAAGTTAACTCAAAACACACATAAAGAAAAAAGAAAATCTCGTGAGTAACACTTCTTTAGGTACTCTTCTGTCTTAACTGAAGGTAACGCGATGCTCACGGAACGTGCGACGCCAAGGGAATCAGGATGGCTGCCAGCTGGCCTCAAACCCGAGCTGTATGGCTAATTATGTCGGCATGTTCAGCTCGGCAGAAGTACAAGTAATGAAGTCGGGGCCCCCCGACGCATGGAGTGCATGATTTGCCCCAGCCCGTTGGCGCTCCTTGAACTTTCAAGGGATTCTCGGGAGAATGTTTTTTCCACTTCTACGAAGTCGTCAGTTCAACTTGTATTTAAAAAAACAACAACCTATATAAGTCAACGATTCGTTTAAAATTAGAATTTAAAAAAAAAATAAAGAAAATACGAGATACCCTGTACCCTCAGTGTTACTATACAAATTATTTTATAAAGTAAAAGTGTGTTTCATTCGCGCTGACAAAATTATACATACATTTGGATTATTTCACCGATTAGATGTAAAGTAACACAATGTATCAAATAAGTCTGCAAATGTCTTAGATAGAAAGACATTGATACTTGCATGTGGAGAGGCTCATTAACAACGTATTAACTATTACTAATTTAATTTTTAAAATACATTAAATTTTTTATTTCATTTCAACATCTGGCTAATTTAATTATTCAATTTATAAAATTGGTCTGTTTTCAAAAAATAAAAAAGACAAAACAAATACTTTCCAAAGTTTATTTGTGAAACAATTACAGATAAATAAATACCTAGTAGTCTAAGTTCAGGTTCCTGGTCTGTGTTTTTCACTGACCTGGTTGACCTTTCGGACACGACTAGGATTGGTCAAGATCACGGAAACGAGAAAGGCTTTCATTACGAAACATCTGACCACTCAGATGGCTCTCTATGGCTCCCCTTATTGATGGTAACGGTCATCAACTGCAAGGGGCCTCGTTACTGCAACTGACCGCTGCTGGAAACTGTCTTCTTCTGACATTTCGTTGAACTTCAAGCAAACGTCTGACCTGTCTATTCCTGTTCAGTTGTGCATCTCTGTTACAGACTATCCATTTTCTCCTTGAATACATTGACCAATTATCATGTCACTGCGGGCTCCATTCCCTTTCAAACCTTTCCGAAGATCAAGGAGGATTTTATATTAGTTCCGTGGGTAGTTTGACAACAACTGAGGAATCGGTGGTGGTTATAAACCTAGATTCTGGGTAGTTTGACAACTGAGGAATTTGTGGTGGTTATAAACCTAGATTCTGGGTAGTTTGACAACAACCGAAGAATTGGTGGTGGTTATAAACCTAGAATCTGGGTAGTTTGACAACAACTGAGGAATTTGTGGTGGTTATAAACCTAGATTCTGAGTAATTTTACAATAACTGAGAATAATTCTTGCTGAAAAAAAAAAGTTCCCAATCTTCACATATTGATATGTATTAGAAGTATTTTAGCGCACATGAAGAGAGCATGCGGCCTCAGAACGAGACAGCTGGAAGTCACTCACAAGGGCCGCAGAAGACACATTTGAGACCAAAACCAAATCCGCTGCCGAGGACGGACGCAGACAGCGAAAAGAAAATCTAAATCGAACAATGCTTATACTTGACCTTGCCCTGGATGTGGCAAGGGCTGCGTAGCCAGGGGAAATACTGCATTCCTCACTAATCTTCGGACTCGAAGTCAAGCCTTATTATTATTATTATTTTAGCGCACAAAAATGGACGGACTGTAAACGTGACTTTCAAAGTGCGTAACTTTGAATACTATTTGTATTTGTATTTTGGGTTTTTCGGCACATCGGCACATTTTAGGCCATGTCTTGCCCTTAATCCCTCAAGGGTTATTCAGTTTCCAATATCACAAGTGCTAAGTAGAAGCAAAGTACTTATTTCAGAAAATAGAGTAAGACCTTTGTATTGTTAAGATCCTGATAGTGACAGATTAGGACTGATTAGTACCCATTGTGGATTAGACATTTGGTAACTGACTATCGCTCTTAAAGCTGGTCATTATTAATTTCTATTTTATGTTTGCTTGGATGCTTGCGAATATTGAACGCTAACTGCAAAACTAGAGGAGAGGACGCTATACCATTGTTTATGGAATTTGTTTGTGTGTGTGTGTGGGTTGCGTGTGTGTGTATTTCTACGGTGACGGTGGGAAGAGGTTAGCGATTGGTTGTGAATGATGCAACATAGGTGGCCTTGTCGTCAGCGGTCTTAGTTAGGGGAGACGACTCCAGAACGTGAGACTTAAAAAAGTGAGTTAGGTTTTGTTTAGATACCATTTTATATTATTACTAAAGTTTACTCCTTCAGAGAACTGTACCAGGAAAAAGAAAAAGAAGTAGATAGAAAAAGCGATGTTGAGGTCACTCACAAAGGCCGCCGTATACACATTTGAGACACAAAAAACAAGTATTAATTCTTACACCCACAACAATGTACAATGTACACCTAATGTGTAAGAACCTCAAAACACAACTCTCAAGCAATGTACACCTAATGTGTAAGAACCTCAAAACACAACACTCAAGCAATGTACACCTAATGTGTAAGAACCTCAAAACACAACACTCAAGCAATGTACACCTAATGTGTAAGAACCTCAAAACACAACACTCAAGCAATGTACACCTAATGTGTAAGAACGTCAAAACACAACACTCAAGCAATGTACACCTAATGTGTAAGAACCTCAAAACACAACTCTTAAGCAATGTACACCTAATATGTAAGAACCTCAAAACACAACTCTCAAGCAATGTACACCTATAGTGTAAGAACCTCAAAACACAACTCTTAAGCAATGTACACCTAATATGTAAGAACCTCAAAACACAACTCTCAAGCAATGTACACCTAATGTGTAAGAACCTCAAAACACAACTCTCAAGCAATGTACATAATCCTTTTGAAAGGTACACTCTAGAAATGTACACAATGCACATGATATGTACACAATAATTCTGAGACATACACAACTGCTAACTATCCACAACATTTGTTGTTGTTATGAAAACTCCTGTCTCGTTTCCTATTCAATGCATCGCACGTTCAATCACCATTTTTTTTTTGTTAAGTTCAACAATTCAGAAACGAAACCAAGCTACACAAAACAAAAAAAAAAACATAACAAAAAAAATGAACAGAAAATGCACGTGTTCGTAAACCTTTTTTAAAAAACCCACACCCATACAATTGGCCTGGGTTTTTAGGGTCTTATTGTTTTTTTGTTTTTTTGCATTAAAAGTTCAGATATAAAAGGTTACTTAACTGTAAATCTGTCTGTCTGACCGATTGTCTGGCTATCTTTCTATCTCTATATATGTATGTATGTATGTATGTATGTATGTCTGCATGTATGTATGTATGTATGTATGTATGTATGTATGTATGTATGTATCTATCTATCTATCTATCTATCTATCTATCTATCTATCTATCTATCTATCTATCTATCTATCTATCTATCTATCTATCTATCTATCAATCTATCTATCTATCTATCTATCTTTCTAATAGATCTATCAATCTATCTATCTATCTATCTATCTTTCTAAATAGATCTATCTATCTATCTATCTATCTATCTATCTATCTATCTATCTATCTATCTATCTATCTATCTATCTATCTATCTATCTATCTATCTATCTATCTTTCTAAATAGATCTATCTATCTATCTATCTATCTATCTATCTATCTATCTATCTATCTATCTATCTATCTATCTATCTATCTATCTATCTATCTAAATAGATCTATCTATCTATCTATCTATCTATCTATCTATTTATCTATCTATCTAATCTATCTATCTATCTATCTATCTATCTATCTATCTATCTATCTATCTATCTATCTATCTATCTAAATCTATCTATCTATCTATTCCAATACATTAGCATTAAGCCGACATCCAAATATTTTCAAAAAACTTTTATGTTAGGGCGGGGGGAGGGGTGTTGCTAAGTATACGGGGTAAAAAGCCCCCCCCCCCCCATCTATACCCCCCTCCTTTCTCTAAACGGTATATCAGCTTTCAGCTGCAGCCGTGGTGATGATTACACAGCCGTTCTGGGTGCAAGCGAAATGGAAACGAAGACCTCTGGGTGTAATGGATCTGATTCCATTGACGACCTGCTCTCTCACGTCTGCTCAGCTTCACGCATCGTTAGCTCCCTTGATGTAAACCTCCACCATGATATTGTTCTGTTTCTGCCATCAGAGGCCTGACGAGGTCCATGCTATAAGAAGAGCGGCCACTTTGGGGGTGCAACGATTTGATAACATGGCTCAAGGTATCTAAAAAGTCATCTTAACATCAACATAGCGAAATTATTTAATGAAATTAAACGGAACAACGCAAATAAAAGAATACACGTAATAGATGTACATTGAAATACTTCAATTAGGGCTCATTTATAATATGAAGCACAAAGTATTTATGTATTTCCCAAATTAAAATCAAAACCGTTTGACCAATCTTGATTAAAACTTGGCATAAATGTTCGTTAGATAATGGCGGAGACCGTAGTTTATGTCTAATATTCCTCCCACAACCGGGTGGCCCTAAAAATAGACAAAAAGTACCTATTTGTATCTCTATTAAAAAACTAAACTTTTTAACAAATCGGGTAAACCCGTTTTCAAAGTATTTTATATTTGATATGAATATGTCGGCTGAATTTTCACACTCTATTTTCATTTTCGTGGCAAAATTTAAACAATGTAAATGGAACACTTTCCATGTTTGGCATAGATCTAAATTCAATCCAGTAGATCAGTAACACTTTGATATCAACCCACAGGCCGCGGGTCATATTCGGCTAGTATTTATATAAAATGTGTTGTTAAACAGGTAATATAAAAAAGAGTTTTAGAAAAATCTATCCCTCCTTTTTAAAGCTGATGGATGTCTATCATTCCTTTTTCTATTTTTATCTGGCTACGCTTCATTACTGCAAGGAGTCCGTCCAGTGAGCTTCGTACAATCAAGTTCCTTTATTAACAGTCAAGCTAATAATTTGACAAGGGAGTGGGGACTGGAAGGTCTACATGAGACGGGGAAGAATAATGTTCATAAATGTATATTTATTCATTCACCTCTTCACCTAATACAAAGAAGGATTTGAGTTGACTGCGGGAATTCCCATTAAACCGCGTTTAAAATAGGAGACTAGACAAATTTAGTTTTAAGATGACTATATTTTGTTATAAAAGTTATTAATGTCAAACCAGAGTTTTCTTTGTGTGGCCAATTAGGTAGTAATTTTTTTTTCTCAATGATATACAAATTTCTAGGAAAATCGTTAGGGCCGTTTCTGAGATTTCCATCCGGTTTCCAACTTTTTATTAATTTATGTATTGAACCCATGAAGAGTTAGCCAGCTAAAAGTAAGAAAACAAAAGTAAAGTTCCACCTTTAGAACTTACGATGATAAAAAGGTCATCTGTATCTGTGGCCCACGATTGACAATGGTATCGTGTGGCCAGCACAACGACCAACAGCTAAAGTAAGAATTGTAAATCAAAAAGTCTCCTTTTTTTAACCAAAAATCAAAGTTTTACTCAATTTTCTTAAGGTCGATTGATGACATAAGCCTTCAATAACAAAGGTATCAATAGTTTAATGAGTTTCTAATCAAACTGCGAGATTTGGTTGCAGTGAAGAGGTAAAATGTAAAGGCTCTTTTAAATATTATTATTTCTTTGTAATTCCTACATAGTACATATTTATTTGACCAACCCTTGGGCTGACAACCCACTCGCCAGTCTTCCAATGCAACATCGGTGTTGCCGTTCTTTGTTTCCACGGACTTCTTTTTTTCCAAACAGGCTTCTCGTATTCAATGTAGTCCTTCGTCATATTTATTTTTGCTTACTGCTAATAGCGTAATCTAAACCAGCAGAGTAGCCTGCCCCCGAAATGTGCTACATCAAAGCCTGGAGGAAGACAGATAGCTTTTGGATATGTGATGGGAGAGGGCAGAGAGAGGGGAGGGTAGCAGGGGAGATATAACATTAACCCCCCCCCCCGGCCGGTTACAATTCCCGACTGCTCCCCAGCGGCACACGCCCACTGTCGGCTTCCTCTCTACATCCATCCACGCCACTCAGATTTCTTTATCAAAGTTCAGGAGTTATAGTTCTTGGGTAGAAAGACTTAATGGAGGGAGAAATAGAGAGAGAAAGACGGTGATAGAGAGAGGGAGGGACAGAGAGAGGGAGGGAGAGAAAGAAAGGGGGACAGAAAGGGATATAGAATGGGCGAGAGAGGGAGGGAGAGGGAGTGACAGAAAGAGAGAAAGATGGACAAAATAAACTTTGAAAATGACTAAAGTACATTCCACATAACTAAGTATGCACTTAATTTTAACATAATTTTTTTTTTTTTTTACTTTTCTTTTCTGGAAGAGGAGATTTTTCTTAAAATGGAAACAAATCTATAAATAGCAAGCTTTTTTGGTATATCCGATGTCAACAATACCAAAGTATTGATAAACTCTACATTTTTTTTTTATAATCACTAAATAATTTTGTGCACTTTTTTTTTAGCGATGTTTATTTAAATTAGAATTTAACTTTTGTCAATAAAAAGCAGATTCCTGTGAATAACGTTTTAAGTCTGAAAATCTCCAACTATAAACGAACAGCAGCTATAAGATTCATAGCTCTCTCTGTTTCAAGCCTCAAGGCGTGTTTTTAGACTTCAATATTTGTCACAGTAGTTATTGGAGATTTCCACGACTAACTAGCCAACACTAATGATGATAAATTGAACTTTGAAATGGCCAACTAATAAATGTTAATTGCCAAGTAAATAAAAGTTGCAAACAAAATAGCTTAAAATATGATTCTGTACTGCTGCAGCAATACATCTGCGGTACGTTATCACCACTCCCGTTATTTTGTACGCCGGAGACACCAAAAAGCTTGCTATTTATAGCCTTTCCGCCATATATGAAAATCTCCATAGCTCTAAATAAAATTATAGAAATATTTCATCCCACCATGTTGCTCTCCCAATTGTGATCTGATATTATGGGATACGTCGTGTTGTGTACTGTATATTCTTCTCTGGCCTCGCTCTCAAACTATGAGCCAGCGTCTAGCTCAGGGGTTCTCAACCTGTGACTCGCGACCCCCCTTGGGGGTCGACTCGATAGACGATTTGCCAGGGGTCGCCTAAGACCATCGAAAATATGGATTGTTATTGTCTACTCTTCTATTGCTCTATGTGTGCGTGTGTGGGGAGGGGAGGGGGGTCGCGGCAGAGTAGGGTATTATAAAAAGGGGTCGCAAGCTTAAAAGGTTGAGAACCGCTGGACTCTAGCTGACATTGAAAAGAAATGAATACGGATTTTTTAAATTCAAAATTATAATCTCGCACTTATCGGTATTCCCTATCTTACCGACATTACTCTAGAAAAAAAAATTGACTTCCGCCCCTGGCTAGATAAGCTGCGCGCGCATTCTGCTTGTCTGATAAATCTGTCGTGAGCCAGTTGTTAATACCTTTGGGGGCTCACGGGTGCCCACAGGTGAAACGTCCCGGGGGGGGGGAGGAGGGAGTGGGCGCCCCCGACACTTGGATCTTATCTTCTGTTCTTAGCTCCTCCGATGAAATCCAAGAAGGCGCCCGGGAGGAGAGGTAAGGACAATAATGAAAGAAAAGGCATAAAAAGAAAAAAAAGGGGGGGGGGTTGAGAAAGAGGAATGGCGAGGATTTGTGGGGGTCAGTATTGGAGTGAGATATTGGACCGTTCTAGAAGGGACAATATTGTTGATAGCCATGTCAAGACGGGGCGAAGGCTATTGCTAAAATTGCTGTTATATTTCTTGGTTAGCGATAGCGTTAAGTAGAACTAAGGGGGTAGGGGGGGAGGTGGGGAGGGGGGGGGGGAGGACAAGACACTAACTATTGAATCCTGCCCTCACAAATGATTGGGGGAAAGAAAAAGAGAAACAGTGTGTGTGTGAGTGTGTGGTTTGTGTGTGTGTGGGGGGGGGGGGGTTCGAGTGCGTGTTAGAGAGCAGCACTTAAATTCCATCGTCATATTTCTTTAGTCCCTCGACATTTTTCTCCGCCTAAGACCACACACAAGTCGCTACTACCCGCCGCCACTGCCTTGTGGGGTGTGGGGTTGTCTGTGAGGTCCTTCGCATTTCAAGGAAAAAATTTAGTATATCATAAAAATAAAAAAAAACGTTTATATTTTGGAGAACTACATAACGTTCTTTGCGGTGTTATCTTATTTACCTTAAAAGAAAATATTTAATATCCATATTTTGTTTATTAAAAAAGTGTATATTTTTCAGTTTGTGGAGTTTAAGGCTCTTCTTAATTGCAAGATTTTCCCCAGCCGTAAAAATGAAAAAGAAAAAAAAACACGTAAATTCGAATACATTTTTATCTCTATTGTGGTGACCCCTTTCTTTTGGAACCCCCGAGACTGCAGTCCTGCCTGCCCTCCCCCAAATACGTCCCTATATAAAGGTACTCCTGCATTACTTTGCATTTTGGTACCAGTCTTGTTCTTCTGACAAGGCTAAATAAACATAGATTCTAGTCCAGTCTTTCGCGTTGATCCAAGTTTACCAAACCCTTGGATTTCATGGTTCAGTAAGGCAAACTTCGAATGATATTTTTGAAGCGAAAAAAATACCCATATATACCAAGAAGCAGAAGTTTGAGTCAACGGAAAGAGCGCGTGTGTTACTAACCTTAAACTTTGACCTTTCAAAAACCTAATACTTCAGAAGGAGGCTATTACAGTCTTGTATATACATATATATACATATTAAGAACCTCTCCTGTCTGGCTAGGGAAGTAGGGGAGTGCTGGTCTGTTTCTCTCGACTCACCTTAACAGCGCGGGTGTTTGCCGCCATTGAACTAACTACTCACCCCGACAATAAACAGTGCTGGCCACGGGGAGCAGCGCGCGCCATTATCCTCCCTCATCCGATTTCACAACATCGACCCTCCCCCCCCTCCCCCCTCTACCCGAGTCAAGGACATCCTAAGCATTTGTTTGGCCAAGTTTTGACTGAGAACAGAATGCAGCTGTAGTGGCAGCTCGTCATACTAGCAATTCAACCCGTCAAAAACAGAATTCATAAAAACTGTTACAACCAAGCTTCTAGAATTTTAGCCAATCTGAAAAGAGAACTTAAAGAAATGACATTTACAATAGATTAGGAACCAATTGGAAAATGGCTCAACGTAACTTTAAACGTCGACCAAAGGCCTTGACGCCTATATCGAGATTAGCATCTATGGCGGATAACTATAAATGTATAGCTATTTTTGTGTTATCTTCTTATCTTATAAGATACAGACGTTACTTCAAAAAAAAAAAAAAAAGAAGATGCGTTTCTGTTGTACAATTATAGAAATACTTAATAAACCAAGCATTTACCTAAGGTATACAGTGGCGAAGCTAGCGTGATGGGAGGGGGGGCTCCTAATTTGAAAATTTCCCGGGTCCCATTTCAGGGGGGGGGGCCTCCAAATGAGTGTTCGAAATTCGTTTTTACATTAAATATTACGCCATTATCTCATGTCATGATGTCGAATGTCAGAATGCAGGGGCCCATTAAGAAGTCAACCACCCGTGCCCCCGCAAGCCCTAGCTACGCCATGAAGGTATACAATAATTTTTTGTTTGTATTACTATCTCTGTTGCATCAAATTTCCAAGAACCTTTTTTAGTAGCACAAAGTACTTAGTTAATTTGGTTAGTCTGTCAATGTAGCGTCCTTAGCCTTGTCTAGTTATTTATAGATCTTGTTCTCCCCCCCCCCCCTTATATTCAGTTATATCACCTCCTTCCACCACCCCGATTTCTTCATATTGCTTTCTCTTCTTCGTCTATGTTACTGTATTCCTATCGATTAAATAACGTAGCCCGGATATAAGAAATCGAATACTAAACAAGGGGGAGAATACTGTTTCTAAAAAGTTAGCGAGAAATTCCCCTAAAGTTCTAAAACAAAATAATGTTTAGGATTCTTTAGTTTTAAGATGTAGGGTAGTTTTAAGATGCATATGTATTGTTATAGACGGTTAATTTGGTAGCAAGGAAGAATGTTGTGCTGAATGAAACTGGACCAGACTGCACTTGATTTCCGACTCTCGCGCTAGCCTCGATCTTGTGCTTAATGTATGGAGGGTGTGTCCACGTGCGATAATGACGTATTGGAACCGGAAATGTTCTGCCAATAAGACAAGTCGTGTCACTCGCAGTTAGAGATGAATTCTGTTCCTGTATTTTTTAAAAGAATTCTTCAGACTGATAACTTGATAGCGGGGGTGTAGCGTTTTGACACCTGACATTTTTTTTTTTTAGCTTTCACGCTACACATTCGTGATCGATTATTTCCCAAGCTTTACCGCCAATACTCCAGTCAGTGCCGAGGTTTGGTAATTGATGGTACTGAACTTCATTTTTGTGGAGTCTCCTGTCTTCTTCCACTATTAATATAAATGAACTTATATCATCTACGATATGCCCTGTTTGTGAAGAAAGAAAAAAAGCACCTGGAATTTAATGTGATTTCTCGTATTTTAATATATTTAATATACTTTTTTTCAAAAATGTTTTTTATTTTTTTTCTATTTGTCGCACCCTTTTTTCAGGTCTTGGGATGCAGCATAGTCTTATACTTTGGTTAATCTGGACTTACTTCTGACACCTTTATATATATTATATTTTATATATATATATATATATATATATATATATATATATATATATATATATATATATATATATATATATATATATATATTACTATGCAAACGAGTTTTTAAGTTAGAGCTATTCTGTTTTCTGCAGATTCCTATATTATTTTGCAATCGGAACTAATCCTAGGACCTTTCTTTTTGCTTTATGATACTAGATTATTTCCCTTGTTTATTCCTGACCTTCACACCTTTACTTTAGTCTGTTGTTCCGTCTTTCCCAATTCCTTTCTGTCCTCTCTGGATAGAACCTCTTTCATGGAGAAGGTTCGTTTATTATGTAATGTATTCTTCCTCTTCAATGTCTGCCTCTTCCTCTTTTTCCTGGTACTGTTCATGAAGGACAGTTTTTGCAAGCCCATGGCAACTTGTGATAGAGCCCCCCCCCCCCCCAAAAAAAGTTATAGTTTTCGTTTTTTTGGACACTGGTCAGCAGATCTTCGTGGGGACCTCATGTCAATGTGATCCTGTTTAATGTCTTCCCTTTGCTTTCTCTGTTTCTTCTTTTTCCGGTTTTCTTACCCTGCAGGAAAGTCATGATCATAGAAACATGCAAATTCATATTCATAAGGATAAACAATTTAGTGGCGGTTAATAAGTATGGAGATTTTAATTACACACGTTCCGACCAAAAAAACAACAACAAATCGAACAACAACACAACTTAATGCCGACAAATAAAAGACTGTAACCACATAATACAGAGGCATTCTCCAAAAGAAGTACGAATAACATTACAACTAGATTCATTTCCTGTCTTTGCGTGGTGTTAAAGTTGAAAGTTTACAGAGTTGAAAGTTCAACATTATGAAGCAAAAAATAAAATGTTTGTAAAAACTACATGAATGAGTTTGCCCTTGGCTCACGAACAAAGTGTGAACAGACACAGGAGATACAAACATCATATCAGCTCAGAACAGACTGTGAAACTACACTGCGCATGCGTCACTTCAAACTGTACTTCCTCCGCTTTTCACTTGTGTGTGTATGTGTGTTTATATTTCAGCTCGGGTGTGTTCTAATTTGCATCCGGCCTAGTGTAGGTTCAGCCCACTCATAATAATCTTTGGTCAAGTAGCTATTTTAAGGTTCTGGACGTATTTTGACCTCTTGTGTCACTGAAGAACGTTGACTTTCGTAAACTGTTTACAAAATGGCTGATAACAAGCAGACGTGAATAAATTAGTTTTACTTTTGGTACGTTTCATTCATTCCATTTCATATCAATTTAAAAAAAAAAAAAAGAATCTCTCGTTTTTAAAGCCGTTTTTCAATTTTATCTTACTGCAACTATGAATGTCAAGGCTTTTCAAAAACTAATGCTGTGATGTTTAAACCACGTCCTGCGGACCATATCCGACCCTCAACACTGTGCTATTCTGCCATCCCTTCCAAATTTCTACCCACAATGCATAAGCCTCAGAGGCTCGATTCTATTGGACGGGCGAATTTTTTCTTCGTTGTGCTGTCGCGTGCCGGAAATTAATATGGCTTCCAGTCCGAGAGAAAAAAAATTAAAATGCACAGATAAATTATTTACAAAGTTAGTCATAGATATAATTTATTTTACTGGTCTAGAATTTAAAAAAAAGCATGCACAAGTGTTGTTTTTTTAACCTCTTTTTCAAAGGCGTAAATACCTGCCTGGTCGTGCGGTTTGCGCGCTGGACTGTCGTTCAGATTTATCGATGGTCCAGGGTTCAAACCCTGCCCGCTCCCATCCCCCGTCGTCCTGCGGGAGGTTTGGACTAGGAAGTGATTATCTTCAGCTCTGAAGGAACATCCGAAATATGTGAAACATTTTACAACATACATATACGCTTTTTAGAGGGCGCTATTCTGTAACTATTTGCAGATACAGGAAGCGGAAGTCAGCGTGGAAATTGCAGATCGTCAGCTGCTATGAATACTTCCAATGGCTCTAGGCCACTCTAAGGCTTTATTCGTTCAAGTTAATATACAATTGTATTAGTTTTGACATTATTACACATTTTTATTTCTTGACACCTTATTATGCCAAGTAAAAATTTCTTTTTATAGGTGTGTGTGTGGGGGGGGGGGCGGTAGGGAAAAGAAGAAATATAAGACATAGGCACTTGCTTTAAAGTAAAACTTCGTGCAAGCTGTGAACATGCTATTAGCCGGACTATGCAAATAAGTGAAATGTTGGCTTTAATAACACTGCGTGTGTGTGTGTGTTGGGGGATCTTATTTTATTAACTATCATTTAACCAAATGATGCGATTATGTGGCGCTCAGCGTGATCTATCGCTATTAAAATCTTCCTTAAAAACTTCTTGATATTAAGATTTCCTTTAACTCATCCCAACCTCAACTATTTTCGTACTTTTACTGTATTATTAAAGAGCAAGAGTAAGTTAGTAAAGAAAGGGTTAAACAAGATTTTTGACGTTGATGTGTCCATTACACAACGGACAATAACCTTGGGCTGTTCTTAGTGCGAAGTGTGCAGGCTTGAAGTCGATGAGGCGTTGAGGCGATTGGAGTGAGGTGGAAGGTAGGAGCCTCAAAAAGCAAAGGCAGGGAGGCGACTGAGTCAGAAGGACCTCCCAGAGAGTGATGACAAGAGAAGAGCTCACGCTGAACTTGCTTGGGGGAACATGAGATGTTGTATAGAGGACTCACCCTGACATTTACCTAGTATCACCACTCACCTGGGTACCTACACCTAGAGGTTGCAGCTTAAAACTGGCGCGCTTTGCTTTGTTTGTTCATCTCTTTAAAAAAAATTCCATATACCATTTTCAAATACACTAGTCGACCCACGGCATAGCATACGCCGTTATTTTGCAGGCCGGCCTTAGGCCCCCATGTGACCGAAGTGTGACCCGCATTTTCAAATGACCCGCGCTAATTCTAGGTGTAAATTATTAATTAAACCATTTTATAACTTATAACAAAATATACGAAAAAGTCATGAAAATATCCGGAAATTATTAAAATCATTTGGAAACTAAAAAAAAAAAAAAAAAAGAAAAAACTTGCAGAAATAAGATCTTTCCTTTACTTCTTCTTCTCATCCAAATTCTTGAGGGCAGAAGACAATTATATATATAGATTCTTAAGGGCTATGCTTTTCCTATTTTTTTGGCCTTTATTGAGTCAGATATTTTGGTCTTCCCTGCAAGGTTTTGGACAAGTCTTTGGTAATATAGCTTCCTGTGACGTAACCCATGGGAATTATAGACATCTACGTCATGTTGCTCAAACAACTCTCTTTTTATTCAAATTGGACTGACCTTTCTATGCTCATATATTTAAATAATAACAATGATCATAAGTACTCGTATATCCAGTGGCCGCGCTGTCCAGAACTTCTGTGAGTTTGCCTCTATGTTTGAAAATCCTCAATAATAACACTCTTTCTCTTTTCAAAGTTACCACTATGGACTGAGATCATGTTTACAAAAGATAACATCTTTACAGACTACAAAAACAAAACTAATTATGAGAAGACCGATACAGAAGATGTACATAACAAAGAAAGACAACTGATAAGATGTAGAGACATTTTGGGGGGGGGGGGGGGGGGAAAGGTATCAAAGGAAATAGACATAAGGATATAAAAAGAAACAAGGGAGACGACAAACAGAAAGAAAAACATGGAAGAGTTGCGTAAATTGTCTGGCATAAAATTGAGACCAAAACATATTTCAATTTAAAATAGAGATTTCCACACTAAAACTTAAAGTAATCTGCTATTTAATTAACTTTACATTTAAAAAAAAAAGATCATGTCAATGTTTTTTTAAGAAATAAAATTTAGTTAGAAAAAAAAAGAAAAGAAAACGATAAGAAGAAAGGTTGTGGAGATGTAATGATACCTAAACACAAATAGAAAAATAAATGGGGGGAAAAGAGGAAGATTGGGAAAGCTGTCTAAAAAAAAAAAAAAGGTCAAGGACGTCGTATTGTCTGCTGAAAATTATTTTGATGGTACAACCGAAAGAGCTTTAATCTCTGAGCTTACAGTGCTAAAAAGTGCAAAAAAAAAATTAATTATAATAAATTATTATATGGTTTATCAAGCTAGTTCACCTATCTATACTTTCCTCATTTTAAAACCAAGTAGTACACTGCCAATACCGAGTATATTTCATTATGAATTCACCTATCTGTTTGCAAATCTCCCAATTCATAATTTATGTTTTAAAAAAGACAAAAGGCACCTTGCATAAAATTAATTACATTTTTAAAAATTTAATCTTTTTTTATGTTTTAAGCACACAATGTATTTAGTTTAGAAAATAAAGATATTTTATTTATTTTTGATGAACTCTTTATATGATTAAGAAAAAAAGGAAGTAAGACGAATAGCAATATACGATAGACATCCATATCATGATAGATCCGGAAAAAAGAAAACAATCTATGCCAACTTATGTACTTAAATATGACTGTTGTAGTTTAATGCTAGCTCCTGAGATACGGCAGATCGATTTCAGATCAAAGAAACTTCAAGTCAATGAAATCAATCACATTGCTTATAACCAGTGAGCAAGGATTAACATTTGCAGGACATCAGACATGTAAATAAGACTTCAGAAAAATTCGACAGAAAAACGCCAGACATTCAAAACAAAGTATTCAGACACATATATTAAGACTTCAGGGACAGTATTTTGTAAGATTTCATGTTGCTATGCAACAGTTATATTACTATGTAAGATTTTCATAGTTTTATATGAGATCATAATATAACTGTTATATAGGTGATATTTTATATTGTTATGTTAGATCTCATATTATTATATATATACATTGTTAAGTTAAACTTTAGAGGTAGTTAAAAAATACTCCGAATGATACATTGGAAAGTAAGACTTCAGACCTATTCCAAATGAAAAACTTTACAAACACCTAAAGTAAGACTTCAGACCTATTCCAAATGAAAGACTTTACAAACACCTAAAGTAAGACTTCAGACCTACTCCAAATGAAAGACTTTACAAACACCTAAAGTAGGGCACTAAAAGACTATGTTTGTCTTTTCGCGTGCGCCTAATCTACTTCTACATTTGGGCGCCATCTGCCAGAGGGTGCCAGAGCCCTCATCCAGCGACCTTTAGTTTCCGCTTTCTGAGAGGTGTCCTGTGATTGTCTGTTGGGGTTTACAGTATGGTGGGGGCCTCATGTCGAGCCTGAGGTGACTTGTAGGGCACCATACTCACAATTCACCGGAACGCTGGTCTTAACCACATACGTTGTTATTTGGGGTAAGGGGGGGGGGGTTAGTACTAGATCAAGTTGTGAATGACCCAGAAAATTTTTCTCTTATACTTGAATAAAATCACCAGTTAATTATAGATGTCCGAAGTGTCCAAGGAATGGACGTTTGTGGCACACAATACGTTTAATGTAAAGGAGGCATTAGACGAATTAGAGAGAGTAAACTGGATTTGATAGGAAGATGAATGACCAAATCACAGCTCAATTCTTATTTATAGAGTTGTCAACAGTGACGTTCAATTCAGCGTCCTCGACATTGATTAGTTTATATTGGATATCTCCAACATGTCCACCAAGGCAAACATTTTCCTATAGATTCGGGCAGCCCAATAGGCCTACAATCCCACGCGAGAAAAGGTCACGTTAAAACAGAATGAAAATCTGACGTAGTGAGGTCACGTGACTCGCCTCTCAGAACTAAACACAATGGAAAAGTACAACATTAATAAAAACATAATCAAAGTTATCCAGAACCTCTACAAGGAGGCCACCAGTGCGGTGTACTTCAACAATAATATTGGGGACTGGTTCAAAACCACAGTTGGAGTAAGACAAGGCTGCCTACTGTCACCAACACTCTTCAATAACTTCCTTGAAAGGATAATGGAAGATGCCCTCGAGGGCTATGAAGGTACTGTTAGCATTGGAGGAAGAAGAATTACTAACTTGCGCTTCGCAGATGACATTGACGGCCTAGCAGGGACAGAAGAAGAACTAGCTGACCTGGTGATGCGCATTGACAAGACTTCCGCAGCATATGGCATGCAAATAAATGCCGAAAAAACTCAAATTATGACCAATAGCCTTTCGTTTTGAGAGTATTCGGAAACAGTAAAAGTGAATTGGGTTTTGCTTGTATATGACAAAGAGAGACAAAGCCGATGTTATAGATCAGTGGTTATCAAAGGAATGAATCGAAGGAATGAAGACAAATTTCTAATAAGCAAAATGGTACTGCCAACAGTTATTGTTAGACTCAGCCATGTACAATATTACTTTCATGTAGACAATTTAAAATGTTATAATTTTAAAAATTCATTCGACTAGCAGAGTTAAAATTCAAAGGATTGATAAACGTACAAATCATGATTGAGAATTGAAATCTCGACATGCTGAAATGAGATCCACTATGGTGGACCGCCAATTTTTTTTTTAATTGAGTAGACCCTTTGGTAATCTACGTCTGTACCTGGAAATATAAGTAGTCATTTGTTTCACATTTAACCCTTAAAGTGCTGAGCTGATTTTCACTGAGCGTATACAAAATGGAATTACAATTCTGATATTTGGATGCTAAACTACCACACGCGTTTTAAGGGTTAAATGCTTATTAATAAATGTTTTAAAACTGGTTTGGGAAGAGTGAATACAAGACGAGGCGGCCCACTTCATTATATAAACAGCCAAATTGGTTTTACATTTACGCTGACAGTACATAGACACATGCTGGCCACGGTATCCCAAAGTGTGATTTAAAGCTGAGCAAACAAGACCGCGTCACTTCCCTTTTCACTAAACATGCGCATCAAAAACAACAACACACGAAACAAACACTGTTTATATGCAAATATTTTGGCCAGGTGTTTGTCAACGCGAGCCGCTAAACATTAACAAGGGGAAAAAAAATAAAAACAGACAAAAACGCTAAACTGCCAACACTTAAGGCTGCGCGTTGCAGAAATTCAGCCCGTCATCAGGAAATGAAAATATGAGCACATTTCTGGCAAGTCGCGGGTGACATCTTGTAACGAGGGAAACATTTCGCGGGTAAACACGTCGTCTGCTGCTGATTATCTGGCGCAACTCGGCGCGCATTAGATGCAATCTTACTTATGCGAGCGAGGAAAAAAATAATCCAACAAGAGTCAGTACTTCTGCAAATGATTCTTAGACATTTGCTGGTAACGTGACCAATGATTGGGTTAGCAGGTCAATGACATTCATATGTAGCCTTAAGTATACTACCTGTAAATATATATAGAAAAAAAAGGGATTTGGGTATAGTTTATTTGCAGAGACTTGGATAGATTGATGCAATTGATAGAGCAACAGACAAAGTACATGTTTTTATAACTTTTTACAGACATATCAACATGCCGATCTCAGAACTATTTATGAAGGGCGGACCGCCCCATATCACTCATCCAATGTCACACCGCATGCTATTGATTTGTCCAATACAGTGTTTCTCAAACCTTTTATTTCTACTGTACCTAAACAGCTCTTCAAGTGCTCCTCTCTCTCTTTTACCCTTCAACTATACAAGCGGTTCTAGTTTATCTTCTTAAGAACTTCTTTAGTGCTTGGGAGTCGAGCCAAAAGCCCTTAGGAATCTTGACCAAAAGGATGGATTTTACTCATTAACCAGAAATAAGAGATTGGCTTTCACCGAAGGCCCCCCTTCTACCATGTAATCACAACCATACAATGTGAGGACAAGACTCCTTAAGACAAGCCCGATTCCTCCTGTATTCCTACACTGTACCGCCACTGAACCGTGGGAGTACCGCAATCTGCATGAAGAAGTGTGAATTTTGACAGAAGGCCCCCTCCTACCATGTAATCACATTGATTTATAATAAGAGGACAACACTCCTTAAAGGGAAACTCCGATGGTTTTTCAAATTTGAGTTATTGACATATTTGAATTCTGCGTGAAAAGTTGAAATACTAACCATTTTACCATTTTTAGCGGCCCCCGAAAGGGGAAAAGACGATATTAGTTTTGTGCTAAATGTCTGTCCGTCCGTCCCGTTTAGATCTCGTAAACTAGAAAAAATATTGAAAATCCGACATCACAATATTTTAGACCATTCAAAGTTCTGATGCAACGGCTACTTTTTTTTCTGAAATCGAAAAATCTAATTTTTTAAAATCAGTTATGCAAGCAGTTTTTTTAAAGAGAAAAGGCTAATTAGTATGCATTATAAGTTAGACCTAATTTAAAATGAATAGTAATCTTATAAACTTCATTTTTCTGAACTTTTTTTTTATTGCGGAAATTTTTTATTTTTTTTTGTGAAGATTCGAATAAGAGATTGAGCCTTTTCAAAACAATTAGATCAATTATAAGACATCAGTTAGGCCAGGGGAGGCGCGGTGGCTGAGCGGGAAAGCGCTTGGCTTCTGAACTGGGGGGTCCCGGGTTCGATTCCTGATGAAGACTGGGATTTTCAACTTTGGAATCTTTGGGCGCCTCTGAGTCCACTCAGCTCTATTGGGTACCTGACATTAGTTGGGGAAAAGTAAAGGCGGTTGGTCGTTGTGCTGGCTACATGACACCCTCGCTAACCGTAGGCCCTCAAAAACAGATGAACTTTACATCATCTGCCCTATAGACCACAAGGTCTAAAAGGGGAACTAGTTTGGCCAGGTTCACATCTAACTTTACATTCACTTACACCTATCCTTTGATCTGCGGGACCGTTGGGGCACTACACAAGATCTGTTAACCTTCTTTCTCCATTCTTATCTCTCATTTGTCTTTGATATAATTTCATTTGGATGTTCTTTCTGAAAATATTGAAGTCTGCCTGGGTGGACCTCTTCGGGGGCCGATTTTGAGTTTGTGTTTCCACACAAACTGTCTTTTGTAACCTTGTTTATTTAAATGCTTAGAAACATTTATATTTAATAGTAAATTCTTGACATCTCAAAAAAAAAAAAAGAGGTATTTTTGTTTTTAGGTTAACCATGCGTCAATTCCCTCAACAATACTAAAAGGGAAACTAGATTTGACCAACTGTATCACTTCATTCTTACAGTAGTTGTTAGTCTGTTAGGCTTAGTAACGGCCTAGTCATGCGCTATGGTACAGTTATGTATAGATAGATTTAAAAGCATTAGGATAACCAACTCGAGAAAAAAAGTAACATTTTCGTCTAAGCCCTCCCTGTCCCCAAGAAGTAAAAAAAGCGCAGGTCTGACTGATTCGAACAAACTGGTCAGTGTAAGGCTAGTCGAGACTACGTCATGACAAGACAACCAAGCGATAGTGTTTGTTGTGTGTTGAGTGGTCAGGCGAGAAGATACACACTGCCGTGGTTAGTCAAGCATGTAAATCTCCTTTAACACGCATTTTTTTTCTTTGCTTACAAGATCTAGATCTAACTGCATAGACGAAGATATATTTCTTTTACGAGAATGTAAACGTTACTGTATGGTTTTCCGTTATACAGTAAGTCAATAGATAAAATTAAAAGGCATGCGTGACGTCACATAGAGACCCGGTGAAAGTCTGACCGTTTTGGATGCGCAGGAAAATTACGTCAGAAAAATATCAATTACCAAGTTATTATTGCAAATAAAAACGAAATAATAATATATTCATTATCTGTAGATCAAAACACATATTATATCAAACATTGTCAAAACCATCGGAGTTTCCCTTTTAAGACAAGCCCGATTCCTCCTGCGCAGTGTGGTCTTCCTTTGTATTCCTACACTGTTCCGCCATTAAGTCGTGGGAGTACCGCAATCTGCATGAAGAAGTGTGAATATGACAGAGCGAAATGTACTCTGTGCTGTGGAAGCCCTCTGGATGTTGGAGTGTTTTTCCAAGCTTGTTTATCCACCTGTTTTCATGGATGTTTTCAAGGATGTTTTCAAGGATGTTTTCATGGAAGTTTTCATGATGTTTTCATGGATGTTTTCGTGTGTTTTCATGGATGTTTTCATGGATGTTTTCAAGAATGTATTCATGGAAGTTTTCATGGATGTTTTATGGATGTTTTCATGGATGTTTTCACCACGTTGACAATCTGAGGCCTGGTCTTTAGAGCCCCTTCAATGCGTGCTGAGTACTTACAAAGGTATGCGCAGCCCTGATTGAGAACCGCTGGTCGGATATTGGACCACCTAAAGCTACACCAAAGTAATGAGCACATGTAAGCATGCTAGTCCTAGTTTTAATGACATGTCATACTACAATCCACCCCTGACTTACACACACTCTCACACTCACACACACACTCACACACACTCACATTCCTAGCAGTATTACATTTCATTATCTTCGACACTGTATTTAATTGGAAACATGCTTAAAAGGGTGCGACTGGTGCGCGGCGCATAACGAAGCGCCCCGATCATCTTGATATTGTTTCTAGTAGACCCCCTTTGTGACACGGAGTGCCATCAAGTCTGCACCCCCCTTCCCATAGTCTCTGTCAAGTCAGCACCTCCTACACTCGTCTCTCTCAAGTCTGCACAGCTTTCTGTAAAGATGGTGCGATTTCCTTTTGATTTGTTTGTTATACTTTGCTTTAATCCGATGAAGATGTTGTCGGTGTCGGCTTATAATTGGACAGTTGTAGCTCCATACATCGTTGATGTGGAGTAGTGGATTGCATTTTTGTACCCCGTTTGCTTGTTTGATAAAACTAATTGCTGCAGGTATCGGCAATTAAAAATTCTATACAACAAGACGCAGGAACTCGAAGAGTCTCTTAGATTGGGGAATTCCCGAATGGGTGCGGACTTCTGGGAAAATTATATTTAGGTCAATGAAATGCGTAATTTTCTATTAAGATTTTTGATATGTTTTGCAACTGTGGCTTTGTGATTTGACCCTTTCGTTTGTGCTAAATGTTTTTTTTTTTTTATAGTGTATTTGTTTCCAAAGCTCACCGCATAGATCTCAAGGTCTGAAAGGGGAACTAGATCGCAAGGTCTGAAAGGGGAACTAGATTGCAAGGTCTGAAAGGGGAACTAGATTGCAAGGTCTGAGAGGGGAACTAGATCTCAAGGTCTGAAAGGGGAACTAGATCGCAAGGTCTGAAAGGGGAACTAGATCTCAAGGTCTGAAAGGGGAACTAGATCTCAAGGTCTGAAAGGGGAACTAGATCTCAAGGTCTGAAAGGGGAACTAGATCGCAAGGTCTGAAAGGAGAACTAGATCTCAAGGTCTGAAAGGGGAACTAGATCGCAAGGTCTGAGAGGGGAACTAGATCGCAAGGTCTGAGAGGGGAACTAGATCGCAAGGTCTGAAAGGGGAACTAGATTGCAAGGTCTGAGAGGGGAACTAGATCGCAAGGTCTGAAAGGGGAACTAGATTGCAAGGTCTGAAAGGGGAACTAGATTGCAAGGTCTGAGAGGGGAACTAGATCTCAAGGTCTGAAAGGGGAACTAGATCGCAAGGTCTGAAAGGGGAACTAGATCTCAAGGTCTGAAAGGGGAACTAGATCTCAAGGTCTGAAAGGGGAACTAGATCTCAAGGTCTGAAAGGGGAACTAGATCGCAAGGTCTGAAAGGGGAACTAGATCTCAAGGTCTGAAAGGGGAACTAGATCGCAAGGTCTGAGAGGGGAACTAGATCGCAAGGTCTGAGAGGGGAACTAGATCGCAAGGTCTGAAAGGGGAACTAGATTGCAAGGTCTGAGAGGGGAACTAGATCTCAAGGTCTGAAAGGGGAACTAGATCGCAAGGTCTGAAAGGGGAACTAGATTGCAAGGTCTGAGAGGGGAACTAGATCTCAAGGTCTGAAAGGGGAACTAGATTGCAAGGTCTGAAAGGGGAACTAGATCTCAAGGTCTGAAAGGGGAACTAGATCTCAAGGTCTGAAAGGGGAACTAGATCGCAAGGTCTGAGAGGGGAACTAGATCTCAAGGTCTGAAAGGGGAACTTTATTTTTTTTTTACTTTTACTAAGTGTTTGTAAAGAAAAACACAGCCAGGGATAAACTCGATACGGTGCAGACGTATCTGCGGTCTTTCTGAAATGTGTATGGATATTTTTTGTCTATAGACGTAGGTTTACACCGTCTGTGGAATCCATCTCTCTCTCTCCCTCCCCCCTTTACACTTTCTTATTTGCGTTTACTCACAAGGTTAATTGTCTGTTAATTACTGCTCGAATCGAGTCCACCTGTAGCTCCCTCCTCAACCGTGTGTACCTTCCGTGTGTAAGAGCAATCATGTGTGAGTATGTTTAATGTCAGGTGTGCAGTGTGTGTGTGTGCACCCAGTGTGCGTGTGTGTACCCTGTGTGTGTACACGGTGTGTGTGGGTCTTCATCTCGCAGCCATGCCAGAAAGGTGCACGTGGTTTGCACACCATATCACGTGACAATGCAACTCTTGATCTACAACTCAACTCCCAATACCAACTGTTTGTTAGTACTCAATACATATATATATATATATATATATATATATATATATATATATATATATATATATACGATTGATAGTCCAGACTTCCGGTTTCCCCATCCGTATTTAAAAAAAAATGATTGAGATTAATGAAAAATGAATTAAACGAACACAACTTATGACTCTTCAAATAAACGGAAGTGACATTGTTTATTGGCCTTTTTTATTTGCTTACAAGTATATAAATTTAAAAAAAATTTGCCACTTTCGATTTGAGAAAGAAGATGAGATCTTATAGTTGATTTTTGGATACCTTCTAAATCGATTTGAAGATAGCTCACAAAAATCTAATTTGTAATGGCCCGAATAGTGTATGAAGTAATGGCACTGAGCAGTGTTTCCCAAACTTATTCCTTATTCCTTAACCCTTAAAACGCGTGTGGTAGTTTAGAATTTTGAATGCACTCATTGTAAAACAGTTCAGCACTTTAAGGGTTAACGGAACACTTCACATATTGAGTATTTAGCCGAACATTTTGCAAAATTTTTGTTAGAGAGGGTTAAATCTCGTGGTGGCTTGCTAGTTTATTATCCCAATAGTTCGTGGACTGTTTTTTTTTCCACCAATCAGTTACAGTCCTTTCATTTTTTTCTTCAATTATTCTCCCATTAAATTTGTGTAAAATTAAAAACACATAATTGGACTTCTGCTGCTGAATTCTCTGTCTCTCTTGTAAATGAGTTCCTATTCCTTTTGTTTCGTTTTGCAATCGAGATCTTGTTTAGTTAAACTTAAACATTCAGAACTGGAGTGAATATGTCTTGTCTATCTAGCCCTGGAGAAAAAAAAAGTTATGGTAATGACAGGGGTAAAAAATGTGATGTTTTCTTTGTGAAGTGATCCAAAACTAACTGATGCAGATTTGCAGACGATAGAAGGAGAACTGACAAAAATGAAAACATTGGGAGAGCTCTAAAAGGGGAAGTAAATCTTGTTCCAATACTTTCTTAGAATGCATTCCCTTGATTTTGAGTTGGCTCAGTGCAGTGATTCCAAAAACAATTTTTTTTTTGGTCTTTCTCAGCGTTTGTTTTTAAGTGAAGGATTTGTATAGATTTTAGAACTACATCTGCCGGACATCTAGTGCAAATGTAATTGAGATTTAGGGTTTCTTTGTAGAGCAGCTGAGTCTAAATGCTAAATGGGGATGTAGTCGTGTTTGATGGTGCTTGCATGATTTCAGAGTGAGTGATTCCTTAGGGAAAGTGCTTAGAGTCACTACCAGATCGTGGATGTACCTAAGGTTATAATTGGTTGCCTTTAGCCCGGAAACATTCTCTTCTTTCTTGGAGTAGTGGAGGATAGGTGGTTGTGTGGTAAAACGCTTGGCTACCAAACCGAGGGGCTTTGGAGTTTGAATCCTTGTTAAGACTGGAATTTCTAATTTTGCGATTAATAGGGCGTCCCTGAGTCCTCCAATCGCATGGCTGACATAAGATGGGAAACTAAAAGTGGTTGGTCGTTTTGCTGCTCACAAGCCTATAGAAAGCGATGAGCTATACGGTGCAGAAGGTTACAGTTAGTTAGATAACTTGTTAATGGTGTTCTTATTAGGTTATTAGGGCGTTGTCTGCCAGCCCAGCCCTTTATCCCTATTCAGGGATAATATCCCCAAGTAAAGTGCACGTTTTGCATAGCCGCTCAATCTGTTTAGGCTTAAAAGCCTGAAAACTTTTCGCTATGCATGTCACGGTCTAGAGTCTAGAGCAGCGGTTCTCAACCTTTTAAGCTCGGCGACCCCTTATCTTATCTTATATAATACAGACGTTTTACAATCCCCCATTCTTCCGCGACCCACAGGTTGAGAACCCCTGGTCTAGATCATTGAAAGAAATTCTTCCATGCCAATAGACCAAAAGCCTGTAAGAGCCGTATAGGACCAGAAATCGCCCGCGGGCAGTTGTTTGGACATCACTGATGTTGTGCATTTCTGTTTCCAGCCTCTTTCACCTCTTAGCACCTCTTTTTATTCAGCGCCGGAAGATCTCACATTTGCTTGAGTTTCCATTGTCTAGTTTCCTGTTCCTGCTTTCCTCCATTACGACGCCCCTGATCAGCACTTGCAGTAATTTTATAAGGCTTTGTCAAGGAGACAAATACACCAGGGCGTATCTTTGCATCTTTATTTCTACCCATTTCAACGAATACAAAGGCCGCTTGACATTTACATGAAGGGTGACAGTGTTAAGCTACACGGGGCGAGGCGTATGCGCGGGGCGCTAGTTTGACTTCTCAGATTACTAGTAAGATTACACGCAAGGAGTAGACAAGATAGACGCCCCCTACTTCCCTTTTCTCACGTTCCCCTATTCCTATTTTACAATATTGCCCTAAACTTGGCAAGCCTTGGGCAATTATAGGGCTGTTGTTTATTGTTAGAGCGTACTAGTTTATAACGCGTAACGTAGACAGACGAACTACTTTCTTTAGTTTTACAAGTATAGCATTCAATCATCCGTTGTTTTGTCTGTCGCTAGGTTTGATAAATTCTCACTTTCAAATTTCCTGCACTGCTGTTATATTTAGTACTAGCCGGATATGACCAGCAGCCCGCGGGACGTGGTTTTGGTATGACAGCGATCTACTGGATTGAATTTATATATATGTCTAACCTAGAGAACGTTCCCTTCACAGTGTGAGAACAGCTTTACCCGTTCAGCTGACATATTCATATAAAATATAAAATTATGCAAAAACTGGTTCACCATATTTGCCAAAAAATAATCGAGATGCAATTACGTGCTTTATGTGGATTAATAATCTCCTCCGGTAATGACAAGGACATTAAACATAGGCCTACTAAACGGTCCCCGACATGATCCAAGAAACAATTAAGTCAGGTTTTATCAAGTATGGTCAAAAGGTGATGATTTTTATTCATGACTTACATACATACATACGCCTTTCTTTCTGCCTTATATATTAGATATTTGCAGGATTAGAATGATTTACCTCCCTTCTTTTCTTTTGCATGTAAATGTTTGTAAAATGTCTTACATGTTTCGGATGTTACTTCAGAGCTTATTACTTCCTAGTCCAAACCTCCCGCAGGACGACGGGGGATGGGAGCGGGCAGGGCTGTCCTACTGTATGGTTCTGAAACATGGAGAACAACTGAAGCCACAACAAAAAAAAAATACATCATCAACAGATGTCTGAAAAATATCTTTAAAATACACTGGTACGACAAAGTAGAAGACACCAAACTGTGGGAGATGAGTGGACAGAAAAATATAGAGGTGCAGATGTTAGAGAGGAAGTGGAGATGGATTGGTCACACCCTTAGAAAAGATACCAGCAACAGAGCTAGGCAGGCCTTAGAGTGGAGGGTCTTTTTACGAGTACTTATTATTACTATTATTATAAATCATGATTTGATGGGTTTTTAGTCTTTATCTGACACTAACAGGGTCAAGTTGAAAGAGAAACAAGTGAAATGTAGTCTTACCTTAGTTTTGTCTTACCTTAATGTTCAATTACTTTAATGTGGTCTTATTTTAATGTGGTCTTGACTGACAAAGAAAGTTTTTTTTAATGGTGTGGCGAATCGCATTAAAGTAACATCTGTATTATTTTGTAGTTTAAAGGTTTTACATCGTCAAAAACAAAGAAAAAAAAACAAACAAATTTCATGGTCTCTCATCACAAGTAACATACTACCTCAGAAATTGTTCATAGTTCATTTAGTTGTCCTATTTTCCGGCTGTAGACATCATGGCTATTGCTCTATGTTGTAGACACATGTACGAATACATGTATTATACATGTCCTCACATGCCGAACGATGAACCAGGGATTCTTCCCAAGGCAGACGTCTTCAGTTTCCATGTAAGCCTGGAAGCCAAAATAGTCCCCGGGAAATACAATGCTAAATGTTTTTGTTGGTGCGTTGACTAACTGACATACTGGCGTGAATTTTTAATTGTTCTAATCTTGTCCAACACTATATACTTAAAACTGGGCTAATCAATGAGAACAATGTTCCTGGATATCACTCAGTCATCACGTTGCGGAATGAGGCGTGTGTTCGGCGCCATTGTATACAGGTCCAAAGGAACCTTATTAATCTGACCGTTTTTACACATCATCATAGGAGAAACCTCCACAAGTTGGCAGAAATGCACCGGGTTTCAAATGCTAACCTGTCATCAAACAAAGTTTGAATCCAAACAGTATTACAGTGAGCTCATGAGTAATTTAGTGGACTGGATATAAGTAGGTTATGAATACAAGCGTCTGTACTCATACAATTGTTGATTTTGGTTCATTGGACCAATGTAGGATTTAATAGTCTCTTCCTAATCCGAATAGAATTGGTGTTTATATTCTGGTATGGTTTTGGTTCCATATGCTTGTTTAAAGTTGCCAGATAATTGTGATCGTAAAAGGCACATTATTTTGGCGGCTTTTATTTGTTATTGTTTAACTTAAATACTTTATTAGTATACGTTTCTATTGAAAATTGGGGGTTGTACTAATGTTATCTTATCTTATAAAATACAGACGTTACTTCAAAAAAAAAAAAAAGAAGATGATTACGGCCTACGCGTCGTACATTTAGATTTAGTCATGCATATTAACCAATGACCTAAATTCTGACAAGTCACTGGTTTTCCTGGCTGACTCAGGCAACCCATTCCATGCTTTAATAGCACTAGGGAAGAAGAAGCATTTGTAAAGGGAATCAGAATTCGTTGCTATTTTTAGTAGCAATGGCCACTGAATTTTATTTTCTTATGACGTCATGATATGGCTGCTCTGTACTGTTTTCAGAATGATAACAAGAACCATTAGGAATATATATATATATATATATATATATATATATATATATATATATATATATATATATATATATATATATATATATATATATATATATATATATATATATATATATATATATATAATATATATATATATATTAATTTGGTGATGGCAATACGTCCGACGGATGTCCTTGATGACCTTGCTGTTTTCTTTGAGCATTGTTATAAAGAGTCGGTAATGACCTCGTCGAATGTCCAACGTGGGTCGAGAGGGCACTCATTGATTACCCTTTGATCAACGGGAAAGTTTTGAGTCAGTTGCCAGGATTGAGAGATGGCTTTTCACCGAACCCACAGTCCCGAGGTTCCCCATTTACTAGAGGATCATTTAGTCACATCCGTTTTCGTGAGACAGTCTCCATGAGCCAAAGTCAGGGGGGGGGGTGTTCCTCCTTAACATGCGAAGGCCGAAGGATGAGCAAACGAGGGGTTACTGCAGATTCCTATAATGTAATCCCACTATCCATGGTAGTGTCATCATCATCGCCTTTCTTACATCCTCTCCACCTTCAAAGGTTTTTCGCTAGAACTCTAGACCACTGGAGAAAGTGAACTATCCCAGATAGCCTCTCCGCCTGCACTCAAGGAAGTTTCCACCGGGTGTCACAATGAGGCATATACTATATCCATGACAAGCATATTGTGTCCATTCTGAGGTCATTATTCTTTTTCCCTATGGGAAATACTAAAATAAAACTTCATTAAACTTCCTCATCCTCCCTCTGCGCGCTTTTCTTATCTTATCTTATATAATACAGACGTTACTTCAAAAAAGAAGATGATTACGTCCTACGCGTCATGCATTTAGTCATGCATATTAACCAATGACTTAAACTCTGCCAAGTCACTGGTTTTCCTGGCTAGCTCAGGCATTCCATTCCATGCTCTAATAGCACTAGGGAAGAAGGAGTATTTTTCTGACCACATGAGTAACAGACGGCAAGGGGCCGCATTAAAGATAACGTCAAAACGTTGAAGACAACCTTGAGTGAAGGAGGCCGAAGAACAATAAAAGTTATTCATTGTATTGCCAGTTGCCATCATTACTTACTTCCCCCTGACACAGTCCCAGTTATCGCGACACGCCATTTTTTTTTTTTGTTTTCGGCAGACGTGAAGGGGGAATAATTCTAAAGTTTTACCAGAAGTGAAATATTTTGTTTCGAATTTAAAGTGCGTGAAATTGAAGAATATATTTTTTGTTTTCTTAGATCATACGTTCAACAAGTTTATAAAATATAAAACTAAGTACATATTGTGATTACATTGTAATATTAGTCCCCTTGTCTTTCCATCTTTATTTCGTTCGCTCTCAATGACCCATCTTTTGGCGAAATGCATGTGTATATTGGACATCTGAAGCATGTTCAATTGCGTGTATTGTGAGCACATGACCTAAATACTTATTACGCGTAAATTTCTTTCATTACAACACAGATAGCCACAGTGGTTCAGGGGTAGAACACTAGACTTGTAACAGAAGCTCGTGGGTTCCAATCCTAGCATATGGCCTCTGGGAATCGTCTTGGAATTAAAAGACGCTGCGTGACTAAATGTTATAAAAGGTTAAATGGAACCGGAAGGAGAAATGTACTGCGTAAGTTGAAGTTACGTCATTTCCGGTTTAGGCTCCGCTTACCCGTTTTATTTCCACTACCAGGGATCATGGGAACATTGTTGCTTGGGGTGAATTGTAGCGTAGAGACACATAAACAAAGTGACGGCTATAGATCTAGCACTTTGTTGATAAACTGCACGGCTCACTAGCCTGCTCCGGGCGCCACATACAATACAAGACACAACGTGGAAGTGAGTAGTTCAATGATGTCTCTTTCTTTCTTCTTTCTTTCTTTCTTCTTTTCATTTTTTCTTTCTTTCTTTCTTTTTTCTTTTCTTTCTTTCTTTCTTTCTTTTTTCTTTTCTTTCTTTCTTTCTTTCTTTTTTCTTTCCTTTCTTTCTTTCTTTCTTTTTTTTTTCTTTCTTTCTTTTTTCTTTTCTTTCTTTCTTTCTTTTTTTTTCTTTCTTTCTTTCTTTCTTTCTTCTTTCTTTCTTTCTTTTTTTTTCTTTCTTTCTTTCTTTTTTCTTTTCTTTCTTTCTTTCTTTCCTTTTTTTTTTCTTTCTTTCTTTCTTTTTTCTTTTCTTTCTTTCTTTTTTTTTTCTTTCTTTCTTTCTTTCTTTTCTTTCTTTCTTTCTTTTTTCTTTTCTTTCTTTCTTTTTTTTTCTTTTTTTCTTTCTTTCTTTTTTCTTTTCTTTTTTTCTTTCTTTCTTTCTTTTTTCTTTCTTTCTTTCTTTTTTCTTTTCTTTCTTTCTTTCTTTCTTTTTTTTTCTTTCTTTCTTTCTTTCTTTTTTCTTTTCTTTCTTTCTTTCTTTTTTCTTTACTTTCTTTCTTTCTTTCTTTTTTTTCTCTCTTTCTTTCTTTTTTTTTCTCTCTTTCTTTCTTTCTTTTTTCTTTTCTTTCTTTCTTTCTTTCTTTTTTCTTTTCTTTCTTTCTTTCTTTCTTTTTTCTTTTTTTTCTTTCTTTCTTTCTTTTTTTTTTCTTACTTTCTTTCTTTTTTCTTTTCTTTCTTTCTTTCTTTCTTTTTTTTTCTTTTCTTTCTTTCTTTCTTTCTTTTTTCTTTTCTTTCTTTCTTTCTTTTTTCTTTTCTTTCTTTCTTTCTTTCTTTTTTCTTTCTTTCTTTCTTTCTTTCTTTTTTCTTTTTTTTCTTTCTTTCTTTCTTTTTTCTTTTCTTTCTTTCTTTCTTTCTTTCTTTCTTTTTTCTTTTCTTTCTTTCTTTCTTTTTTCTTTTCTTTCTTTCTTTCTTTTTTCTTTTCTTTCTTTCTTTCTTTGTTTTTTCTTCTCTTTCTTTCTTTCTCTCTTTCTTCTTTTCTTTCTTTCTTGCTTTCTTTCTTCTCTCTTTCTTTTTTCTTTTCTTTTCTTCTTTCTTTTCCCAGTCTTTATGGACAACTTGTCCAACTCGTCAATTGTTTAGATGTATGACATGATTGGCTTCTTGTCTATTTGTACAACCACAGGGGAGAGTTCGCAATGGGGTATTGTAAAAAGTAAGAATGAAAAACTTAATACAGGTGTGAAACTACGTGTTTACTCTCACGCCCTCCACTCTCTCTCTCTCTCTTTCTATTCCGTTTACTATCACTCTCTCTCTCTCTCTCTCTCTCTATTTAGCTTTACCTATCTTTTTATATCTGTCTGTTTTACTCTCTTTCTATGCCATTCTCTCTTTTCTCTACATGTCTCTTTCTCTCTCTCTCTTTCGCTCCCATCTTTCTCTTTCTCTACTATCACCCCTCTCTCTCTCTCTCTCTCTCTCTCTATTTCGCTTTACTTTCTTTTTATATCTGTCTCTTTCTCTCCCTTTCACTCTCTCTTTCTATCTCTCTTTCTCTCTCTCTTTCCCTCTTTTTTTTTCTCTCTCTCTCTCTTTCTCTGCCTTCCTCTCTTCGTCTCTCTTTTTCTCTGTCCATCTCTCTCTCTCTCTCTGTCTATTTCACTCTGTTTTTCTCTCTTTCTCTCTCTCGCTCTCTTTTCTCTCTTTTTCTCTCTCTTTCTCTCTCTCTCTCTCTCTTTTTCTGTCCATCTCTATCTCCTTCTCTCTCCTTCTCTCTTTATACAAATTCTCTGAAACCATTATCTAACATAAATTTCCCCCCTGCTCCCCACCCCGTACGCCACCTATGTACTTGTCATCCTGTCACTGCGAACGATGGCATGTTTGCTTGATGAGATCTACACTGTAATCAAAACGAGCTTCCTGAAGCACCCCCGGGGGGGCTCCCAGACGCTCTCAGGCGTCCCCAGATCCCATAACCCGAACAAGGTTTTAAAAAAATACCCATATGTGTTACCTGTTGCAATAGTCTTATTTAACCGTAACAAGAACGCGAAATCAACCTAAGCAAAGAGTGTGTGTAGGCCAGCGTGCTCGCTGAGAGGGATACGATTGTTGTATTTAAGATATAGTGTCTCTTTTCTGTGTTACACTTATTTATGAATCTGTATTTAATTAGATTTGATCACCTCTATCCTGACATCCTCAAGGGAAGTTATCCTGACATCCTCAAGGGAAGTTGAGATATGATGACATAATTTTGTCTATTCTTTTTTTTTTTAAAGTTGGCTATAATCGTAAACATTTATTTTGAAGCTAATTCATAATTAATTTATCTTCGTTAACAATATTTAATATATGTCGTTTATTATTTCAGACACCATAAACTATAACGGAATCATAAAAATTTCCTTTAAAATTACTTCAAATCAAAATTTCATGGTCCTATTAATAGATATCTTATTCGAAAAAAAGCCCACAAAAGAGGCAAGACGGCCCATTAAAGTAGGCAAAGAAATGAGGCCTAAGGCCCAAGGATTCCTATGATGATAAAGCTAAAACTGAATAGCGCAAATTCTGAGGTTTCCTTTAAAAAAAACAAAGAGTATTCAGGAGTATTCCGCACTAAAGAGGTCTTAATTTAATAATGGGAGAAAATAAACTTCATCCCGTAATTCGTAAAACAACTTTGTTTCAAAATTCAAACTATTAAATAAAAGTTTGTAAAATTCAAAAAAAAAAAAAAAAAGAATTTAAATCCTTATGTTACAGCTTTTCATTAGCCTGTCGATCTAAAAATTCACACATGAGCTCATGTTTAATGACAACGCATTTGATTCACCTTTAAGAAAGATTTATTACTTTTTACAGCAATTTTACACATTTTTACTTTCGATGTATATGAGATCTCGTATTTGGCTGCAAAATTTACAAAGCTTCTATCAATTCACTCTGTCTGTTTGTCTGTCTGGTAAAACAGTTGTACACGTTATTTCTCGTACACCCAATCTCGGATTAAGCTCAAATTTTGCACAATTATTTCTTTTACTTGACAATACAAGAATAAATTAAAAAAAGAAATAACCAATTAGTTAATTCACTATTTGTAATTAATTATTTAGCTTGGTATCTCAAACAAGGGAAAGAATTTGAACTTGATTAAGGTGGTGGTATAAGCTGAATTAGTCCCCATTATAGGTCGTCGTTTGAGTCTTAGTGAACACAATATGAACAAGGTTACAAAGACAGTTTGTGTGGAAACACAAACTCGAAATCGGCCACCGAAGTGGTCTCTTATTCATTCAATTGTTATTTATGTCTTGTATTTCGTATATTTCCGGTAAATAGACCAATTCAGATCTAGTCTATATATTAACGTTTAACTTTCTATTGCTGTCAGCCTCATTACGACTATAATTCATCTCGTAGAACAAGCGAGATGAAAACCTGGGCATAATATGTGGTTGGAGCGATGTCGCCCACACGGCTGTTCCCTTCTCTCCAAGCAGCTGATGCGAACAAATAAATGGGAAATAGTCAATGCAGTTTGGGATCAGTAGCGCCGCAGGTTCTGCCAGGCGTGCCACAATCTGCCTAAGGGTCACCAGCTCCTGATTTTTTTCCTCAGGGATGTCTCCCGAAGCCTTTCCCGAGTTTGAGTACAGCCGCAAGGCAGCGGGGGTTTGGGCTTCAGAGTTTTCCTTCTCCTAGATGGGTAGCCAGCCAAGACTAACGAGCCCCTCCTGCCCGAAATGTATAGGTTTAGGCTTCAGAGTTTTCCTTCTCCTAAATGGGTAGCCAGCCAAGACTAACGAGCCCCTCCTGCCCGAAATGTATAGGTTTAGGCTTCAGAGTTTTCCTTCTCCTAAATGGGTAGCCAGCCAAGACTAACGAGCCCCTCCTGCCCGAAATGTATAGGTTTAGGCTTCAGAGTTTTCCTTCTCCTAAATGGGTAGCCAGCCAAGACTAACGAGCCCCTCCTGCCCGAAATGTATAGGTTTAGGCTTCAGAGTTTTCCTTCTCCTAAATGGGTAGCCAGCCAAGACTAACGAGCCCCTCCTGCCCGAAATGTATAGGTTTAGGCTTCAGAGTTTTCCTTCTCCTAAATGGGTAGCCAGCCAAGACTAACGAGCCCCTCCTGCCCGAAATGTATAGGTTTAAGCTTCAGAGTTTTCCTTCTCCTAAATGGGTAGCCAGCCAAGACTAACGAGCCCCTCCTGCCCGAAATGTATAGGTTTAGGCTTCAGAGTTTTCCTTCTCCTAAATGGGTAGCCAGCCAAGACTAACGAGCCCCTCCTGCCCGAAATGTATAGGTTTAGGCTTCAGAGTTTTCCTTCTCCTAAATGGGTAGCCAGCCAAGACTAACGAGCCCCTCCTGCCCGAAATGTATAGGTTTAGGCTTCAGAGTTTTCCTTCTCCTAAATGGGTAGCCAACCAAGACTAACGAGCCCCTCCTGCCCGAAATGTATAGGTTTAGGCTTCAGAGTTTTCCTTCTCCTAAATGGGTAGCCAGCCAAGACTAACGAGCCCCTCCTGCCCGAAATGTATAGGTTTAGGCTTCAGAGTTTTCCTTCTCCTAAATGGGTAGCCAGCCAAGACTAACGAGCCCCTCCTGCCCGAAATGTATAGGTTTAGGCTTCAGAGTTTTCCTTCTCCTAAATGGGTAGCCAGCCAAGACTAACGAGCCCCTCCTGCCCGAAATGTATAGGTTTAGGCTTCAGAGTTTTTCTTCTCCTAAATGGGTAGCCAACCAAGACTAACGAGCCCCTCCTGCCCGAAATGTATAGGTTTAGGCTTCAGAGTTTTCCTTCTCCTAAATGGGTAGCCAGCCAAGACTAACGAGCCCCTCCTGCCCGAAATGTATAGGTTTAGGCTTCAGAGTTTTTCTTCTCCTAAATGGGTAGCCAACCAAGACTAACGAGCCCTTACTGCCCGAAATGTATAGGTTTAGGCTTCAGAGTTTTCCTTCTCCTAAATGGGTAGCCAACCAAGACTAACGAGCCCTTACTGCCCGAAATGTATAGGTTTAGGCTTCAGAGTTTTCCTTCTCCTAAATGGGTAGCCAACCAAGACTAACGAGCCCTTACTGCCCGAAGCCTACAGGTTTAGGCACCAGTTGCTCTAATTCGCCCCTGTTAGTGGTAACTATTACATGGCCTTTTAACTTGGTGATAGCGTCATGCTTATAAAACGAGTGTCGTGGGTTTGATCCACATAGTGGCATTTTTGTCCCTCTTTATTCTTAATCATATGGAAAAAAAAGAGAATTGAAAATCAAGTCAAGAATCGCTTTAACTCTTAAGTGCCGTATACAAACATGTCGGAATGTTTAGTTAACTGTAATGTGTCAACATAAAGAAGGAATGGGTTAAAAATAAATATATTACTTCTGTTCGCCTTCAGGTCGTCTCCATGGCAACAAAACAATAAAGTAAAAACATAATTTACAAACTGTTCCAACGTTTTTAACTCTTTTTCGCTGTTTCCTTCAAGTGCAAGCGGTACTCGTGCATATCATCCCCAGGTCAAGCACCTGTCCGACAAGACCTCTCTTAGTGAGACACTTAACACTGGCACTTCAAAACATACAGGTGTATACTTCTGCTCGGGTACAGCCAACGGCATTCATTAACAATGCTACAAATACCCTCTGGTTCAATGCTAGAAAACATGGATACTGTTTTTTTTCCCTTCAGCCCCGCCGCCCCCCTTACTCTCCTCTCCCCGCCACGCTTCTCCTCTTCATTTGATTTATTTTTCTGCAGGATTTATTTCCTTGACGTCTCACAAATTCTCTCCCTTGCCATGGTTTATTCTTAGATTTATTTTATAGCAAGGCATTTCGGGATCGGGCTTACGTCATTCATTTACGACCTGCTTCTCACGTACATGTTTCAATCGTAAAAAGTCTTGCAGAGGCCGGCTCTAACATTGGCGGAGCCTTGCGTTCCCAGGTTTAAAGCACACACAAAAAAATTCTTATAGAAATATTTTGTACCTTTATTTCATATTTTGTTATTTCATTACTTTTTTTTCTTCATTACCTTTATTTCTTCATTACCTTTTTCTTTATTACCTTTGTTTCCTTATTACCTTTATTTCTTCATTACCTTTTTCTTTATTACCTTTGTTTCCTCGTTACCTTTATTTCTTCATTACCTTTTTTCTTTATTATCTTAGTTTCTTCATTATCTTTATTTCTTAATTTTTACAAATTCATAATAAGCTCTTGCAACGCTCAACGCGTGGTCACTTCTGGGGCATAGAGCAGCAAGCAGCTTCCACCAGACGTCCCTCTGTTCTGGGCGAGTGTCTTCCAAGCGTCCAGGCGTCTTGTCCATCACCACGGCACCTGCTTACTGTCATGTAGATTGTTTGTTTGTTACAAAACTTAGACCAGCTCACTCTGTCTGGTAAAAAAAAAAGTTTGTACACAGTATTTCTTAAATTCGGACAGTTATTCAGTTCTACAGACAGGACATGAATAAATAAAAAAAAAATAAACTAACCGATTAGTCAGTTAATTACTGGTAATTAATTACTTTTTTAATACTAACAAGGGAAATTAACCCTTTAGTATTCATAGATATTGCTAAATATATAGGCCATGTTATTATAATAATTGAGCGTTGATAAATTATGTCTGTCGAGCTACCTTTATTAGAAGTTAAATTTAAAAAAAACCATAATTATACTTTTTATGCGTATGATTTTTTTCCACAGAGTTATTTCCCCTCGTTCTGATTAATTTTCATTTTCTGAGTTTAATTTCAATCAAGCTTATATTGATATTGAGTATTCTCACTTTAATCACATTAATCACAATGATCACATTAATCACAATAATCCGCTCTCTGTTGACGCTTTGTTTATTAACAGTAAATTAAAAAGGGAATTCAGTAACAGAGAAAAAGAAGAGAGGCAATATGAAGAAATGTGGTGGAGACATAAAGGACGCCAAAGAAACACGCAAGAAACATGAAGAGAGGCCGATTGGGACGACCTGTTGAATGAACACTGCTGCCAAGTAAATGAAAACATAACTTAAGGATAAGTGCTTTAAGATTTGATTCCACGAAGCTGAAAAGTGTATAAAGGTCATTAGATCTATACGGTTTATTAGAATACCGTTTGCTGATGTATGACTAGATTCACACATGAAATGCGTAGGAGTAATTATCATCACTTTTGAAGTAACGTCGGTAATGTATAAGTTAAGAAGATAAGAATAAAAATGAATGCTTAAAAAATATTCAGATAATTAAAAGCTATTTTGATATTAATATAATTTAATTAAAGTTTTTAATTTATTACATTTTGTAGGTCCACGTTGAGATTGTCTAGATCAAGCTAAACTTGAAAAGCGCAAATTCTGAGGTAAAAAAAAATACTTTGTTAATCTTCATTGGTCGACAAAGATAAATATGCGTAAAACAATTTCTGTAACAACTATATTGTCGTATTAAGGAGGCCCAAGGGTTCATATGATGACAAAGCTAAAATTGAAAAGCGCAAATTCTGAGGTTTCCTAAATAAAAAAAAAAGACTATATCAATCTTTCCAATTATAATTGGATAAATATTAAAAGACCGCATAATACCAAAAAGACGCACGAAACCCATTACAGAGGCATGAACCCGTCCCTCTAAAACAATATTCTGAACTATTTAAAGTACATCAAAAATAGAACAATTTCTGTACTGTGCTAGTTGCAAAGGAAATAATGGGAAGCGGTAGGAGTACTGCTCAAACTTCATTGGTCAGTGTTGGCCTGGCCGGACCCTGCATGGGATCGGGTCAAGATATTGGTAGAAGGCTGAAAACAAAAAGGGGGAGGGGTTATAAGGACATCACAGTTTACAAGCCAAACACGTCTGACCAAAAAGGTCGCTAGGTCAAGTGATCCCGCACGTTCCAGCAACTCCGACACTAATGAATCCCACAATGCAATCTTGTCTTCACCTCTGACCTGCCTGCTAATGTCAGTGATCATTGGGCGGTGGGCGGGGAGGGGGTGGGTGCACTGAAATCTAGCGAGCCAAATATTGCTACGATTCTTTCTCTCCTAATCAGGCGTTCTCTAAACAACTGCTCAACACACAACACATTCAGAACTTGACAATAAGAGTTCCAAAATAATCTGGTACTTTAATAATGAGTGAATGAATACTAGACAATTGGCAACACAATCAACTACTAAAAATGCTACAGTGTAAATCACCGTACTAAACTCTCTCTTCCTGGACACGCACTGCTTCACGTGAGGACTCCGACTCCGACCGGACTGACCTTATGGCCGACTAACAGTCCTGATCTCCTCAAGTCCTGTACTGAACTGCCTTACACACTCTGTCTCTGGTCCACGAAGGCTTCTCATCACATGACCACAACACGGGTCATATTTGCGTGCAAAGTTCATACCAATACTGTCCCTTACATATGTCAGCTGATTGTACAAGTGAACCCTATCGCTCCGCCAATAGTGTTACAACAATATGATTGGATAACATAAAATTGATAAATATGACATTGGCGGGAATATGATAGTCTTTAAATGTGAACTCTATACAGATGTTCACCAAATTTTATCAAGATTGTTCAAAAGTTGTTTTTTTTTTTCGGGACATATAGACATGCATCCTCCTTACACTGTGATTTATATATTAGGCAATTAGGCACTCTTTCCTACTTTGCGCTTTATAACGATGATTATGTGTGTCTTGCTGGTTTCTAGGCCCGACAGTTAACGAAGGTGTCACGAGGCCACAAAATCGGCTTTCACTTTCCTCAGCTTACTTTCATAGCTACTAGACAAAAGAAAAAAAAATTAAACTTTAAAAAATTATTTTCTTTCCCTCATAGTTCAAAGCTGTATTAATAGTTATAGTTCTCGCACAATACTCTGCAGAGACGTGTCGACCTCAGACACTTTGCCCTTATATTTGTATTTACCGGAGATTAATTGGTTTCACAATATTAGCATATTTATGTGAATGTTTCTGTTGTGTTGTCTTTATGTGAGAAAGAGTCTTTGTAATCACAACAAATTTCCATAAAGCAGTCTTAGTCTTAGTCCTAGTCCTAGTCTTTTGGGACTCTTGGACGCTATACTTTCTAGTTTCACAATTTTCGGACCCCATAATGAGTAGTTCCGAATCTCTGACCTACTTTATAAAAAGTCACGTGACTGTGGTCTTATACATGGGAATAATGGCAATATCTTCCTAAGATAAGATGTAGATCTAGATTTAGTGCTAGCCTAGATCTAGTAGACCTACTAAATAATCATTAAAAATTAGTGAATTATTGTAACATACTTTTTATTACTTAAAGATGTCTAGATCTAGACTTTTTTCATGTTTAAATTACAATGAAATCAATGAGGTCATTAATGTAAACAACACACCCACGTGACTGAGAAGAGACCCGGAACTACCCCATTGACGGTCTCAGATTTTCTGCTCACAGAAGGGGTAGTCTCAATGATAAAGGTGTATATAGGTGTGTATCTTTAACCTCAGACTATTCCCACATTTTTTTTTTTTACCTTTGGAAACCCCTCTCCTCCTCCCACCCCCAATACCTACACTTCCGTTATACACTGGTAGGATTAACTCTTTCTCTTCGAAATTATTTACCACATTTTGGTAGAATCAACGTTGGTATCGTCAGTTAGGAGAGAAAGAGTTAACAACCCATAACTGGCATTTTTCATATCTATCTGGGCAGTGGCTTTTTTTCGGGGGGATCCACACAAACACACATTTAGACATAAAAAACACATACACACCCAAATGATGTGTCTCGGAGGTTTCATTAAGAAATATTCACCCGGTCACTGGCCTCCACGCCAGGGTGCCATCCCCTAGCAGCGCTCCACCAGGTTGCAGCCACCGGAAACAGGGTTTTAATGAGGCACGAGAACACTGTGTCACGCATCATTGCCTCCGCACGCGCCTGCAACAACACGCGAGGATGTTCACAGAATGTGTAAGAAATAAATGTGTTTACAAAGTCTATAAATAATTAGTACTGAGCAAGAAAAAAGAAATTAAAATTACGCTTTAAAACAAAAGACAATAACTCGTTATAAATTTTAAAAAGAAAAAAAAAAGAGCTTTTAGCTTGTATATAAGTACATAAATTCGATATCCCAACGACGTTAGCCACTGAGATAAAGCTACAATTGTATCAATGATAATTATTTAGTTTTACTTTCATTATATAGACATCTAGTTCTAGATCTACCTATTCTTCTGGTTTAGAAAGTCAATTTCTAAATCGAGAGTCTAGATTCACGTAAAAATACAAGCAAACTAAGATAAATCTATCAATAACCTGAAAGCAGCATTAAATTTTAATAAACAACTCAGTTATCGGTACACTACGGTTGACTACGCCTTGTTTTACAGCCAAGGATGCATGTCATTCAATTTTCAGATAAATCGAGACAAGCCAATACATCCCCAATCACTACAGCACTGGTTCTAACTTTACGAAACTGTCATTTCCAATTGTCATTTATCCCCTCATTGATTGCCCAGATTTATTTAGTCTTAGACCGACCACAACAAAACCAGCTGAACTAAAAATCTGTACAGCAGTGGGAACAACTAAAAGGAAACGCCATTTTTCCTTGGCACAGACCGCTAAAGACCATTACAGTTGAGCGGTAAAAAAACCTGTCTAGATGCTGAAGAAGAAGAATCAATTCAGTTCAGGGTAATGTGTCTTTTCCAGATTTAAGTCTTTTCTAGAATCTAGTCTGTTACAGAATCTAGTCTGTTCTAGAATCTAGTCGCTTCTAGAATTTGTTCTAAAATCTAGTTTGTTCTAGAATCTAGCGGTTTCTAGCATTTATATCAATTCATTTCTAGGAATCTAGTCTGTTCAAAAATTACTTTGTTCTAGAATACAGATCAATTCATTTATAGAATATAGTTTGTTATAGAATCTAAGTTTTTTTTTTATAATATATTTCCATTCATTTCTAGAGTATTGTCAGTTTATTTTTCTTCTTCCTCGTTCTCATTGTTACGTTGGAGCGTTCAGATGACTAGACCAATATATGAGATGAACTGCGCAGTGGTTTCCAAGTCAGGGAGCTCTCCATATAGTTTTCTTTGTATTGGGGTGCTTTGGGGCCAGAGTCTTGTACGGGCCTCATGGTAAAGAGAGCAGTTTTGAAGGACGTGGTCAACATGCTCTGGTGAACCTTCACATGGGCAGATTTCACTGGTTCCAATTTTGAGCTTCCGGTACATATGTTGTCTCATTCTGTTGTGTCCTGTCCTGAGGCGGAAGAGTAGACGTTGTCGAGATATCTTATAATAGACGTCTTTCTTGTGATTCTGATGAGAGCTTGTCCATTTCTCATTTATTCTATTCACTTTTGGTTTCTGCATTTTTCTGGCTTAGGCAGAAGTATATACTGGCAGAAAGAGTGGTCAAATTTCAGCGACACATAAAATGTGAAAAGATTTATAGATCAAGAAGCTTCATCTTTAGTTTTGTTTTGTTGTTCTCTCATATTTAAACTCACTACTACGTTTTTTTTGTTTTAGCACTAATTCACAGGAGGTCACATTGTCCCTGACCTCCTTCTCTTTACAATAACCTCATCAAAGTGTCTTCATAAACACTCATTGCAGTGATTTAGACAACTGTTACAATATAGACAAATTTCAAGGGTAACAATCGTACAGAGAAGTTGCTGTTGGCCTGACTTCTTGACAGTACATTAAAGTAAAATGGAAGTCTTTGTACTACACAGTACACAAATAGTGATGACACCTTACACAAACCCGTACTCTCGAATTCCTTTCAGCAATGAAACGTCTAGAAATAAACACAAAACTAGGTCACCCACGTGCCGGTAATTGAAGCTTAAGAGTCAGTTACAGTAGGTCTACTTTGTCTGGGATCAAGGCTGTCCAGATTTGACGTCACTGCCTCTTCAAATTTGCCAGCAAAAAAACGATGAATTAAGATTTTAAAACCTTTTTAATAATACGAAAATAATAGTATGAATTATATAGTCCATATTTCCTTAGATATATTAAACAACTTTCTTTTTAAATATTGTCGCAGAAATGTCTGTAACTCCTCCAACGACACTTCTTAACACACTGAGAGAACTGCTTATTGGTTATTTGTTTCTTAATTGGCATCTATATCGACATTATAAAAACTGATGCAAGGAATGATAGCTTCCCTTATTATAGAGAAGAATTCTTCATTATATTCTAGGGGACGACGATGTTTTAGTCGGAACTACTGTCCATAAACTGTTTTCTTCAATTTTTATTTGTTGAGCCGAATAAGTATCGAACTCCTACACTTCATCAGTAACACAGGCCATCTGAACCTATACCTTGCGATTTGAAGCTTTTTTTCTTTTTCAATGGGTAGCTGCAGTTTTGTTGGACCAATCTGTTTAGGATCGAATCTTTATAACTGTACAATGGAAGTCGAGATATGGATGTGTCTGTGTTATCTCACGTGTCATGCTTCCTTGATGTAGTATTGTTTTATTCCATTCCATCTCTCTATTCATCATTCTCTCCAAAAACATCTTTCTCTCCTATTATCTCTTTCTCCACCCATCTCTCACTCTATTCATCTCCATCTCCAATCAACTCTCTCTGCGGCCATCTTTCTCTCCAACCATCTCTCTGCAACCATCTCTCTCTAACCTTCTCTCTCTTCGACTCCCTTTCTCTGCAACAATCCCTCTCTCCTACCATCTCTCTAACCAACCATCTCACTCTCCTACCATCTTTCACTCCAACCATCTCTCTCTCCTACCATCTTTCACTCCAACCATCTCTCTCACCAACCATCTCTCTCCAACCATCTCTCTCCCCAACCATCTCTCTCCAACCATCTCTCTCACCAACCATCTCTCTCACCAACCACCTCTCTCACCAACCATCTCTCTCACCAACCATCTTTCACTCCAACCATCTCTCTCACCAACCATCTCTCTCCAACCATCTCTCTCCCCAACCATCTCTCTCCAACCATCTCTCTCACCAACCACCTCTCTCACCAACCACCTCTCTCACCAACCATCTCTCTCCAACCATCTCTCTCCAACCATCTCTCTCCAACCATCTCTCTCCAACCATCTTTCTCACCAACCACCTCTCTCACCAACCATCTCTCTCACCAACCACCTCTCTCACCAACCATCTCTCTCCAACCATCTCTCCCCAACCATCTCTCTCCAACCATCTCTCTCACCAACCATCTCTCTCACCAACCACCTCTCTCACCAACCATCTCTCTCACCAACCATCTCTCACCAACCATCTCTCTCACCAACCATCTCTCACCAACCATCTCTCTCACCAACCACCTCTCTCACCAACCATCTCTCTCACCAACCATCTCTCTCCAACCATCTCTCTCACCAACCACCTCTCTCACCAACCATCTCTCTCACCAACCATCTCTCACCAACCATCTCTCTCCAACCATCTCTCTCACCAACCATCTCTCTCACCAACCACCTCTCTCACCAACCATCTCTCTCACCAACCATCTCTCTCACCAACCATCTCTCTCCAACGATCTCTCTCCAACGATCTCTCTCCAACCACCTCTCTCACCAACCATCTCTCTCCAACCATCTCTCCCCAACCATCTCTCTCCAACCATCTCTCTCACCAACCACCTCTCTCACCAACCATCTCTCTCACCAACCATCTCTCACCAACCATCTCTCTCCAACCATCTCTCTCACCAACCATCTCTCTCACCAACCACCTCTCTCACCAACCATCTCTCTCACCAACCATCTCTCTCACCAACCATCTCTCTCACCAACCATCTCTCTCCCCAACCATCTCTCTCCAACGATCTCTCTCACCAACCACCTCTCTCACCAACCATCTCTCTCACCAACCATCTCTCTCCAACCATCTCTCTCCCCAACCATCTCTCTCCAACCATCTCTCTCCCCAACTATCTCTCTCCAACCATCTCTCTCACCAACCATCTCTCTCACCAACCACCTCTCTTACCAACCATCTCTCTCACCAACCACCTCTCTTACCAACCATCTCTCTCACCAACCATCTCTCTCCAACCATCTCTCTCACCAACCATCTCTCTCCAACCATCTCTCTCCCCAACCATCTCTCTCCAACCATCTCTCTCCCCAACTATCTCTCTCCAACCATTTCTCTCACCAACCATCTCTCTCACCAACCACCTCTCTTACCAACCATCTCTCTCACCAACCATCTCTCTCTCCAACCATCTCTCTCCAACCATCTCTCTCCCCAACTATCTCTCTTCAACCATCTCTCTCACCAACCATCTCTCTCACCAACCACCTCTCTTACCAACCATCTCTCTCACCAACCATCTCTCTCTCCAACCATCTCTCTCCAACCATCTCTCTCACCAACCACCTCTCTTACCAACCATCTCTATCACCAACCATCTCTCTCTCCAACCATCTCTCTCCAACCATCTCTCTCACCAACCATCTCTCTCACCAACCATCTCTCTCTTCGACCATCTTTGTCTCCAACCATCTCTCTCACCAACCATCTCTCTCACCAACCATCTCTCTCACCAACCATCTCTCTTACCAACCATCTCTCTCCAACCATCTCTCTCACCAACCATCTCTCTCACCAACCATCTCTCTCACCAACCATCTCTCTCCAACCATCTCTCTCACCAACCATCTCTCTCACCAACCATCTCTCTCACCAACCATCTCTCTTACCAACCATCTCTCTCACCAACCATCTCTCTCCAACCATCTCTCTCTCCAACCATCTCTCTCCAACCATCTCTCTCTTCGACCATCTTTGTCTCCAACCATCTCTGCAACCATCTTTCTTCTCAACCATCTCTCTCTTTGTCTCCCAGTATATTTCGCCAACCATTCACACCTTATCTTCCCAACCATCTCTCTCTCCACACAAGTCTCTTCAGCCATTCATAGCCAGTGCTGGATTTACTTACAGGTAGCATGTAGTTTAGCCCCCCCCCCATTTGCTTGAGGACCCCTCAGAAACACTTCCAGGGATATTTACAATCATTTTGAAGGAAAGAACGACAGAAAATGTCCTCTCTGTTGATAACAAGGGGGCCCCATGTCTCAAATAGCTTAGGGCCTTATCAAGTCCTATTTCCTCCAATTTCCTCTCTGTTGATTACAAGGGGGCCCCATGTCTCAAATAGCTTAGGGCCTTATCAAGTCCTATTTCCTCCAATTTCCTCTCTGTTGATTACAAGAGGGGCCCCATGTCTCAAATAGCTTAGGGCCTTATCAAGTCCTATTTCCTCCAATTTCCTCTCTGTTGATTACAAGAGGGGCCCCATGTCTCAAATAGCTTAGGGCCTTATCAAGTGTAAATTCTGTAATGTTCATACCATCACTTTCTATTAACATCTGTCCAGCCTTGTCTTTTGAACTATCCCTCTGTCCACCACTCTGTCCGCTCATGTATACCTCCCTTCTATCTCTCTCTTTCTCTCCCCCTCTCTCTCTCTCTCTAGAACAGTAGTACAGATCTAGACACATATTTTGTACTAATTTAGAACCTCCTTGTCACGCTACTCCTACCAATACCCTCCTCCCACTCACTTCACATACCATCGTACCGACGTCCATTCCCCTCACCTTAAACCTGATGAAGGATTCATAATTAAGAGGGCTGGGGGCGGGAGTTTGTAACGGTGGCGGCGGGCGAAGAATGATTTGTTTATAACCTCATGTCAAAAGTTTTTGCCCGGGGTGTGTATTTAGGTCAGTGCCATCTTTTTTTTTTTCATTCGAATACACAAAAGTAACTTTCAAATTCGTTTCCGTTCAAACCAAAAACAAAACTGATCTTAAACTCTTTAAGAATTAAAATTTTTTACACGACTATCTATTGTGGTACCATAACAAGAAAGCAAAATACACAAAATCCTTTTGGAAAAAACAACAAGAAGAAAATAATGCTTATTTAGGGGAAGAACTCCTCCCTTACAAAGTTACAACTATACTGTCAATAATGTAGACCATGTCCAACTTTTGGACCCAAGTACTATCACTAAGGAAATATTTTAAGTCACGTGGTTTTAGTGAGTCAACATAGGTTGTTCTCAGAAGCTAAGCTATATAAGGCTAAGTTAAAAAAAAACAAGATAAGATAAGATAAGAAAGATAAGCTATGGTACCATTTAAACTGTTTGCCTGGTCGTGTAGAATGCGCTCTCGACTGTCATTCAGTGCTCTTGAAGATCTCCGGTTCGAACCTGGCCTTCTATCATACCCTCTCATTCTGCGGGAGGTTTGTGTTTAAATGTAATTATCTTCACATTATGAGGAACATCCGAAACCTGTCAAACATTTAACAAAACAAAAACTGGTCAGGCATTTCATTTTTGTAAAGTCGCAACCGAAAGGTCCACGTTTTCTAAAATCCTTTTCAAAGATAGTTATTTTTCTATAGTTTCTATTTCTATTATTAGTCTTTTTTTTCAGACATTGCGATCTATAGGGCAGATGATGTAAAGGTCATCTGTGGTCTGTGGCCCACGGTTAACGAGGGTGTCATGTGGCCAGCACAACGACCAACCGCCTTTACTTTTCCCCAACTAATATCAGGTACCCATCAGAGTTGGGTGGCGCCCTAAAGATCCCGAAATTAAAAAAAAAATACCGTAAGGTCTGAAAAGAGACTTAACTCTTTTTTTTTAATGTTTTTATTAGTAGAGAAAGTTTTGAAACTACAATTTCAAAATGAGGATTTGATGAACTTGTGAGTTCGCGAAGAATGCTTAATTACTTAAAGTACAAGACATCGTGTAATAAGGAAGCAAAAAAAAAAGAGGCTTAAAGGAAGGAATATCACAATTCATTGTATCTAGTTTCAGCCTCGTTTCCATTTGCAGAAAGAGTTTACAAGATCACGTGATGACAAGTATAGCCCTAGAAGCAGCATCTGATAGCCCTAGGAAAGTCGGGTTAAAGCGTACTGCTTACATGCACACACTCCATACTCTCTCTCTCTCTCTCTGTCTCTCTCTCACACACACACACATCCTTTTTTTTATTTTACACACACACAGTGATCCAATCACATGTGAGGGAGTGATCCCACTACTCGAGACTTCTCCCGTACAGTACCTAACGTAAGACTTTCTATTTTACGTTTGAAAGAGAGAAGGAAAAAAAAATATATAAAAGAAATTGAAATCCAGAAAAGAACACTGCCGAAGTTCGGAGCAGAGTTGAGCGAGTTCAGTCGTCTGCTAGACTTCTCCTTTGAAGTCCAGACATCAAGAGGAAGCCTTCAGCAAGAAAAACATGTCCCCTGCATCGGTCCGCGTATCTCGCTTTGCAGCTTTCACTTTTTTTTTTCTTGGCCTCCATTTTGGGTCTCTTTCTTGTGTTGATCGGGCTAACCCGGAAGTAATAAGCTATAATTGAGATGATCTGTAGCTTCCCTTGTAAAAAATAATAAGGGCCAGTGCATGCATATGGTAGATCCCACGTCTGCTGTTTCAATTCTGCGGTGTCACTCAATCCATCAGGGACTATTTTTTTGTTTCGGTTGAGGGCTAGTAAGAGTTTCTTTTGTTCTTAGCTTTTCCGATACTCCTTTTTAATTGTATGCACAAAAACTGCAAATATTATGACCACATGGAATAAGAAGAAGCGAAACAAGAAAAATGTGTTTCCTGGACCCACGTGTTTCGGAGGGGGGAAAGCCAATAATAGGAACAGCAAGAAAATAAAACTAAGTGTCAGAAAACAGATGCAGAGTTTGATACTGATTTCTTGAGCAATATGTTACTGTATCACCACACACAGAGACACACACACACAAACATGAAAGCAATCATTGCTACAGTCTTGCGTCACATGTTTCTCAAGGACATATACCTTAGAGCATTAATCTTCACGGGCAGGTTAATGAAACCTTTTACAGCAGGGTGCCAGAGACATATTTAACTGTAATTCTTTTTTTAAAATTCCTCTAGCTCGTAACTTTGTGTAACCTGCTGAGCAAATGGTGCGACCTGGACACAGATCTTGAAAACGGCTCTAACGATTTTTCATAGAAATTTGACAATCGATGTTAATCGGATCTCAAAAACGGCTCTATTTTCCTAGAAATTAGACAGTTGGTGTTTATCAGATCTCGAAAACGGCTCTAACTATTTTCCTAGAAATTAGACCGTTGATGTTTATCGGACCTCGAAAACGGCTCTGACTATTTTCCTAGAAATTAGACAGTTGATGTTTATTGGATCTCGAAAACGGCTCTAACGATTTTCATAGAAATTCGACAGTTGATGTGTGCGGTTAGGAAAAGAATTAATAGCTCGTTGGCCATACTGGGAAAAATGTAGTTTGACCGTTATAATTTTCCAAAGTATACAAAGAAATTGATTTCAATTTGGCTAGAGGACTAAAACCTCTTTACCTTTAACATAATACGTATTAGGGTATTTCCGCTTGTAAGGCCCTATTCATTGAAGAGTTCCATTAATTAATAGCCCGGAACATTTTGAGAACCGTCTTCTAAGTCTAGATCTAAAAGGCCAGTCTTAAGAGTATTATGTCTAGTCTAGTAGATTTGTACATGTGCTTTAACCAGGATTTTTAAAAGGGGAATGGGGGGGCGGGGGGGTTTGATGATGGGGCGGTGTAGAAAATTTTCCATTTTTTTTGAGAATTTAACATTCATTAGCAAAAATAAAATAAAATGATCGCTCTATTTGTTGTATACTGGGAGGTATCGTCTTCTTTTTTTATATTATTTTTAAAAGTATTTTTTTTTTACTGTTTTTTCTTGTTTGGATTTTATTTCTACATGATGCGTACGCAAATAATTCTATTTTCACAAGCCAATTCAAGAGCACATGATCTGATGACGTCATAATAAACATATGTTAAAAGTACTCCGTTTTTTTTTTTTTTTTTTTAATTTATTATTTCTATAAGAGATTCTGTTTTAATTTATTGGTTTTCCTGGCAATCCAATAGCATCCAGTCAATGATCTCTTGTATGAGATTTTCTCGACAAACAGCTTTTTTTAACCTTGTGTTTTCTTAGTATTTATTAGGGTTTTTTTTTGTTTTTTTTTTCATAATTGTACGCTTAGTGTTAATCTACTTCTAGATACACAATCACATCACACGCTGTAGGCCTGTATCACTGTAGGACTGAATCACTGTAGGCCTGTATCACTGTAGGACTGCATCACTGTAGGACTGTATCACTGTAGGACTGAATCACTGTAGGACTGTATCACTGTAGGACTGTATCACTGTAGGACTGCATCACTGTAGGACTGTATCACTGTAGGACTGAATCACTGTAGGACTGTATCACTGTAGGACTGAATCACTGTAGGACTGTATCACTGTAGGACTGTATCACTGTAGGACTGTATTAATGTAGGCCTGTATCACTGTAGGCCTGTATCAATGTAGGACTGAATCACTTTAGGACTGTATCACTGTAGGACTGTATCAATGTAGGCCTGTATCACTGTAGGCCTGTATCAATGTAGGCCTGTATCACTGTAGGCCTGTATCAATGTAGGACTGAATCACTTTAGGACTGTATCACTGTAGGACTGTATCACTGTAGGACTGTATCACTGTAGGACTGAATCACTTTAGGACTGTATCACTGTAGGACTGCATCACTGTAGGACTGCATCACTTTAGGACTGTATCACTGTAGGACTGTATCACTGTAGGACTGTATCACTGTAGGACTATATCAATGTAGGCCTGTATCACTGTAGGCCTGTATCAATGTAGGACTGCATCACTGTAGGTCTGTATCACTGTAGGTCTGTATCACTGTAGGCCTTGTCACTGTAGGACTGTATCACTGTTGAACTGTATCACTGTATGCCTGTATCACTGTAGGACTGTATCAATGTAGGACTGTATCACTGTATTTATTAGTTTTGTGTGTGTGTGTGTGTTTTCCCCTAATTAAACGTTTAGTGTTAATCTACTTCTAGATACACAATCACATCATCATACGCAGTAGGCCTGTATCACTGTAGGACTGTATCACTGTAGGATTGTATCACTGTAGGCTTGTATCACTTTAGGACTGTATCACTGTAGGACTGTATTACTGTAGGCCTGTATCACTGTAGGACTGTATCACTGTAGGACTGAATCACTTTAGGACTGTATCACTGTAGGACTGCATCACTGTAGGACTGCATCACTTTAGGACTGTATCACTGTAGGACTGTATCACTGTAGGACTGTATCACTGTAGGACTGAATCACTGTAGGACTGTATCACTGTAGGACTGAATCACTGTAGGACTGTATCACTGTAGGACTGTATCACTGTAGGACTGTATTAATGTAGGCCTGTATCACTGTAGGCCTGTATCAATGTAGGACTGAATCACTTTAGGACTGTATCACTGTAGGACTGTATCAATGTAGGCCTGTATCACTGTAGGCCTGTATCAATGTAGGCCTGTATCACTGTAGGCCTGTATCAATGTAGGACTGAATCACTTTAGGACTGTATCACTGTAGGACTGTATCACTGTAGGACTGTATCACTGTAGGACTGAATCACTTTAGGACTGTATCACTGTAGGACTGCATAACTGTAGGACTGCATCACTTTAGGACTGTATCACTGTAGGACTGTATCACTGTAGGACTGTATCACTGTAGGACTATATCAATGTAGGCCTGTATCACTGTAGGCCTGTATCAATGTAGGACTGCATCACTGTAGGTCTGTATCACTGTAGGTCTGTATCACTGTAGGCCTTGTCACTGTAGGACTGTATCACTGTTGAACTGTATCACTGTATGCCTGTATCACTGTAGGACTGTATCAATGTAGGACTGTATCACTGTATTTATTAGTTTTGTGTGTGTGTGTGTGTTTTCCCCTAATTAAACGTTTAGTGTTAATCTACTTCTAGATACACAATCACATCATCATACGCAGTAGGCCTGTATCACTGTAGGACTGTATCACTGTAGGATTGTATCACTGTAGGCTTGTATCACTTTAGGACTGTATCACTGTAGGACTGTATTACTGTAGGCCTGTATCACTGTAGGACTGTATCAATGTAGGACTGTATCACTGTATTTATTAGTTTTGTGTGTGTGTGTGTTTTCCCCTAATTAAACGTTTAGTGTTAATCTACTTCTAGATACACAATCACATCATCATACGCAGTAGGCCTGTATCACTGTAGGACTGTATCACTGTAGGATTGTATCACTGTAGGCTTGTATCACTTTAGGACTGTATCACTGTAGGACTGTATCACTGTAGGCCTGTATCACTGTAGGACTGTATCAATGTAGGACTGTATCACTGTATTTATTAGTTTTGTGTGTGTGTGTGTGTTTTCCCCTAATTAAACGTTTAGTGTTAATCTACTTCTAGATACACAATCACATCATCACACGCTGTAGGCCTGTATCACTGTAGGACTGTATCACTGTAGGACTGTATCACTGTAGGACTGTATCACTTTAGGACTGTATAACTGTAGGACTGTATCACTGTAGGCCTGTATCACTGTAGGACTGTATCACTGTAGGACTGAATCACTGTAGGCCTGTATCACTGTAGGACTGTATCACTGTAGGATTGTATCACTGTAGGCTTGTATCACTTTAGGACTGTATAACTGTAGGACTGTATCACTGTAGGCCTGTATCACTGTAGGACTGTATCACTGTAGGACTGAATCACTGTAGGCCTGTATCACTGTAGGACTGCATCACTGTAGGACTGTCTCAATGTAGGACTGTATCACTGTAGGGCTGTATCACTGTAGGACTGTATCTCTGTAGGACTGTATCACTGTAGGACTGCTACTGACCTGGTAGTAAAAAATAAAGGACAGTTCCCCTTTCAGCGCTTGTGAACTACAGGGCGGTTGATGTTAAGGTCAGCCGCTTCAATACCCAACGGTTAACTAGCAGGGTGTCATATGACCAGCACAACGACCCACCGCCTTTAATATCTCTCGCCTAAAGTCAGGTACCTATTAGAATTAGTGGACTCTCTGGGCGCCCTAAAATCCCGAAATTAAAAATCCCAGTCTTCACTGAGATTCGAACCCAGGACCAGGTTCAGAAGCGAAGTAGTTAACCACTCAGCCACCGCGCTCAATCGACACGGAAGAATAACCTAAAAATTAATTTAAAATATTTTTTTTTTTTAATTTTTTCTCCTTATTTATTCTGTCTATTTATTGGACTGAATGTGTTTTGAAAAAAATGTTACAATCATCAAAAAATGTTCGCTCATTCACTTTGTTTCGTAACTCCAACATTTAAGTTTTTAAAATTTTTTAATAAACTTTGCACACACTAAACACAAACAAACACAAAGAACAAATAAAAAATAAGCATATGTTTTGTTTCGGAGTAGTGTGGAATTTTGCATAGACTCCTTCTATTTGGGTTTCTCGGTTGTTGTTTTATTTAAGGTACAGCTTCTTTGAATGCCAAAAAAGGGATACGCTTTAATCACTGGCTAGGTTTTTTTTTTCTCTCCATCATACGATCAAAACTGTGTCACGTCGCAGGCTTTACAAAGGAGTATGTTTTGGGGGTCATGGGAGCCGCCTATGGAGAGAAGCGAGTCATAATTACTGCAAGAGCTAGTGGGGGGATACACATAAACATCGTCTGCGTCTGCCGAGCTGTAATCTGTGATGTAATCGACGAGCCCAGGGGAAAAAAGGGAGGGATGTTTGTATGTGTGTTTGTGTGTGTGTTTGGGTGTATAGATGTTCATAGATGTATGAGAGAGCCTATGTGTGCACAAGTGCCTAGAAGTGTGCTAATGTGTGTTGATGATGTGTAGATGTATGCTAAGTGTTGATGTGTGTAGATGTATGCCAGTGAGTGTCGATGTGTATTTTAGTACATTATCATTCAAGTACACATTTCATTTTAAAATTTCTTTTTTTTTTTGTCTTTATAGTTTGACATGTGAAGCATTTAGGAAATAGTTTAATACAGCAATAATCTATTGTATTCTGACAAATTTAATAATGCTAACAATCGTATGCTGTCTTAAATTTTAACTTTTAAGTAAATTAAGCTTCCCTTTCAGACCTTTCAATCTATAAGGCAGATGATGTTAAGGTCGTCTGTTTCATTGGACAACGTTTAACGAGCAGGGTGTCTAGTGGCCAGCACAACGACCAACGAGCAGGGTGTCTAGTGGCCAGCACAACGACACTCCGCCTTTACTTTCCCATACTGAAGCCATTACCCATCAGAATTGGGTGGACTCGTGGGCGCACCTAAAAATTCTCGAAAGACAATATCAAGTCTTTCTCAAGATTCGAAACTAGGATTCCGGGTTCGGAAGCAAAACGCTTAGCAACTAAGTCACAGCGCCAATTTTTGCTTTAGAGAAACGTTACATTGAGAGAAACAGATTATCCCCCAAATATTATAAATACGACAAAATGCTTGTTTCAATGTTGGTCTCTACCTTTACCCATTAAATTTAATTTTATTTGACACTCGATGGAGGTGCTTTTGTGTATTGCCTATTTCCGGCACGCTATTCGCCGAAGCTTCGTGTTCGGATGTAGCCTAGCTAGCTATTACATATATAAAGTCTGCACAAGAGACCTCATTTTCAATGATAGAAAATAGTGAAAGAAATGTAACGAACCAGAGACCCCCAATACGGCAGCATAGCCTAGCAACGACTCAGTAAAAAGCGCACTAACCTCTCGACCATAGAGAGGTCCAAATAAGCAAGTAGTCTGAATCAAATCTTCCAAGGCACTAAAATTTTACTTTTGAAAATTCCAAATTTCCCAGTAGCGAAGAAAGGGACATAGATCCTAGCAATTGATAAACATTACTTTTCTTTGAATGCATACAATGTATTACATTTAGTCTGTTAAGACTTATTGTCTTCTTTCCCATAAAACATTTCTCTCTCTCCTCCTCCCCCCCTTTTTTTTCCGCGCCCTTCCGCTCCCTGCAATGAAGGTCACAGGTATTTATTTTCTTAACGTTCTTTAATCCCGAAGGCAAGAAACGTCCTGTGAAGTTTGATTGAGCTCAAATGTTGATTACGTCATTATGAGATTGGCGTTTTGGAGATTCGCCCAGTTTCCCAAGACATTTAGATTCAACAATGGACTGTAAGCAATAAACAGAGCAGACGAAGGAGCTTTTTTTTTTTCCCTTCTGAACACGAACAATATTGACTAGAACGGAAGTCAATATTTATGTGAACATTATATGTAACGCATGCGCAGTAGGCATAATGCTGTTTATTTTTTTTTATTTTTTTTATTATTTTTTTTTTGTATATTACATGAGGGAAAATAACTTTTTAATAAATTTTGTTTCAATCGCTTTTGTGGAATCATAAGAGGGGTTGGGGGGGGGGGTCCTGGAGAAGGATTCCGTTTTGGCGCTCAGCGTACACAACTCAGTTCGAATCGGGATTTAAACTCGAGCCCTTGATAGGCAGCCATGTGGTTTAGACCACTCAGCCACCCCAGCCACAAATAAAACCATACATGGAGATTCATATAGTGTAGTAATGTCTTAAAGCAGCGATGGCCCAACTAAGACTCGCGGGAAATTTCCGGCCCATGACATTTCCAGACAGTGCATAATGAAAATGGGTCAGTTCCTATGAATTCCGATGATATTTTTGTTGCAATGGAGCCGGGCATGTCCCGCGGGTCGTAGTTGGACCACCGAGGTCTTAAAGTAACTGGACCTCCAGGATTGTATTATAACTTGGTCCACACAATGAGATCCTCAAGACTCGCGACGACTTTTCGTTCAGTGAACAGAACCAGGTTAAAGAAGAAGAGGCAGACAAAGCAAGCGAAGGGAGAACGAGATTAAGGCATGGAAGGGCCTGTCTAAAGAGTAGACTCTAATCCTTCCAAAAGACATACAGAAATGGAGAAAGATGGTTGTCACATCACGTGTCGTACCCCACCAGCTAAAAAAAAAACAAACTAGGATACTGTTACGATCTTCTCTGTCAGGCCTTCTGCGAACACTGCCCAACAGCACAACACACACCTAAAACATCAACTTGACAACAAGAGCTTCAAGTGACAAAGTGGCGATTTAATGATAAATACATCAAAAGCCAATACAACACAATTGGCTACATCAAATTCAAATGCTTTCTTGTACAATAGAACTGCCTATTAAACACTACAAGTCCTTTTCTGTCTACTTCTAGACTCGTACAGCTACATTTTCAAGGACTCACAAGGTACCACAGTCCTTACTGCCCTGCTGACCTGGACTCAACTGTCCTTTCTTTAAACATTGTCTCTCGACTGTCACATGACCACAGCACAGGTCATACTTGCGTGAACTAGCAGTACTGTCCCTTGTCTATCGACAGCCGTTGACCCGTTGACCTGTGTAGTTGGCCTGAGTCGTGTGTATCTTCTTATCTTATCTTATATAATACAGACGTTACTTCAGAAAAGAAGATGATTACGTCTTACGCGTCATGCATTTAGTCATGCATATTAACCAATGACTTAAATTCTGCCAAGTCACTGGTTTTCCTGGCTAGTTAAGGCAATCCATTCCATGCTCTAATAGCACTAGGGAAGAAGGAGTATTTGTACAAATTTGTCCTAGCATTTGGGACGAGGAATGTGCCTTTATCTTTTCGTATCAGTATCAGTAGGCCGCACACACATTAACCCTTTCAGTCCGCCACTGGAGTTACTCCAATATTGATGAAGGTCACCGTGTTGTAACAGCACCGGACAATCTTGTAATTTTCAACCATATGAAAAAAAAAATTCTACTTTCAATTTAACATCAGTTCTAAACTTTTCATCATGTATTTTGTAACGACGTGTCTGGTCAGCACAAGTTGATAGCAGATCTAAGTTTGAGTTCTTCAAGAATGTACGCGCCAAACCCTGTCTACTTTGATCAGTGACTTGGGTTCAACCAGGCCCACATATACCAGCCTCCCCCCCCCCTTTTTTTTTTACCTATGCTGGAAGAAAGAAAAGGCTTGTTGTGCTGGCCACATGACACCCTCGTTACCTGCTGGTCTTGATACAGGTGCACATCAGACCATCTGTCCTATGGACCCCAGGGAACATAGAAGAACTTGACATACAGTTCACTTTACTGTAGGAGTACAGTAGTTCAGAAGAAAGAGAAGCGTGTGTATATATATATACATATAAAAGCTAATATAAGGGAAATAACCGTACAACTGCAAAAATAGCCTCTATTTCATAAAAAAAAAAAATTTTTATCCCTTATAAATTAACTAATTGGCAATTTTTTTATTGAGTCATCTATTGTCATCGACAATGAATCTATTCTGCTAAGTTTCAACTTGATCCGAGACTGGTAAATTGGAGAAATAACGTGTGCATGATTTTTACCAGACAGACAAAAAGACAGACAGAGAGAGTGAGTTGATATAAGCTTTGATAATAAAAAAAAGGGGGGGTGAAGGGACACTAGTCAGTGGAGGAAATCTAAGCAAGTCAAGACTCACGGGAAAAAAACAAAAACAAAACAAAAACAAACCAACAAACAAACAAACCAACAAACAAACAAACAAACAAAAAGATAAACGCAATAATTAGAAGATACTTGTACTGCTGAACAAGTGAAAGAATGTCCCTATTGCAGCGTACTGCTTTTACAAAGCTTATATATCAAGTCTGTCTGTCTAGTACAGCGGTTCTCAACCTTTTATGCTCGGCGACCCCTTTTTACAATAAATATATCTGCCGCGACCCCCCACACACACACATACGGCAGTAGAAGAATAGACATTAATAATCTATATTTTCGATGGTCTTAGGCGACCCCTAGCAAATCGTGTATCGACCCCCAAGGGGGTCGCGACCCACAGGTTGAGAACCCCTGGTCTAGTACAATTTTTCGAACACGTTATTTCTCCCTCTCATTCTAGGATCACTTGAAACTTTGCATAATTATTCATTGTCCTTAACAAAGCATGAATTGATCTTCGCAATTAATTAATTTTGTTTTGATATTAAAAAGGGAAAAATAAATCTTTCAGTATATGGCTGTAAATATGGATTTTTTCCCCTTAGATAACCTTTCTTTTTTTTTTTTTAATAATTTTTTTTTTTAAATTTAGCTTGTTTTTTTTTTTCCTATTTCTTATATCGTGCCAAGTTTCATTATTGACTGACTTCACCAGTGACTGACTTCACTAGTGACTCACTGCTCTTCTCATAAAATTCACTAAGGACAATGACTGAGTAAATTTAATAACGACATAGCTTCGCAAATGACAAATTCTATTTCGGCTAGGGACAAACTTTGCTACTGACTAGCTTCGCCACAAACTTTGAAACAGACTATTTCGATACAAACTTCGCTACTGACTAGCTTTGATACTAGCTTGCTACTGACTAGCTTTGATACAAACTTCACTACTGACTAACTTCGATACTAGCTTGCTACTGACTAGCTTCGATACTAGCTTGCTACTGACTGGCTTTGATACAAACTTCACTACTGACTAGCTTTGATACAAACTTCGCTACTGACTAACTTTGATACAAACTTCACTACTGACTAACTTCGATACTAGCTTGCTACTGACTAGCTTCGATACTAGCTTGCTACTGACTGACTTTGATACAAACTTCACTACTGACTAGCTTCGATACTAGCTTGATACTGACTAACTTTGATAAGAGCTTCACTACAGACTAGCTTGGATACAAACTTCACTACTGACTAACTTCGATACTAGCTTGCTACTGACTAGCTTCGATACTAGCTTGCTACTGACTGACTTTGATACAAACTTCACTACTGACTAGCTTCGATACTAGCTTGATACTGACTAACTTTGATAAGAGCTTCACTACAGACTAGCTTGGATACAAACTTCACTACTGACTAACTTCGATACTAGCTTGCTACTGACTAGCTTCGATACTAGCTTGCTACTGGCTGGCATTGATACAGACTTCACTACTGACTAGCTTCGATACTAGCTTGCTACTGACTAACTTTGATAAGAGCTTAACTACTGACTAACTTTGATACAAACTTCGCTATTGACTAGCTTTGATACAAACTTAGCTACTGACTAGCTTTGATACAACCTTCGCTACTGACTAGCTTTGATACAAGCTTCGCTACTGACTAACTTTGATACAAGCTTCGCTACTGACTAGCTTTGATACAAACTTCGTTACTGAATAGCTTCGATACTAGCTCGCTACTGACTCTACACTCACATTTCTACCTACCCACGGACCGGACGCTAAACTCTGGGAGCGAGGTTTAAAAAAGTAACAATTGTGACACTAGCAGAAGTCGCTACACGTGGTCACGTGGGTGGTGCAAGCAGACGGAGACAGGAACCAGCCGATATGTTGACGTGTCCGGTCAAAGTGGTGAAGTGGTTGCTGAAGTCAGGGAGCAGGGAGGCGAGGGGGGTGCAGAGGCCCGCAATTTAAACAAACTTTTAGAAACTTTAAAGGTATAATTTAAAAAAAACTATTAACATGCTCCCACGTGTGTTTATTGAAGACGTGGCTTCTTATCCCTTTCCCTTCTTTGTCTGGACTCTAAGGGAGATAACCCAGCTGTGAGTAGGTTTATACGCATACATCATCTCCCCTAAGCACCGGACCAGTGCAGTTTCAAATAGATGGATAAACTCTCGTCTGAAGTATCCAACCTCTTGTCTCCCCTTGTTTTTTAAAACTAAGTTATTTTAAAGATTTTTTTTTTCTTACAAAGCACATTTGTCTTATGCTGGTTGGTTGTCACTTCTGAAACTACAGCACAGAAAGCATCAGAAAACATGAGAAGAATAGAGGTCTGCTCTGGCAAACTGTTTTCTTTCTTTGTTTTACAAAGCTTGCATCCTCTCTGTCCATCTGTCTGTCTGGTACACATGTTGCACATGTTATTTCTCTCACTTATTCATTGTCCATAACAATACGAGAATCAATAAAACAAAATATTTGCCAATTTATTCATTAATTAGGCAAAGTCAATAAGTTTTGTTTAATTTAGAAAAGGGAAATAAATCGTACAGTATTTAAATTGTATTAATTAATTAGCCATAGTTAATTAGTTTTGTTTAAATTAGAAAAGGGAAATAAATCTTACAGTATTTAAATTTTTGGCTGTAAATGCGCAGTTCTTTCTCTTTTATAAGCAGAATTTGAGGGAATACTCAGATCTTGCTTTGAAGAATGCAAATACGGTCAAGATCCCCAGAAAATATGGAACTACCATTGAAAACCGATTCTTTCCAAACGGAGGTAACCCTCAGATGACAAAATAACAGACAAAATGCCAACAAGTACTTGGGGCTGATGTACGATGTCCGCAGAGCCTGGTCGCGCATGTGGCGCCCTGACCGCACTTCCCCGTGGTGGAAGCTGTCCAGCCCTGTGCAAGCTAAGCACGGCTGTCCGGGGCTTTCGCAAGAGAGGATTTGAACCTCTCAAGCCCTGACTCAAATGGAGTTTGATGGTGATGATGATAAACGAAGACAAATAGTAATTTAAATACGCATCGAAGAGAACCATCCAATGTCGTTAGCCAAAGTTAAATACGTAATGAAGAGAACCATCGAATGTCTTTAGCCAAAGTTATATACGTAATAAAGAGAACCATCGAATGTCTTTAGCCAAAGTTCAATACGTAATGAAGAGAACCATCGAATGTCGCTAGCCCAACAAAAAACTACGTCGTAGAAACTTCTGAAACTAAAGCATTGTATCTCTCTAAAGCCGCCAAAATGTGTGTTTTTTTCACTTTCGTTACGCTTCAAATCCTAGTCTTGTTTTTTAATGTTTTTTAATGAAACAAACAACTTTTCGCGCCAAATTCCTAATCGTATCGTAATGATATATATATTGTATACATAGAATTAGCCAGTTCAGGAATTAGTGTAAATATGCTTTACTATTCGGTTATTGGTTATTCTCTAACCAGAAAAAAAGAGGTAAACACCACAATCATGTGACATATCTACCACATGGCGTACGCGTTGAGGGTGCCACAGAAATGTCAACATGACGCATTTTGTTTTTTTACATCTTAACTTCTAGTAGCTTCGAGTGTCTACCAAGAATAGTTTTTTTTTAAATGTAAAGGGAGATAACTGGAAAATTTTTTAGAGAACTCGATTTCTTAGTTTGGGAAGCCATAAACAGAAAAGGGGAGCTTATATCAGGGTCCATTCAGATTTTAAGGTTTTCAGACTATTCAAGCTTATGTTAGATCTACTTTTAAGATTTCCTTTTCATTATTATTATATTACTAGCAGTACACAACGGCTTAGCCCGTTGATTTTTTGAAAATTAATATCCCCCAGATCAACTTAAAACTGTTTCATGTTCATTTGCCTTTTATATTCCCGTCTGACCAAAGTAAAGTTAATTTTTGCACATCGTCAATAGACTACACTTCTTGTTACTGACAATGTATATACCCCATACACACCACAAAACAAAGAAGCTTACAGACATATTCCAGACAGCAGTACAAATGTCCGACAAGGTCTTAAACTTCCAATCAAACATGAACATTTAGTGAGTTAACTACGGTAACGTGAAGAATCGTAAAAAAAATAAGAAAAAAAAAATACCCCAAGCGATTACATTTATTGTAAAGCGTAACCGATACCGCAGTTTGTGATCTCAAGTCAGTCGGAAGAGGCTCCCATCGTCTGCAGGGCCTTCACGGCTGTCAGGCAACAATGCCATAATTCACGTGTAAAATACAATGCGCCATCCTCCTCCCCCCTACGCCCCTAGAAGCCGGATCGTCTTGCGCACCCCTCGCCACATGATCGCGTGCATGGTATCGTCCTGACCTCGAGAATGTGCTCATCTTCATAGTCGTCTCAGGTTTTATCTCTTCTCGTGATGTCATAGACTAGGGCAAGGGGATGCTGGGATTTCAAGGTGGAGTTTAAGTGCGTGGCGAGTTCATTGTGGTGGCCATGGGGGTCAGAAATAGTTTGCGGAATTAAGTTGAGCTGTAAAGCAATCTTTTGATTTTAGGTTTAGGTTATTTGGCATAAGGCACAAGGTGGGTCGTTGGGAAGGGGGGGGGGGGAGAGATATGATCGACAGTTTGGTGTGTATGAGTAGTTATCAATCATCGTTAATCTCCATGGAAGTGTGGGCTAGAGAGGTTCGAATCCTTCCTTCAAGTACCCTGGGCAAAAAGGTTTCGGTTGTGGTGGGAAATACAGTTAGATTTGTGTGTTAAGCTAGTCTAAGGAAGTGGCTACCCGAATTGGTCGCTTGTCAGAGTTCGGCTTGTCTGGGGCAAGAGCTATGCACATGAACAATTCTTTTCTTTTATGTTTCCAGATATAGTTAACATGTGTCATTATAAGACATAAGGACCGGTGGCTGAGTGGTAAAGAACTTGGCTTACGAACCGGGTGTCCCAGGTTCGAATCCTGCTGAATACTGACGTTTTTACTTTTGGGATCTTTAGAGGCTCCTATGAGTCTACCCAGCTCAAATTAGTACCTGACAGTTATTAAAAGCGGTTGGTCGTCGTGCTGGACACATGACACCCTCGTTAACCGTGGGCCACAGAAACGGTTGACACAAGGTTTGAAAGGGGAACTTTACTTTTTTATCATTTATTATAAAACATGCGTTGGGCACCTATGAATTGGGTTTATAAAACTAAGTGTGTTGAATATATACAAGCTTGATTTCTAAATTTGATATAAATATAAATATATATATACTTGCGCTTTGGGTTGAAAGAAATACATAGCATTGTGTACTACTATTTTTTGTTTTCTCGCTTTGACTTTTTGTAAGAAAGGGCCTTAGTCACCAATCGTAAACAAACAGCATATAGCCACGCGATTCTCTATCTCTTCTATACAAAATACGTAATCCATAAAGGATGTCACGTGATACGTTTTTTTCATTGTTTTATCAATATTGTCACGTGGCTAAATGTTGTTTGTTTACGATTGGTGAATGAGGTCCAATGTAAATCACAAAGGATCGGAATCGCTTTTAAAAAACTTCTGACACCAATTTTAATGTGGCGCAGAAGGAACTAAAAGTCAAAACTAAAAGTTAAAACTAAAAGTCAAAACTAAAAGTTAAAACTAAAAGTTAAAACTAAAAGTTAAAACTAAAAGTTCATTCTTACAAAGTACGTTCGTGCTTAGAGAAATGGGGGGGGGGGGGGAAACCTGCATGTGTTTTCAAGGCCTGGAAAGGAGGGTGAAGTACTAGATCTTTCTTTCACGGTTGGCTGGTTAGAAGCATACAATCCCATCAGGAGCCTGCCAGTCAAACGCTCTACCGCCTTGACCACGTCACATTCATTCTTCTGTCTCGTGCTCAGACAAAGGCGTATCTCTTAATCAGGTTCATACAGCCTGACTTTCTGTTCTGGCTCTCTTCGCTTTTCTCTTGCTACTCTTTCTCTTGCTTCTCTTTCTCTCTCTCAATATATATATATATATATATATATATATATATATACACATCTATGACATACATACACACTCCTCTCACACACAAGCACTTAATTACACACGTTCTTAAAATTAGTAGCCCCCCCCCCACCCCCAGCCTAACAGGTTCACACGAAGCTACCAAACACAACCTATCTTTGCAGTGAGACAACCATGATTAACCCTTAAAGTGCTGAACTCTTTTACAATGAGTGCATACACAATTCTGATGTTTAGAGGCTAAACTACTACACGCGTCTTAAGGGTTAAAATTATACAATGTTTCACGTTTGTCTGTTTTGTCTGTTCGTAACCTTGTAGTCGGACAGTAGGATAACTTCAATACAGTTGTCCAACTGGCCAGCTTTCCAAGTTGTTTGACTACCCATTAAAACTAAATGTTAAAACTAAAAATTAAAACTTAAAGAAAACTAAAAACTAAAAGTAAAAACTAAAAGTTAAAACTAAAAGTCAAAACTAAAAGTTAAAACTAAAAGTTAAAACTAAAAGTTAAAACTAAAAGTCAAAACTAAAAGTTAAAACTAAAAGTTAAAACTAAAAGTTAAAACTAAAAGTTAAAACTAAAAGTCAAAACTAAAAGTCAAAACTAAAAGTTAAAACTAAAAGTCAAAACTGAAAGTTAAAACTAAAAGTCAAAACTAAAAACTTAAAAGTTAAAACTAAAAACTAAAAGTTAAAACTAAAAGTCAAAACTAAAAGTCAAAACTAAAAGTTAAAACTAAAAGTCAAAAGTTGAAACTAAAAGTTACAAGTTAAAGTTAAGAGTTAAAGTTAAAATCATAAATTAATGGCCAAACGTTAAAAACCTGACAACCTGAAGGCTCGGTAAGAAATTTCTAGAGATTTAAAAAAAAAATGGCGGGTAGGTTTTTAACAAAAGTTTGTGTTGACTTAAAGCGTGTAATGGAAGACATTGATTCCCAGCTCTCTTTCCGTGACTGACAAGAAAGACAACTCCAGCATTGCGTGAACTTGTGTGACGTGGCCACCCACAATTATTTCCCTTGTCAATGCTTTCAAGGAAAAACAAACACTGCATAATTACGGACGTTTAATATACTGAAAGCTGCCCAACTGTGACACAATGTTTTTTTTCTTAGTACGTTCAATGTTGATCTACAGACAACGAGGATTACACTTTGCACGCTTCCGACATATCGTCTGACATGTGTGCACATATATCTTATCTTCTTATCTTATAAAAATACAGACGTTACTTCAAAAAAGAAGATGATTACGTCCTGGGCGTCATGCATCTAGTCATGCATGTTAACTAAAGCCCCAAACTCTGATAAGTCATTAATTTTCCTGGCTAGCTCAGGCAACCCATTCCATGCTCTAATAGCACTAGGGAAGAAGGAGCTTTTGTACACATTTATCCTAGCATATGGGACGAAGTGTGTGCCTTTATCTTTGTGTCTTTCTGAGAATTTTATTAAATTTTGTTTTTGTATTTCAAGATTATGGTTCAGTGTTTTATGTATAACTGCTTCTTTACTTATAGGACTTCTGTCCTGAAGGCTTTCTAATTTTAGTGATTTTACTAAAGGTGTTAGTCTAGTCAAATGTGAATATTCGTTTGTTTTGAATCTCACTGCTCTATTTTGTGTCTGTTCCAGTTTCTTAATGTTTTCTTGAGTTGAGGGGGTCCCAAACAGAGGATGCATTTTCTATTATTGTTTGACCAAAAGAGTGGAGAGCCTTTGCCTACGCCCAGTACGTTTGAAGTCACGTGATCAATGACGTGACAATTTGATTCTTGACTCCACATGTTTCTTTGTACAAAGGGCTACTAGCTTTCTTGTTTTTGATATATTGGTTCACTAATTAGTTTATTTGCTTTTGTGTTCTTTGTTTCGTTGCTTTGTTCATTAGTTGTTGTTTTTTTTCCGCCAATTGGTTGTTTCTTTGCTTTGGTCTTTTCTTCTTCTTTTTATTTTTTGTTTTTATAGTTATTTTGATAATATGATTTCGTATATGCCGTCACGCCGTTTTTTGTTTTTTAATAAGGTTCTTGTGTGTTTGTATTTCTTACTTAGGGAAGGTATGGGTGGTCTTGCATTAACTTGGTTAAAAAAAAAGAATATTATTGGTTACCGTCATATTTTTCATAGCACCTTAAAAGAAATGAAATTTAGAAAAAAAGAAACATAACCACAGTAATATTTGTATACATTTAGTACTTCGTTTTACCATTTTATTCGCCATATTGGACTTTACATAAATACATACAAAGTGCAAACTTAAAATGTTATGGTGCATTCTGACTTACATTTCTCTATGTTTTCTTTAAAGCGAATTCCCAGAAAATGTTGAAATTTGATAAATCGGCTTCATCGTAGTAAGCAGCAAATGAGTTTTCCATTTCGGCTTTCATCGTTTTCTGATAGCGCGTCTGAGCTGGAGCTCCTGAACATCCCAAATTGTTCAAACGTACATGCGTTTCAGAATCAATGGGGAGATAATCGTCCACGTTGGAGAGTAATGCAAGGGAGGTAATATGAGAATGACGTCTCGTTTCGTCCCCTTGCATCCTTCTCGAGATTTCTCTGCGTAAAACTGTTATTTCTGGCAGCGTGGTGAACAACAACCAAAAAAAAAATTCTCGCGAATGAGACGAGAATCGAGCGAGACTATACGTGACTGATGGCATCGATGACGTATTGATAGCAGCACAGACAACAATTTCCCGCCTGGTTTTATTTTTGCTTTGGGGGAAAAATCATTATCACCCTTGGGCTCAAGCGTAGACAACTCTTAGCCCCGCATTTCTATGCAGTTTTGTCCCTTTACAATGTAAAGTCAAGCTGACTGATCTTCCCAGTACTTTTTTTTTTTTCTCTTTTAACTCTTTCTATAATATTTTTTCCCTCTCTGTCTCATACCTTAGCCTTTTCTTAGCTGGAATATTTCTAGGTTTTTCTCAGATCATGTTTCTGGAATGTTCTTCAGAGAAGGAACACCAAGTAGATGCTTTAGAACGTAGGTCGGGATGAATCGAGCTAATTGAAGATTATACCCATCGTTGTGATGGGCGAACGGATTTTCTTTTGCCACCTTTGTACACGCCTTCGACATCAGAGGCGAGGTATGCTTTTTGCACAGGGAACAAAAGAATCCGATCATGAGCACAGTTGTGGTCTAACAAAAAATGTAAAGTACAGCCTTTCAGATCTTGCGATTTATTGGGCAGATGATGTAAAGTTCACCTGTTTCTATGGCCCACGGTTAACGAGGGTGTCTTATGGCCAGCACGACGATGAACCGCATTTACTTTTCCGAAGCTAATGTCAAAGTACGCCCTCAAAGTTGGGTGGACTCAGAGGGCGCCCTAAAGATCGCGAAATTAGAAGACTCAGTCTTCACCAGGATTCGAACCCGGGACTCCTCGGTTCGGAAGCCAAGCGCTTTACCACTCACGACTAGATCGAGCAGGCGTAAAATCTGTTTTCCATTGCTGAGTAAAATTAGCATCAACAAACCCAACCGCACTATTCGTGACGTCACTAAATGTCAAGTTCAAGGTCCGTCAACTATGGCGCATCGCCATGATAACTAGGTGCCTTACAGTGCATGTCTATATGTCTATATGTAGGTGTTTGCGCAGACTTAAGTAATTTGTATCTGTTGTCGATACACAAGTATTACAAGTTAAAGACATTTGGAAGGGTAGTCTTTCCAACCTAAGTCTGACAACTCTGTCTGAGAGTCTATGTAAGGTTCATGAAAAGGCCACACTCATGAGAAATAAAAACTGTTATATCCACGAGGAGTATTTTTAATGTCTCTTCTGACCCCCCCCCCCAAAGTATCACATGAAACGACCTACTAGGCAGTGGTCAGTTTTTATCTCTCAACGAAGCTCTTAAGACTGATAGCAGACTTCCCGAAATGGGGAGACCACTCCCTGGAAAGAAGAGGGGGGGGGGAAGCAATAATTGCAGACCACCGCTGGGCACTACGAGGCACTAGAGGGCACTACAGGGCACTAGAGGGCACGCGAGCCGCCAACTCACACACACACACACACTTTACCACCAGATCCATTATATACACGTAACAGATAATGAGCCGAGGTGAGAGATGAGCGAGGCAGGTCACTCGATGGTCAGTCTGACAATCACGGTACCCATGTTGAGAGTCCGATCCCACTTGTCGCTGACCTCAGTTTCTCAGGCCAGTTGACTAACTCAATTAACTTGAGCCCGCCTTCCTCTCAGCTGGCATGTCAAACATAGCAGGAAGGAGGAAATCACTATGTTCCCATTAATGGGCAACTTGAGAACCCTTCTGGGACTTGGACATTCCGAACAAGACCAAGTGCATCTACCAACTCAATTTCCGTTTGTTAGCACCGATATAATTATCTTTTCATCTTATTATCTTTATTATCTAATCTATCTTATCCTAGCTTATCTTTCTTATCTTATCTTATCCTATCTTTCTTGTCTTATTTTTCTTATCCAGTCTAATATTATCTTATCTTTATTATCTTATCATTCTTATCTTATCTTTATTTATCGTGTCCGATCTTATCTTTTTTTATCTTATCTTTCTTATATTTATTGTCTTATCTTTTTTATTCTATATAATCTTATCTTATCTTTCTTATCTTTCTTATCTTTATTATTTTATCTTTATTATCTTTATTACCTGTCTTATCTTATCTGTATTATACTATCTTATCTTTTTTTTATCATAACTTTGTTATCTTATCTTTCGGATTTACGATTTCACTCAGTAAAGGTTGTTCGTAAGTGCCGATTGTACGGTGTGAGACTCCTTGGAGTCTGACGTTGTTAAGGCTAAAAGCGCCTGTAAGTGCTATTCGAGAGTCCTTGAGAGGACTCGCTGTATTGTGCTTGTGATTCCCAGCGCGTGCAACTATCTTCTCAATGTCTACACAGACATCGCGATGTCTGCATGTGAATCTCAAAAGGTAGTGACCAACTAATAAATAAGCTTGATTTAGACATAAATATTTTTAACATTTATAGAAAATACAGATTTTCCCCTTTCCCCTTTTTTAAATATTTTTTTTTATTTAATACAACGTTCCTATCCTGGCCTAACCTCCCCTGAATATTTGTTTCTTTTTCTATGAATACTAAATCGTTGTAAAAATGGTGAATGAAAAATAAAATAATGCATATTACATATTAACTTTTAAAAAGCAAAATGTTCTCTATCGGAAGATAAAAGTCAGTCGATGCACAAGAACAAATATCGAAAAATCGGATTTTCCATATTTTTCAAGTTATTGAGATCAATCATCACGGACAGACTAACTTTAGATCTTAATCTTTGGTTATGTCGTCTCCGAGCCTCTAATGGTAAAAGGCTTAAAGTAAGATATATATCTTTTTTTTTTCCAAGTTGTGTAACTTATGTATTAAATGTATATTATATATTGAACAATGATATATTTTAAATTTTTTAAAAATAACTCTAATAAGCAAAATATTAATATTAGTTATAGTTACAATGCTCAAGTCCTCATAATACATAATATTCATGAGCTTACAACTAACAGCAAGATACTGGTAGTATTATGAAGCACAAACATTCTCCTTCAGCTCAGAGAATTACAGGCACTGGACAAATCTGGCAGTTTTATAGTAAGACATATACCAATCATTAGCTTTTTTTTTATTCTTTTGTGGTTTATTCAGATTATACTTTCACTTACAATAACAGACAAGACAAACAGGTTAACGCATCCACATCCAGACCATATAATACTGTTGAACAGTCAAGGTTATTGAGAAATTGTATATAGGTCATGATCATTGACACTGTTCATTGTTATGTTCAGAAATAGTGCAAACTTGACGATTGTCTTTTTTTTGTAGACTCAATCGAAGGGTAACCGCTTTATTCCGTAATTAAACGTGAATGAATTTAATTTTATATTTGATAAGATATTGTACATTATATTGGTAAGTTTAATTTACATATTTACATAACTTGAAACATTAAGGTATAATAGAGAGAACGATTCGATTATTAGACGGGATAGACTCATGTCTCTAAGCTAACTCTGCTATGGGAAGTGAAGGCACGGGTCCTTGTGCTGGCCACATGACATCTTCGTTTACCGCTGAGCAGGTACGGGCTAACTTAACATCGTCTGCCTTATGGAATTGTGATTCAATGAATGATCAAAATGAATCCTGTTATAAGTGAATCGGTTAAAGAAAGTGTAATGGAAACATAAATGAAAGAGTGATTCAGTGATGGATCATATAATATGAATGATTTGTTAGAAGTACAAGGGAAAGGTAGAGTGATTCACTGAATGATGATATCTTGTCAATTATTCGTCTAAAATAAAATAGAAATTTACATGAATAGTAATTCAATGAATGGTGCAATCTCATAAAACGATTCGTTAAAAATCCATCGGAAATGTAGACAAAAGAGTGATTCGATGAATGATCAACACGAATCTCATTAGTGACTTGGTAAAAAAAAAAAAAACGACCTAATTCATTCTAAGTCTAATTCTTCCATCACTACATTAGCAAAACACTTTTAGACTAATGGTGTTATCGCGATACGTACTAACAGCTCAAGACCTTTTTTTCTTATTATTTCTCCCCCTTTGTTTGTACTCTTTAGTTTAAGGAGGGTGAGAAAAAGAGATGAAACCATCCATTCTGGTATTCGACAACATTGGGGGTCTTGTTGCTTCTGTATCCCTAGATTAAGATGACCTCTTTATAAAGTACACACCATCTCCCCGTGATAATCTCTCAGTTATATGTGTACACCCCATCTCCCCGTGGTAATCTCTCAGTTATATGTGTACACCCCATCTCCCAGTGGTAATCTCTCAGTTATATGTGTACACCCCATCTCCCCGTGATAATCTCTCAGTTATATGTGTACACATTATCTCCCAGTGGTAATCTCTCAGTTATATGTGTACACCCCATCTCCCAGTGGTAATCTCTCAGTTATATGTGTACACCCCATCTCCCAGTGGTAATCTCTCAGTTATATGTGTACATCCCATCTCCCAGTGGTAATCTCTCAGTTATATGTGTACACCCCATCTCCCAGTGGTAATCTCTCAGTTATATGTGTACATCCCATCTCCCAGTGGTAATCTCTCAGTTATATGTGTACACCACATCTCCCAGTGGTAATCTCTTAGTTATATGTGTACACATTATCTACCAATGGCAATCTCTCAGTTATATCTGTACACCCCATCTCCCAGTGGTAATCTATCAGTTATATCTGTGTACAAGGCGTTGAAGTTCATCCACGTTGTACATCTGTACACTTATTGTACTCACAGTCGTGCTAGGGATAGCGGGCGGGCTGGGTCATGGGCGTAAGCGGGTGAGGGGAGGACCTACTGGGGGCATGAGCGTCTGATGATCTGGTAAACAAAACGGCTGGGGAGTACTCGGGGAACTAGCTTGGACTAAATGAGGGCTGTCATAAGGGGGTAGGAGGTTGGGGGGTGGGGGCTCAAAGGATGGTGTTGCCAGGGAAAGAGAGACTAACCCCACCCCCCCGCACCGTTTGTGAAGATGACTTGATAACAAAAACTCATTAACTCCAAGGAGTGTGTGTGTGTGTGTGTGTGCCTTTCTCTATTGTTCTGCTACAACGCAGCGAAATGTGAGGGCGCAAAGATGTGTGTGTGTGTGTGTGTGTGTGTGTGTTCTGAGGGTGGGAGTCGCTGAACGAAGGTGAGATAGGGGTCTCAGATAGTTGGGTGAGTTGGTCTTGTATTCAGTAATCTGGTTATTCTTTAGTTGAGAGCTGTGTTGGAAGTAGGCTGTTTGTGGTTGGGGGGGGGGGGCGCATGGGGGTACTCTTTGTTTACTGTATCTAGGGGTCTTGGTAAATGTGCATTAGAACGACCCGCCCATTGTCATTTGTGTCATGTTTGTCGTTAAACTTTTTTTCTCGATGTTTTTTGTTTTGAAACATGTAAAGTTAGTTAAGGTAAATTTAAATGATTCTCAATGTTCCAGCATTTAATGAGCTCTAATAACACTTTCTCACACGTGCAAGCACAAATCGGATTCAGGGGGTTTTCAAACGAGGATTTGCTAAATTTATGTTATGTAAATATTGGGCATGATAGCAGAGACGTGGGCCCTTGTGAAGGTTTAGGGGTGGGGTCGGTGGTAGTCACATGTATGGGAATCACACTTAAAAAGGGGACACAATATTTTTGTCCCAACCCTGCACCTTAACTATGATTGATTTTGTAATAGTTGAAAAAAAAATTATTGAATCATAACAGGTTTATATTTATTTGAATACGTTACAAATTTAATAATTAGATAATTTCTGATTAACTCCTTAAAGAATTAACAATATTATAACTCATGAGCGGCAAGAAAGTGTACAAAATGGCGGATTTATATATAAAACATGTCTAGGTGTTTTTAACCCTTAAACGCCAAAATCTTGTTTCACCTTTATAGAAAGCGACAACCCAAAATAAACACAACAATAACCTTAACTTCTTTTTTTTTTATCGAAATGGCAGACGTCAAAAATTGGTCGCCTTTCATCATCAAGTCTGTTTCCGCCATTCTCGCGTTTACCCGACTGTCTATCTGGATGACTTAAGCACGTGCGGTTCTAGACTAGCACCTTACCGACCAAGGAAAAGGAACGGTTGTACCTTCTAATGGCCGCGTCTCATCCCTACTGGTTCGGTAGGGCGGCCGTCTTTTGATGCCAGCCAATGGCCGTGTTTATTTTATTATGTCATAGTTAAAAGTGTTTTAAAAAAACATTTTCACCCCACGATCCTCCAAAGCATCAAACGAATGCCAGCGAGGGATAAGACTGTTTTGTCATTGGAAAGAAGGAAATATCACAGGGTCAGAATAACGCGCGTGGTGCTCTTCATGGGGTGAAGATTAGGAAAATAATGGGGGCTACGTTCGAGAGTAGGCTCATGAATATGAAAAATTGGAGAGTACACTGAACTATAAATGTGATGAGGAAAACGTTTTTCAAGGGCAATAACTCCGTGTCAATTTCTTTACGTCTGCTTGATATAAATGAAAGAAAAAATGTTGATAATAATTGATTTGATATTTTTTATAAATAAATAAAAAAAAAACGTACTTAAATAACACGTTTTTTTAATTGATAACTAAACACTAATTTAGATATTCTATCTTCTCCTAATTAAGTTTTAAAACTAATTTACAAAACCAGGTTTACTTGTTAGTTTAGAAAAGATGGATACAGTAACATAAACGTAGCCTACAGTACCGAATATGGCATATATATCATGTAGATTCATACATCCCAAGCAGTAGACTTGTAAATTTTAAATACTTATAAGGTACAAGCAAAAAAACGGTTCACTTCTGCTTCTACGTCACTTCTGAAAAAAAAAAAAAAAAAGAGTACCCTCCCCATCCCACACGTATTTTTGTTTTCCTTGAATCAAACTACCCTTCTAAACACCATCGAAGAAGTCAACCGGATCCTAGCCAGAGGAGATCACCATGTACGCTTCTATATCTCCAGGGATTCTCAAACAGTGTGTTCCTTGAGGAAACGTGTTTAAAAAATTAACCCTTTGCTGCCTGTCTTTTGCGCTAAAGAGTTCATTACTTTTAAAGCATGTCGCACATGTTAAATATATATTTATTGTCAATGGGTTAATGGTGGACACTATTTACTAGAGACGTGGTCTTTGAAGGTATCATGAAATAGCAGTTATTTAAAGAAGGGTGTGATAGTAAAGCGCTTGGCTTTCAAACCTCGTAGTCTTGAGTTTGAATCCCGGTAAAGAATGAGTCGAATCCTGGTGATAACAGGGGTTTTTAATTTTGGGATCTTTGGGCGCCTGTGAATACTGGGTACCTGACATTGGTTTTGGAAAAGTAAAGGCGGTTGGCCGTTGTACTGGCCACATGACACCCTCTTTAACCGTAGGCCACAGTGTAATGACACAAGATGCGTAGAAGTTGATGTTAATCGGGTTTTTTCCTAAGTAATGTGACGAGTAAGAAAAGAGCAGGATTACGAACAAGAAGAATAATGGACAAGACGCCTTAGAGGACGACGCTAGGCTAGCGACGACAGAGGACTGTGCCCTTTTTATTGTTTATTACATTGTTGAAGTTATCAGCCTGCGTTATTAAGTATATTCTTTATTCATTCTGTTGTTGTGTCATATGGACTCGCATGCACCATTAATATATATACTCATCAACAAAATAGACCATCAACAACAGAAACAGATGACCTTTACATCATCTGCCCTATAGATCATATAAAGATAAAGATAAAAAATGAAGAAAAAAGAAAGTTTGTGTGTGTGTGGAAGGAGGAAAAGGGGGGGGGGCACTTTGAAGGAAATCATCTAATCAAGAAGTTTGACCGAGTCCAATCGTCATAGACTGCAGATCTGTGACGTGACAACGAGTGGTCAGACGAGACCTATAGTTCTTCGGCACGTCACATGTCTGCAGTCAGGCCTACGATTGGTCTCGGTTTGACACACACACATAACTTGCAGGTTGACAAGCTCATCATTTTTTTACGACGGTATTCAACTAAAACAGGCAGAACTGCACATTTTTTTCAAACACTGCGATATTATTATATTCCTGCCTTGCTTAAAATGCGATATTCGAAAAAAAAAAAAGAATAATAGCAGGGTGAACGGTAGATAGGGACAGGGCTTGTATGGGGGAACCAGGAACAAGGCTGTCAGTTACCATTAGTGATTCTGTGAGTCTCTGGGATGACGAGTTATGTGTACAAAAGATCTGACTTATGTAAATAAATGTGTTTTGAAGAAGGCATAGCCTTACGGGAAGGGAGAAGGACCTACAATCCATCTCACTCTATCTCTCCCCGTTTTTTGTAAACTTTTTTGTAGGTAGAGGTGTTCACAGCTTGAACTGGTTTTGAATTTGTTCTGGGGGGTAGTCCAGGGGAGGGAGGTGGGGGGGGATGTTAGTAGTCACTGGAGACTGACTAGAAAGAATGATGGGTGTGGGGGTAGGGGTGATGATGATGTGGAAGCACAACGGGGATACACAAGATGCCAAGGTGTTGTGATTAACGAGAGTATGATTTAGAGAGTAGGCGTATTTGTTTTCTCTCTTCTGACATCGAGAATATGCGATGAGACGAAAACCAAATAAATACTTGCAAATGGATCGATGTAAGGAGTTGAAAAAACAATCGATTTATAGCTGCATTCAATAAGGCTACATCGTGCGATAATGGGTTTAAGATCATGTTATCGTATTTCTGGAGGTTTATTTAACAATGTGTATCTTTTTATTGTAATGTGGTTAATTAACGCTACTTGGAGGTCTAAGGTAGAAGCGATTTAATAAGAGCTAAATAGGACCACGATGAGCTGCTGAGCACAGGTCAACAAACACCTGAGCCAGCCAAGAAAACCAGTGACTTGGCAGAATTTAAGTCATTGGTTAACATGCATGGCCAGATGCATGACGCGTAGGACGTAATCATCTTCTTATTTGAAGTAACGTCTGTATTTTTTAAAATAAGATAATGCAAACTAAAACTGCATAGCCATATCACAAGGTTCTCAGGGCACGCAAAGACCTTCCTTCAGAGAACAGAACCAGGAAAAAAAAAAGAGGCATACAGAGAAATCGATGGGAAAAATGAACGGTCGACAGATCATTAGTGTTGCCCAAAAGTCTAAGGAATATGTGAAAGTGAAATAAGATGTTTACATGTAAATCACATTTTCTGGTACCATTATTCCTCCACCATTTATAAATATTTCTATTTCCCTTATTTTAAATGCGTATATCGTCACAATAACAAACTAAACACACCATATATATGCAAAATACTACAAGCCAAAACAAACACGAGACATGAAGTATATATATATATATATATATATATATATATATATATATATGTGATATATACGTATATATATATATGCTGTTCAACAACAGAAAAAAAAATGCGAAAAGACCTGAGACAAAACACTTACTCTCCGTAATAATTTTTCCTGTTTTGAAGGAATTCTCCATTTTGCTCATTACTATTTTACTCCCCAGTTATGATTCAATACTTTGTTGTTTGTTATCAGAAAATGTTGTATTTGGTATAGAATTAAAGGGAAATGCATGCTCTTTTTATATAACACAAAGTCAAGTTAAAAAAAATTAATTTAATTTAATGAGGTTAAATCAACGATGATATCGTCGATTAGGAGAGAAAGAGTTAATATTAGGGTCTATTCCAGTTAAAATAATTGGGTTAGGCACAAAATTTCTTTAGGCAACGCCCGCCCGCCCCTTCTGCGTTATTTGCCTCCTTCGCTGCTGCAAGAGAGTATATCTAGATCTTTCTGCTCAAATCGTGTCACGGCCCCCAGTCTCTAGTCTAGTACTTGGCCAAGATTTATTAGCTGGCACGTGAGAGGGAAGTCAAGGCTTTAGCGTACGCCAGTCCTTGAAGTTTCAAGATAGAGGTGAGGCGAGCTGGGGTAGGAAGGAAGGAAGGCTAGGAAGTCAAGGAAAAATTTTGGGGAGGGAATTTTAGAATGGCAAGACTTGAAAATAATTTCGTTGTTTAAATAACAATTGTGGAAGAGAGAGAGAGAGAGAGAGAGAGAGAGGGAGAGAGGAAGAGAGGGAGAGAGAGAGAGGTAGGTTTTGTTTTGAGGTCATCTGCCACAATAACTGGCTACCTGCAAGTTAGGGTCTTCTGACTGAAGATGGACAATGAAGGACAAATAAACCAGATGTTATTAACATAAGGACAATTTATAATTGAAGAAGACAGAGAGCAAGAAAACACAGGGAGAGAGAGAGGGAGGGAGAGGGAGAGAGAGAGGGAGAGGGAGAGGGAGAGAGAGAGAGAGTAGAATAATTGTTATAGGTCAGCGTTTATGGATGGAATTTAAGCCAAGAGGTCGCTCATGACTTTAAGATTTCAAATGTGTATTTTGACAAGAGTCTTCGTGGGGTCACGTGTTCGTACGTCCTTGTGCTCTGGTGGCAAGGACACGCTTTTTAGTGTGTCCTGCATTAGGGCTAGCCATTGTCCTATTCAAGCTTACTTTGCTGTGAAAAAATATATCCCAGATGTTGACAGTGTCGGGAAGATATCAAAACTGTGGAACATATCCTTTCGAACGCGGGATTTTCTGGAAGAAAACGGGACTAGTTTCGATATTAGTGTTTATTAAGTTTTTGGAGATAACTCTAAACTAAATAACTCGAGAAAAGTAAATTTCACTTCCGATTCCTCCGAAGGATCTTGAAAATCCCATGGCAAGAAAGAGTGTGCAACACTGTGAGACTTCTTCAAAGTGTTCTCGGCATCTATACAATCCTTAGACAACGCCGCCATCGTTGACTCGGTCATGTCCGCCGGATGGAGGACAAACGCATCCCGAAAGCCATTCTTTATGGTCAGCCTACGATGGCTCAAGAAAATTTGTCATCCCCAGCTTCGATATGTGAATGTAATCAAACGGGACCTCAAAGCAGTGAACATTGATACTAACTACTGGGAAGACCTAGCCCTAGACCGGACTATGTGGAGAGAGATGGTGAACAAGAAATATATGTTCAGCGAAAAAGCATCAGGGAAGAAAAGCGTGGTAAGCGAAAAATGGCTGGCTCCTCTACCACCAAAGCGAAATCCACCTTAATTTGCGATAGATGTGGACGAAATGTCTCTCGAGAATAGGGCTCTACACTACTCCACAGTCACATGAAAAAGTCTTCTACGAGATGAGCCATAGTCGTTCTACTACTGAAGGAAGCCAACAATATATTCGAGATAAGATGTAGAGCAGCGGTTCTCAACCTTTTAAGCTCGGCGACCCCTTTTTACAATCCCCAACTCGGCCGCGACCCCCCCCCCCCCCACACACACACATACAGCAAGAGAAGAATAGAAAATAACAATCCATATTTTCGATGGTATTAGGCGACCCCTGGCAAATCGTCGCGACCCACAGGTTGAGAACCCCTGTTGTAGAGGAACCAATCGAATGAAACTTCGGGCATGGAGACGAAAGCTCAAGAGAGATCTGAATGGAAAGATGCGTTGAAAGCAAGGTCCTTCTTGGGCTGTAGCACCACAGAAATGAATTCAATTTAGCACCATCCCCTCGTTTCTAGAAACAACTCGAACACAGCAGTAAAACTCTTCTGTAAGACGATGAGATGCCCTATTTCTGGTGTCGTTTCCCATAGTTCAGTCAATGATGTTATTTTTAGAATCACGATGAAAACAAGGGGAATGTACCCATACGTGCAGAAAGGGTGTTCTAGGGCCGGGCGGGTAGGGAACGGGGGCTAGCCATGTGTGTTCATTACATAACTAATTAGTCCCCATTGTTATGGGTTAAGGGATGTGAGAGTGAACACATGTGTGTGTGTGTATTTGTATGGGTAAAGGGATGCTGGGATTGTGTCAAGGACTTTCAGGCACCAGTACATGATTTTAAACGTGAAATTTTAAGATATCGTGGCCCTGGAGGAATGGTGCGAGTGGATGACGGGAAGAGGGGGGATTGAAGGATAAATAATTTTTCACGTAGGGTGTGGTGGAAAAAGTTTGGGAGGGTCTTACATTGTCTAGTGTTTACTCTGAAATATGTAATGGCCACAAATTGAAGCTATCAGAGATTAGATTTTAGTTTTATGAATGGTGACAGAGTCACTCCATAAAGAATGTCTAGCTCCGTTATCGGCACCTTTTCTTAGGATGCGGCCAATCCGTCTCCACTTTCTTACTAAGTTCTACAACTCTATATGCTCATAGTTTGATGCTTTCAACTTGTTCGTACCCCTGTAAAGTAATGACTATGATTATGACCTTTGACATATCAACAAGCAACAACAGGATGACTACATGACACCGCAACATTCCTTTCTGTCTGTCATCATGGTTGTCCCGAGCTCCCGACTCAAATTACACCCCTGCTTGTAATTACACTTTATTTAATTGGAAGTATCGATTAGTGGAGATGTTCATCTATGACTCATAGCTATAAATAGCTAGACATTAGGAGTTTCCGGTGTACAAGAAAAAGAAAGTGTGAATGAACTCTGAAACGTACAAGGTATAAAGCTAAATGGTGTTTACTTTAAACATTGTGACACACACACATTTCTAATCTCTTTCTCATTGTGACACGAACACATTTCTAATCTCTTTCTCATTGTGACACGAACACATTTCTAATCTCTTTCTCATTGTGACACGAACACATTTCTAATCTCTTTCTCATTGTGACACGAACACATTTCTAATTTCTTTCTCATTGTGACACACACACATTTCTAATCTCTTTCTCATTGTGACAAGAACACATTTCTAATCTCTTTCTCATTGTGACAAGAACACATTTCTAATCTCTTTCTCATTGTGACACGAACACATTTCTAATCTCTTTCTCATTGTGACAAGAACACATTTCTAATCTCTTTCTCATTGTGACAAGAACACATTTCTAATTTCTTTCTCATTGTGACACGAACACATTTCTAATCTCTTTCTCATTGTGACACACACACATTTCTAATCTCTTTCTCATTGTGACACACACACATTTCTAATCTCTTTCTCATTGTGACAAGAACACATTTCTAATCTCTTTCTCATTGTGACAAGAACACATTTCTAATCTCTTTCTCATTGTGACAAGAACACATTTCTAATCTCTTTCTCATTGTGACACACACACATTTCTAATCTCTTTCTCATTGTGACACACACACATTTCTAATCTCTTTCTCATTGTGACAAGAACACATTTCTAATCTCTTTCTCATTGTGACAAGAACACATTTCTAATCTCTTTCTCATTGTGACAAGAACACATTTCTAATCTCTTTCTCATTGTGACACACACACATTTCTAATCTCTTTCTCATTGTGACAAGAACACATTTCTAATCTCTTTCTCATTGTGACAAGAACACATTTCTAATCTCTTTCTCATTGTGACAAGAACACATTTCTAATCTCTTTCTCATTGTGACAAGAACACATTTCTAATCTCTTTCTCATTGTGACACACCACACACACATTTCTAATCTCTTTCTCATTGTGACAAGAACACATTTCTAATCTCTTTCTCATTGTGACAAGAACACATTTCTAATCTCTTTCTCATTGTGACAAGAACACATTTCTAATCTCTTTCTCATTGTGACAAGAACACATTTCTAATTTCTTTCTCATTGTGACAAGAACACATTTCTAATCTCTTTCTGATTGTGACACGAACACATTTCTAATCTCTTTCTCATTGTGACACGAACACATTTCTAATCTCTTTCTCCTGTGACACAAACACATTTCTAATCTCTCTTTCTCCTGTGACACACACATTTCTAATCTCTTTCTCATTGTGACACAAACACATTTCTAATCTCTTTCTCCTGTGACACACACACACATTTCTAATCTCTTTCTCTGTGACACACACACACATTTCTAATCTCTTTCTCATTGTGACACAAACAAATATTTAGTTTTTATGTGTAAGTTAATCATTCAATAAAGAATCCTTCCTATTGTTTAGAATAGAAAATTTGTCGTGATATTTTTAGTTGGTTGCTAGCTACATCATTTAAAAAAAATCTTGTGCTAGAGTGTTAAAACGTTGTCACCACCCTATTTTTTTTGTATCACAATTATTAGTTTTACTCCAGAGTTTTACTCTTTCAGTTAAAAGATCAATATTCATGAAAGGGAAACCAATTTCGTGTTTATTTTTAAAACACATTTAACTAATAATCTGCCCGTTCTACAAGAGGGACGACGCATGTCTAATTAGTTTATTTAACAAGACAATAACACGTCCGTTTCCTTTTAAAGCACATACTTATACATCCGGCTATATGAGGAAATTAGCTTCCCTTTTCTTTTTAACCTTTAACCTTTAGATTTGAATACGTAAAATTCTTGAAGGCTCTAGATTAGATGCCAGGCAGTTTTCAAGGACATTGAAGGGACTCTGCCTCTGCAGTTTGGGATCCGCTGCTTTCTGCCATTGTGTCTGAGGCTGACGCTATTTATTTAGCGATTCTACCGATATTTACTGTACGCCATCTGGCCTCATTTTACGACATTAACTAACGCATTTTTTCTCGTGACTCAATCCAAACGAGAGATGATCCGAGAGATAGCAATGTTCTGGTTCGTTTCGATCTGGGGCCCCGATTTTTAACGGCATTGACTGCTTACCTTCGTTCTTCAGCCCCCATGCGCCACTCACACGGCGCCCCCGCAACCCCCCTCAGTCGGTGAGCTGGGCCTGGAATTCATTCCCTGAATCAAAATGTACTACTTCGATTGCAGTCCTAGGTAAAAGAAAAAGGTAGGGAGGATATTTACTTTCAACTAGCTGCCGCTCTTGTTTATTGAAAATTCAGTTAGTTGAGCAGAACCGGATATACGTCAGTTTAGTTTTATAGGCAAGTGCAAGACTATTTTTAGGCTTTAGCAATTTAAAGAAATACTAGGATTCAGCCTCCCCCCCCCTTTTTCCAATTCATACTTGACATTTGAGTCCCTTACCAAAGAAAACAATTTAAATCATATATTTAAAAAAAAAATCAGCACATGGTGTCCCGGGGTCACTGCTATGCTGGTGGCAACTTAAGCAGAAACGACTAAAAGAAATATTTTAACTACACTGAAATATTTTTAACCTACTGAACAAAACCTATATGTGATCAAAGCGTGTTACTCAGCAAATGGAACTCTGTAAATAGAACAAAAAGATTTATATTGTTTTCTGTACTTTATGAAATATTTCCCTTGCAGAGGCTTTGTGGTCAAGGAAGCCACTCCTTGTATCACATTTATGGTCACATCACTGGGGCTGCAACAATTTTACCCTTATTCAGCCAATTAGTTTACTTCTATTTTTTAAAATATATAATTTTGGTCTATAGTTAATTAGTAGATCTAAGAAGATAGCAGATAATTTATTTTGGGGACTTTTTTTTTTGTTTTTTGAATTTATTGATATGGGCAGAGGGAATAAAGCCATTTTTTTTAGTTGTTTAAGCAATAAAAAGTTGTAAGTATAATCAGATATATACTTAAAACAAATAGTTTCATATTTGGTATGTAAATTTTGTTTGTGTTTGCGTCTATATTATTATTTTTATAGTGGTAACGCTGAGGTGGACAATCAAATAGTACTCAAACTTTTATTTCCTTTTGTTTAGAGAACTTTAGACCAATAAACTTATCTTTTCTTATCTTGATGAGAAAAAGTAAAATGTTTTTTGTTATTTAGTATGTAAATTGTTGAGTTGAAGTTTCTTGCTAATCTCATTCTTACTCTTTCTGTTTCTTTCTGTTTAGATCTTTCTTTTTAATTTGTGCTTTCCTTTACATCTCGTCTCATTCTGTTTCTTTCTTTCTGGTCATGTTCTAGATAAGTCAGTTCTACTCTAGTTCTCTGGTCATGTTCCTAGATAAGACAGTTCTACTCTAGTTCTCTGGTCATGTTCTAGATAAGACAGTTCTACTCTAGTTCTCTGGTCATGTTCTAGATAAGACAGTTCTACTCTAGTTTTCTGGTCATGTTCTAGATAAGACAGTTCTACTCTAGTTCTCTGGTCATGTTCTAGATAAGACAGTTCTACTATAGTTTTCTGGTCATGTTCTAAATAAGACAGTTCTACTCTAGTTCTCTGGTCATGTTCTAGATAAGACAGTTCTACTCTAGTTCTCTGGTCATGTTCTAGATAAGACAGTTCTACTCTAGTTCTCTCACCATCACTTCGACTTCTGCTGTAGATCCAGTTTTTTCTCAGGGTGCAGCAGCTATTGAGTCACAGCCAGGCTGTCAAGGTTTACTTATTGTTAACTTTTTTGTTTACTTTCTGTAAACTTTTGTTTACTACGTACATGGGAACTTGTCTTTGTTCTCTCTCTCTCTCTCTCTCTCTGTATCACACACAGAGTCATTCTCTTCTCTCCCTTTAAAACCGGGTTTGTTTGCTTATTTGTTTGTATATCACGTGATTAGTCATCAATACTAAACATCCAGTGTTTACTCCCAGGCCCCCACCCTAAGTTCTCTGCCCTCCTTCCCAGACCTGGGCCTCTAGCCACAGTGCGCATGCCTCATACATTTCCATTAAAACAAGAACATGCTCTTCATGTATTGCCTGCCATTGTTCTGTACTCCCAATTAACTCCTTAAGAGGCGGCTTATGCGGCGGTCTCTAACGCCATCTCGTCAAATTCGAAAAGAGATGTGATGTCCATTCATCGAAATTATTAAAAATATTAAGCTTGAGGTAAAGGGAAGTATCAAATTTTGTGGTAAAGAGAAGCGTTATGCTTCAAGTAAAAAGAATTATTATGCTTGAAGTAAAAGAACTTTAAAGATGCATTATGCTTGAAGTAAAAAGAAGCATTATGCTTCAAGTAAAAAGAATCATCATGCCTCAAGTAAAAAGAAGCATTATGCTTGTAGTAAAAAGAAGCATGCTTCAAGTAAAAAGAAGCATGCTTCAAGTAAAAAGAAGCAATTATGATGAAATCAAGAGAAGCATCAGTTTAGAGGTAAAGAGAAGCAATATGTTTGAGGTTATTTGAAACATTAAGTTTGAGGCTAGTAGTAAGACTCATGTCCCGGGCAAGTTGTGAACACTTTAGAATATGCAAATTACACAAGTTTCAATCTGTCGACCACAACACCGTCACATCTGTCCACCTTGCCAATGCCCACATCACATTGAAGGCATACATATAGCCACTCCTCCAAGATGTTTTGCAACCTGAACAAAAGTGACCAGGTCTTTGCCAGATTTTCAGTCTTAAATCAATCAATGTCACGTGCAGGACACGCGGAACTCAAACATGCCCAGGTGAAAATTTCACTTGAAACAAAATTAAACTCAAGACTAAAATCATAACCTCCTTTTATTCAAATAAGTAAAACCGAATTCACTTAAGATATTAATTTATTAGGCGAAATCATTGTTATACAATGCCCACCTCGCAGTGAGATATATTCTATTATCGTCATTTTTTCTATAATTTTTTGAACTGTTAATTTAGAATTTTTTAATCACGTGACGTATCTGTATGACGTCGAGGAGGGGGGGGGTCATGAATGAAAGCCAAGAGAGATGCTGTAGGTCATGGAATAAATGACTAGACATTTGCAGTGGTTCTTCTTTTTCTTCCTTCTCATTATGTTGGAGGGTTCAGAGAACTAACCAATAGCTGAAATAAACTTAGCAGTGGTTTCCAGATCAAAACCTCTCCATATTGGGGGTGGGGTTGGGGTCATGTGTCTCGTTGATGCCTCGCGATAGAGTACGAAGCTTTGAAGGACAAGGTGACGCTCTAACAGGGCAAGT